>NW_017728992.1:163340325-163355323 GCF_001723915.1 Gavialis gangeticus | reverse complement strand
CAGCAGGGAGTCGGGGCTGTGTGCTGCCCCCTGCCTGTACCGCGGGGCTGGTGGGCACTGGGTGTGAGTGCGTGGGGAGCCAGTGGGAGCACAGTGTCTGCGCTGGTGTCCCAGGACCCCCAGAGCAGGGTGGCAGGAGCGTGGGGTCCCAACTGGCAGGGGCTGTATGGAGCCAGGCCAGCTCCCTCCTCCCTGCTGGTGCAGCCCAGCCTGGCTCCACGGATCCCTGCCAGCCTGTGTCCCACTTTGGGTCCCGCTGGTGCTGGCCCTGGGACATTGGTCCCAAGATGGTGACCAAGGGGTGGGGCTACCCATGTGGCCCTCAACAGCCTGCCAAAACTGGGTAAGCGGCCCTCCGCTTAAAATAATTGCCCGCCCCGGACTAGACTTTCACATCTTACATGGTTTACATAGGGAGCTTTCAGCTGTTGTGGGCTGGGTCAGTGTATTTCTCCCCCACCAATGCAACAGCTCACCAAAACTCCTTAAGTTCTGGGGCACTGATTCTGTGGGCAAGTATGTGCAGGGAGCAGATGCCTCTGCTCACGGAACCAGCACCCATTGCAGGGGTATGTAGGCAGCAGATTGTGGCTCTGCCCAGGCCCTGTGCTGTCACTACCCTGTGATACTGGGGTCTCCATGGAGTCTGGCTAAGACTTGCATGCTACTGAGGGGATAGGACAGGTCCACAGACAGGTGGAGGGCAGCATCTGCGATCGTGCTCAGGATCTTGGGGTAGGGATAGTGCGGGGCCGAAGCCCACAGCAGAGCTGTGATCCACTGCCCACATGCCCCTGCGATGGGTACTGGTTCTGTGGGCAAGGGCATGCAGACAGTGGACTGTGGCTCTTCCCCAGGCCCTGGGCCTGTGCTGTCACTTCCCCAAGATTCTGGGGTCTTCCTGGCCCCAGATGCTGCTGCCCACCCTCCCACGTCCTGGTCAGTTTCCATGGAGACCCTGGGATCATAAGGTGGTGACAGGACAGGGCAGAACTGTGATCTACATCCCTGCCCGCAAAACTGGTGCCTGTCTCAGAGATGTGCAGGCAGTGGATTGTGGCTCTGCCCTTGCCCTAGCACTGTGCTGACACTGTCCTGTGATCCAGCCCCATGATCCCAGCCTCACTTGCCTGTCCTGCTCCTGAACACTGCTCCCTGGTTACCCATAGACCCATCTTATCTACCTGGCTGCTTGCCCTGCCTGTACATGTCCCACCCCTGGCAGTGGGTGTGGGCCATGTGCCTGGGCAGCTGGGCTGTCTTGGGCAGCGGCAGGAGCTGAAAGTTGCTGCTGCTGGGAAGCAAGTCAAGCTGCTGCGCTTCCCCAGCCCTGCTGAGTGCCCAGGGGTGGTGGGACTGGCCGCATGTGCCATGGCCCAGGAAGCCCCATGCACCTGAGCCAGTGGGACCGAGGGACCTGCTGCAGGCCAGACAAAATCCCTCGGTGGGCCAGATCCAGCCTGTGGACCATATTTTGCCCACCCCTCTGGTAGCGAGACTCTGTGACTTCTTAACTAGCCAGGTTTCAATAGGAAATTTATTTTCTCAGTTGAGGTACCAAATTTATTTGATGGGCTTGGAGACTGAGCTGTTGTACATCTTTTTAGAAAAATAATGAAGACTCTTATTTAAAAGGGGGATCAGAGGGCAATTTTATAGCCTGTATTTTACAGCAGGTCACACTTAATGATCCTGCCATCCCTGCTGGCTTCATACACTATAAAGATTGACATGCACAGGAAAAGTGGAGGAGCTGGCTTTCACAACCTGTGTATTTTGCCACTTGGTTCTCAAAAATCATCATTTAGTATCTTTCATAACCAAAATCACCTTTAAAAATTTGTAAACAAAAACCCCCTTTAAGAAGTAGTTTGTTAAAAATGTTCAGACTATACTTTCCACAATAATAATTTATTTACTTAAATAAAAGTGCTCGGAACAGCTAAAAGATGCAGCAAGTCTATTCCTACATTTCTTTCCAAATTCCAACACCTCAAGCAAAATTGCTTTATATTGTTTTGTCCTGAAATAGGATGTGGGTGTGCATGCATTGATAAAGAAATGTGTAACCTACCAGTAAAGATTTCAAAGGTAAATAATTTAGGGATCATTAGCAATGCCAAAAGTTGTGCTAGCACAGTATATTGAGTATTTTTTATGCATGAAAAGGGGGAAAAGTTGATTTGTATTATTTTAGATGAGGAATAGCTTCTTGTGTATCAAAGATTTATTGGAAATGGATTTCTTCCTAAAGACAACTAATTTTTCAATCTTGTGATACTGTCATAACAATGATACCTTTCATGCATACATAAATTAAGTAAAACCCCTCCCTGTGCAGCTCTGCTTGGTGCAAGAGGAATGAAAGAAGGAATGCATAACACAAGTAGCGTGCAGGGCTCCTTTAACTGTACATCTCCAAACTTTCCTGAATTTTTGAGGATTTTTAGAAGTAGAAGGCTTATACAGTAGAGAGAAGGTGGAAAGTGCATAGCTACTGGTATAAATGAATGTACAAAACTGCTGAGGGAAGCTGCAGTAAGGTTATTATGACATTGTAGTTTTGGTCCAGGAAATAAGTGAGAAACCAGATTTGTTCACTCATATATTTATTGAACCAGCAATATAGTTGAGAGAGATTTTAGATAAGTTTTTTGGACACAAAGAGAAGCTAAAGACCTTGAGAGGAAAAACCCATGACTGGCAGAGGTAAGAACAGTAAGGGCTAAAAACAAGCATGTTAAGGGGTGTTGAGGTGTCAGCATGTACCCCCTGACTTCCAGAGCCAGGAGTGGATCCAGAGGGGGTGCAGTGGTGTGGCTGCACTGCAGCCCCATTTTGGACTGGACTTTTAAAAATTCCCCAAAGCAAGAAGAGAATCTTCCCTTCTCTGTGCTCATAGGCAGGTCTCTTCTCCCTCTGCCCCTCAACTTGTGGTGCTTTCCACTCTGTCCTGGGGGTGGGGGCGGAGAATCTTCAGAGCTGCTCCTACTCGCTCCAGCTGGGCTGTGCAGAGGCTGAGCTCACCTAGGGCAGCCACAGTGGAAGCAGCTTCTTGTACCTGTTTCTGGGGAAACTGGGCAGTGTGGAGGAACCCATGCCCTCCCTGTTGCTGCTTCTGCTGCTGTTCCCAGTTAAGCCCAGCCCCACCATGCAGCCCTCCTGGAGCAGACAGGAACAGCCTGCTTCTGAAGCTTCTTCCCCTGTCCCAGGACTGTGGGAAGCAACAGTTACAGGAGGAGGGAATAAAAGGAGAGGGGAGGAGGCATGCCTCTGTGCATAGTGGGGAAGGTGGGGATACTCGTCTGCTTTGGGAACTTTAAAAAGTTCTTAGATGCTCCTGTTGCACAGTCTGCCTACACTGGTGGGTTGAGAGAGAGAGGAGCCTGGGAGTTGGGGTGCAGCACAGGTGGCTGTTCCCACACCCCTCCTTTTGCCAAATCCTGGATCCACCTCTGTCCAGAGCCATGCCACCACAGCAGATCCAACAGTTATACTGACAAGCTGTTGCCCTCCTTCTAGAGCTGGGTTGTTTGGCTTGCAGGAAGCCCTGCAGTCGGATCTAGTGCACAGGGCAAAATAAGTTGGAATAACCTTGTTCTACTGCTAGGCTTTGGTTGGTTGAAATTTGGGGTACAAGCAATCTTAAATCTCCAAGTTCTGAGTGATAGAAAATCAGGAAATTAGTTTGAAACAAGTGGTTAAGGAATAGAAATATTAATGTCTAACCAAGGTTAAACAGAATGGTTTTACTTTTAAATTACTAAAAATGTTTTTTTTGTGTTGTTTTGCCAGGCCTCAGTGTAGTTTCATGGGAATGGTTATTTCTCATGATATGTTGCTAGGACGTTGGCGTCTTTCTCTAGAGCTGTTTGGCAGGGTGTTCATGGAAGACGTTGGAGCTGAGCCTGGTTCGGTATGTATCTTCTGGATTAAGAACCACCCATCATGCGATTTCAGTTTTAAAGCTAATCCATGGCTTGCTTTTTGTTTGTTTGTTTTAAAGATCTTGACTGAATTAGGTGGCTTTGAAGTCAAGGAATCAAAATTCCGCAGAGAAATGGAGAAACTTAGAAATCAGCAATCTAGGGATTTAACATTGGAGGTAAATTTTGTGTTTTATTTTATAAAAATGTGGTGTCATTCAGTAAAAAGCTTAACATACAAATACTAATGATTAGCATCTCAGTCATTCTATACAGGAAGTTGCCTTTCAAACTCCATGAGCAAGCATTTGTTACATTTTGCATGCTGTTGCAAATTACTGTGTACCTTAATAAGAGGAATTCACAAATCAGTATTTCAGGAAACTCTTAATTTGTGTTAAACATCATCTTGAAATGGCATTTGAAACCTGAAATTTAACTTTTGTGCCAGTACCAAGCAGTTAAACAAATAATCAAACCTCTGTATTCACCAGGTTGATCGAGACAGGGATCTTTTAATTCAGCAGACGATGAGACAACTCAACAATCATTTTGGTCGTAGATGTGCTACAACTCCCATGGCTGTGCACAGAGTAAAAGTTACATTTAAGGATGAGCCAGGAGAAGGCAGTGGGGTGGCACGAAGTTTTTATACTGCCATTGCACAAGCTTTCCTGTCTAATGAAAAACTGCCAAATCTAGACTGTATCCAGAATGCCAACAAGGGTACCCATACAAGTAAGTACCATAGACAGAGTACTCAAGCATTCAGGTAACCTTTAGACATATTTGCACATTGGAATAATGCAACCATAACTCTCCAGCTGTTCCTCTTTTCTCAGACTGGCACAGGAATTAAAAGTAGTAAGTGAAAGTGCATTGAAGTGTGGTTATCAAGTTTCTAACATGTTGTGATTTTAGCTTTTTTTTTCCCTGTGCTGCCCTGTAAATATGCCTTAACTGTATCTTAGCCTCTCAACTGAAACTACATGAAAGGGTGCTGATATTAAATATATTTGAAGTAGGCACTAATTCACTTAAGTCTAGATTAAAACCGCCAACTTGCTGTACCTAACTGTTGGCTAGTATATATTCTTTACTGGCTTTGAACATTACTAGTATCATTTAGATACGAGTAAAAGCCAACATTTGTATTCCCTCTTTTTAATCCCAGAGGTCGCAGTGAAGAAATGTGCTGTCAGCATTCTTTTTGGAAACTTAAACTTAGTTTCTGTAAAAATTAAGTTTTGATTGGCAGAGCTGAATGTTTAATTCTTGAAATTGCTAGGATATTCCAAACGTGAAGACTTACCACTACCTGAATTCAACAAAAAAGTCTTATTGTAGAAGTGTATTGTAAGAAACTTTATTTTACCCCCTCTTTTCAGGTCTGATGCAGAGATTACGAAACAGAGGGGAGAGAGATCGAGAGAGGGAGCGTGAAAGGGAAATGAGAAGGAGCAGTGGCTTACGAGCTGGTTCTCGAAGAGATAGAGATAGGTAAGTGATTGTTTGGTAATCATGTCCTTATCGCCTACTAAATAGGTGAGCACCTTTTTAAAACTGCATTCTTTTGTTCATATTGAGGGTATGAATCTTTTCTCTTCCAAGTTAGGTGTATTCAAATGAATGTGTTACTATTTCAGAGTCACTTCATTGTTGACCATGTTGCATATCACCTCAGTTACTGCAATAGTAACATTTGCTGTGTATCAAAAGAGGAATGTACCTTAGCACCCCACTCCCTGCTACATTATGCCATGATTAATATGTTAATCGTGGCATAAATGGAAAGGATGCTACACCTGCACCCAGTTTAAGATGCCATAAAATGGCAAATAAACCAGAAAAATGTTCCACATGATGACTATTTTTACACTTTGGTTTTTATGGTGCCTTAAATTTAATGTATGGCCTGGGCTGATGGTTGACTGATAGTCAGTCCTGGGCCTGGAATCACATGGGAGTCTGAAACTGGCCCCTGCATGGTCCCAGTTTCAGGACTGACAATCAGCTGATTGTTAACCTGTGTCTGAGGTTGTGGTGGGGTGGCAGGGGATGAGGGGTGCAAAGGACTTCCCCTGCTGGGGATTTTTTAAACTTTGTGCCCAGCAGCTTCAGTCCTGGGACTGCACTGCGGATTTGAACCAGCCTTCATGCAGTGCCAGGCCAGGGCTGACAATTAGTCAATTGACAGCTCCAACCTGGACAGTCAACTGATTGTCAGCCTCAGCCCCAGATCTCTCTGGGACTGGCTTGAGTTCCCAGTGGGGTTCTGGAGCCAGAGCTGACTGTCAGCTGATTGTTGGCCCTGAAACCACAGGGGGACCACTTTGAGACACTGTGCAGCTTGTGGCTGGAGCCAACAGTTCAGCTGATTGTCAGCCCTGGTCCAACTGCCTGACTATAATCCTGGGCTATAATCCTGCACTGGCAAGTAATAGTGGCACGATTGGGATCTGATTTCTGATCCCAAATTGTGCCCCCTGCCATACACTAATGGTGTGGTAGGGGACACAAATGTTAGGATTGGGGATCAGATTCCATTTCACCACTAAATGAATGTAAGCCAAAGACCTTAGAAACAATGCCACCTTATGAGGACAGCAAATAGTCCAAATGCTTCCATCAAAGGACTGATAAGAGTTTAGCTCAGGTTCATTCCCAAATCATTCTTTCCAAACAGGTAAGAAAAATGCTAGTTATACAAAGTAGTAAGTGCTGGTTTGGTCTGTCCATAAATGATGCTTTCCAAGAGTGTTGTATATTTCCATCACAGCTGAAACCATCTGTATGGGGTCTCACGAAGTAAAATACATTAATATATTAAGTGTTATAACTTTTAAAGGGACTTCAGAAGACAACTTTCCATTGACACAAGACCCTTTAGACCGGCATCAGAAGGGAATCCGAGCGATGATCCAGATCCTCTTCCAGCACATAGACAGGCTCTTGGAGAAAGGCTTTACCCTCGAGTACAAGCAATGCAACCAGTAAGACCATTCTGTTTTCTGTAATTAATAGTTCATTGCTCTGGGCATTTTTCATTTAAAACTTGTTTTATTATTTGTTTTGTAACTTGCTAAATTAAAATACTTAACCCATAAGGGTTCTTTTATCTGTCCATTGTGACTTTTTTTCTAGTTCTTACAGCTTGCATTTCTACAACTTGCATAACTCTCCATGTTCATTTTACCATTTTTTTTCCTCGTATACTGCATGCCTTGTTTGTGGAAGGCAGAATGCGGAAAAAAGGACTTTTCCAAACTCATGGCAGAGAGCTGAATGTATGAAGCAGGTTGCTGGCCCTCAGCCAGTTTACTGGCTGCTTCAGGCAAAAAGTGCTATGTTTCATAGTTTCTTAGTTGGTAGGCTTGGAAGGGACTTGAGCAGATCATCAAGTCTGACCCCCTGCCATGGGCAGGAAAGAATGCTGGGGTCAAATGACCCCGGCCAGGTGTCTATCTAGCCTCCTTTTGAAGACCCCCCAGGGTAGGAGCAAGCACCACTTCCCTTGGAAGGTGGTTCCAGATCCTAGCCACCCTGACAGTGAAGTAGTGTCTCCTGATAGCTAGCCTGAATCTACTCTGTCAACTTATGGCCATTATTCCTTGTTACTCCCTGTAGTGCTAGGGGGAACAAGGACTCTCCCATTGCCTGCTAGTCCCCCTTGGTCAGTTTATAGATGTCCAGCAGATCCCCTTTCAGCCTTCTCTTGTGGAGGCTGAACAGGTTCAGGTCTTGTAGCCTCTCCCCGTAGGGCCTGCCCTGCTGCCCCCTGATCATGAGAGTGGTCCTCCTCTGGACCCTCTCGACATTGTCCATATCCCTTCTGAAGTGCAGCACCCAGAACTGGATGCAGTACTCCAGCTGCAGTCTGACCAGTGTTGCATAGAGGGGGAGGATCACCTGCTTGGACCTGCAGGTGCAATTAGCTTTCCTGACTGCGTCCCCATATTGGTGGCCTGTGTTCATCTTGGAGTCTATAATAACTCTAAGATCCTTTTCTGTCTCTGTGCTGATGAGAAGGGAATTCCCCAGCCCGTAGGTCTGCTGCTGGTTCTTTCTCCCTAGGTGCAGTACCCTGCACTAGTCAGTATTGAATCCCATCTTATTCTCATCCACCTGCCCCTGTGACCTGTCCAGATCCAATTGCAGCCTGTCCCTCCCTTCTAGCATGCCCACTTCTCCCCACATCTTAGCATCATCCGCAAATTTAAACAAGATGCTTTTCACTCCCTTGTCCGAGTCGCTGATGAAGATGTTGAACAGTGTGGGCCTGAGGACTGAGCCCATTGCCCACATCCCTCCAGGTCGAAAATGACCCGTCCACCACTACTCTCCAGGTGCAACCCTTCAGCCAATTTGTGACCCATCTGACTGTTTAGGCATGTTAACGCTTTCAGAGCTGCTGTTGAATTGGCAGTAGATCTTGGCTGCTCAGTCAGACTACTCCCAGTTTAGCACCATCTGTGAAAGGGTTAAAACTGAACTCTTCTTTTCCTGGGTCCTAGCATGGATAGAAGTGGCAGAACATCTCCACGCTTCTATTCCAGCAATATAAAATCTTCTCTAATTAAGACGTACTCCAATTTTGGAGGGATGATCTTTGAGAAAATGGTGCACTTGGTATGCAAGTAAATATGGTAAATATTGAGTCTGCTAGGATATGGAGATTTTGGTAAACTATATTTGAATGCCAAAGAATTTCAGGATAGAGGATTTAGTTAATAAGATCTTGAACCCTTGTTTCCAGGCATTTGCAAGTAAAATTACAGGAATGCTGTTGGAGTTGTCCCCTGCCCAGCTGCTGCTGTTACTAGCCAGTGAAGATTCCCTTAGAGCAAGAGTTGATGAGGCCATGGAACTTATTATTGCACATGGAAGGTAAACAAATACCAACAACATTTCCAAGAGAGTTTTGTTTTGGGGTTCAAATAAGAGGAAGGCTGGTCTTGTGACTAAAGCGGTAAGCTGTGACTCAGTAGTGGTCTGTGGGTTTACTTCCTTTAATAATTGCTTTAGGCAAGTCACTTAATGTCTGTACCTTCAGTTTTCCATTCAGAAAATGAGAAACGGCTTCCTTTTTCCACATTTAATCCTTTTCTATTTAGATTGCAAGCTCTTTTGAGGCAAGAGCTAATTTTATAATGCACTGCATTCTAAAATGGGGCCCTGACTTTAGAGGCTGTACTTTGTGCATCAGAGCCTCATTAAAACGGCTTGTAGTATACATCCTGTGCAGCTATAGCTGCTTGTTGAGGAAAACAAATTGTCTAAATCAGTGATTTTTTTTTTTTTTTTTTCCTCCAACCAGGGTGCCATGAGATCTTTTCAGGGGTAACTTGGGGTGCCACGGGCTGTCAGTACTGAGGTGTGTAAACACGATTCACCATGCAAACCCAGAGGTTTCAAATATGAATCCATAGTGTTAAAAACATTCTGACCTGTTATGGTCTGTCTGAGGTCTTGGCAATGGAAGAATTGTTCTGTTGTTTTTCTGTACAGGTAACCCCTGCTTAACACTGTTTTGCTTAGCGCTATTTCGCTATAATGCTCTTTTTAAATGGATAGCTGATTTCACTTAGTGCTCAGTGAGTTTCGTTATAATGCTCGTGGTTGTCATCTTGCGTCATCAAATACCTTTGGTTTCGCTTAACATTAGTTTCTCTTAATGCTCAGTGGCAGTTGCCTGTATTTTTGGGGGGATGGGGGCTAAAATAAAAGGATTCATTTTAATTCTGAATATTATTTGGAAAAAACTTTGAAAGGAACAACATTACCAAATTTTTATTATGCATTTAGACTAATGGTTCTCAGCCTCATTAAGACCTAAAGCACCCCTCAAGAAATACCGGCTTTTAGTTTTCGCTCATTTGACTACAGGCCAACCCCCACTTAACACTCTTAATTGGTTCCTGAAAAACTAAGTGTTAAGTGAAAGAAATGCTAAGCGAAACCAAAAGTATTTGACAACCCAAGATGACGACCACAAGCATTATAATAAAACTTGCTGAGCGCCAAGTGAAATCGCGTATCAATTTAAAATGAGCGTTATAAGTGAAACAGTGTTAAGCAGCGGTTGCCTGTGTAGTAAATTTCTAGTCCCAGGCAATAAGCCCATAATCTAGTAATGTTAAATTGAATCTTGCCTTGCATTTTTTTCTTTCCCCCCTTCCCCCGCAGGGAAAATGGAGCTGACAGTATCTTGGATCTTGGGTTGCTAGACTCTTCAGATAAGGTTCAGGTAAGAGAACTGTTCTGCATTAGGTTTATAAGTGAACTGAAAGGCATCTAAGATCCAGTTTTTA
Source organism: Gavialis gangeticus (assembly GCF_001723915.1). Lineage (NCBI taxonomy): Eukaryota > Metazoa > Chordata > Crocodylia > Gavialidae > Gavialis > Gavialis gangeticus. The sequence goes on along the minus strand of NW_017728992.1, from coordinate 163,345,086 downwards.
TATTAGTATATATCAGATGCACAAGTTCCAGAAACAGGAGATGATCTGCTATTTAGGTTCATTGCCACCTTTTTATCATATACAATTATATTCTTTTTCGATAAAGTGAGCCTTTGCTGACCAGATGTTTCTTTATCTCTTTACAAGACATTTTTTCTGAATAATGAAGTAGCTGCTCCAGGACTTCAAATTCTACTATGACCAAATATTACTGGCCTTCTGAGTTAATGAGATTTGAATCTGGAGGTCCAGTAATGAAGAGAAATCGGTACTCAGTGGGTAACTAAAATTAGAATAGATATTTAATTGCTGTTCTAAATGTATCTCTTATGCTTTTGTAATAGGAAAATAGAAAGAGACATGGCTCTAGTCGCAGTGTGGTGGACATGGAATTAGATGATACAGATGATGGTGATGATAACGCACCACTTTTCTACCAACCTGGAAAACGAGGTTTTTATACGCCAAGGCCTGGAAAAAACACAGAGGCAAGGCTGAATTGTTTCAGAAACATTGGCAGGTACAGTATTTTCCTAGTTTTCATTTTCTTTGGCAGTTTCTATTTTTGACCTTTTGTGTCCTTCCCAAAGACACAAACTGCAGTACATTTCTTTACTCATGGGTTTGTAAGCCTGGTTTGAAACTAGATGAAGAATTTGAATAGTTAATTATATTAACTGTTTAGTTCCTGTTAAAATTTGTATAATATATTATTATTTAGCTTGACTAGTCATTTTAATTTTGAATGCATCAGAATTGTTTCACTATAAGCATTTCAGATCTTCAAACTTAGGAAATCTTTGAAGAAGTTTCAGGTCACTTGAGCCAAAACTTTTATTGTTCTGTTCCCTTTCACCTTTTCTATTTTTCCACGTCAGACAGAAGCATCAGCTCAAGGGCTTAAGATGCCTCTGGTGCTAATTGGTATGATGTCACATAGGCACACATCCAGTTGGCCAGACAGTAACTGAGTTGGCTGTAATATTATCTGCATCCATTCATTGCTATGGGTTCTTGGCAAATATAAACCCCAGAATCTTTTCTATTCTTCAGTCATGATTTCATAATCCATTTTAAAGTCTTCCCTGAATGCCTTGAGGCATGCAATTCTCATATAAACACTTTCTTTGCTGGTTAAAACTGTCAGTGATAGCAACACTGTAAAATGCCTTACAGAATAGGTTCTCAAACCTTTTCTGTGCTCCTAAAACAACCAGTCAGCTTCAATACTCTGCTCTATGGATACCACCTTTTGGTTTTCAGATACTGACTTAAAAAGCAAATCTGCCTTTTCAGCAAACTGAGGTTTCTGTGAGGGAGAGCCAGGCTAAAAGATCTCCCCTTTCCTATATTTCTCTCAACCAGGAGTTTGCAATTTTCAAGGAGCAGCAGGCCAAATAAAGCAGCTGGATCCAAAGGTGGGCCAGCCACTTGTGACCAAGCCACCTGCTGCTGCCCTAACCATCCCTGCTCTTTGTGGAGGACTGCTCTTTCTCAGTTTGGGAGCAAGAGAAGTGAGATTTTCAGGAAGGGGATTAGAGAGAGCACAGAGGTGTGGGGCAACAGCAGGTGGCAAAAAAATTTTTGGGAAAAGGAAAGCTGTCTCACTCCCCTTGCAGCAGAAATGTTGCTGATTCCTAGCTCTGCTGGCCAGATTCAATTCCTTGGTTGGCTGGGCTGTAGGTTACTAACCCCAGATCTAGGCAGTTTCTCAAGTGTTCTGTTGTACACACCTGCCATCAAGGTGACAGCAGTGCAGTACCCCTAGACATGAAGCCAGTAGTTTGAAAACTTTAGCTAGTACAGGTTTGGGTAACTGGCACAAAGGGTTAATGTGCAGCCCCTGGGCTGTTACCCAGCTGCTGTTCCTTGCATCAGTCTGGCTACAGTAGCCAGTCTCCAGGCTCCCCTCCCTCCTTGCGCTGCTGCTTCCTGTCTTGGCCCCAGGGGATGGGACAGTGCGAGGAGCTAAGGGCACAGAGTGGGAGGATGAGAGTGGGTGGGGGAGAACTCCCAGTACAGTGGGGCATGGGAGAGCATCCATGTGGCAAAGCTGGTATGGCTCACATGGTATGTGGCCCCTGCTGGTGCAACCGCCAGGGCATATGGCTCCCAGGAGCTTAGAAGCTAGATAGCCCTGAACTAGTACCTAACATTGCTGTGCATTCACTCAGCAATGTAGGTTACCATGAGCCCATCAAAGACTTCCATTCTATGTCTGGCTTGTCTATAGAGCAGGGGTTTTCAACCTTTTTTAAAGAGTGCACCCCTTCTGGGTACACTTCTGGTGGGGGGTGGCCGGACATGGAGTGGGGGCAGCTTGCATGCGGCAGCAGCATGGCCTGCAGAGGGGAGCCACTGCCCTCGCCCCCACCCCCAGACCTGCTTCTGGGAGGTGGCGGCACTCCATTCCTGCCCACCCGTGCGTACCCCCAATCCCCTTTCTAAGGACAATTCCTGCCACAGAGTATCACATGAAGCCACATGCAACAGGAGGTATTCACATTATTTAGGTAGGATCTTCCTATCACATTGGTTCAGCTCCATTGAGAATGTGTGCAGCCAAAAGTGACTGGAATGCTCTGCTCCCCCACTTCATTAAAACAAAGCTTATGCCTGGTGTCTGTTTTCCTGACTGACTTACAGATTTCTGTGCCAAAGACGTTGGCCTTAATGGGCTCAGTACCTTAGGATCTATACTTTGGTAGTGTCAGTGCACCTGGCAGGGAAGAAAGCAATGGTGAGAAGAACATGCAGAGTCATTTTGGAGAAGCTTTTTTCAGTGACTGCATAGCAGTCCATGCCATGGGTTTGCTTGGAGCAGAATAGTCCTCTTAAATTTACTCAGCCTCATTTCATGCTAGCTACAGATTCTCCCATTTCCAAAGAGGATTAAACAGTTGCCTGACTGCAATTATTGTTACTCCTTTGCAGGCCAGTACTTTAAGGGCTCATTCAGTCTGAGTGGTGGCTGTTTACAAAACCAAACTCTTAATTTTCCCTCCAGATTTATAGGGCACCTATTTTGAATTCTCTGCCCACTTCAAAATATAATTGCTTATCTCCAGACAGGCATCACAATTTGAATTACCAGCCCTACAGGAACTATATTTGCCCAGGCCTTTCTGTCTGTTTTATTTAGTTACGAATCTCTTGCTTAATTCCCATCTTTGTTTTTCAAAGTGGCATTGTGTTGCAGTAGGTAGTAGGAGTCCCTTGTTTAATTGCAACTGTTCCCTGAGGGAAAAAGAAAATAAACAAGCTTTTCAATGTCATGGGCTGAAATGCAGCATGAACCATTTCACAAACATTGGTTTCTTTTGGGAATGTTGGGGGTGGGAAGTTGTATCAGGCTTATAGCCTAAATTCTGGAGTAATTATTTGATTTTTTTTCTCATTCATTTGAAATACTTCAGCAACTTTCTTTAAAACTAAGCACGTTTAAAAATGAGTACAAAAGGGAATGTTGTTTTTAAGAAAAGTATTCTTTATTTTCAGAATCCTGGGATTATGCTTGCTGCAAAATGAATTGTGTCCTATCACACTAAATAGACATGTGATCAAAGTTCTCCTTGGCAGAAAAGTAAGTTGATTATAGAAATTTGAATTTCCTTTAAATGTAAAGCATTTTGTTGTTAGAAATGTGAAGTCTGATTTAAAGCACATTTAGTGACATCAACTTCATAGACATTACGGGCTAGAAGGGACCTCACGAGATCGATTCCAACCTCCTTGCCATAGGCAGGAAGTCTGCTGGGGTCAAATGATCAAATGATTAAGGTTGTGCTTGTCAGAAGACAATTTAGTATTTTTTTAAAATGTAATTAAAGTAGCTGTAATATTTTTTTTCTACTTTTTAAAGCTCAAGGGAGCATACTTGGGTGTGCAGAAATTGACAGAAGGGGTATTTCTAATATGCTTTCATAAAAAAGGGGGGATAAAAATTGATCTGACTCCTTTCTCTTCTGCTCAGAAAGTTGAAGAACCAGAGCTGTAGTATCAGCTTTTTCGTGTACCATCTGTCAAAACTTAAAAAAACGGGGAGAGGGGGAAGAGCTGTGCATTTTGCTTAACATCTTAGGTGTGTTATATCTAAGGTGTAGACAGTTCATTGTAGGCCAATAATTACCTGTCTTTATCAGGCTACATCACAGTAATTTCTTATCAAATAACTCTTAAATTATATTTGATGCAACAAGTGTTTTGCATTATAAAGTGGAGAGAGGTTATTAGCTGTGTTAGGGAGAAGTTTAGGGCAGCGTGGCACCTTACAGCCTAACTCATTCGAAGGAGCCTAAGGTATTGTCTTATGAGTTAGTTTCTAACCCTGCCCTGCTTTCATTTTTAAATAGTGATCAGAGCACTTTGTTTTCAACATGAATGTAATTTTATAAAATTGGGTGGACGAAGGGAGAGAATGGTGACAAATGGGGGGAGGTTGTGGATCCAGAAAGCCCTCCCAAACCAAGCCTATTGCTAAACTAGGAGGTATTTTACCTGCTCTGTCAACTGTAAATTTGGAAGTACTAAATTTTTTATTTAATGAGATATAGGGGCATCTCCAAAAGTAGGCTTTAGCAGAAGAGCAAACAGCTTTGTTTTGCCTGTTAATAAGAGAAGTGGCGAGGGTTTCAGAAGTGGGACAAAAAGGGGGAGATGTCTGCTTGGGAGGGCAGGGTGGAATACAGCTGCTTGGTGCTCTGCCTAAAAGAATCTTACAGCTGCTGGGGGAAGTTGTCTTGGTCAAAGGTTCAGTGAGCA
>NW_017728992.1:163331596-163335325 GCF_001723915.1 Gavialis gangeticus | reverse complement strand
GCGGGTGGTGGTGGTGCTCTGCCTAAAAGAATCTTACAGCTGCTGGGGGAAGTTGTCTTGGTCAAAGGTTCAGTGAGCATCCTTTCACTGTTGAGTGGTTGAGGTGGGCTTTTGGGGAAGTCGTGGTAGCTCTTGTGACCTCCTTCTCGAAATCTGTTGAAAAAAACTTACCTCTTCTGCTCCAAATTCTATTTAGAAGAGGTGTTCTGTGAGCTCTGGCTAGGTTGCCAATTCTGTAATTTTTTCTGACATAAGCAAAAGCTCCACATATCTTTCCACATTCTTTGCCTATGCACTTCAGTCTGGTGTTACGTTCCTGCAACTTCAAAGCATGATGAGAACAGAAATGTTTAACTTTCTTTATTCTTCCCAAAACCTCGTGTGGCCCTCTGGGTGGATTTCTGCTAATGTGGATGTTACACAGACATAGACTTTGTAACACACATATATGTAAAATACATGTTTCATATCAAGTATTTACTTTATTTTAGGTGAACTGGCACGATTTTGCTTTTTTTGATCCGGTTATGTATGAGAGCTTGCGGCAACTTATCCTCGCCTCCCAGAGTACAGATGCTGATGCTGTGTTTGCAGCAATGGACTTAGCATTTGCAATAGACTTGTGCAAGGAGGAAGGGGGAGGGCAGGTAGGTACAAGCTAAACTTGGCTTTAGTTTTTAATGTTGCTTGCTTGTACCATGCAAATCTTGGGGAGCATTTTGAAAATGACAAGTGATTTGGGAATGAGATCTTTTGAAAGCCAGTGTGACTTATCCTTAAGCCACAGAAGCATTTTTTTTAATATTCCACATCCTAAGCTGTATGTCCTGGATCATTTCCATTTCACAGAAATGATCCATCTCACTGACTTTACCATCTTATAGTTATTAAATATAATTTTTATTTAAGATTTTCATGTGTTATGGCTTGCTTTAAGAGTGAAAAATACTGTATTTAGTTGTGTAACCCCAGACAATTTATTTGCTTCATACACTAATAGAAGTACCTTTATAATAAGTTACTTTCTATTTTTTGTCACAGGTTGAGCTTATCTCCAATGGTGTAAATATACCAGTCACTCCTCAGAATGTTTATGAATATGTCCGGAAATATGCAGAACACAGAATGTTGGTTGTAGCAGAACAACCTTTACACGTAAGTACTTTGTATTGTTTCTGGATATACAGGGTTCCTTCCTCTGAAGCTTCTTTCTTCATATGTTCATAGAGTTCATTTTTAATAAAGTTGTCAGACTTCTAAAAGATATTAATATTTAAATGTGAAACACTTGCTCCTTGTCACACAGCTGCCAGCTTAACTTTACAGAGTCCTGAATACATTGAAAGTATTTTTTTCATAAGTAGGAGAATTAAGTTCAAAGGAAGAAAGTAATTTAGCTCAATGGCTAGTTAAACTTGAAGATTTATATGTAAAACATTATTTGTGACTTAAGCTTACATGGCACACATCCTACTAGGGAAGAATACTGTTTTTCCTCTGCATTTGGAAACTTTTGTCTTGAAAGTCTCCCATGTTACTGTGCTTTCCTCTGTAAGCCTTGGTGTATTTAATCCTTGTAGTTCAGCCAAGTTTTAACAAAATAAACTCCAGAATAAATGCATAATTTTTCCAGAACTTCTGACCTTATGTCTGCATTCTAGAACATGCAACTAATAAGACAGAATGTTTGTTCTTACCTTTTATTTGGAAGGAAGGAAGGGGAGGAACATGACTAAAATCATTATTGTCAAAACTGGTGTTAAACTATATTTTGGTTTTGGAAGCCACTTTTGAAATAAGAGGTAGAAATTGCTTTCTTGAGAAATGATTCAGAGACCAATGCTTAGCACAGTTTTACTGGGCTGCCAGAGAGGCCAAATGATGTTGGTCTTTATATCATTCTTACTATATTATTTGTGTGTTCACCCTTTTAGTTTTGACACAAGTGAGCAGTTAGTAGCTCTGGAACTCTCATGTAAAGTTTGAGGCCTAGGCTGCCAATAATCCCCTGGGTAGTCCCCTAAATCTATGTAACTGCCTTTTAAATAAACAGTCCTATTTTAAGAAGTGCTGAGCATTTGGATGGTCCCATTTAAATACGTAAACTTCAGTAATTACACTCTAGAACAAAAAGCAGAACCTGAACTGGTGTGTTGCTTTGATATTTTCTGCTGCTTGGAAAGTTGAGTTCCAAGCTTCTCTATGTAGCAGTGGCATTAGTTTTATGTTGAAGTGATTGTCAGTGTACCATATTTAAAGCAATATCAGAATTGAAGCAAGTTGAAGTGGAGTTGCATGAGAGGAAGAGTTTTTTTAAAAAAATGCTATCTTCACAGAGTTTTAAATTGACATAGCTATGTTGAACAGTTCAGATTCTAGAAAGAAAGAAAGCATTTCTACTTCTGTTGATTTGTAAACTACCAAACTTGACACAGTGTTACTGAAAGAAACTTAACTGCCTGCAGATGTCAGCTTCCTGGTATGTAAATTTTTAGTGCTGTGTTAGAAGGTAACAGAAAAATGCTGGGTATAAAGTGAATCTTGTAACTCTTTCAGGCCATGAGGAAAGGTCTGCTGGATGTACTTCCAAAGAACTCATTAGAAGACTTGACAGCAGAAGACTTCAGGCTTTTGGTAAATGGCTGTGGTGAAGTAAATGTACAAATGCTGATCAGCTTTACATCTTTCAATGACGAGTCAGGTATGATATTTTGTTCACTTAAAATACAGCTGTACGGATAGTCATTTAGTATGTTCACCTGTTAGTCTGCCCGCTCTGTGTTGGGCAAACTTTAACTTTTAAATTTTTTAAAGTTAAAACCACCCCTGTGCTTTGTCTGTCAGCGAATGAGTTAATGCAGCAGGTTTAAAAGATTTTCAGTGTTGTACCTTATACTGGGGACCTACCTAAATTGCTCTGGAAGTTAGCAGTGCAGTGGTGCCTTTAATCTCATCTTTTTTGCAGCATGGCACCCCCCTTCCCCCATTGAGTGGCTGAGAGGCAATTCATGCTTCAGTTTTTGCCTCTTGGTCACTCAGTTGCGGGAGGGAGGTGGCAAAAAGAGTGAGATAAGAGGTGCTGCGGAACTGTAAGCTTGCGCTGCACTGCAAACTAGGATTTAGGTAGGTCTCTACCCATTATTATCATCTACATTTGAAAATGTTTACCTTCAACCGGAAGACTACAATACACAACTCTCTCTAGGGTACAGCTTTGCTATCTCTTGGGTACCATAATCCATCAGGTTAGGAGAGCTTGAGAGTAGCACTTCTTTCCTCCTCAAACCCTGGTCTTGACCATATGTTTAATTAGAAATGTGATTGTGATCTAATCTTTTAAAGGAATGTTTTAATGATTTATTACTAACTAGATATAGCTATTATACCATAAAGCTGTTCTGGTTCTCTTTGCCCAGATTTTATGGAGAAGAAATGTTGTGCTGAAAGAATTTATTTACTGATACACATACATAAAACAAGTGCCTACAGTGTTCAGTATTCCAGTACACAAATGTAAATGTATTTGTTATTTCAAACAGGAGAAAATGCTGAGAAGCTTTTACAGTTCAAGCGTTGGTTTTGGTCCATAGTTGAGAAGATGAGTATGACAGAAAGACAAGATCTAGTAAGTTCCAGTGAAAATTTACAGAAAACCTCATTGCTTCTTTAGAAGTACTGTTTTTAGTGTGTGTGTGTGTGTGTGTGTGTGTGTGTGTGTGTGTGTGTGTG
>NW_017728992.1:163318717-163331540 GCF_001723915.1 Gavialis gangeticus | reverse complement strand
TGTGTGTGTGTGTGTGTGTGTGTGTGTGTGTGTGTGTGTGTGTGTGTGTGTGTGTGTATTATGCAAAGGTTTTCTACATAGGTATGATGACAGTTAGGTACCAGTGAGTTAATACACTAGCATTTCAATTGTGGATGCTCAGAAAATGGTTAATGGGGTGTTTGTCAAAATCCAGTCCTCCAAAGTCGCACAGTTAAGCACACTTTCAATTTTTGTTTGGGTTTCCAAAATGAATTATGGATGGGGTGACTATGGATTAGTAGGTTAAACTGGGATTCAGGAAATCTGGGTTCTCTTCCTGGCCATGCTAGTGGTCTGGCAAAATCACTCCACCTGTCCATACCCTCCTGGCTGTGAGAGAGGTTAATGGTACTGGTCACCTTAATGAAGTGCTTTGAAAAGCCATGTATATGAGAAAGTAGGGTTGGCAAGTCAGTCAGTTAACTGGTCAAATTGACTGCATATTTTTGATTGGTGAAATTTTACCAAAAAAAAAAGTTACCATTGATTAGCAATATTACCAAAAAAATATAATCCTTTTTTGTAGTTTTCTTAACAGAATTATGAAATCATTTTTATTATTTTTGACATGCTTCTTAATGGAAAATTTGTGACTTTTTCTGTGTATTATTTGGACCTATTGGCAATTTTTAGAAAAAAAATTTTGACCAATGTTTGACCAGTCAATTGATTGAATTTGACTTGCCCAGTCAAATTGTACCCAACCCTGTGAGAAACATATTAGTAATTGCAGTTATTGTAGAGAGATCTCTTGTTGTGCAATATATCAGTCTACTATTTAATACTTTCTCTTGCTATTACTTCACAAACATGAACAATCTCATTTTATCTGAGTTTCCTTAGAAAGAATAAACACTAGTGTGAAAAGAAGAAAATCTAAAGCAGGTTTGCTTAGGAATAGAACTAAGGGTGCAATGCAATATTCACTCTGCAAGACATTTCATACTTTAAAAAGAAGGTGAACTAAGATTTCCATGCTTCACCTACTTTAGCAACTGGAATAGAATACAATACTTTTATTATAGTGTTTCTGATATCAGTCCAGCTCTGTTCTCTTTTCAGTGGAACCAGGTAAAAGAGCAACTTTCTATGACAAGTAGTAGTTGACTCCAATAAGAGCAACTCTCCCCAAGTATGTTGCTTTGATAAGATACTTGTAGCTGAGATGAGCCAATGAGTTAGAGTAAAATATGTTGGCAGAAAAATATGTAGTAGAGCCATTGAATTGGTCAGTATGCTATGAGGGAATGTTTCATGATCAACCATAATATGACAGATGACAGAACAAGGAGTAATGGTCTCAAGTTGCAACAAGAGAGGTTTAGATTGCGTATTAGGAAAAACTTTCTCGCTAGGAGGGTGGTGAAGCACTGGAACAGGTTACCTAGAGATGGTGGAATCCCCATCCGTGAAGGTTTTTAAGGCCTGGCTTGATGAAGCCCTGGCTGGAATGATCTAGCTGGGGATGGTCCTGCTTTTGAGGGGGTTAGACTAGACGATCCCTTGAGGTACCTTTCAACCCTAATTTTCTATGGTTCTGTGACTTTCACCACTTTATAGCTTAATGTAAGTTTACATGTGGTTAAACCAGCAAAAGTGATACTCTGCTTTCTGTCCTTTCAGGTTTATTTTTGGACATCAAGCCCATCACTACCTGCCAGTGAGGAGGGATTTCAGCCCATGCCATCAATAACAATAAGGCCACCAGATGATCAACACCTTCCTACAGCAAACACTTGCATTTCTCGCCTTTATGTCCCACTCTATTCCTCTAAGCAGATTTTGAAACAGAAATTGTTACTCGCCATTAAGACCAAGAATTTTGGTTTTGTGTAGAGTAAAAAAAGTGTGTATTGCTGTGTAATATTACTAGCTAAGTTTTGTAGATTTTCCATTTGTCTATAAAAGTTTATGAAAGTTAATGCTGTCATACCCCTGGTGGTACTTTAATGATTAAATGCAAACATTCCTATACTAGATTTGTAACGTAAAGGCCTAAGGAGCACTAGCAACATTTGACTATAACAGCGACAGCATGCTAGTCAGTAACTTCTTGGCCTAGCCCCAGCCAAAGATGACAGCAGAACAATATTATTTACACTGTGATTTATCTTTTTGCTGAGGGAAAATATGTAAAATGTTCTGAAAATTCACTGCTGCCTTTGTGGAAAGTGTTTCAGCAAAGGTTCTTGTATAGAGGGAGTAGGGAATTTCAAAATAAAAAATTAAGTATGTTCTGTGTTTTATTTTAACTTTTTTATGGTGTTTAATTTGTGGTTGGCTGCAGTTGTGTATCATGTATATTGAAATTGTAAAAAAAAAAAAAAAGTTCTTGACAGTTCAGATCTAAGAGTTGGAATCATTCACTTTTACTTATGAAACCACTTACATTGCAATTTTTGTTCTTGTTGCATTGAACTCTGGCACATTAGATATCATCACTAATATTTTGCATGTAATCTGTACCTTTTTAGTGAGGGTTTTTTTGTACATGCGATGAGGCCAATGCACAGTATTTCATAGTTCACAATCAACACTTTTGTATCCCTATTTCAGTGAGCAGTCAGTCAGGAGGTTGTTCCACTTCCAGTTCTACCTAGACACTTGTACTACGTTATCTCAACTGTGTAAACTCAGCCTGGGCACTTTCTGGTAACTGTAAAATGTTTATAAGATCATGATTATTGAAGATACATTTTGGAAAATTTTAATGTTCGTGAGCAGCTTAACTACTTTTGTATCTAGCCTTTTTTAAGTATCTTGTTACAGTTTTTTAATAAAGAAATTACAGACAAAATACCAAGTCATATTGAAGAAACAATAGTTTTTATTTATTTAGCCCTTATTTGAGCTAGCAGCATACACAAAACACAGTAGCCCACTTAAAATCTGAATTTTGTGCTTCTGCACTGCAATAAACAAAATGAAGAGATTCAGCCCACATTTTACAGTTAGCAGAGACTCCTGAATGAAATAAGCCAGGCAACCCCTTCTTTCACAGAAAAACTTGGTTTGAACAGAAAGAGGTTTGTTCCAATAAATTCAGGATTGATTTTGGTGGAATAAATCTACAAAGTGCATAGCAGAGGGAACCTACTGTGTGTTCATTCTTTAATAAAATGGTTTACTGGTTTTGGGGAGGGTAGTCTTTGAACATACAGTAAGCTAGGGCTTGTTTGTCATTTTCAATTTGTATTGCTTAGTGTGACTGCTTAAGAGTTGTGAGGACATTGGGAAAGTATGGAGCAATCCTGGCCACCTCTTCCTATTGTTATTCTGGTACCATAGCTTAGCAGATTGGATTGTTGAAGACTGGGGGGGGGCACAGCATGGGTTGGCTTTTGAAAGATGCTACTGTCTTTCTCTTCCTCTAACCCTTCGACCATGTTACGAGGATTTTCCCTTTTGAGGAGAGCTATTGAGATTTTGTCAAAATCTGTCAGTGCTGCTTTGTGGCTGAAAAATAGAGCCTTCTGCTTCCATAATTATTCTAGCTTCTGTAGGCCTTGATGAGGGCTTGAATCCAAAACTGGTCACTCTGGGAGTTTATACATGTGCTCTGGGAGGCAGGGGGAGCTTTAATTAGTGCAGCTCTGAGAGCCGTGCTAATAAAGTGCCCAGAACATCACTTATATCAGTATCCCTTTGCTGAAAAATGATGGCTAGGGCCTTTCAACTAAAACTCACTGAATGAGCTTTAAAGTGCCCTGCAGACATTTTTCAGCGTGGGGATGCTGATGCATGTGACGCTGGAGGCTTCTGGAATGCAGTAATTTCCACACTCCAGCAGACTCAATTAATTGTGGCTGCTCTGATGCTCTGGAATTACAGTACATTGGAGCAGGCTCCCTGCATGTGTATAGGAGCCCTGTGTGTGTTGCATTGACTCTGAAATTTTTGATCAGGCTAACTGTTCCAGGCTTGCAAGGTTAAACTGCAGATGCATCAAGTGAATCAGTAAAAATATTTCTACATGGATTGTGAAATGTAACCACATCCCCCTGGGAGTAGCTCTTGTAGGCAAATACAGAGTTTTTCTAGTGCTTAGATTATTAGGGCTGGGAGTGTAGTGTTTGGAATCTGCCACTGTGACCTTCAGGGAATCACTAAACTTTGAGCTGAGAGTCTGTCTAAACCCATAAGTTGTACCTCTTTTTTTCCTATCCTAGTTCTGTTGTTAAGTTATACAATCTCAAAAGTGTGGGTGCAGCTATAAAGATGCTTTACGTTGGTGCACCTATTTCTGTATTTAAAAAAAATGGGGAAGAAAACTATACTGGTATAAGGCACCACTGTATACTTCAGTAGCATACTAGGGTCTCACCAGTATAATGATATTGCAGTTTAAAAAACAAAATCAAAACATACCTCTAGCCAAAATACATAAAGTTAGTACAAAAACTGTGTAGAACAGGTCTCGGATCCAGTTTGTAAAAATGACTCCCTACTTGATGAGCTTTATGAGGCTTAATGGTGTAAAACCTTCAACAAAAATCCTCTGATGAAAGGCCATATACATGTAAATTATTGTGTATATATGTATTGTGTGTGTATATGTATATAAATGTATGTGTATGTATAACATATAAATATATGTTATATGTATATATATTTATGTATATAGCTTAAACAGTTTTTTTTAAATCCTGTACTGTATAGCTAGGCAGAAACTACACAGGTAGTCTTATACAGTAGTTCACAATATATACACACACGAAGGCATTCTGATGACATGAACAGAAGGAAAAACTAGAATGATGTATGCTGTCGTCATTGACTTGAAATGTGTATGTTGCTTTATAAATTAGCATTTTTTTTCTCTGTATGGTATATTTAAACAATATCAAGGTTTTAATAAGAAAATGTTTATTAAAATCATACACCTCATTTCCCTTTGACTTAAGCCCTTCTGTTAGTTTATTTTTAAGGTGTGGTAGAGAAACAAAAGTAAACCAGGAAGATTTTTATAGCATTTAATTAAAATGCTTTATAGTCTACTTTCTCAGATGTTTATAATTGTTGAAATAAGAGGCAAAGTAGTTACCAACAAAATGTGTTGTTTAAATATTAACACTAATTATTCTGTATTTTAACTACAGGGAAAACTGGTCCTATGCTGTGCTAACCTGTCAGTCTGGGATTTTAATGATTCCTATAATGAGTCTACTTCAGCTAAGTTTCATGCTTTAGCCCTGGAATTCTAGATTTAAAAAATTGGGCTGGGTGTTCCTCAGTTGGTATTATTTTCCAGCTGTTTCCTGTTTTGAAATGTCCCTGAAATGTACTTGCTTTTTGCTACATACATTTGAGCTTCTGGTAATTAAATCCACATTTAGTGAAAGAGCAATGAATTAGAAAAGCAAAACCAAAAAAGTTTCTTGCCAGATATTAGTCAAGCAGCTGTGAGAAACTAAACTTCATTCTTTCCCTTCAGAGGTAGGTGTGGGAGGTAGGTAGGTGTAAGAACATGATCTGTAATAAATGTTAGGATTTTTGTTTTGAGATATTGGCAGTGCACCCATGCAAAGATATTGAGCAGAAAATATTATCATGCCCTTATCTTTAATCCTTATTCAAATAGGGAGAAATACAAAAGTCATCAAATCCATCTTCCTATTGCAGAGCTGTGCCTAGGGTATCTTTTCTACTAGTCTAATTTTAAAGCATGTCTGGTATCTTCTGTAACTACTATTCCAGTGGTCTCCAGTTGTATTGGACGTTGGGTAACAGCGTTGATTCGAAAAACATGCTGTGGGCAGCGACATACTTTATTCTCACTGTCTAACTCAGTTGTAACCTTTCAATTTCCTGTGGCTGTGAGCAGTGTCAGTCTAGGGGGCATTATGTTGCCAATGAGCATTTTTTTTTTTAAAGGATCCTTAGTCTAATATATTCTACATTTAGGAGGTTTTCCTGTTTTTCTACCTAAATTTTTCTCTTTTGTAAAGTCATCTAATCATAACCTATGTATAGTGTATGTATATCATTATATGTAGTATGAGGCCTTTTTATGCCATTCTCCTTTCTGTTCTCTGTTCACAGTTTTGAGTATATTAACTTCTATCTGCCTTTCTTTTGTATTAGTCGAGATTTGGAGTGACTAGTTTCAATTCCTCAGTCTTTTCTGTGAACACCTTCAATTTTTCTATCTTTTTAGAAACTTTTCTCCCCCAGAATGGAATGAAGTACAGGCAAATCCAAATTACCAACATTCACCTTAACTGGCATTAGTGCATCTCCAAGTCCAAATAACCACATAGAGATTGAAATGCATCTGAAACTTACTATATGAAGACTTCAGCTGACACTCCTAACCTTTACGTGAAATGTTTGGATCAGAGCTTTGAAGAGAAGACATGAATCCATCCATGATTTAATAGGTGTGCATCCCAGAATTGCACTGACCTTTTGGTGCTGACGCCATTTGCACAACAGAATTTGACCTACCATTTTCCTGAGCTTTCCTAGCCCCCTATTGGTGTTAACTTGGAAATTCAACTAGGAAAATGCTTTTTATTCATAGCCAAACCTGTCTTGGGTTTTTGTCACTGAACTGTAATTTAGTTATGTTGAACTCCCTCCTGTTGGTTGAATAACTGAAAAATTACTTATGGCTTTTCAGCTCTTGATAATCTAGCCTGTTGCGAGTGTGTATGGAGAGGAGGGAGTATGCCTTTTAGTTAACAAGATATAGAGCAGGATACCAGGAGAACCTGTGTATGTACCCATTCCTCCCCTCCAACTTTCTGTAACCCATCTACTTGTATCTGTTTTCTTTTCTGTAAAACTGGCAGACAGTCTTACCTCACAGGTGGTGATATTTAGTGTTTTAATTTTTGTAAAGCACTTGGGGAATCTCATGGGAAAATGCAGAACTGCAAGATATTATCATTTCCACATATGCGGCTTTTGCCTGCGGTAATCCATAAGTAATGTGACTGGTTAGGTCTCCTATAAACTGAAAATTTCAGTGAACTAAAAGGTCTGTCAGTTATCTTGTGCTTGCTGCTGTGCTGGCCACCATAGGTATGTGTTCAATTTTTGCATACTTGGCCTCTTTCGTGTTCAGTGACAAACAAGCAATACAGTAGATATGAACAGTAAGTTGAATAATGTATTCATTTAAGAGGAGTTCTTGAAATACTGTAATTTCTCACAACACACATTTTTCCTTCCAAAATCATCCCCTCCCTTTCCCCCACAATTTGGGGTGCATGTATTAAACAGGGAAGCTGCCTCTTTTGCTAGAAAAGAAGCATGCCTAGAGAAGCTGCATGCTGTGCAACTGCCAAGATGGCAAAATCCTGTGTCAACCTGTAGCTTGTACCTGAAGGAGCAAGTGAGCTTGCTCATCAAGTATCTTGATGAAGCTTGTGATGTAGAAATAACTTTGTTTACAGGCGCTCATATAAAGAACTGTTAACAGTAAAGAAGCATCAGTCTGTTGCTGTCCTTGTAAGGGTCTGGGGCCTAAACTTGTGTGACATAGAGTAAGTTCTCCTGGAGACAGTGACCAGGAAGTATGGCACCCCAGAAGACCATCTGGGTGAGGCATCTGGCACCAGAAACTTCCTGGGTACTGTGTTTCCAGGAGAACTTCATCAGTCATCCATGAGATGAGGCTGAAAAAATATTTCTGCATTATGCCTTGTAAAAACAAGGTGCATGTTTATTTGGGGATGTATGCAAGAAAATAGGGGAGTAGATTACTACCAAGAGCCAACATAATGCATGGCAACAAAAATAATGTAAGCAATGGCTGGAGCTGGTTGACTTTTTAGGGGAAATAGTAAATTAGCTGAGGAAATAAGTTTTAGGTAGGCTGAAATTTGCAAAGTTGAGGTGAATTTGCAGAACTGCGGCTGAAAACTTGCAATGTTTAATTCTACACTGCAAAAATGAAAGGTTTTGGCTTTTAATTTTAAAATGGCATTTAACTTAAACATTGACCTAAGTTTTAAAAAAGTGCAAATGATACACCTCTGAAACAAAAAAAACTAGTTTCTGGTCAGATGAAATGTTTTGCATCAAAGTGAAACAATTGTATCATTATTTTGTGAGGGGGAAAAAGATCCCATTTTGGGTTGACCCAAACTATATATTTTGTTCCCTAACCCTATTTTACTACTGATCTGAAAAAAATCACCTCGTAGCAATGATTTATGTTTGGACTGGATTATATGTGACCTATCAAACCATTTAGGGAATTGCTGTCAGGTATGTTTCTTGTTTGGTTTTGCTTCTTTGGTGGGAAGGCTTGAGGAGTGGTGTGGAAGGTGTGGGGAGGAGAGATTTCAATTCTTATAGTGAAGTTAAAGTTCTCTGCTACAAAAAAAACTCTTTATCAACCCTATTTCAGTAAACAGAAGTTTCTGAAAATTTCACTCCCAAAATCACTAATCTTAAAATCTGTCCGTAAAAGATATTCATGTTCATGTGTTCTCAGAAGAAATGGATGGTTACTTTAACCATTGTTTTAGAGGGAACCTTTCCTTTTTCATGTCCTTGTGAAGAGGTATTTATCAGAATTCACAGATTGTGTTGGAATCTGACAAGCCGCACAGTATTAGGCTGGGAGTGCAAAATGCAATTATCTTTTAACCCTATGTAATCATTTTTATAGGCAGGCTTAGTCAGGGACTACTGTGCTAGCTTTACTCCAGTTACATGTTAAATAGCAGTGCCTAATGCTTTGCTGCTACATATATTAAAATGTGTACTAGATTATGAACAGAATACCAATGAACCTATAATCTGCCTCTGGGTGGCTGGGAGAAATGTTGTCCTGTCTTGCTTTCTGCTTTTTCACTTGCTTCTTTCAGAGAATGTCGGCTCACTTAAAAGCACTGGAACAAATCCTTGGAACTGAAGTCATTTAGCCCCGGAACAGGAATTGCAGTAGTGGTACAAGGTTTGCTGCACTGTTAACTGCTAAATTCTGGCATTTGTGGGAGGGTGGACAAGGACAACTCTACCTACAGGATGAAAGTGTAGGTCAGTTGCCATATCCATTCAGTGCTTAGTTCCTTTCCATTTGAAGCATGTGTTCACATACCATCAGTCTTGGTCCTTATAGTGGCACTGGGCTAGCTAGCCTTGTCTACTGTATAAGATGGAGTATTAGACTGGAAGAACGTATACATTACATGTGTAAATTGTCCATTTTACAGTGCAACAAGATTTCCATGTATTGGTGTTAGAAGCATCATATGTGATGCATAAAATATGGCTTGCAAAAGTTAACATTTTCAAGGTATTGCCTACATAGAAAACACCCGACTATACTATTATCAACACTTACTTTTCATGGTACACTTAGGAGAGATGTACCACAATGTTTAAGATAGTATGTGGTGCATTGGCACGTTCCATTAACTTGCTCTTGCACTCTGGAAAGTGAGCAAGTAGTTGATTGTCAGGATTAACGAAGAGTCTGTGAGTCTTGCCTTTAAGTCTGTTCTCAAAATGTGGGTCACAGACCTTGTTCTTTATAGGCTGCAAGAAGAAACCTTTGGAAAGTTAGGTGGTGAGGAACTGGGGCTCAGAGGGAGAATTTACCCAGGGAAGGTTCTGTTATGAAGCAGATAATCTCACAGATATTGGTTTAACCACTTGGAAGTCATTTGCAGAAAAAGCTAACAGCTGTCTTCAGTAGTTGGGCAAAGTCAGATGTATGATATAATATCCATTCAACCCATTTACTTCCAGCTGCAAAACACCAGTCCCACTCTCCTAGTAGATAGATGCTTGTTAGATTCCTGCAGTATGTGAAGTGGAGGAGCTTAGGGGCACATGGTTTCAGTCAGAAAACTTATTTTGACTTGAACAGGGAGAAAATGGTTCCACGTTTCAGAATAGGTGTATTCTCTAGTGCTGCACTGTTTCTTCTGCTCTTGTGTACACACATTGGTCACATGACACATGCTTGAAGTAAAGATTTCTATTACCTGGCACTGGAGGCGGGTCAGGAGCATTTTGGCAGCAGTGAGATTGGGGAGCATTTTCTGGCTATTTTCTATCTTGTTCTCGTGCATTGACCCTCCCCCCTGCTTCCAAGATCATCTCTTGTACCTTTTAAAGATTAGTTTAGGTGCAACTCTGTGTTGACTCAGCTCCCTAGGTTGTTTATAAGCTTTAAACTAATATTGCTGGTTGGTTGTTTTCCCATTGCTGTATCTTAAGTTTGACTGTGTGTGGCAGCCTGGACTTTACCCAGTCATTTTCTTCAGTGTTTGAACTTTGGGTCTGCCTGGTTCACGGCCATTTTGGCTAGTTAGAAATGTTACTCAGTACCTCTTCCGTATCATGACGACTGTATATTCTGGCCACATATATCTTTGCAAGGCCTTTGATACTGTTTCCCATGAAATTCTCTCAACCAAGTAGGAGAGTACTGGCCTAGACCAGGCTACAGTGAGGTGGGTTGGCAACTGGCTCAGCGACCGATCCCAGTGAGTTGTTGTAATTGGGGTGGCCTCATCCTGGAGGGCTGTCTCCAGTGGTGTCCCCCAATGCTTGGGCCTGTGCTCTTTAACATTTTTATCAATGACCTGGATGAGGGAGTGGAAAGCATAATGATTAAGTTTGTGAATGACACCAAGCTGCGGGGACATGTGGGCACATCTGAAGACAGGGCAAGGCTCTGGGACAACCTTGACAGGCTGGTCCTATGGGCTGAATGCAATCAGATGACAATAGGGACAAGTACCAGCTGCTTCATATGGTAAAGGTTCTTCCTACCCAGATCTATAAAATGGGTGGTGGTCCACTGGCTGGCACAGCATCCGAAAGGGACCTGGGAGTGACAATTGACCAGAGGATGAATGAGCCCCAAGTGCGAGGAAGTGGCCAACAGAGCAAATAGAACTCCAGTGTACATCAGCTGCTGTGTTGCCGATAGATCCAGAGAGGTGCTCCTCCCCCTCTACTTGGTGTTGGTAAGACCACAACTGGAGTACTGTCTAGTTCTGGGCACCACACTTCAAGAAGGATATGGATAAGCTCAGAAGAGTGCAGAGAAGGGCCACCTGCATGACCAAGGGCCTGGGGAGGGGGTGGGGGATAGGCCCTGTGAAGAGAGACTTTGGGATCTGGGTTTATTCAGTCTGAGTGTAAGAAAAAAAAAAAGACTGAGGGGTGACTTCATAGCTGCCTACAAGCATGTCAGGGGTGAACACTAAGATCTAGGGGGGGAACTCTTCAGAAAGGGAGCCCTTGGGGGAAGACAAGGTCCAATGAGCACAAGCTAGTTAAGGAAAACTGGCTAGACATAAGGAAAAACTATTTTCTGTCCGGGTAACTAGAATCTGGAACAGACTTACAGCAGAGGTGGTGCAGTCACCATCCCTGCTGGGGTTCAAAAGGAGGCTGGACAAGCACCTTTGTTGAGCTCATTTGAGTCCAATTACCTCCTGCTCATGGCAGGGGACCGAACTTGATGATCTTACAGGTCCCTTCTGGTCCTTCTGTTCTATGATTCTGTCTGTTGAGAAATCGGGGAGGATTTGTATTAACACATTTGTGCTGGTATAAAAACATTGTGCGCTGACAATTTCAGCAAAGGCTTTAATGCAAGTTGCAGTTTATACCAGAGCAGCATATACATATGGGGGGTTCTGATTGGGTCTGCAGAAAACCTGACTGTAGGCAAGTGCAAATTGAAAAGGCAGGGAAAATTTACAGCTTATAGAGGCAAATATTCTGTACCTTGTTACAGATATGCTACGCATGCTCTTATGGCTACATTGGTTCAAGAAGTCAGAAAACAGAACTACTTGTACCACCTTCCAGTTGTTCTCTAAAGGAATGCTCCATCTCCTCTGCCCTTGGAGCCACTGACTGGCTCTTATGCCGTAAGAACTCCCTTCTGCTATATGCATGTCTAGTGTATCTATGACTGCTGTGCTTAATAGCTCTAAAGTAGGTGTGTCAAGGATACAGCACAGGCTGGATTCAGCCCATGGAGTTGCATCATCTGGCCTCTCATACAGGCCCTGGGTCTTGATTTGACCTACATACCAGACAAAAGCCAGCCTGCCTCCTTGCATGGGGATGCAGGACCTGCAGCACATGATCCCTACATGGGACCAGTCTGGAACCCCTGCCAGCACGCTGGGTCCGCATGTCCTACAGGGGCTGGGGTGGGTGCTGTGTGCACTGGAACTGGCCTTGGGGAGAGGTGGAAATCTGTGAGCCTATCGGGCTGGCCTTGTGCCATCAATCTGGCCCCTGGGTCCAGAAGAGTTTGACACCCCTGCTGTGAATGCAGTTACAGGACAATGTCCTGCTCTCTTAAATTTCTGCTGAGGCAAAATCAGTGCAGATTTTATGCAACTACATAGCCACCGAGGAACTCTGGGTTGTGCTCAGAAGCATCTTAGGCATCCTTTCCATTTTTCCATTGGAAAAAGCCTAGGTCCTGGAGCTCGACTGGTGCTTGCCTGCACCTGGTGTGCACACAGCAGGTCCGGTGTAAGGTACTGGAAAGGAGGGCAGCTTTCAAACATAAGTGCTGCTGGCTCAGAGCAATGGCCCATACCGCCCCGAGCTGTGGCAGTAGATGCTAGAGAGGGAGCATCCAGCCAGAGGCGCTCCAGCCCAGCGGCTGAACCCCCGCCCCGTGGGCCGAAGCTGGCCCGTGCCGCTCTCTCCACGGGTTGGGAACAGGGCAGCGGGGAGCAGTGGCAATTAATGCTGCCGCACTGCCGAGTGCCCCGTGGCAGGTTGGGGCGGTGGCAGGCCGCCCGCCCCCCCCCCAGTGCCAGGTGCTCTCCCCTCCCCTCACAGGCTGGTGGGCGCGGAG
>NW_017728992.1:163318157-163318375 GCF_001723915.1 Gavialis gangeticus | reverse complement strand
GGGCGGGGGCAGGCCCCCCGCCCCCCCCCCAGTGCCAGGTGCTCTCCCCTCCCCTCACAGGCTGGTGGGCGCGGAGCCAAGTGCACTGCCCACCCCGGCCCACTCGCTACTCGACGCGCTCCCTGGCATCGGCCGTGGTAGGCGGGGCGGGGGGCGAGGCAGTCTGCTCTGTCCTGCCCGGCGAGGACCCGTGGGGTCTGCAGGGGCCGGGGTAAACC
>NW_017728992.1:163312854-163317699 GCF_001723915.1 Gavialis gangeticus | reverse complement strand
ACGGGGTGAGTGCGCGCGGGGGGCGGGCCGGGCCGCGTCCTGGAGGGGGGCAGCAAAGGGCCTCCCGAAGTCGGGCTGGGGAGCAGCGCTCCGCGGGCAGTGGCTTGAAGCCGCCCGCTGTCCAGGCCGCCGCGCGGGGGTCGCCCTCACCGGGAGCCCGGCCGGCCCCGAAACCGCCCGCGGGCAGGCTCGGCCGCACGGCTTGGGTCGTTAGAGGAGGGGGAGGAGCCGGGGGTAATAGCCCGGTTTTGCACAACGAGGGATTCACTGGAGCCCTGATCCATAGATACCATTTCCTCGTTGCCTTCCCTGGCCCCTTGCACGGCTACATAAGCAGGTAGAAACAGCCGAGTCGCCGCAGCGATTAAGGGGTTAAGAAGAGACCGGGGCGGGCACCCTAATGGTGGCAGATTGCTGTCATGGATTTCATAGACATTAGGGCTGAAAGGGACCTCGGGAGATCATCGGGTCCAGCCCCCTGCCCACGGGGGAGCAAGTCAGCTGGGGTTAAAGGATCCCAGCAGGATAAGCATCCAAGAGTTTCTTAAAAGTGTCCAGAGCAGGTGCTTGCACCACTTCTGGGGGCTCGGACAGTAAACCTTTTCCTCGTGTCCAGCCTGAAATGGTCTTCCAGCAGTTCGTGACCTCATCATCCCTTGGGGTGCCCTGGTGAACAGACGTTCTCCCAGATCCCTTATGTACTTATAAGGCTGCCACCAAGTCCCTCCTGCACCTTTGCTTCTCCAGGCTGAAGAGTCCCATGCCTCTCGGCCTTTTCTCATAAGGCCTGCCCTCTTGTCCTCTAATCATGTGCATGACTCTCCTCTGGACTCGAGCTTTTCCATGGCTCCCAGAGCTAGAATGCCCTCCTGGTTCAGGCCCTGGGCATATACAATGCAAACTGGGCCCTTTTGGGGTCATGTGGTTCATTTAATTCCCTTCTGAGTCCTGTGCATCTCATCTTCCCTTAAAGCAGCAGGAGTCTCCAGCTCCCTACTACATGGAGATAAATGTTTAATGTACAGTTTCTTACTATAAAAGTTAAGAGTAGTCACTATATACGAATTACATGATTATGCAGAGTAAAATAATCAAAGATTTTTCATGCACACTGCTTGTGCTCATCTACAAAATAAAAAATAGTTCTGCAAAACACTAGTTGGGCACTGGGTGCTTTTACACATGCAGTGAAGCTGCTCTAACGCACTGTAATTACAGCAGGTTGGATGAGGAAACACCTTGAGGGGAGGGAGCTCCAAGAAATTCTCCCCTCAAGAAACCGTGGGTACTGGGCTGTTTTTGCTTGTTGATGTAGCCCTGTGAAGTGCCTGGGGAAGGGGATGAGGAATGGTATATGTGGATCAGGGCTCCAGTGAATCCCTTGTGCAAAACCAGATTTATTTGCATGCTGACCAGGGGCACCTTGTAAGCACCTCTGAGGACCAGCAAATGGGAACCAGCTCAAATAGTATAGGGTATAATGTTAGGAGAATCAAACTAAAGTTGTGGTCCTCTGGTGTTTCAGTCCAACTAAATTGTTTTCTTCAATCAGTGTTTCTCATACAAATGACTCAATTTACACTGGAAAACAGTAGGATTTTGTCAAGCAGAGCTAAATATTTTATAAGGAAGGGTATTAGATGGAAAGAAATTAGGCTAACAAAATCCTATTGAAAGTAATTAGGAGGGATACCTTTTTTACAGATTTTTAAATGACCCAAGATGAGTCTATAATAGGACTCATCTCTTACATGATTTTAAAATTCTACAAAGGATATCAAAGCTATTGCTCTCATTTATATGCATCGCTTTTAGCCTGATTTGTTTTATGCACTTAATTATTTTAAAACTTCTGGTTTTATCCCTACTACATTGTCTAAGACAGAATGAGTGCCAAGGCATACCAAGTGCACTCTAAACTGGTGGTTTACAGCTGGGGTGCCAGTGCATTCGGAAAAGTTACAGAGGGGAAACTTGAGTATGTAATGGTTGAGAAGCATTGCCTTGTTCTGTGCTGGGGTCTGCAGCCTCTCCTCTGGGTGTGCCAAACCTTCCTACTAAGCTATTAAAAATGTCTTTGAATCTGCATTTAGGGTTGCCTCAGTGAGCTGATTTTTTGGGGAGTTTTTGCCTTGTCATTGAATTATACATAAAATTTTAGTGTGTTGATTAAACAATAGCCCTAGACCATTTTCTCCTGAATTTCTTTTCTTTCTGTA
The DNA here is from genome assembly GCF_001723915.1 of Gavialis gangeticus. Classification (NCBI taxonomy): domain Eukaryota; kingdom Metazoa; phylum Chordata; order Crocodylia; family Gavialidae; genus Gavialis; species Gavialis gangeticus. The sequence goes on along the minus strand of NW_017728992.1, from coordinate 163,315,480 downwards.
TCTGCTGCTACAATAAACATGTCTGTTGTTCTGTGGTACTGGTGTCTTTGAGATTTTATTATTTTTTTTCAGGAAAAAATATTAAGTCTCATGTATGGATACAATTGGGTATATAGTCTAATTGCTGGTGTCTTCCAGCTCCCATTCCTAAGCTTTTTCTTCCCACTCACATACATTTAATCTGGAAATATATTGATGCTTATGTTGATTGGGGCATCCTTCTGCAGCTGTTCTCAAGTACACTGGAAACTGAGGCCTCTAGAGCAGCTGGAGGGGGACACTCTGAAATGGTCTCAGTATTGCATTTCTGGGTTTGGATGACCTGAGGTGGAACACACACACGTCTGCAGTCCACTAACTCCTCTTTGGAGTGGCCTGGACATGCAGCACTCCCAGAAAGCAGGTGGGTCCAAGAGCTCTGCAGGGGTGTGTGAATAGGCAGAGGCGGGTGGGGTGACTGCTGCAGTGGCTGTCACTCCAGATGTATGAATTTCCCAGTGCTTGGTATAAGAAGGGCTATATATGGCAGCATTTAAAGCAAGGTGAAACCTGGTCAAGGGGACCCAAGACTAGTGGAGGGACATACAGATGGATGAACCCAAATGTGAGGCAGTGCACTGTGGTGTGGCAATGGGAGGACCACTAAAAGTGGAGCAATTAGGAGTGTATTGGCACAGGCTTAAAGCAAACAAATCCCTGCAAAGTATTGCTGCTTTTTTTTTTACGAATAGGAATATTTATTTAATCTGAGATGCCAGATTAATTCATTTTGAACAGCTCATGCATAGACATGTGATCTGTAATGTGTAGAAATTCTGAAGTTAATCTTGCATGATCTGGAGTTGAACCGCAAGTAGCTGTGCTAGATGCTGGTTGGTGCTTGAGATGAAGTGACTTTGCATGTGTCCATGCATGTTGTGTTTGCTGTGGTACATCTGAGCTGGGTGCAAGTGAGTGTAGTTTCCCAAGAGACAGACTTTCTCTTTTGCACTGAACCTCAGACATTTCCTGACAATGTTGCACCTGGTAGGGGGAAAACATCATTAAATTATGCTAGATAGGGCCAAACAAAGAGGCAGAAGATCAAGCTTGGGCATCAAAAGGATGGAGGGAAAGGGAAGGAAGCTAAAGATCATGTGGCTATTCTTATTAGGCATATGTACATCTTGATACAATACAAAGGAATATTTTTAAATCTGTAACCTCTCTGGAAAAAAGTAGCAAAAGTAAGTTAATATTTGAGGAATAATGGGAAATAGTATCTTTAAATGATATGATGCTTTTCCTGCAGAGTTCCTCTACAAACACGATTGAAAATGGTTTTAAAGCAAGTGACGAGCCCCTTCTTCGAAAAAACCCTCGTCGATTTGTCATCTTCCCTATCCAGTACCCTGATATATGGAAAATGTACAAACAGGCACAAGCATCCTTTTGGACAGCAGAAGAGGTGAGTGATGCAGCTCAGTGAGAAGGAACAATGTTTGTTCCAGGCTGTGGTACCAACAGATTGTCTGTGACCTCAGAAGCATCACTAGGATTTTTTGGGCCTTTATTCACTTGTAAAATGCTTTGAGCACTATGGATGAAAATACTCTCTTTAAGTGCTACTTGTGTGTTTGTTTTCAGGCAGACAAAAGTAATCAGTTACTGCTGTTATAATAGATACTTACTATGAATTGCATTAAGTACTCCTTCCTGCATAATAAAGTTATGTATGTGACTTTAGTTAAATCTGAGAAGTTAAGATAGCTAGTTTTTACTGAAGGTGCTTGATATAGACAGCCCTGGCCACGTGGTTTTTTTCCAACTACAAGCCAAAGATTACAGCAATACACACTTCTCAGCTCTCCCCTCTTCTCGGGCCCCAGGCCTCCCTTATAGGGTGAGTGACCTGTTCAGACTCTGTGCTCTTTTAATCTTCGATGCAAGTCTTCTTATCTGTACCCCATTTTTATTGGTGGCTCTTGTGATTTAGGTCTGATTGTTGGGAAGTGGATCAAAATATCTGTTTGCTTCAATTGCCAGCTCTGGAAAAAATAAATTTCAGTTTTTATTCGCATGCAACCCAGTCCTCTATTCTTTATATTTCTACTTCTGTGGGTTCAGATTTAGACCCTGAATTGCATTTGAGCTTAAGACCAAAGGTGAAATGGCTTTGTCTCACTCCATGTCTCACTCTCTTTAGCTCCTGTAGGTACATAGGAGACTTGCTGAAATGAATTGGGGAATCTAACTGTGAACTCCCTCCACCCCCCAGTTTCTTATTGCTTTCACATCTGGCCTTACTTAACTGCCACTGTAATTCAAAAGCAAAAAGCCCGCTCATGTGAAGGAAGCTGTGGTTTTCTACCCCAGTCAGAATTTGCAGTCTGAGCAGAGGGCAGGCACACAATAATACCTGTATGGTAGACAATAAACATCACAGATTTAAAAAAAAACAAAAAACCCACCTGGGAACTTGACTGTATCCTGGGTTACAAGCTTCTTACAAAAAATGTCACTTATTGCAAGTATAGTTTAAAGATGTATGGAAACTAGCTCTGATTATTGGCATCTATTCAGGCTTTGAAATCCTGACGCCTTAGTAGTGTGTGTGTGTGTGTGTGTGTGTGTGTGTGTGTGTGTG
>NW_017728992.1:163298265-163312774 GCF_001723915.1 Gavialis gangeticus | reverse complement strand
GTGTGTGTGTGTGTGTGTGTGTGTGTGTGTGTGTGTGTGTGTGTGTGTGTGTGCGCGCGCGCGCGCGCAGGCATTTATTTTCAGCTAAATGTGTATTAGCAATTTCAGACTAAAGCATTACAGCAATTGCCAGTGGGATCACAAATCTCACAGTCTCTAACATCCCTAAGCCTGCAATTTCCCTGTGTTGCCCAAAGTAACAGGAAGGCAAAGCTGTATTGCGCCCCAGCTGTTCTGCTGTGACTGTTGCCATATCTGCAGCTGCCCTGCAGTGAGAGCCAAACAGGGAGAAATTACCCCAGTTTAATGTTTTTATTTGCCAGGGTAATTGCAGGAACTTAACCACTAAGCAGCCGAGGAGCATTAAGTCACTGTCCCCTGTCATTTGGAGGCATGTAAACAGTTTCTGTATTCCTATGTCTGCTTCTGTTCCATAAGGGAAGATGAGCATGGGCAATTTAACCCTGCTTCACCTATGGGTAGGCAGTCTCAGTTTAGCTTTCACTGTGGTATAACAGTAAGCAGACAAGGAATCAACCCGGAAAATCCCCAGGTCAGTTATGGTATGCAGACACCAGCAATTGTGTGCATGTGGTTACATGAAATAATTTTTAGGGTGAATGGAAATAAAGCTGGACAAAGTGTGGGAACTGCAGAGATAGTATTTTATTTGTATAGTAGGAGTCGGCAACCTCTGGCCTGCGGGATGGATCTGACCCACAGAGCAGGGACTCTGATGCTGCAGGAAGATGTGCCAGACAGGTCCTAGTACCTACCTTTCTTGGACCCAACCTAGGTCATTCCAGCCGCCTGCTGCTGGAAAATATTGCCAATTCCTTTTCTATAGCATTTTCATCCCGAGGTGCTTCATAAACAGATGGAAGTTACTAAGTAAAAGCAAATTAAGTGCTAGTTTTCCACCAGTAATATCTTTGTAGACATATTAGCCCTAGTGTTCATGCTGTGACTCTAAGGCTCTGCCAGATGTTAAACTCAAGCCATGATTAACAGTAGATCACATCTTATGTAGTAACCTGACCACATGTTCATTCAGTTACTGATGCAATAAAACAGGAATGAGCCACAAAGTTATTATATAAAATGCATTTCATAACTTTGTGACTGGTTTCCATTGTGCCTTAAATTGTATGTGTAGCCAGACTGATTAGCTGTTTGGGGCTCCCAGCCTGATGGATGCCTTTGAGCGCTCACCTGGTTTACTCTGCTGGTTTACTCTGCTTGTGATCATCTGACTGGCTTGCTACTTGCTGGCACAGGAGGATTTTGAGATTATAATCCCAGACTCCCTCTCCACCAGCAATATGGTGTGATTTGCATTTTATCCCCAATCACGCCTCCTGTAGCGTGGCAGGAAGCATGATTGTTGGGATCACAGATCAGATCCCCTCACATCTTTAATTGAATGTCTGCCAGGGGCCTAAATGAACAGTATCCTCAAACCTGCAGCAGTGCCAATTTAGGTTGGTGATCAGGAAGAACCTTCTGACTGTGACGGTGGTGAAGCATTGGGACAGGCTACTGAAAGAAGCTGTAGAATCTCTATTCTTGGAAATTATCAAGAGCAAGTTAGACAGACACTTGGCTGGGATGGTTTAGTCAGGGACAATCTTTCCTTGAGTAGGGAGCTGGACTAGCCTCATGAAGTTGTTTCGAGACTTACTTTCCTATTGTCCTATATTTTTTCAAGATTGCAGAAGATAGACTTTTGTGCATGAAGAAAACACTTCTTCTAGTTAAAAATGAAAATCACCTTATGTTACAGTGGCAGAGGCCATTGGACTGCACAGTTACTATGTACTTGATTTAAATTGATTGCAAACCGTCGCGACTGATTCAGGCTGGACATAAGAAGGAACTTCTTCACTGTCCGAGCCCCCAAGTTTTGGAATAGACTGCCGCCGGAGCCGGTTCAAGCACCCACTTTGAATGCCTTCAAGACGCATATGGATGCTTGTCTTGCTGGGATCCTATGATCCCTGCTGACTTCCTGCCCCTGGGGCAGGGGGCTGGACTCGACGATCCTCTGGGGTCCCTTCCAGCCCAAATGTCTATGAAAGTCTATGAAACGTAAACAAAATCTCTGAATGTTTGGAGGGTTGGTCTACAATTATACTTGCACCATTTTTTCCTTTTTTATTTTCATAGATTTCATAGACATTCAGGCTGGAAGGACCCTGGAGGATCATCGAGTCCAGCCCCCTGCCCCAGGGACAGGAACTCAGCTGGAGTCATAGGATTCCAGCAAGATAAGCATCCAAATGTGTCTTGAAGGCGTTCAAAGTGGGTGCTTGAACCGCCTCTGGCAGCAGTCTATTCCAGACCTTGGGGGCTTGGACAGTAAAGAAGTTCTTCCTTATGTCCAGCCTGAAACAGTCGTAGAGGAGTTTGTGACCATTTGATCTTGTCATCCCTTGGGGCGCTCTGGTGAACAGACATTCCCCGAGATCCTGGTGAAAGGTGGCCACTAGATCACCCCTGAGCCTGTGCTTTTCCAGGATGAAGAGTCCCATGGCTCTCAGCGTCTCATCATAAGGTCTGTTATCCTGACCTCTGATCATACGTGTGGCTCTCCTCTGCACTCTCTCAAGCTTCTCCAAATCCTTTTTGAATTGTGGAGCCCAAAACTGGATGCAGTACTCCAGCTGTGGCCTCACCAAGGCTGAGTACAAGGGGAGAATGACATCCCGGGATTTGCTTGAGAAGCATGTATGGATCTGTAGTGCTAACCAGCGTAGCACTGTCGAGCCTATAAGGATCCTGCAGGTTTTTCCTCCCCAGGTGGAGAACCTTGGATTTTTCGGTGTTACACACCATCAGGTTCTCATCCACCGACTTCATGAGCCTGTCAAGATCTGCCTGGATCACCCTCCTGTCCTCGGGTATGGATGCTTTACCCCAGAGTTTGGTGTTGTTGGTGAACTTGACCAGCCCGCTGCTGACATCAATGTCCACATCACTGATGAAGATGTTAAAAAGTAAAGGCCCTAGGACAGAGCCTTGAGGGACCCCACTGGTCACTGGGCACCATGACGATTGACTTCTGTCGACCCACCACCCTCTGGGTCTTGCCGTGGAGCCAATCCCCGAGCCAGTGGATCGTGGTGAGGTCAAGGCCACAATTAGCTAGTTTTGCCAAGAGGTGATCATGGGATACAAGATCAGAGACTTTTTTAAGTCAAGATATATGACATCGATCTCTTCCCCTTTGTCTAGGTGGTAGGTCACCTGTTCATAAAAGGAAATGAGATTGGTCAAACAAGACCTACCCGCAACAAACCCATGCTGGGTATCCTTCAGGATATTCCCGTCAGCAAGCTTGTATAGGATGGCCTCTTTGATAATCTTTTCCAAGACCTTCCCCAGAATAGAGGTCAGGCTGACGGGTCTGTAGTTTGTTGGATATACTTTCCTACTTTTTTTGAAGATAGGCACCACGTTGGCCCTCTTCCAATCATTGGGCACTTCACCAGAGTGCCAAGAAGTCTCAAAGATCTGTGCCAGGGCCTGAGCTGTGATGCTCGCCAGCTCCCTGAGCACCCTTCGGTGTAACCCATCAGGGCCGGCTGACTTGAAGGTATCCAGCCTGTCGAGGTATTCCTTCATGAGGTCAGCTTTGGTGGGTGGTAAGGAATCTCCCTCACCCGGGCCTCCCTGTCCCTCAGGGAGCATCCCATGGAACTGGTGAAAAACTGATGCAAAGTACCCATTTAGCAAGTTTGTTTTTTCCTGGGCATCAGTTGTCAGTTGCCCCATCTGGTTTAGCCGGGGTCCAGTGTTGCCCTTGCTTTTTCTCTGGCTTCCCACATATCTAAAAAAGGACTTTTTATTGTCCGTGATATTTGTAGCTAGCTGGAGTTCCATCACAGCCTTGGCTTTCCTGGTTTGCTCTCTGCAGGTCCGGACCAGAGCAGAGTATTCCTCCTTGGTGGTGGTTCCAGTCCTCCATCCTTTGTCGGTCTTCCTTTTAAGATGCAGGAGGTCCACTAGTTCTCTGGAGAGCCAAGGGAGCTGCTGTGCACTTTTGCTGCCTTTCCTCTGGGATGGGATAGACTTTGCTTGCGCATCCAGGATTGCTCCCTTGAGGAGCAACCACTCGTCCTAAACTCCCCTCCCCTTTGGGTTGGGGCCCTTCAGGGCCTCACTGACAAGCCTCCTGAGCTTGTCAAAGTCAGCTTTCCTGAAGTCAAGGACTTCTGTATTACTGACTGACTAGCCAGCTTTATGGCGGATTGTGAAGGTGATCAGCTCATGATCGCTGTCATCCAGCTTCCCTTCAATCGTTGGGTCACTGATTAGGTCATCCTCAGTTGCCAGTACCAGGTCGAGCAGCGGTTTACTTTTTGTCGGCCCATAGACTTCCTGCATCAGATAGAGGTCATCCATGCACGAGAGAAAGCTTTGCGACTGCTCGGATGTGGCTGAGTGCTCCTCCCACGAGATGTCTGGGTAGTTAAAGTCTCCAATGACAACCATACACCGGGAGCATGTGGCCTCAGCCAGTTCCCTGGCAAACTCCTGGTCAAGGTCTTGACCCTGGGTAGGGGGTCTGTAGTAGACCCCCACCATAGTATCCCCTGTGCTGTGTTCCCCATGGATTTTAACCCAGAGGGTCTCAAGTACACCGTGGGTGCCTGTGTCCGCTTGCAGGGATGCGTAGCTTTCCTTGATGTGGAGAGCTATGCCCCCACCCCTTTTGTCCACTCGATCCCTCCTGTACAGGTTATAGCCATCTGTACCCATGGTACAGTCATGGGTGGAGTCCCACCAGGTCTCTGTTATCCCAATGACATCATAGTTATTTGTGTTTAGCAGGAGGACAAGTTCCTCCCGTTTGTTCCCCAAGCTCCTGGCATTTGTGTATAGGCACGTAAGTGTCCCCTTGGGGGCCCTTGCCCTGCCTACATTTTGTTCCAGGGCTGGGGCAGGGGTGAGCTCCCTTAAGTGCCTTGGCCTGCTGGCTTTGCAAAGGTTGCTTAGCAGGCCAGCAGTGGTGGTAGTTCCCCCACCCCCAATTTTAGGTTATTATCATCACTAAAAGGCAATCGTGTTCTAATTCTTTCTTTTTATCCCATAAGGTTGATTTATCAAAGGACCTTCCTCACTGGAACAAGTTGAAATCAGAAGAAAAATATTTTATATCACATGTCCTGGCATTTTTTGCAGCCAGCGATGGAATTGTAAATGAAAACCTGGTAAGATATCTTTACAGTGGGTCCATTTATAATGTTTTGCCCTTCATCACATTGACTTGCCATAGTTTTCATTTCTCTTTTGCCTTAGTATAATCAAATGACTCTGAATTAATAGTTGCATTGTATCTGTGACCCATCATCTCATCTTTGCTTGGGTATCTGAGCAACTTGTCCTACTTAGGCCAATGTCTTGATATGATGGTAAGAATTCTCACATTTAGATCCTCTGTTCTGAACCATGGTCATCTGTGTTTCTCATTTAATCGGTAAAATTGCATTATCTTTCCCTAGCACAGCCTTTTTAAAAGACCAGTGGGGCACCTGCTACATATTGTGTTAAGGTGAGGGCACCTTGGAATCTTCCAGGTTTATAAGCAAGTGGTATTTACCATTAAAATGCTGCAACTGTTTTTCTAATGCTACAACTGCCAATTCTAGCCCTGCTGAGCTTCAGGAGAGCATGCCTTAAATCATTGTATATGTAGGACTGAAAATAATCCATTTTGAACCTTGTGTATGTATAACTTGGGAGTATGGACAGGGAATAGATTTTAATATGGTGACTGTGTGAGTGAGTGACATGCTTTAATTCTGTGTGACAGATACTTCATGGCCTTGTCTGCAATGGAGCTTCTGCTGGCAGGGAAGTTGCTGGAGTATTTGACACCCATGTAGCTTCTGTCATCTCTCCATAGCTGTGCTTCATCAGCTGGGATGGCAGGGTACAAAGTTTACCTCTGGGAAGGCACAGCAGCTGAAGGGACTGTGGTAGGCTGCAGATGGTCCAGGCATGTCTACATGTCTTCTACTAGCTGCTTGGTGGTATCAGAAGCCTTTTTTGGTCAGAGAGGTAGTGTAACTGCCAGCAGAAAGTTGGGGTCCTGTGGATATGGATACACTCTGTGACAGCACTCTAGCGTAGCCCAGGCCTGTGAACTGTCATGTAATTAAAAGTTGTTGCTGTTCCTTGGTGCATAACCATACCAGGTGATCGCATTTTATATAAGGACTACAGAGGCAGATTTATTTAATTTTCTTTTCCACTGCTTCCCAAAGAGCATCACCACAACCTTCCTATCTATTTGCATACACGTGCAATAATTAACTGCACTGTTCCCATTTTTTCTTTAAGGCAAGGGCTTTATTGTTTTCCTCCTAGGCTTAAAATATTCTCTCATCTAGTACTGAGACCCTAACAGGCATTTTTTTTGGTAGGTGGAACGTTTTAGCCAGGAAGTGCAGATCCCAGAAGCTCGCTGTTTCTATGGTTTTCAGATTCTCATTGAAAATGTTCACTCAGAGATGTACAGTCTGCTAATAGACACTTACATCAAAGATCCTGAGAAACGGTAATTCTATTAATGTTGTCACTGAGCCACTGAACCTAGTACTTCAGTACAAGCTGTGTTGCCCCCGCGCTAGTCATGTACTGTGCAGCAGTATCAGCTAGCCTCTCTTTTGTGCTGACATGACTTTCCCCATGGCCATGCACTTAAACTTTCTGAGCCTATGTTCCTCTTCTGTGGAATTGGGAATAATGATACTTGCCTGCTGACCTCATGGGAATCTCATGAAGGTTAGCTAATGTTTGTCCCGAGTTCTGCATGTGTGGCGTGTAATCTAAATGACCGGTTAAAAATTAGTTAGGCCTGTTGCTGCTACTGAGTTCTTGTGTCGGTTCAGGGTTGAGCTAAGGTAGATCAGTTCAGTTATTAGTCAGATGTTGCAGTGTAGAGTTATTTGCTAACTGGCTTTACTAAGAAGTTCTGTCATTTCACTTGCATACAACTAGTTTGTTTCCGTTGTTCTTCAAAATGTCCTTTTAAAATGACCGGTAGTGAAGCTGAAGGGGGTTAGGGGGGAGCAGCTGGGACAGCAGTCACCCTGGAGAAGTGCAAAAGCAGCTGCTGTTGCAATCAGCACAGCAGGAACTGACACTGCCTTGTGCACTGACAGCTGCTTTGGGTGCAGATGTATCCTGCTGTGCTGCAGGGAATGTCCGTAGCCATTTATTCCTGAATCGGGATGATAGTATCAGCTTAGTTTAAATCATCATCAAAGTTGGGGGTTTTTAATGTTGGTCTGTGGTTGGGGGCTGATTCAGTGGGGGTTGGTTATGCATTATTGCACTTGCTGGATGATTTCTCTCATTGCCTTGGGGAAGCCTATGTCTCCTGGAACTCCCTGGCATCTGGGGAAGGGAGAAGTAGCTACAAAGTGGCTTCCAAAGTGACCCTGCACTCTTATGAGGTATTTAGAACAGTTACTGGAGCTAGGCAGGATCAGGGTATGTGTTTTGGGGAAACTGTGTCCCGTGCCTATTTGGAGCCTGCAAAAATAGGCAGCAGGAGGGTTGGACTCCCTGGTTACCATTTTGCTCATAGAATAACAGGTAACATAGTCTGGTGGACAGGGCATGGATTGGTGATCAGGAGACTTGGGTTGTAGTTCTGTCTCTGCCACTGACCTACTGCATGGCCTTGTGTAGGTTACTTCCCCTTTCTGTGCATCTGCTTCCCCATGTTCCTTTGTGTGTTTAGATAGATATAGTCTTTGGGGTAGGGACTTTCTCTGATTCTGTGTGCACACTGGGTGCCTATACATGAGCAGGGAGGCTGCTCTGATGCGCTGCAATTCCAGTGTGTCAGAGCAGACTCAATTAATTGAGCCATTACTGCACTCCAGCAGCCTCCCTTGTCTCAGGTATCAGCATCCACATGCTTCAAAATGGTAGCGGGGGTGCTTTATCTAAAGCTTGTTCAGTGAGGTTTAGATAAAGTGCCTCTCCCACCATTTTGAAGTGCAGGGATGCTGATACATGAAGCGTTCCAGGTGCTTTAATTAAAGCAGCTCTCGGAGCCAGTCTAATTAAAGTGCCCCCTCCATCCCCCCACTCCCAGAACATGCATATAAATGCCCACTGTGCCGAACGCAGTAGCATCCCAATCTTCCTACCTTAATACAGACCACTGCAAAAGAATCTTCTGATACTTCCTTTTTTTTGATTTTATAGAGAGTTTTTATTTAATGCGATTGAAACAATGCCATGTGTCAAGAAGAAAGCAGATTGGGCTCTGAGATGGATAGCTGACAGAGACTCCACTTTTGGTATGTAGTTTTTAATGAGGCTGTTCCTTTGCATGTGCCTCAGATGAATGAAGGGAAATGATTTATTTGTACATGGGCTCTAGCACTTGGATGTGGGGCTAAATTTTCTCAAAACGGGGCAGGGAGTTGTAATGTAATTCATAACCTGAAAAAAAATCAGGCATGCGTGAGTATCTTAATTCATAAATATTGAGGGGTAGCAGCATCAGGATCCTAGATATGAGATCTGACAGGTGCTTGTGGATTGTTTTCAGGTCACCTGAGGAAGAGCACTTTGTGCTCGAAAGCTTGTCTAAAATCTCTCCCGGCCATGGAGTTGATCCAGTAAAAGATATTACCCCCCTCCCAAATAAAATATCTGTGCCTAGTGTATATTTCATGGACAGTTGGAGCTGTAACTTTGCACCAATGCTGGCCTTGCTATTGGTGGTGGGCCGATAATATCTCTGTGACACCATTAGGAACTGTTAATAGGGTTCCGGTTGTTACTTTGGAGAGACAGGAAGGGACCCATTTCCTTCACTGCAGGCTGATAGAAGTGCCAGCATGTAGTGGCACTCTGTTAATGTGTCTTGCTACAGCTCCAGAGTTGTGAGTTTGAGCCTCACATTGGATATGTACCTAACTGCCCCAACAGTACATGTGTACTTGGTCATTTGGCCTGGGGAGCCAAAGGTGGCTGGATGTGATGCTAGTTAACATCATTTCCTTGTCCTTGTGTGCTGTTGGGTGCACAAACTGGTGTGTCTGGCTAGCTTGTTATGGACTGGCAGGCTTGGTTGAACCATTGACTTCGAACATAGTGGAAGCAGGTCTGCTTAGGCAGATGACTGACTGATGTTTGTGCCTTATTTGGCTGCTACTCTGAAGCTGCTTGCAGATGTTAAACTCCAACACCCCCGCCTGCCCCTCCTCCCCAATAATGGCACTTTAAACTCGGCTGAACCCAGTGCATGTCCAGAAGAGGCAGCATGTTGGATCTGGCTTGCCTGATGTCTGTATGGATTGAGCGCTTTAGTGGGGCTTCTTTGGTGCTTTTATCTAATAGCTGATTTAGTCAGCTATTAGATGAAAGCGCCAAAAAGCCCACTGAAGTACCTAATCTATAGAGATGCTTGAAGCTGAGTCAAAATAACACGCTGCTGCTTCCAGTAAAGCACTTGGGGATGGGGGCGTTATTTGGGGGTTTTTTTTTTTTTTTTCTGGACACACTGCAAAATCCTTCTTGCATAGATATTTTAGCAGCTCTAACTTTGTCAGTCAAATTCCCAGCACTCTTGTTTCGGTATACCAAAGGATCCTGTTGTCTTCTGCATTTGGACTGATTGGCAAGCATGGCAGAGAAGATATTTAGGTCAGCTTCCTTACTGCCCTAGTCAAGCTCTCTCTCCCAGACACCAGAGTGCTGTGTTTGGACCACATGCCAGATCTGAGTGCTTTGAACTTCTCTGAGTCATGCTTCCACTACTGTCACTGGGTTTTCTGGCTCACTGTACACAGAGTATGTAGAAAAGGTAGAATCATAGAAAGTTAGGGTTGGAAGAGACCTCAGGAGGTCATCTAGTCCAACCCCCTGCTCAAAGCAGGGCCATTCCCAACTAGATCTTCCTAGCCAAGGCTTTGTTTAGCTGAGTCTTAAAAACCTCCGAGGACGGAGATTCCATCACCTCTCTGGATAACCTGTTCCAGTGATTTACTACCCTCCTAGTGAGAAAATTATTTCTGATATCTAACCTAAACTTCCCTAGCTGCAAGTTGAGACTGGTGCTCCTTGTTCTGTAATCTGCCACCACTTAAATAGTCTAGCTCCATCCTCTTTTGAACCCCTCTTCAGGTAGCTGAAGACTGCTATCAGATCCATTCTATCTTCTCTTCTGTGGACTAAATAAATACAGTTCCCTCAGCCTGTCCTCATATGTCATGTCCCCTCACCATTTTTGTTGCCCTCTGTTGGACTCTCTCCAATTTGTCCACATTCTTTTCTGTAGTGGGGTGCCCAAAACTGAACACAGTACTCCAAATGGGGCCTCACCAGTGCTGAGTAGAAGGAAATAATCACTTCCCTGGACCTACTGGCAACACACCCACCAATGCAGTCCAGTATGCTGTTAGCTTTCTTTGCAACGGGGCACACTGCTGGCTCGTACTCAGTCTAAGAAGGGTTGGAAGCAATGGATGGAGGCAGGAGGGAGATCAGGCAGCCAGGTTATAAAGATTACAAAGTCTGTACCAGAATCTGGCTGACTTGGAGGAGTAGATAGAGGGGTTCCATCCCCTGATGCCCAGGTACTGAAGTGTGTACTTTGCCAACTGTCAATACACACATCCCTTCAGAAAGGCCACTGGTGTCTCAATGATTCTCAACCAGGGTGTCATGGCATGCTGGGGTGCTGCAGGGCACCATGTAATATTAGCACAGTTAAGTCCAAAAACCTACACATGATTCACAAGGTAAACTCAGAGATTTCAAATAGGAATCTAGAGTGCCAAAAACATTCTGATCTGTTGTGGGCTTCCTGAGTTCTTTGCAACAGAAGAATTGCTCTGTTATTCTTTCCATTGTCAAGATATGAGTGAAAGTGAAGAGTGGTATTTTCTGAAGGGTGCTTTGAGTCTCATAATGAGAGATGTCTTGAGTCTAAAAAGCTTGAGATCTATGTTACTGCTAAGTGCTTTCAACTCTCCTTGATCATCTTGCAGTGACACCATAAGATTCAGTGCCTGCACTGCTTTCTGTCAGTAAAAAACCCCCAAAATTTGGGATTCATTTGTCTAGGCTTATTTAGTTTTAGAAAATGTGCTGCAGGGAATTCCATAGTTGTGGTGTCACAGGGAAGATGGTTTGAAAGGTCTCTCAAGAGAATGGCTAATAATCCCAGAGTGAGGTCTCAGCATCACTTTTATTATGTGCTGTGTGGGGCAAGCCCTTCCCATCTGAGGGTTTTGCACTGATTTTCTTAACCTTTGTAGCACACACATAGATTATTTTGCTCATTTGGTTGTCTTAATTGTTAGAACACAAAGAGCAAGCTTCCCATTGGGGGGCTTCACAGAGAATTTGTACAAGCTTTCTCTTAATACATTTTGGAGCAATACTATGAGGGATGCTACTGGATGTGTACATTTTTGGTTGCAAGTGAATGTTCCCTTGAGATGAGTGTGAGGAGGAAAGTATAGGTTGCATACGCAAAAACATTTAATCATGCCACCTTCTTGTGGGGGAGGGGACAAAAAATTATGGAAAGTCAAGAAATAGAATAGTGGTCCTAGACCAAGGGGTGGACAAAATGACTGTCAGAGTGACTTGTTTCCCAGCTGCCCCTGCCAGTGTGGCTAAGCCTAGTGTCCATGGAGACCCCAGCCACAGCTGCACTGTGATAGTGTAAGGCTGGGGTTGCCATGGAGACCAGCCCCAGCCACACTGGTAGGGCAGGGCAGGGGGCTGCTCCAGAGCTGCTGGAAACTTGTGGTGGGGGCAGCTTGGTCTAGGGCCAGAGCACACTGTGCAGCCCTGCTGGAGCATGCAGACTGCAGATTGTGGCTCTGCCCTGGCTTCTTGCTGCGGTGACAATGTGGTCCCAAGCTGGGGCAGAGCCGCAATCCATTGCCTGTGTGCCCCTGCCCGGAACATGCAGGCAGTAGATCACAGCTCTGCCCTGGACCCAAAACAAGCTGACCCCATCACAAGATCCCAGCTGCTCTAGAGCAGCTCTCTGCCCTGGCCTGCTGTGCTCCTTGCCAGCATGGCTGGCACCTGTCTCCATGGCATGCCCAGCCTTGCACTATCACAGCAGAGCTGTGGCTGGGGTATCCATAAAGACCAGCCTCAGCCCTGCGGGTAGGGGCTGCTGGGAAATGAAGTCCTGTGAAGGCCAGATGTGGCCTGTGGGTCAGAATTTGTCCACCCCTAGGCTCTTGGTAATCCCATTTTCTTAGATAACTATATTATAAAGAATATCTCATTTTTGGTGTTTTTCACTCCACTTGAGTTTTTAAAATTTTGTGCAGGTCTTCCTTCCCCTAAGCTTCTGTCCTTTAAGTCTTTGATAATCTTGCTCTTCTTGGGAGCTCTGTGACCTAGCCATATCATATATGTTGTCCCTGCCTGGCTTCTTAGTTTTCACTGTTGAGAAGAGGAGACTGACTGAAAGGAAGGAGTTGAAAGAACAACTTTTATTCTGCAGCAGACTTAACCTCATGCACAGAAATGCAGTGTAAAAAAATGTATTTACCATATTTTTCGCACATATAGCCCGCACCCATGTATAACCTGCGGAAAATTGTGTTTTTGTAATATACTCTGTGTATTTCCTGCACCCATGTATTCCCCACACCCTGAGACATGGCTACAAGCTCGGGCTCTGCTGGGCTTGCAGGCTCAGCAGGAGAGGGGAGGGATGAGGAGCTGTGAGCCCCGCTCCCCACCGCCAATGCCAGCTGCACTGTGCTAGGCACAGCCGCTGGAGCCGGAGCCCTCAGCTCGCAGCTTCTCATCCCTCCCCTCCCCTGCAGAGCCTGAAAGCCCATCCCCGGCTGCGGGCTCCGGTGGCCGTGCCCAGCAGAGTGCAGGCAGTGGGGCTCGCAGCTCCTCATCCATCCCCTCCCCTTTCCTCCCCTGCAGAGCCCCGCTCCCTGCCACCAGCTGCACTCTGCTGGGCACGGCCGCCAGAGCCAGAGCTGGAGCCCACAGCCGGGGACGGGCTGTGCTGTTCTAAAGACTCTGCGTAGCCTGCACCCTTGTATAGCCTGCACCCACCCATCAAGTTTGTAAAAACGTGTATAGCCCGCGGGATATATGCTTGAAAATATGGTACTCAAATCCAAGATAGGGTTTCCCCCCCTTTTATTGTGTGGGGAAGCCCCTTGTATTGGATTTGAGTACAAGGTCCTGACGGGTAGGGAAGTAGGCTGAGGTCAGTTGCAACCACTGCTTCCCCCTGCCACCTCTACTTCCCCACACCCACAGTTTCTACTTGCCCTCTGGCTCCAGGTGGCTCTAGCTCTGCTCTAGTCCACGGCATGGAGCATATGGTTGCTTCAATTCTAGCTTGGCCACAGCAGCAGAAGAGGTGGCAGCAACTCCATCTCTGTCTTGGGGCCCAGCTGGAGTTGCTGCCACTGCACCAGCTGCTCTCTGGCCATGCTGAGACAGGAGTAACCATGTGCTCCATGCCCTGGGCTGGATGTAACCATGTGCTCCATGCCCAGAGGTGTGAGGGGATGCATAGGCTGAGTTCCCTACCATCTTCTCACTGTCGCTGCTTTCCCCACTGCAGCAGGGCAGGGAGCAAATTTAAGATGACCCTGCAATAATTTGATTCTATAAATTATAACAAGTTTATACATTTTCCATGTATAGAATAATATTGGGGGGTCATCTTAAATTCAGAGTCATTTTGGATTCAGGTAATTATGGTAGTTGCTGAAGAAGTGTTTCAAACTATTTGATTCCTGGGCACCAAAAGCTGTCAGCGGGAAAGGGATGTTTGTACTTTATGGAATAATAGCTTTATGTTTGTTAAAATGCAACATTTATAAATGAGAGTTAGAGAAGGGAAAAAATTTTCTGCAGCCAAGTTAAGTATCAATCATTCTTCTGTGTTGCTCTTAAGAAATGTCAGCAAAGATTATGAATCCTTCAATGCTAGTTGTTCTCACTGTAACTTTTAATGCACCTGCTGCTTACTGGGGATGCCACCAGTTGTGATCTTCATAGGATTTTACTACTAATCCAAATTGGGTCTTTTAAGATTAGTATTGAACATCACCTTTTGAACAAAAAATATTACATGTTGTCTTTCCATTACATGTGCTTTTGAGATTATACTAGAACTCCTGCACTTTTGTGCAGATTTTCTGTGTAAATGCCTTTGTACCTCTCAATTTATAGATTTAAATGTGCAGCCATAGTGCCTTGGGCTGTTTGCTTTTTAAATCTCAGAAGTGAAGCAGGCTGAAAGGCTAGTCAGTGCCTGATCTGCATGGGAGATTTCCAGGCTCACTCAGGACACTGGGAAAGCAGGGCTGGTAGCATGTTTTTGGGGGGTTTTGCAATAACCCTGCATGGTGTTAGTGGCTACCATTCACTGAGACGTGTTCTTGTTTGAGGCACAACACGTTCAGATCATTTCATAGTTTCGTAGCTTCTAGGGTTGGAAGGGACCTGAGCAGATTATCAAGTCCAACCC
>NW_017728992.1:163295127-163298254 GCF_001723915.1 Gavialis gangeticus | reverse complement strand
TGTTGCTTACCTGTGTATATGTTCTGCTCGTCGGCCTAGACTGGGCTGTACTTGTGGGTGTTGCTTGGTTTGGCAGTCTGATGTTTCCTCCGCCCCTGTCTTCCCCTTCCTCCAACAAGCCTAGTTTAAAGCCTGCCGGAGGAGATCTGCCAACCTAGAAGAAAATACATGCTTACATTTGCAGACACTGAAAATTGTAAGCTGTTTTTCCAGTGTTATGTGTGGAAATGCTGCAGCTTCCTCAGATGGAATA
Organism: Gavialis gangeticus; assembly: GCF_001723915.1. Classification (NCBI taxonomy): domain Eukaryota; kingdom Metazoa; phylum Chordata; order Crocodylia; family Gavialidae; genus Gavialis; species Gavialis gangeticus. Next base: position 163,298,001 of record NW_017728992.1, on the reverse strand, counting down.
TGCAATATGAATGCAAAGTTCTTTCTTAATCTGAGTGAACTGCATCTTGCCTTGCCCCTGTTAGGCAGTAAAATATTTCCCCCCTTCTACCAGAACTTGAAATGCAGAAGCCAATGACCTCTAAGAAATCCAGAACTGAATCTTGTCCGTATCACAGACCATCTCTCCTCTCGGGAGGAGCAAGTAGTATAGGCCTGATGTCCTGCCTGCTTTGGGTGATTGAAACTGTAGTGAGAATTTAATTAGGATATCCTATCCAGTTAATGCCTGGAAGTAGCAACATGTCTGTGCTTGTGTACTGTATTACTCCTCAGTGGTGGTTGCTGTACTAGGAAGTGTCATCTGAACGTACAATAAGAAAATACTTCTAGGTGAGATGTTGCTCTGACAAGGTGTTGCTTTAAATAGGCATTGACTGTGTTTCCTGTTACCTTGTATAGTGTGTATGTGGCTGCATTGCAAGCGTGGGTTAATGGGGATGATTAGTGTGATTTGCTGTCTGCATGTTTTTGTTGCAACAAACAGCACATCTGGACTGTGTCTAACTACAAGTATGTTGTATTCAACAGGGGAGAGAGTGGTTGCCTTTGCTGCAGTGGAAGGAATCTTCTTCTCAGGATCTTTTGCTGCCATATTTTGGCTGAAGAAGAGAGGCCTGATGCCTGGACTGACTTTCTCCAATGAGCTCATTAGCAGAGATGAGGTAATACATAGAGCATTACACATGTTCTGAGCTTGTTAAGTGTCATAATGTGGCACCAGAAAGTGAATTGCCAGGCCGGAGGGGAGCGGCAGAATTTTACCTGTATGGTGTCCCCTTTTCGTGCTGAGCTATTGCCCTCGTATGCCTCAAGTCCTACCAGTAACAATCAGGCAGAGGCCCACCTCTGACTGCAGGGATGGAAGGAAGCTGGGGAGCACAGTGGCAAGTGCCAAAGAGAAAGAGGAGAGGAAGGGGAGAAATCATTTAAGCAGGTGAGGGGAGCACATGGCCATGAGGGAAAGGGAATCCAGCAGTGAAGTGGAATGAGTTACTAACTATGGCAAAGCTCTTTTGATGCTGTCAAGGTTGGAGGGGCAGGGAGAAAGCACAGGTCTTATTTCTGTATTATTTCTGTGATGCTCAGCCTGTACATCACAGTGGCTCTGGAGCTGGTCTGCATCCTGGTTAGAGGAGAGGTGGTGGTTCCCCTGCCTCTCCCAACTCTGTCACACATCTATAGCATCCCCTCCACACTTTTAGCCTCTTTGTAGGGTTTTAGTCATATCTTTCATGTGTAGTGTGGTGACAGCACAGGAGAGGCATGTCCTCTGCACAGATGGGCATCCTTCCTTCTACCATAGGCCTAGGAAGCATGGTAATCCTGGAGTCCAGTTGGATATAAAGATATTAAGCTGCGGAAGGAGTGAGATCCTGTGTAGAAGAAAGCCCTTTCCAAACTATATTTAAAAGAAGAGTTCAGAGGTGGGAAACAGATTGAAGTTATTTAGCACTAGATCAGTGGTCACCGACCTCCACAATCTATCAGTGGTTGATTGGGGAGCCTCTAACAATTGATCTCAGTCTGGGGTGGCTAGTCCCCCCAGACTGAGATCAACTGTCAGGCTCCGTGATCAGGAGCAGCATGACGTGGGGAGTGGTCAGGACGCAGTCCAGAAGTGGTTGGATGTACAGGCGGCAGGTTGCACGTGGCTTTGCTGAGCCACACCCCATGCTGCTGTGGGACGATCCCCCTCCACACCCCCTGCCACCAAATGAGTGGGGCCCTGGCTGGGGAAAAGTCAGAGCCTGGGTGGCTCATCTAGGTGCATGAGGGGCGGCTCCTGCCACTGCATGCACCCCGATGGAGGCCCAGGGGGCACATGCTCTCCCCAGTCTGTACATGGGGCCAGGCAGCTGCTGCTGTGCTTTGGGCTTTGCGCCTCGAGCTGCAGCAGGGCTTGGGACACAAAGCCTAATGCACAGTGGCAGCTGCTTGGCTCCACGTACAGATTGTGGGGGAGCATGTGCCCCCCAGGCCTCCATTGGGGCTCAGGGTGCAAAGCCCAATGCACAGCAGTAGCCACCTGGCCCCATGCACAGACTGGAGGGAGCATGTGCCCCCAAGCCTCCATTGGGGTGTGTCCAGTGGTGGGAGCTCTGACCCTTGCCCAGCCTGGGCTGGGCCTCCCTCACCTCTGCCCCACCCCCTACCTCACTGTGGGGGCCTCGATGTGGCCCTCCCCCCACACCAGACTGACTTGCTGGGCGGGGTTGGGGGAGGGAGCACAGTAGATTCTGGTTTGCCCTTTACTTCAAAAAGTGATCTTCACCTTAAAACAAGTTGCTCGCAACTCGGTCCCATGCCCCACCCCACCCTGGCTGGGCAGCACCTACTCCAGCCCTGTTCCCTCCCTCACCATGGGGTCCACAATCTGCCCCCTGCTTCCCTTCCCTGCAACAGACTTACCAGCCAGCCACTGCTCTCCAAGCTGCTGGGCTGCACTCTTGGCTCTCTGCATGCTGAAGTACATAATACAAATGGCTGGCCAGTGCAGAACAGGCGCAGTTGGTGGTGGCTGGGAGGTGCCACAGGGTGCACGGGCTCAGGCTGTTGTGGGGCAGGGGCAGGTGCTGACTGGCTCAAGGGGGTGCATGCACAGGCCCCCATACCCTGAAACCCTCCCCTACACACAATCACACACCCCACAAACACTGCATCCACACACCCTCTGCCAGACCCGCCCACAAATTGCACACTCCCCCACACACACCCATTCACCTCTGGGGGGAGCCCTGCTCACTGCTGTGCGCATGCACACACAGCCACACACCTCCCCAGCCACCTTCCCTCTCCCCACATCCCACAGCCCCCTAGAAACCCCATACCTGTC
>NW_017728992.1:163287197-163292243 GCF_001723915.1 Gavialis gangeticus | reverse complement strand
CTTCCAGGGGAAAGGAGAGAGACTTCTGCCAGCAAAGGTCAGGGGTTAGGGGTGGGACTTCTGGTCCCAACATGGTGACTGATTGGAGCAGATTTCAAGGGGTGGGCCCAGCCCTGGGGCCCTCGACAGTTCACCAAAACTCATTAAGCAGCCCTCCAACTGAAATAATTGCCCACCCCTGATTTAAACTATGGGCAACACCAAATGGAGCATTATTGGAGAAGGGCTCTTTACCCATTTCCTTTTAAGATACAGCTTCACACTTTAAAAAATAACTAACTCCCCAAGCCCTATTTAAATGTCAGCTAAGGCAACCCTGGAATTGCCACAATTAATCAGCCTAGTCCAGTATCTTTTTTAGCAAACAGGTCTGTGACAACTGAATCAAAGGAATAGGCAAGAAGCCTTACAGCAGGCAGTGAAGAAGCAGACTTTCTCAAGGAATGCTGCTTCTTAACCCCCACTCAGCCATGAGTGGCTTATGCCCTGAGCATGAGGATTTTTTAACCCCTCCTAAAACTCTTGGTGGTTTGATTTATTTTAATCCTTGCTATTGGATAGTCTCATGATGCACATTCTATCCAATCTTTTTTTAAGTTTATTGCTGTTAAAATCTTGGTGGTTACCTGGGTTCCAATAGGGAAGTACCTTCATGAAGGAAACATTACTTATTAGTTACTAAAGGAAATTAAAACTGGAAATCAGGCACACATTTGCAAGAGCATTCCAGTGGTTAATCAGCTTCAAACTGCAAAGAGAAGTGGTGGATTCTCCATCTTGATGATGTCACATCAAGACTGGATGACTTTCTGAATGTTACTTTTAAACCAGATATGAGTTCTGGGGCTCAACCAGAGGTTATACTGTGAAATCCCTGTGCTTTGAACATCGTTAGACTGTGTGGATGTTTTTTTCTGGCTTTAAGCTCTTCACATGTATGAATTTTGGGCAGTGAGTTCTGTAGGCTGACAGCCTATTGTGTTTGATTGCTGTAAATCTGATATTGGTAATGAGCTTGTTTTTGTTAAACTGGCCTCTTCCTCTGCAAGCTCTGTGAGCAAAAGAGAGGAGGAAGATCTGCCAATTGAACACACTCATGCAGTGCATCACAGAATCACGAGTGTACCCCACTTAAATTCATAGGTGCATACTTTTAATGCGTCTGATGTTAATGTAGGTGTGCAAAGGAGTGTAGAACCAAACTTGGTTTTATACAGTATCAAAAACCTGGTTTAATACAGTATCCTTTTAAGATACTCTTGTGGATCTAGTGCCCACAAGAGAAGGCTGAGGGGGGAATCTAGTGGCCTGTTACAAACTAGTCAGAGGGGACCAACAGGCATTGGGGGAGTTCCTGTTCCCCTGAGCACTACCAGGAGTGATTAGAAATAACGGTCACAAGGTGGTGGAGGGTAAATTCAGATTAGACATCAGTAGGTGCTACTTCACAGTCAGGGCAGCTAGGATCTGGAACCAACTTCCAAGCAAAGTGGTGCTGGCTCCTACCCTGGGGGTCTTTAAGAGGAGGCTAGACGAACACCTTGCTGGGCTTGTTTGCCCCCAGTACTCTTTCCTGCCATGGCAGGGGGTCGGACTTGATGATCTGCTCAGGTCCCTTCCAACCCTACAAACTATGAAGCTACAATAGTAAAGGTATATCTCAAAATATTTAAGTATGCATAAGGTGGAGAGACTTGCATGCCTTTTCTTTCTCTCAAAAAGACATTTTGCAGTGGCTTTTAAATATTGTTTATGTTTTTGCCCAGCCAACAGTAAATACCCTTTAATGGTATGATAAATGCAATCATGTCAACAGCACCATAAAGCAGGAAGTTAGAAAGCTTAAGACCTGCAAGAGAGATGGTTATCAGTGCAATTATTAACAAATTACAAGGCAAAGGAAGAACTAATTTTTTTTTATTCTTTTACTATTCCAGGGTCTCCATTGTGACTTTGCTTGCCTAATGTTCCACTATTTAGTGAACAGGCCTTCAGAAGAGAGGGTCAAGGAGATCATTGTTAATGCAGTTGAAATTGAGCAGGTAAGACTGGGCAGAGCAATGGCATGGAGAGCAAGAACATTTTCACATGCCAAGACCCGACCATAGCATTATTAGAATTGCAAAAAATGACAGACTACAATTATGGACTAGTGATCAGTTCTAGCAGCTTTCTCCTGCCACTCTTAATACCCCTTCTTATCACTGAAATTAAAGGGCAAAGGCAATTCTTGTCAGGACTAGTCAAGTGATGATCAGTAGCTGCTAAAGCTGTTACCTGCACATGCTTGGGCCATATGCTCATCAAGGAAGGGATGTTTTTGTTCTAGTTCCTGTTGCTGTCCAGTTACTGTTGCTTTGGCAGTATGTTTGTGCGCCAATGTACTTCATTTCGGTAGCAGTTTAATATTACTCTTATAGACTCCCTTTGTGCTGTGATTTTACCTGGTACTCTTTTGGAAAATTAAAAGTGCCCCTGCCCCTCTTAATTGTACTGACAAGTGCTGCTCTAATGGCTTAACTGTTGGTGGGTAGTCCCCACAGTGACACAACCAGTTGACTGTAAGATTATGCTTCATTCCATAATGGATACATCGGGCTTCTAGGCCTATTTGATTTTGCGTTCTGACCTACAGGGTCTGATCCAGTTCTTAGCAAACTGGATGGCAAGTTTTTTTGATCAACCTTATTGATCTATAATGGGCTTACTATCCCATAATGAAAACATCTGTGAAGATGCTGTCTCTGTACATAAAATATGTGAAGAAAATTTAGGCAAGTACAAGGAGCTAATAAAAACAGGAGAGACTAGCTGAGTGATGTAGGTTATTTGAGCGGTAAACAGCCTCGGAGTCTGATTTAATAGGAGCATTGCAAATTGAATTACCATTGATGAGTGTTGTTTTCCTTCTTAAGTTGCATTGTCCCTTCTCTAAATGTCACCATTGTATTTTAATTTCCAGGAATTTTCAACAGAGGCTTTACCAGTAGGTCTGATTGGAATGAATTGCACGTTGATGAAACAATACATTGAATTTGTGGCAGACCGATTACTTGTAGAACTTGGGTTCTCAAAGGTGAGAAACTAGAGAGAAATGGCATGTCTGGGTATACTGGGTGTCTGGAATGTTGCTGTGTGTATGGGGGTCAGTCACATTTAATGCTGTAGAGTCATGCTTTCAGCTGTTTATCACAAAAAACAATGTTAGTATTTAATTTTTTAAAGAAGTAAGGGCAATTTCAGCTTTTTTTCTGGCTGTTGTTTCCCTATAGCTACTATATGGATTTTAAACTAGGAATGGCATGTTGCATTCAGATGTACCAGAACAACATAGATATAATCTAAGTAGGACTAGGATTTTTTTAATATCTTTGTGGAACCAAACATTTACATTAATTGCATGAGGATAATTAAGTCTTCTGGTAACCCAAGAGTAAATCATTTGCTGTGATAGTGATTACCTTGGGAATTTGGGCATTCTTTAAAGTAACAAAAAATGAACAGATGAGAAATAAGTTGGTGGGGGTTGTTTAGAGATGAGTTATGCTACTTGTACACTGGTGCAAACAGTGTCCGGTAGAAAATCATTCATCAATATACCTTGTCTGTAAATGGTATGTATATGTACAGGTACTCCTCATTTAATGTTGTCCCAGTTAACATTGTTTCATCATTACGTCACTGATCTATTAGAGAATATACTCGTTTAAATTCGTGCAATGTTTGGTTACAACATTGTTTGGCCACCAGAAAAGCAGTAATCAATGGATTTTACCTTTTACCAGAGGCAAACATGGATTTCTCATTTTACAAGAGAAACCTGCAGATTATGCTGTTTTGCAGTGAGCTCCATGAAGGCTGGCAGAGTTTCAGCATGCAGGGAACTGGGAGGGAGCAGGAGGAAGATGGTGAGACGGGGCGCCATGTGCATGGACATGCATGTGACCCCAGGCAGCCTCCAGGACAATTCCAGCAGCTAAGTGGGAGGGGGATTGAGGCCCCTGTAGGGAGGGAGCTGCTACCCAGCTGGGTGGGGCTTGGGGCCCGCAGCCGCAAAGTGCAGCTGCAGGGCCCCAGTGGGGAGCAGGATGGGACTGCGGGTGGCTTGTTGGGGGGAGAGGGAGGGCCTTGCATGTTCCTGGGGGGCAAGGAGGACCTGCACCCCCAGATCTGTGCATGGGGCAGGCTGTGGGCACAGGCTTCCACCCTGCGCCCTCCCCTGCTCTGCAGGCAGCCCAGTGTGGCTGGGGACAGTGGGGCTATATGAGGATCTCCTTGCTGCTCCAAGCTCTGCCACCCCCAGCTGCCCAGGCAGTGTGCCTACCACTGCTTTGAGGGACACAGCCCCATGTTGCTGCCCTCACTGCAGCCCCACACGCAGGAGGTACATTGTCAGGGCAGCGTGGGGTGAGCAGTGGTGAGGAGATCCCCACATGGCTCCTCTGCTCTCTGCTGTGCCAGGTCATGAGGAAGGGAAACAAGGCGGCAGGGAACAGTGGCAAGCAGCTTCTCGGCATGGGTGCTGCCCTACTTCCCTTCCCTGCGACCTGGCACAGCCAGGAGTAGAGGAGCTGTATGGGGATCTTCTTGCTGCTGCTCACCCCATGCTGTCCTGGTGATGCACTTCTTGTACACAGGGCTGCAGTGAGGGCAGCAGTGCAGGGTTGTGCCCCTCAAAGCAGTGGCAGGCGCAGGGGGTGCGTCATCGGGGCAGTGACGGGGGAACTTGCAGCACCGAGGTGATCCCGGCATGGCACCACTGTCCCCAGCCACTCCGAGTTGTGCCTGCAGGGCTGTGGAGGCCCCGGGGCAGGGAAGCAGGGTGGGAACCCACAGCCTGCACCTGCCCTGCATACAGATCTGGGGGTCAAGGGTCACCCTTGTCCCCTGGAAGTGTGTGCAGCAGCGGGGAGCCGCCCTGTCTAAGGCTGCAGCATGGGGGATTAAGGGTAGAGGACTGTAGACCCAGGTATATAATGTCTTTTGTCTGGTGGAAGAAATTTCCCTGGAATCTAATCCCCCCTATTTACATCAGTTCTTATGGGG
>NW_017728992.1:163276854-163282197 GCF_001723915.1 Gavialis gangeticus | reverse complement strand
ACCCTTGTCCCCTGGAAGTGTGTGCAGCAGCGGGGAGCCGCCCTGTCTAAGGCTGCAGCATGGGGGATTAAGGGTAGAGGACTGTAGACCCAGGTATATAATGTTTTTTGTCTGGTGGAAGAAATTTCCCTGGAATCTAATCCCCCCTATTTACATCAGTTCTTATGGGGAAATTGGATTAGCTTAACATTGTTTCACTTAGTCGCATTTTTCAAGCATGTAACTACAATGTTAAACAAGGAGTAGCTGTATATCCCTGGTATATATGATATACATACTGCTTTAATGGGTTAAAAGTGAAGTTTATTGCATGGCCTCCTAGAGTGAATGCTGTATGCATATTAACAGGTTTGCTTGGGTTTCATATGACATATTGTGCTTCCTTCATGAGTGCCAGTAGCACGGGTTGGTGGGGTGAGGAGAGAGAAACCAACCGGAGAAGTTAGTAAGTTCTGGCTTTACTCCTACCAAAAGTGGGAGTAGCTGTAATTGGCTGCTTTGCAGCTTATTCCCTGAGGAGGTTGTATATGCATTGTCATTTTGTGAATTCCAGAATAACAAAATTTGCTTTCCCTAGTTCTTTTACGCAGAAAACCCTTTTGATTTCATGGAAAATATTTCACTAGAAGGAAAGACCAACTTCTTTGAGAAGCGAGTTTCAGAGTATCAGCGCTTCGCTGTAATGGCAGAGACAACAGACAATGTGTTCACTTTGGATGCAGATTTTTAATATCTCTTCAGGGAGAGCATCTGAACAAACTGACAGTGACTTTGCTTCCCTGTCCCCATCTCATTTCTTGTGATGATTTCGGTATTTCTTATCCCTAAGTTGGCATTGAGTCTTCTGGAATGGTTTTGTTTCCTGCCTGTATAAAGTTTATAAATTTACATTTGAACACACTGTAATTTCCTGAGCAGCATGTGTATAATCTGTAGAGTAAATGTATTTTCTTTTTTTCATGAAATGTCCTTTTTAAAACTTACCTAGCTTTTTAAAGAGATGCTCTTTCTAAGGAGCCTGCTTGATTCCTGGGTAAAAAACTGAACAACCTTTCAATTTTTCAAAAATTGACAACCTTTTTTGAGGGGCTGCAGAAGTGCTTTACAAGAATAGCTAAACAAAAACAGGGATGCAGCTTACTATGCTTCACATTACAGTTTTAATCTTAAACCCAATGAGGTAATACCCCATTTTAATATGCTCCATTTTGATGAGTGTTTTAAAAATGTAAACTATGAATCTAGATTAGTAGTTCTTCCTGCTGTTTTGCTTCAAAATAATTTAATCAATGAAAGATTTTGGGAAGAGGTATGTGTTTAGTGGGTTACGAAATATGATCTTCGGTAAGAAAATTTATTTAATTTCCTCATTAACTTGGGATCTAGGTTAAAAGAGCTTTCTGACTTGAGGTGGAAACCTGGTCTACCCATGGTAACAATAAGCATTCTGGGACACATAGCTTTCAGATAAGACATATTTTGAAGATGATGTAAATTGGGTGGCTTGGTAAGTAAGTAAAAAGACAGTGGGGAAGAATGTATGCTCCAGTGTTAAAATGTTAACCTATTTCTGTGTTCAGTGCAAATGCTGCTACTCGTTTGAGTGCTTTAAGAGTAAGCAGACTTACAGTGGCAGTAATCGTTGATTGTTTTGGGGTGATAACCAACATCAGAATTGGAAGTACTGAATCCGCCTCTTCTTTGTTGTGTTGCTCTGCTGGGTATTCAGTTTTCTTCTGTAATGTTTTATAACATTACTGGGCATGGCATGTCTTTTGGGTTTTTGACCCTTGACCTACCACAGAAATAATACTTTAACCCTTCCTATAGATACCTCCGATGTTGTGCTGGTAGGTATCTTCAGAATAACTTGTTTAGGTGAAACATTGAAACAACAGAATTTTCAGTATATAGGTGGGGAAAAAAAAAGGATACTTTCGACTATCAGTCCCTGTCCAGCGACTGCTGCATAAGCACTGCTGGTGATCTGTAGTATAATGTAGTATGTATGTATGTGTGTATATGTATATATGCTTGTCTGTATATTTTAGTTGTTTATATTAAAGATAATTACTTATTCAATATAAGAGAAAACTGAAGGATAACTTTGAAATGTCACTTTGTAATATTTGATGTGGAAGAAATAACAGCAATAATTTAATTTCACTCCATGGATTTAGCTTTTTGGTGGACTTTTGTGTTCACTCTTTTGCAAATACATGGCTTCATTTTCCTGAGGGGTGCTCTATTTTGGAGAATAAAATATAAGAGCAGTTCGTTTAGCACTTCATAAAATTGCTTTTGTATGTTTTCATTCCTGTTGCTCCAAAGCTGCAAGCATTTGAGTTGATTGGCAGAGAAGGACATCAGTAGCTCAGGCAAACTGTCCTTTCACTGGAAGGTTGGGCACAGCCGTCACTGTCAGTGACAAAGCAGTTACCATCTGACTTGTGTGAAATCAGTCATGTCAGTCTAGTTCCTGGTGAACAAATGTCCTGATCACAAAAACTGACAACATAATTGTGAGCCCCTGCATTCTTCACTGCCCTTGTTCAGTCTCAGCCTAGAGGCCACAGGTGTAATTGGCATAGAAAAAAAATTACATGCTCTCCTAGAAATGGGCCTGCTTGGTCTGGTGGGGCATTGAGGGGAACTTTATACGTCTGCCCCATGTACTATACCTATTCTGTGATTTTAAAAAGAAAACTGAGAGTGCTGAATTTAGCCGTGGTTGCAGCCATTAACATATCACAGCCTGAATCTGATCTGTTTGGGTTATTCCAACAGCATTTTTTGCTTGGATAGTCACTGACTTAGCATCATGTGAATTTTAAAGCATTGTTCTAAAGTTAAAATTATACATTTAAGTTGCTTGATTTTTAGTACAAAACATGCCCTGGTTTTATGTATGGATTTGCTTGGCTCTCCTGAGTTCACAGAGCCTGTGAGATACCGAAGTCTTGTTATAGTTATCCCTTCCTCCTTGTCCCAGTAGTGTGTAAAACACTTAAATAGTTTTAGCAAAACGGTTGTAAAACATGGTCCTAGACATATCAGACAGACTTCAAAAGAAATGGGGAAGAAAATGCCTTTGATTTACCATTTCTTTGTTTTTATTGCAAACCCTGGAATAATTGAAATGAAATAGGCCACAGTAAAACCTTGTGTGTCTTCAGCACTCATTCTGTCATAGGAGGAACCTGCTTCTTTCTACGCAGCTTGTGTTGTGTTACGAAGCTACTGATAACACTCCCAGTGTTGTGCAGTCATTCTGTCATGGTGGGGAGGGTTTGCTGTCTCTTAGCTCTGGATCTTAGCTCGTCCATAGGTGTTGTCCCAAGAGCTGTGTGGAGCTGTGGACACCCACTGTGAGGGCAGGCTGGAGTGAAGTTTTGAAAGCAGGTGATACAGTAGCTGCTGCTACACAGTACTGGAGCCACAGAACGCCACTGTTACTCCCTGTGTTTTCTGTGGCATCTATGGCTGTGAGGACAATGCAATGGAGCCAGCTGTTCCTTTCTATCCACAGGAGTTTCTTGATTTCTCAGCTATATTGTGTTACCCCTCTGCACAGCCTAGAGGAGGAGCAGGTGTCCACTAGAAGTGAATTTATTTTACTCTTTAAAGCTGCCAAATCATTAAGACCACCAGAGCTGATAAGCCCACAGTGGATTTGTTTAAGTATCTCCTTTTTTTTTCATAAAATGTTTTACTCTGCAAGTCTTAGTAACTGGAGTCAGATAAATAACTGAGGAAAGGAACATCCTCAGGAGCCTGCTCCTCGTCTCTCTGGGTTTTAGCCTTTGAAATTGTGTATAATGAAATATATTTCCAAAACATGTACATGCATCTATATAGAACCTGCTTCATGTTAGTGGAAGACCTCTGGGTACACTGAGGGAAGATGAATTCCTAAGATTAGGCATGAGGCTGTGTTCCAAATGTGGCAGTTGCAGTGCATTCAGTTTTCTGCTTGCATAGGTAGCAAGATGACTGCAGAACCTGGCTGCTCTGCATAGCAGTGCATTACCAGTTTGCTTTTGAGGCTCTAGCTCTTATTTGTGCCTTTGGTCACTGGGCCCCTGTCCCCTGTCCGATGGGCCCCTAGGGCCCTGTGCCTTCTCTGGCACCGGGCCCTTGCTTTGCACTATGCCAGATCTGAGCTTAGTACTGACTATAGCCTTGAGCTTGCCCCGGCAGTGCTCGAAGCTATCAGGTGCCCTATGGGCACAAATGGGACTTCTGTAAACCTAAGACCCTGGGCTATAACATAACATAAATGTTGAAAATTGCCCCCTGCCCCTTTAACAGTGTAGGTCTCCACTCAACTGTTACAGCATCCTGGGCTCTTTGTAAGCTCTGATCCCCACTGTTCCTGCAGGAGCAGGAAGCTCCTTCCCCTGGGACTGCCAGGGAGGACACCCCCTGCCTCACCTCCCCTCTGGCCAGCCTCAGCTTTGGGCTTATGAGTTCCCAGATCCCTGCCTACATCTGGTCAGCAGACTACCAGCAGGTGCCTGCTAATTGCTCCATTAGCCTGTTGCCTGGTGACCTGCAGCTGTGGTGTCCTGCCTGGCCTGCAGCGCTTCCTGGCTAGGCTGCTTCTTCCCTTAAAGGAACAGAGATGTTACTAATGTTAAACTGAAGCTAAATAATAGTGATGGTTCACATTTAGTGGTTTTGTCCTTCTAGTTAAAGGTGTTCAATTTAGGCTAAAATTGGTATTTATTCACTTCCACTGTGATGGGTGTAGGGTGGCATAAAAACCCAACTAGCACAGAGGAAGTCTCAGCATATGTTTGCATATAAGGAGGCCTCTGGCTTGGATACTGTAGTAATGATGAGCATGGTATCTCATCTAGCTCATGAGCAGGGATCCTGGTTTTCTCTGTTTAAAATAGCAAATTCTCTAAGTAAAACCCCCAAAATCTGCATTTTTCCGTGATTAAATGAAATGCCACTATATACATAAGTATCAGTTGAACACAATGTTTTATTGATCTATTTTTACAATTTAAAGCAATTTGGAAGCCTACCAGTGCCTCAGTCATGATAATAAAATAAATTCTAAATACCTATATATTATGGCATTTGATTTTGGTTTTCTGGAAGACCAGAACTCCCCCTGCCTCCTTCACTCACCAGGCTGCAGGTCCAGCTGTGATTGCTCCTCATGTTGCTTTGTGGTGCTGAGCTGCCCTGATATGTGGCTGCCGTGCCCCTATCTAAGCTGTTTCCCCCTACTTCTGAACCACAGCCCTCTGGCCCTGCCGGTGCCCTTCACAGTTCTCTAAGTTGCGTGTGTGCATGTCTGCACAATAAAAAATCATGCCACACATTAAC
>NW_017728992.1:163270829-163271854 GCF_001723915.1 Gavialis gangeticus | reverse complement strand
TTTGGTTTTCTGGAAGACCAGAACTCCCCCTGCCTCCTTCACTCACCAGGCTGCAGGTCCAGCTGTGATTGCTCCTCATGTTGCTTTGTGGTGCTGAGCTGCCCTGATATGTGGCTGCCGTGCCCCTATCTAAGCTGTTTCCCCCTACTTCTGAACCACAGCCCTCTGGCCCTGCCGGTGCCCTTCACAGTTCTCTAAGTTGCGTGTGTGCATGTCTGCACAATAAAAAATCATGCCACACATTAACTTTTTAATGCCACTTACACAGTGGCATATTGATGGGGGGAGGGGCAGTAGGGGGCCATGGCCACCAAGACCCAAACTGGGGGGGATGCCCAGTGCTGTAGCAAGGGGGTGCTGATGCTCCCCCCTGTCACCAGCTTCAGGTCTGGCCACTCACCACCCACCCCAACCCGGCCACAGGCTGCTGCAGGAGTGGGGAGGGAGGGCACACTGAGATACTGGTGCACTCCCAGCCAGCATTGCTCATGGATTGCTAAACCTTAGAGGGAACATTGGTGCCCTTTACTCCTAACTCGCAGCCCCCACCAGTCCTGCTGATGCCCCTCACTCCCAAACCACAGCCCCCTGGGCCCCCAGTGCCTCACTCCCAACCCACAGCCATCTGGCCCTGCTGCTATCCCCCACTTCCAGTGTGTGGGGAGCAGGGTGAGTGTGTAGGAAAGGGGTGTATGGGCACAGGCAATGTGGGGAGGGTGGGGGGCCACAGGTGCTCCATCTGGTGTTGGGGGGGCATGTTCTGCCCAAGATTCCTATAGCCACAGCAGGACACGGGGCTGCGAGGCCCAACCAGCTCCAGGCAGCAGCTGCCTCTGCAGCTCAGTAGGTAGGACCCAGCACAGGAGGTTGTTTCAACAGCAGGGGTGATCCCTCACAGTTGAGGATGATCATTCAGAAACTGGGGGACTGTGGTGTCGACACAGTCAATTGGGATGCCAACTGGCTGGAGGGCCGCACCCACAGAGTGATGGTGGATGGGTCATTTTCAGCCTGGAGGGATGTGG
>NW_017728992.1:163258076-163270818 GCF_001723915.1 Gavialis gangeticus | reverse complement strand
TACAGCTGCAGACTCTCTGGCAAGTGCCACAGGTGGTGGTTAAAGAGTGAGTCAGACCATAGATGTCTCAGTGCTGTTTCTTTTCCTTCTATTTCTATTATTTTTCTGCCTACAGGGCAAGACAATTTTCCTTAAGGATATTTCTTCTCTTGCAAGGTGTCACCATGTAACCCACTCCCAGGTTAGTTTTTCCCAATTTGTAGTGCCAATGCCTCACTTAGCCTTGAGGCTGTCCTTGGAGTGTTTCCTCTAAGCCCTGCATGTCCTTTGTCCTTGGCTGAGTCGGGATTATAGGAATTGTTTTGGTAAACATACATTAGGCATGCACACACAGTGCCCTGTCCCCTGCAGCTGATGTTGAATAATCAACGTTTTCATAGTGGTGGTGTTAGCATCAGTGAGGACACTGGCATTTGTGCAACAATCCTTCCATTTTATGCCAGGATATTCCAGAGGTAGCACTGGTAATGGCATTCCATGCTTTTCAGCTGGTCCTTGTAGGTCACTCAAACTTCATGGCTGTGGAGAAGAGCTGGATTTACCACAGCCTTATGTAGTAGGAGCTTTGTTCAAGTCCTGATGTCATGATAATTGAATGCATGATGTTTCAGTCTTCCAAAGGCAGAGCTGATATATTGGATCGTATACCAGACCTCATCATCGACGCTAGCCTTGTTTGAGAAATGGCTGCTGAGGTATGCAAAGTGTTCAGCATTCTTCAGCTTCTGTCTGTCAATGAGGATCATTGCTGGGGGAGATAATTGGCCCAGAGCTGGTTGGTGAAGCACCTTTGTTTTTCTGATGTTAAGGGTGAGTCCCAGGCCCTGGTTGTTGGCTCTGGATTTAGGCCCCAGATGTCTTGTTCTGGGGGCAGGGAATCCCACCCTCAGACCGACCACGACCTTGCCTTTTGATAATAGGCAAATATATTGATATACAGTGATAACAGAAAAGAAACAATACAAATAATCAATACTATATATCTACCAAGTCTAGGGCTTTGTCATCAGAGTCAAAGTACATCTGGCCAGGATGCAGTCTTCACTCTGAGGCTCTTTTAGATGTCGGATGTCAGCAGTTTGGAGGTGGGATACTGAGCCCCGCCCCCTCCCCCTTTAGTGGGGTGGAAGAGATGGGCTGGTGGAGTGCCCTCTGTCCATGGTGGGATGGGGACAGGGACCCTCTCGGGGAGGAGGACAAAGATGAGGAGAGGCCCAGGCAGAGGGCGGAGAGGAGGGTCCCTTCGTTACTTTCAAGTTTCTGTTTTTGTGTTCTTCTTCCCTCCTGATGACTTTCTATCTGTGGCTATCGCTGATTGTTCTCTTTCTGTGGTTGTCATACTGTCCATGTCTTGTTCTGTCAGCATATTCCAAGTCTATCATATGCACACTCTTCTTAAAGCAGGACTTTCAGGCCCCCTTCTTTGGCCTTGCATGCTGGTGCCACCTTATTTCATGTTATGGAATAGTATGGTACTTGCCCCCAGTTTCTCAGACTACGTGTGCTTGTTTGTTGGACAGCCTGTCTGCTTCTGAAGGCTGAGAAACTGTGAGACCCAGGCTCTTAGAAATCAATTAACCCCTACTGTCCATTCGGAACCATTCTAATATACATATATATACATACACACACACCCCTATATGGCAATTCCCAAAAACCAAACCTTTAAATACCATTCTTAAGCCATCAATAGTATGCGTGAGAAGCAGCTAAGGGCCATTTGTAGTTTTCCTCCATATGTGCAATGACAGCACAATCATTGGTGTACTGAAGTTCCACAACCAAGGCCAAAGTAACTTTGGTTTTGGCATGGAAGCGGGAGAGTTTGAAAAGGTTCCCACACATCCTGTACCCTATGTTGATGCCATGTGGCAGATGGTCATGGATGAGCGTCTTGATGACTGCAAGAAAGACGGAAAACAAAATTGGTGCGATCACATAGCCCTGCTTGATGCCAGTTCAAATGACAAAGGGCTCCATAACAGAGCCAATGCATAGGATGGAGGTAGTCATCTGGTCATGAAGGAGTCTTAGGATAGTGATACATTTCCCTGGGCAGCCAAACTTCAATAAGATCTTCCATAGACCCTCGTGGTTATCAGAGTCAAAGGCTTTGGTCAAGTCAATGAAGGCCATATACAGCCTCTGGTGTTGTTCTCAGTATTTTTCCTGGATCTGCTGGGCCACAAGGATTATGTCTGTGGTGCCTCTTGAAGGTCTGAAGCTGCACTGAGACTCAGGAAGGATTTTCTCAGCAAGAAGGAGCAGTCAGTTCAGCAGAATTTGAGCAAGGATCTTCCCAGCAATGGAGAGGAGGCCAATACCTTGATAGTTTTTGGAGTCAGACTTAGCTCTCTCTTTAAAAATGGTGATGATTTTGGCATGCCTTAGGTCAGCAGGAATTTTCTCAGTGTTCCAGATTTTGAGAGAAAGTGTGTGGAGCTTGTTGGTCATAGTTTCCTCACCAGTTTTGAACAGCTCAGCTGATATGCCATCAGGGCCAGATGCTTTGTTGTTCTTCATCTGTTACCACCCACTGGATTTCTTCAGAGGCTGGTGGATTGGCAAGTGTTTCCCTTACTGGATGCAGTGGGATAGATTTGATGGTTTCATCAGTCACCATCAATTTTTGGTTCAGGAGCTTTTGGTAATTGTCCGTCCAACAGTTTTTGATGGACTTGTTGTCTTTGAGGAGTGTATTGCCATTTTCAGATCTAAGTGAGTTGAGTCTGCAAGAACTTGGTCCGTACACAGCCTTGATTGCACTGAAGAAGCCTCATATGTTATGATTGTAAACAAGTTGTTGTATTTCTTCACCCTGTCTTCCCACCATTTGTTTTTGATTTCTCAAATCTTCCTTTAAGCTTTGGCTTTAAGCCATTAAAAACTTCCCTGCTTCTGACTGGACATAGGATGGTTTTGCCAGTCACAGAAAGATTTACTCTTCTGATCAAGAAGGGTTGAGATCTCAGTGTTGTTTTCATCAAACCAGTCCTCATGGTGTCAGGTGATAAAGCTAAATGATTCCATGCAAGCCTCATGGATGGTCTCCTTTAGAGCTTGCCAATCTTCTTCACCACGAGTATTATCAATTTCAATCCTAACATTGGGGAATTTCTTGCTAAGATATATTCAGAGGGCTTTGCCATATTTAGGCACCTGAATGCATTTGGCACTGTCTTTAGACTGATTTAAGTTATTTTCAATATTTCAATGCAACCCTAATGGACATGATAGAGCTCAGTATGAGATGATTGGTCCAGCAGTCATCAGCTCCTCTCATAACACACACGATATGAATGTCTTTTAGATCACACGCTCTTATGATGACATCGAGAAGGTGCCATGTTGTGTTGTACCTGTTGTTTTGTCTGAAGTTAGTGTTAGTAATGACAAGGTCATGCTCTGTACATTTACTGAGTAAGAGGATGCCACTGGAATTGGCCTTGCCCACTCTTTCCTTCCCAGTGGTGCCTTTCTATACGTTAAAGTTCCAGGCTCTTGCACTGAAATCTCCAAGGAGGATGATCTTATACTCTTTTGGGATGATAGTCAGGATTTCATCAAGGTCCACATAAAACTGTTCTTTCTCTTCTTCCTCAGCATTAAGTATTGGGGCGTATGCACTGATGATGGTAACAAACACATTGTTGGTCAGCTGGAGGTGAAGAGTCATGAGGTGCTCGTTAATGCCAACAGAGAATTCAGTCATTTGGCTGACAGTCTTGTTCTTAATGGCAAGACATATGTCGTGTATTTGCCTGTCATTTGCAAGTATCCCTTTCCAGAAGAGCATATAGCCACCCCCTTCTCCCTCAGATGGCCTTTGTCTTCACATCTGGTCTTGCTGTTGTATTGCAAGAGTTCTCAGGTGACAATAGCTGTGTTGTGTTCAGGTGTGTCACTGTTCAGGTCATCTAGTAGGGTTTGTACATTCCAGGATGCAAAGACATTTTTGTTTTGATTACAATTTGAGTGATCCCCCTGGAAGTGGTCATCCAGTTGGGTAAAATAAGGTGGGACAGCCTATGTTGGGGCACATTTTCTAGCCTTTTTCCCATGCAGGGCGAGCCATGGGTTCCTAAAAAGGATTGCTCAGTCATGATTACAATTGCTGAATTACCCTTCTGTCCCATTCCAAGGGTAAAGTGATCAACATACAACCACCACCTGCATGTAGATCTGTGACTAGGGACTCCCGGTAATCACTTTGTCTATCCCCTTTGCTGCATGTCCATCGCCATAGGTCTTTGTAGAGATTATGGATATTGGTGATTGGTTACTGTGGTGGAAGTTGGATCCAGTGAGAAAAGCCAGCATGTGGCTTGTTTTACATGAGGAGGCTGTTGTGTACTGGCAACTGCATGGATCTTGGTGGCGGAGAAACCCGTGTCCAGTGGCAAGGAGATCCAAGGTGACTGGGATTACTCTTCCACTGTGGCCTTCATCCATCTTTGCAGCCATTGAAAAGATGCTTTCTTCATCTGTCTGCTCCACCATTGAGGTCTTTGTTATATTGTGTTGGACTGCTCTTCATCTGATACTTCACCTTTGACTTTACTACCATGGATGGCCCTACCAGGAGGACAAAACTCCTGATGATGTTGCTCTTAGAATCATCAGTACATGCTGACCTTTCCACCCTGTCAAAGAGGCAGTCCATGGAGAGGACTGCAAAGGTGTTTATGTACTTAAAAACGTACTTAGAGTTGCCTTGGTACTTTTGAAAATGCTACTAGGTACATACTGCATCTTTAGGCACTTAAATATCTTTAAATATCTGGACATTGGCTATTTCAGAGCTGGGAGCTATATAAGCAGCTAGACAGGACAGTGTTAAGACAGTGGTTCTCAACCTTTTTAGACTCCAGGCATCCCTCTGAAAATTCCAGCTTGTAGTTTTCATTTGATTTTTTACTACAGAAAAATAATAGTGCAATTCTTCTGTTGCCAAGAGCTCCGAAAGACCACTACAGATCAGAATGTTATTAGCACTATGGATTCCTAATTGAAGCCTCTGGGCTTATCTTGTGAATCGTGTTTGCACGCCTAACAGTGCTAACATTTTGTAGCACCCCACAGAACCCTTGAAAGGATCTCAGGGCACCCCAGGATGCTGGGCCACATAGTTGAGAAACACTGGTACAAGGGATCAAGGTTCCCAGTTGTGATGTTAAAGCCAGATACATTCACAGTCCCAGCTGCCAAAGGGTTAAGAGCACTACTTTGCAGTGAGGGTCTAATGATAATGACAGCTGTGATCTTGTCTTGACACAACAACAAACATTTAATGTAACTGGATGAGTTTTAGTTAAAAGGAATCGGTGTAGTAGAGAAAAGTCTCTGGTTCCCTCCTCCCAAGTCACCGCCATTCTGTAGATTAAAACTCCACTCCCTGGTAAGATCCACAAGTGTGGCCCCAGACCATAATCCAGTCTGGCTCCCATTGTCCTATGCCCGGATATCATGCGTGTAGTTTGGCTGGATTGCCTATTTTTGCTGTTCAAGTGAGTCGGGGCTGCAGGCATACACAGCATCAGTTAGAGGAGTTGCTGCCTCTGTACCAAATCACTGAACTGGAATTCAGTTTCACTGCTTGTCGTGCTTTTGCTTGCTGTTGAGCTGTGGGTGTGGCACCCCTACAGTCACTTCACAGCCTCCAGTAGCCTACTGGTGGGAGAAGCTAACTTCTGTCCTCTAGCCCTTCATGTGCTCAACCAGTGAATAATGCTTGTTTTTTCCATATGGTGGAGCACTTGAGCCAAAAAAATATTCAGGGCTCAGTTGCTCTCTGAGCAGTCTCAGCAGCAGTGCTTGTTCAGGGAGAGGAAATCATTTAATAGATTAATAAGCAGTTGATGCTGGAGTAGTTCAAAGGGCACTAGTTCTTAAGCTGAAATGAGCATCTTAGCGTGACCAAGAGAACTGGTGTCCTTATAACACTAAAGAGTTAATTCCACCTTTGATGAAGTGGGATGAAAAGGAAGTCATGAATCAAAGCAGAACATTAAGTTCTAACAATAAAGCATGTTAACCCCTTTTCTATATATTTAGATATTTGGGGAAAGCCTTGGGGAAGCCTTTGCTAATGCTAAGTTCATAGAGGAAAGGCTTAGGGTGAAATGAACATTATGAAGTTGGCACTAAGAAATGCTGTTTCTTGTTAGCTAAGAGCCTTAGGCGGAATTGTTTGCTTCCTGAACTGTCATCACTAGTTGTATCACTGCCCTTTTGCAAGTAATAATTAATTGAACAGTCACAAGTATGGTAAAAAATGATACCAATACCCTGAAAAGAATCAGCATATCAACTAAAATACATGATTTATTATGTTTAAGGGCTTATTCTGTTCACTAGGCCATAAGTCACTGGCCACCTCTAATTTTAAAATATTTCCTTTGAAAATGATGTTTGTGTTTCAGCTACTGTATATTGACCAGAGAGAAGAATTCCTTCCAGACTTGGGAAGAACTCAGGTTTCCAACTACCTATCCTTGAGGTAAAAGAGAAAGAACAAGTGCAGAGCCAGAGCTCTGCTGATAATGATTCCAGCGATAGAGTCTGCATGCTTTGCTGTTATGTGCCATGACAACAGCTAAAACGGAGTCTCTGCATGTAGAAATTTCAGTACTAAAATGCATACTTACTTTGCTGGGGTCAAGTGCACTGGTCTTAAGCAGGGACACAGAACTACTTAGCTGATTCATTCTGGCAGCTAGACCAGGTAAGCACTATTAACTTTGACCCATGAGTATAAAAGGATTTGAATATCTTAAGACACAAGAAAACTAGACTAGGGGATTTTGCAGGGAGAAATGTTAGGAGCAGGAAGACCTTCAGGTTGCTTTGTTTGTAAGTCTTTATGTTTCCTTTAGTTTAAAATAAACCCTGGGAGGTTTCTTTATACTGTATGCAATGGTAAATTTATCCCATGTGCAATAATTCTTCAATTTGTACGAGGGAAAGAAAGTTGACATTCAGCATAGTAATGCATAGAAGAGGAAGGCTCTTCTCCAACTTCCATGGCAGTACCAGTAAGCTATTATAGTTTAAAGACAAGCAAATATAGATAACTAACTTTTGCAAATAAAACTTTTACAAAGATATCATGTGAATAGGAACAGGAATTCCTTGTTATACATCTACCCTTTCAAAAGAAAAAAAACAGGATTTACAAGCAATAAAGGGAGAACTCTGATGGTAGACTGCCCTGTAGTAGAGAAACTGAGAGCAAATATCAAGTCTGCATGCAAAACCCAGTTGTCCAGGTGTAGTGCCTCTGAGCCTTACTCATTTTGAATCTACTTCAAGAGTTACCCAAGGTCTTTGTCCCCAGGGGAGTGCTCTTTCTCTGCATGTAATGTGCACAATTCAATTGACCACAATACTGCTCCTGGCATGTTCTGCACTGACAAATCTTCTTTCATCTGCTCTCAATTCTTGTCTTGTTCTAACTGATTTGCTTAATATTAACAGGAAAAAATATCAACAGCTTTTTTCTTTCTGGCCTCAGCAGGGACTCTCCCTGCCATGGCTGTTCTAACAAGGAGGCTCTAGATGCTATAGTTCTTCCCTGCTCACTGTGAGATAAGTAAGTGGTATTTCCATTTTACTGACAGCTCCTCAACAGTCAGTGAAGGGTTGACAGAGTCAGATCAGGGTTTTGTGCTGGAAGTAACCAGTTATCCTGTATTTTCTGGGATAGTCCTAAACTTTGGGGAAGTTCTCTGAAGTTTCTGAGGACCCCCTGAAACAGGAGTTGTGCCCCAAATTTGAGAAGTAGGCATGGCTAGTACCATAGTGTTTTGTTGTATCAGCCAAGAGGACTCAGCAAGATGCTGCCTGGCACAGCAGAAACGTGGCTATGCTGTTTCTGGTCTTGGCAGACAGGCTGCTTTCTGAACCATAGATTCCTAGATTGTAAGGGGCTGGAAGGGACCTCATAAGAACATCGGATCCAGCCCCCCTGCACTAGGCAGGAAAGATAACTGGGGGTCAGGTGACCCCAGCAAGGTGACCATCCAGTCTCCTCTTGAAGATTTCCAGGGTAGGTGATTGCACCACCTCTGGAGGGAGTTTATTCCACAGTCTGGACACCCTAACTGTGAAGAAGTTTTTCCTAGTGTTATGCCTGAAACGGTCTTCTAAGAGTTTGTTGCCATTTCTCTCTATTTTCCCTAAGAGCGCCCTGGTGAACAGTTGTTCGCTGAGCCCTTGCTGTATTATCAAGCTGCTACCACATCCCCTCTCAGCCTTCTCTTCTTTAGGCTGAAGAGACCCAGGTCCCTCAGCCTTTCCTCGTATGGCTTGCCTTGCAAGTTTCCGTTCATATGGGTGGCTCTCCTCTGGACTCTCTCAAGCTTTTCCATGTCCTTGTTGAAGTGTGGTGCCCAGAACTAGAAGCAGCTTGGCTGCATTTGCACAGTGCTGAACCAGAAGCAGTATGGCTGCGTTCATGTGGGACTGTGCCCAGGCCAGCTAATTATCTCTGCCTCTCAGTGCTCTATGAGCGCAGCTATAATTAGCTTGGCCACAGCACCATGCAAATGCAGCCAAGCTGCTTCTAAGTTTGGGAGGCAGGCCATGGCATAGCACCGCTTCATACCTTTTTGCAGCACCACAGTATTGCAGCCATATTAAGCAGAGCCAGGAATTGCATAGACTGCCCCTCTGTGTGTAATCTGTTCCCCTCTCCCCAATTCCAAAGGTCTATGAGGCATCTGGGATTGTCTCCTAGATTTTTCTCTCTGAAAGTTGGTTTCTTTAAGCCTAGTTCATTAGGGTTCATGTAGGCTCCCATATAGCTTTTAAGCAGGTATCTAAATTTTTACTTAGGTTGGTCTCCATCATGTGCTTAATACACTGCCTAGGTAGTAAACTGTGGTACAATAAGGTGAGCGGCCCAGTGATGCACAATGAGTTAGCCAGAAACTGAGTTCAGAAGTCTTGAGGTAATCCAAGCCCACTGTACTGTAAGTGCCTTTTAATCCTAAAACATGCCCAATTTAAATGCATCTCTACAATATGAGCAACAACACTTCCTTGAGAAGCAGTTACATCAGCCCCTTCTTGGGAGCCAGGATATCATGCCAAATAACCGTTGTAATTTCAGCCAATACCAGCCATCTCTCACTTCTGGAAGTTACAGTTACTGGAAGTGGTAACACAATGGTTTGCCAGGCCTAGTTTGCAATTTAATGCCCGGTGCATCAGTCCTGGCATGCAGAGTGGTTTATCTGCTCCAGCGAGTAAGCTAGCTGTCTCAAGATTTGAGCTTCCTAACTAATTCCCTCCCCTGGAGTGGGTTTTTAGATCTATATGGTATTCTGTGTCAGCCACTTAACTTTAACAGATACAAGGAAGGGAGATGAAGAAGCTGGTGCTAGAGGACAGAAGGGGACTGCTCCCTGCAAACTTAATCCTGAACTTCCTTAGTTCAGTGGGATCTGAAGAGCTAGGAGCTGATCCATGACCTGTGGGCTGGCCTCTCTGGAGTTCACAACTTGCTACTTTCACCAAGTGCTCTGTGAGGTCACAGAGCATGGCCTGAAGATGGCTCACTAGCCATTCTTGCTTTGACCCTGAAGACTTTGTTTCTGAAACCTTTCCAGCTCTTAACGTCTTCAGGGTTTAGTTTCTTCAATGCATTCTTTCTTCCAGAGTCCATGAATTAGATACTCCTCTATCTGTTTTCCTTCATTGTTGGCTTTGTCCCCAACTTCTAACTTTCAAAAAGTGTTGTTGCAATGAAAGGTGGCTAAATAATGGCAATTTTGATAAGACATTTTCCTTCTGCCCTGTCCTTTTCTGCTTCCTTCTGGTTGTCAGTGTTGAAAAGTAGGTGCTATTTGATGTACAAAGTTTTCTTTTCCCAGGCTCTTATCCTACTGCAGTTTGAAGTGAGTTCTATTGCTATCTGAGAAGCCAATGGCATCATGTCTCTTTCATAAACTACAACTATCCCTCTTGTGTCCTTTCGCTGGTTTAGCTCCATGGCTGGCTGGCTAGAGCATATGAGCTGTACCACCGCTCTTTCCAAGGGTGGACACTGAACTGCTCAAGCATATGACATACTTAGCAGAAATATTTATCTCCTGTATGTCTGGTGGGAGTGTCCTGTGACTCTCCAAACATCTAACAAGTGTCTACAGTTCAAGTTCTTTGAAAAATGCATTAAATGGTTGTAAGGGATAAAGTTACACACCTGCAGACTGAAAATTGTTCTTCCTCTATTTATAGTGATATTTTAAGTTATTGCATTCAGACAAATTTTGAAAACCAAACTTTTTGATGTTGTTTGCTTACTGTTCGCAATTAATTCAGCTTGGCTAATTGAGTTGGACAGAGCACAAACATGTTTGTTCCTAGCTGGATTCCTTACCTGGTTCTCATCTGTCACTCCGATACCGTTGTTGTCTGAGCTCACATCACAGTGGTTAGGTGATTCCATATAGGTTAGTTTGAGGTCATTTTGGTTTCACTTTAGTTCAGTGTTTGATTTGCTTGGCTCTGGATTTGGTCACTGTGTTTTTCATTTTGGACCTGTTTTTCATGGAGTGAGGTCAGAGCTATACATGTATGCTGTGTGTGCACCTAATTGTGCATACACATGTGCATTCCATCCCCTTTATATCAATCAGGGCCTTAGTCCTATAAAACCCCGGGTAACAGGAATGATAGTGACATGTTTAGCACTGTAATTCACTAAGGGTGCCGTCTACCATCCATGTTTACTTCTTCAAGAAACCAAAATGCCATCAAAAAGGGACTTCCCTTTTTTCTCCACTTGTTGTCAGTCTTGTCTGTTTTGACTGAAACCTCCTTACAACAAAGACTGTCTGGATATGCTCTGCTTAAATACTCTTCCTCAGTGTGTCCACTCTGCCATTGAGAGAGACAGATGACTGAGCTAGATGGATCTGAGTTCTGACCCAGTATAGTAGTATCTCGTAAGTTTTTCCTGGGCTGCATTTGCACAGTTCTCAGCATGATGGGATCCTGAACAAGGCTTACTAGACAATAATTATTAAACAATAAAGATGGATGGTGTTCCCTCTCAAATGCAAATTACAGCAGCTCAGGGGCCCCTGGAAGGTCACCAGTGCCACATTCTACATTTTGCTTTCTACATTAGAGAAATGAAGCTTTGTGTCTCAGATCAGCATCCTTCAGAGATGTAGGTTTTAATAGATCTGTGGCTACCTAAGACTTCATGGTCATTACTATATTACCATAATGGTTGCTCAGCATTTTATGATGGCAGAGAGGCTAGAACCTCAGATCTTCCTGCTTTAAAAGCCTACCCACTATCACTGGAGATAATGCTCCTTCAGCTAAAGCAGGATTAAAGTTCATAACACACAGATAGGTTTGCTACCATCCAAGAGAAGAGAGCAATTATTCATGTGTGCATGCACACACATGCCAGTTTTGTCACAAACTCTCAAATAAAAGCAAAGCTTATAATCAAGCATTTAGGATAAACAGAAGTATAGACTGATTCATCAGTTGGACCTTTGCTTATGGCAGGGTGGCTGCCCAGGACTCCATAACAATAGTAACAGTAGACCACAGGATGGATGTGCAGCACCAATATATTGAGCCGCAGGAGAATCCTTCACTGCAGGGAGTTCTAGGGCTGAAGTTCTGACCAGCAATTGATCCCAAACAGTAAGTGGCAGTGACATACACCAAGGTTACTGCACACAGCGCTATTTGAAATGTGTTCAAATATCACGTTTGCAGAGCTTTGTTGATTTCCCCTTCTCAGTTATTTTAGTGCATTTATTCCTATTCTATTATCTTCTGTTACAAGTCAGACCTGAAAATTTCTATTTTCCACCCTTATGTGAAATGTAATTGGTTTTGTTCTCAGCAGACCTGCAATCTCATATCATATGAGCACCAGGTGCACTCAGGAAATACTGTTATACTTTCACCATGCGTGTCTTATTTGCGGTTGTGCTAAAGGGTTAATTATTGTGTCCCTTTTGAAAAGATGTTCTGCATTTAAAAATGAACCAGAGGTGTCCAAACCCTTGCAATCCCAGGCACAAAGTCCTGGCCCAAGCATATGGTTTGTTCATCCTGTGTTTGAGGACCCCCTGCTATTTCCACCACACACATTCCTTCCAGTCTCTCTCAACCCTGTGGAGTTTAGTTGGTGGAGGTCTGTCTCCATGAAAGAGTGACTTATAAGTACCATGGCAAAGCAGCCATTCCCCATGGCCAGAGTTATAGATAGTTTGTTCTGTGTTAACTTTACATAGTTTCAGTGGTCTTGGGGTTAATTATTTTCATTCATTATTGGGCAGCTATTTCTAAAGCTACAGCAGCAGTGGCATAAACAAGGAGGTCTTGTCCTGCAGACCTGTAGTCCTGCCATTGGGTTCAAAAGCAGTGGTTAGTTCTAGGGTATGACAGAGGTGGGTTGAGTTCCACATCCAAAAAGGGCCCAAATCTAGTTTCTTTTTTGACAGATAAGTAACACTCAGCTAAAAAGTTAGCTGTGTAAGTAGACAAGGTTCTTTGGGTGAATCTGATATCTTTTATTAGACCAACTTAAATAGTTGGAAAACAATTATTAAGCAAGCTTTTGGGTCCAAAAACCCTTCATCAGGCTAAGGAAGTTTCTGCAGTTGGTGTGTGCTCTTCCTGGATGGAATGAAAAGTAAAGCAGCCAGAGGCTGGGCTGGTCTGCATACAAGACAGGCAGTCAGTGAAAATGGAGATTGAGAAGGCA
>NW_017728992.1:163255743-163257763 GCF_001723915.1 Gavialis gangeticus | reverse complement strand
GCCCCTTGGCATTCCCCTCTGCCACCCTCACCCCGGCTCTGGGTCTCCCCCTGCCACCCTCCCAAATACTTGTGGCTGCCTGCACTGGCTGTCCCAGGGGAGCAGGCAGGGAAGGGTTAACCTGCCTTCCCTTCCCAACCCCTGCCACCACTGCTGGGCTGCTGCTCTTCTCTGGGTGGAGCCTTCCCAGAGGGCCATGGGAGCAGTGGGGGCAGCTGGGCAGGTAGATTAACCCTTCCCTGACTGCTCCTCAGGGATAAACAGTGTGGGCAGCCACAAGTAGGCAGGAGGAGAGTAGGTGCTGCTCTGCCTCCCCGCTGGACTGCACCCTGTGCCCCTGTGACTCCAGGACTTTTGTTTTTATTTTCACCAGCCAGCCAGGACTGGCCTATGAAATCCAGGACTGTCCTGGCAAAACCGGGACAGATCTTCTCCCTACTTAAAAAGTTTCTTGGAAAGGGAAAGTTAGGAAGAAGGAGATTTTCTGACATCCCTGAACTAAGGCTAGTTTGCTGTCACTCGGGGCTTGCTTTAATTACTTAGTGGAGAAAAGCGCATTTCCTATAACAGGTATTTGGTAAAGAAATTTCAAGTCTTGGCTGCAAATTTAGTGAAGGGAGAAAGGCAGACAAGGTTCTTTGGGTGAATCTGATATCTTTTATTAGACCAACTTAAATAGTTGGAAAACAACTATTAAGCAAGCTTTTGGGTTCAAAAACCCTTCATCAGGCTAAGGAAGTTTCTGCAGTTGATGTGTGCTCTTCCTGGATGAAATGAAAAGTAAAGCAGCCAAAGGCTGGGCTGGGCTGCATACAAGACAGGTAGTCAGTGAAAATGTGGATTGTGGAGTCAATGGGTGAGAGATGGGCTGCGTCAGGGGGAGAGAAGGGGGTGAATAGTGGAGAGATACCTGGGGAGTCAGATGTCAGGCAGGTTATAATGTGTCAAAAATCTAAAGTCTATATTTAGTCCATGATTTTTAGTATCCAGGAGGTTTGTTTGTTTGTATGAAGGGAGAAAGGTATTTATTTGTTAATCTGGAAGTAAAATAATGGACAGTCTGTGTTTGATTAATGGACAGATAATATGCATTTATAGACCGACTAAGACTACTGCTGAGTCAGGTCTCTGTGCTTCCCATACTGGGATGGCAGAGCAAGGCTGTGGCTGTGATGTGAATGTAATGTGTGTAACAGCAGGTGGAGCCAGGGGTAGTCTACAGAGCTGTGTAGTCTGTTACTTTGGGCTACAACTCCCAGAAGCCCCTAGGGGCAGGGGGCAAGGGAAAAAGGAAGAGGTAACTTGAGGCTGGAGTGAGGGGAAAAGAGAGCCGAATGCACTTGGAGCCTGGCCAGCCCTACAGAGGAGTGCGCAGTGGAGCTGGAGATCTCACTGGCTCGGTCAGCCAGGACTGTGGACTCAAGGAGCTGGACTGAGGCTTGGAAGCAGCTGCAGGCTGCTGTTTGAGTGCTCTAGGGACTAACATCCTGTTTGGAGACACCTCTGGAGGTGTGTATGGGGTGGGAAATTAAGGTGCTGAGTATATGTTACCACAATGTTAATGTTTCTTTACCTTTTACCTGTTCCCTCCCTTTGGCCTGTTGGCTTGGGACCCTAATCCCTATGATTTTCTATATAAAAGTGGGAACTCCCTGTTGCGTGTTGTGCCAGTCTTCAAGTAGCTACCAACAGTGTTGGGGCTTTCAGGACCAGGTCCAATATCAACTTACTTCCATCAGTAAAAGAAGAACTATTTGGAGGGGAATAGTTACCAGTAAATGCTGCAAGTCCTGTTGAGTTCAGTGCTCTTTAGTGCTCTTTAGCTGAAGCTAAATTAAGAGAATGATTCAGAGATAAGTGGCAAATTACAGAAATGAGGCTCAGTGTGGTCAAGGCAGCTTCAGAATAGTTTATAAAAGATAGTGTTTTTTTGGTATTATGCTAGGAACTATTCTTGCAATGTGAGGAAAGACTTGCCCATCATTTGTTGATACTTTTTTTTGAAAGCTTAAGTGAAAAA
>NW_017728992.1:163249469-163250743 GCF_001723915.1 Gavialis gangeticus | reverse complement strand
GGGGGGGGGGCGGGGAGAGAGAGAGAAGGGGGATGAATATTGGAGAGATACCTGGGGAGTCAGATGTTAGGCAGGTTATAATGTGTCATAAATCCAAAGTCTATATTTAGTCCATGATTTTTAGTATCCAGGAGGTTGATGAAGTGCAGTTCATAGGCTCGTCTCTGGGAAGTGTTTTGTAAGTTTCCTTTGAGGATCAGGACTGAGAGATTGGAGACAGAGTGGTTTTCTTGTGAGAAATGTGCCCCCACCAGTAACTGCATATTCCTGTCTTTGATAGATTTCCGGCGTGCCTTCATTCTGGTGCACAGTTGTTGTTTGGTCTCTCCTACGTATTTTGAGGCACTTTCTAACAATGTTAGATTTTAACAGTGGGTTCAACAGGCTGGGTGGAGGGTGCCTAGTTTGTGGTTTGGTGGTTAGAGCATTTTGCCAGGAAGCTGAAGATGCAGGTTTAAATGCCCTCTCGGTGCTCTCACCAATAACTGGAGTCTTTTACTCATTGGCTAAGTGCCCTAAGTACTAGTCTAAGGTTAAGGTGGGAGTGCCTTCCTTTGTTGTTTTCTGACTTACAAGCAGTCCGTTGCCTACCTAGGGGTAGTAGGATCTAAAATTTGCATAAATGGCCCAAAATGCCACTCACCCATCTACAAGTGGGCTTAAGAGTCTCTGATCATTAAAACAAAAATTTCTGCTGGGCCTCATTTGATATACTTTTCTATCTGTGTACCTACAGTAGTCCTATATGATCATACTAGAAATGGTAAGTGTTCTCTGGGCTATAATATTTATAGAATTAAATATCTTCTATGAGATAATGAAAAACCCTAGAAAGAGCATGATTCCCCATTAAACACTACATTAAAATCGATATTTTATAGAACCTGGTTACCTTTGTATAGCACTGTTGTTTGTCAGGCAGCAAGCATTACATCTGTCAGGTTATACAATGAGGGCTGTTTTCTTTCTTGGGACAGACCTGAAGCTAATGAAGAAGAATATTAGCTGTTTCTAAACTCTCTTCCTGAACTCCCAGAGATGAGGTGGGATGGATGGTGCAGGCAAGGTGAGGCATCTCTGCCAGTTTTTTAGTTATGTGAGATTCCTGAGTGCAGGGAAATTTCCTGTCCATCTTTGGCCATTTTAAATCTACCTTGTCCTGCAGGATCTAAGAGCCTTGTTACATGTTACACTGTGAGCCAGGCAGGTGTTGATCAGGGTTCATTCTAGCTTGTGTTTGGACCAGTCAAAATGTTTAGACCAGCAGGGGCCTG
>NW_017728992.1:163221522-163244469 GCF_001723915.1 Gavialis gangeticus | reverse complement strand
GGCTAAGGAAGTTTCTGCAGTTGATGTGTGCTCTTCCTGGATGAAATGAAAAGTAAAGCAGCCAAAGGCTGGGCTGGGCTGCATACAAGACAGGTAGTCAGTGAAAATGTGGATTGTGGAGTCAATGGGTGAGAGATGGGCTGCGTCAGGGGGAGAGAAGGGGGTGAATAGTGGAGAGATACCTGGGGAGTCAGATGTCAGGCAGGTTATAATGTGTCAAAAATCTAAAGTCTATATTTAGTCCATGATTTTTAGTATCCAGGAGGTTTGTTTGTTTGTATGAAGGGAGAAAGGTATTTATTTGTTAATCTGGAAGTAAAATAATGGACAGTCTGTGTTTGATTAATGGACAGATAATATGCATTTATAGACCGACTAAGACTACTGCTGAGTCAGGTCTCTGTGCTTCCCATACTGGGATGGCAGAGCAAGGCTGTGGCTGTGATGTGAATGTAATGTGTGTAACAGCAGGTGGAGCCAGGGGTAGTCTACAGAGCTGTGTAGTCTGTTACTTTGGGCTACAACTCCCAGAAGCCCCTAGGGGCAGGGGGCAAGGGAAAAAGGAAGAGGTAACTTGAGGCTGGAGTGAGGGGAAAA
Organism: Gavialis gangeticus; assembly: GCF_001723915.1. Lineage (NCBI taxonomy): Eukaryota > Metazoa > Chordata > Crocodylia > Gavialidae > Gavialis > Gavialis gangeticus. The sequence continues at coordinate 163,243,872 of NW_017728992.1, read as the reverse complement.
GAGAGCCGAATGCACTTGGAGCCTGGCCAGCCCTACAGAGGAGTGCGCAGTGGAGCTGGAGATCTCACTGGCTCGGTCAGCCAGGACTGTGGACTCAAGGAGCTGGACTGAGGCTTGGAAGCAGCTGCAGGCTGCTGTTTGAGTGCTCTAGGGACTAACATCCTGTTTGGAGACACCTCTGGAGGTGTGTATGGGGTGGGAAATTAAGGTGCTGAGTATATGTTACCACAATGTTAATGTTTCTTTACCTTTTACCTGTTCCCTCCCTTTGGCCTGTTGGCTTGGGACCCTAATCCCTATGATTTTCTATATAAAAGTGGGAACTCCCTGTTGCGTGTTGTGCCAGTCTTCAAGTAGCTACCAACAGTGTTGGGGCTTTCAGGACCAGGTCCAATATCAACTTACTTCCATCAGTAAAAGAAGAACTATTTGGAGGGGAATAGTTACCAGTAAATGCTGCAAGTCCTGTTGAGTTCAGTGCTCTTTAGTGCTCTTTAGCTGAAGCTAAATTAAGAGAATGATTCAGAGATAAGTGGCAAATTACAGAAATGAGGCTCAGTGTGGTCAAGGCAGCTTCAGAATAGTTTATAAAAGATAGTGTTTTTTTGGTATTATGCTAGGAACTATTCTTGCAATGTGAGGAAAGACTTGCCCATCATTTGTTGATACTTTTTTTTGAAAGCTTAAGTGAAAAAGTTAAATTGCAGCCTAATAAGCTGAACACAGTCTTGAATGTATTTATTGAGCTGCCCCAGTCTTGATTTGTATTACATAAAATTGAGTTGGTGATTCAATAGAGACTTTTATTTTTTATAAGTTCAGCCTAAGTTGTTTCATCCATTTATGACACTGCCATTTCCCTTATATGTTTACCACTCACTAAGTCCATGGCTTTGTACTGGAGAGGGGTTGCCTTTAATAAGTATATGACCATAAACTGCATGCTGGGGTGCTCCTATAAAACACCACACTGTTGCAACCTCCAGAGTAAGGCAAATATAGGGTGCCTCAAAACCCTAGCCTCCACTGCCTTGTGGATACTTCCTGTTTGGAGAAAGGCTAAGGGACATCACCCTGACTGAAACACCCTCACTGAAGCATTAGGCAGTCAGCAGCAGTTATCTGTTGCTGACAGAAGATACAGGCATTGAGACGCTGAACCATCTGGACTCAGTCTGTTCTTTGGATTTTGTCTCCATGGTCTAAAGGGGGATGGTAGGTCTTGGGCAGCCTCCATTTCTCCATACTCTTGCCTAAGCATACATATCAAAGCCCTTGGTCTGATGGTCACAGGGCTCCATACAAACAGATTCAGCAGGCCCCTGATTAGACCTCTTACACGTATACTATGACCCAGAGGATTGTTAGTTACTTACTAATAGGTTTTAGTACTGTCTGAGTGATACTTTCAGCTAAATGTTTTGGCGAACACCTTCCCTGGTTCATTTCAAGGGGGGTTGGTGTCCTTAAAACCCATTTTCTCCAGCTACATTTCTGTGGCTGAACCTTTGCACTCTGCTTCAACTTTTGTGCTCTTATGTCACTCTCAAGTACAGAAATCTGTTCTCCCAAGTCTCATACACAGTGGGCATGTCTACATATTCATTAATGCACCATAGTTACTGCGTATTAAGTTTAATACTTGGTTATCCAAGTACTAATTCTGTGCGCAGTAATTCATGCTATGGTGCAGTAGCACCAGCATATGGTTTTTTAATAATCTTACTGTGCAGTAGCCTAATAACACTGTGCAGTTGCGTATTAGCACAGTTTTTGACCAGCACACTACTGTGCAGTGTTATTAGGGTACTGCGCAGTAAGTGTCTCATGTAGACACACCCACTGTGTGTTTTGTGGAGGTAGCAAAGAAGCCTTTTCTATGCCATCTCTAATAGGCTGTTGGCTTTCTGGATGCACATGAGCATTAAATACAAATACAAGTAATATGCTTTGATGAATCCTTTGAGTGCAAATTGTTAATGAAGTTAACCAAGCAGAAGGGATTTCTAGGCCCCATTCAATGGCTACTACCTAGGGTGCCATTTTGGAGCATTTCCCAGCAATACAGGGACCACAGAGCAGACTGTGGATTACAAGCAGTGCTACTCAGCTCCTTCATGCAACTATATTTTTTGAGTCTGGTTATGTTGGCTTATTGGTTTCCTTTTTGTGTTGTAGCCACTGTATGCCATTGGATGCTGGAGGATAACATACAGCCCATGGGAAATATGGAATAATAAAATAATCACCACCAACGTCAATCATTGGATTGGCTTTGATGCTGTATTTACTGTGTCCTGTTTCTTGTCAAAGTGTCATTTCTCTGACTCACTGCCACAGACTACTAGTCTGACACAAACCTATCAAAAATACATAGGGGAAATATTGTGCGCAGCTGCTAAGTTAATTGCAGAAGATGTCATGCTAGAAACTTGGCTTAGTGCAGTAGCTGTTTTCAGAAAGAATCCGTTAGGCAGAAATCCTGCTGCATAATTATGAAATTTTTTTTTTCCTTTTGCCCTTGATTTCCCCACTTTGCATTTCTTCTGTTGGCTGATTTTATTCTCATTAGCCTCATAAGCTTCAAAAATAGATCTTCATGACAGGTGGGTTTTTCCAAGTTCTTCCAGATCCTCTATTCTATGAATATGAATGCTCTTAGTATTACTGTATTTACATGGATGGATAAATCCCTTTCTTTCCCACATTTGTTAAATGTAAGTGGAACCATTAGTCCATGCTGGCTGGGTTGCAAAATCCAAATTATTCCACACTAAGCAGGAGTTGACTGCAAAGCAGAGTGCAGTTACTGCCACTTTTATTTCCTTTGGGCCACAGTTGCTAATTTCTTCCTTTTTTTTGCTGCTGAGCATAGGTCTGAATTCAAGTGATGTGGGCATTCTCAGTGAAAAAATAATAGCTTTTATTTTTTCCTGGGAAAAAGAGATAATGTTTGTTTCATCTTTCAATCCAATGACCTGAACTGAAAGACAAAATCAAGTTATTGCAGTTGGGTGTGCTTCCATAATGCTTTTTTGAATACGTATTCGTAATAGATACACCAGCCCTAGAATGCTTGAACAGAGAAGTGCCTTGGCCAGGGGGAGTGGAACTATCCATATTGTTGTATGTGGAATAAAATGTTCAACATTGTCCTGCTATAAATTGGTGCAGCCCTATTGAAGCTATTGCTTAAATAATATAGTGAAGACATGGGGAAGGGCTTGTGTGGCAAAGTCCCTTAGCTCAGCTATGTTCCATCCTTTTCCATTCCTGCATCCTGGCACCCCTTACACCATGTGTCCTCTGTGCGGAGAAGCAGATGTTGAGGCAAAACTTTTGGTCATGGGCCCACTTTCTACAGTGCCAGCTGTGTTCTTATCGTGCCCCAGTGAATGGACATCCCTGTCAGTTGTTTAAGAAACAAAGTAAAAAGAGGATTACCCCAGGTACAGGGTGACTTGAGGACTGTGGTGCTAGCACACAAGATGTAGGTATCTGTTCCTTCAAATTCCTGCCTAATACTGATCTTTTGTATGCCACATTGCACTTCCAGGAGCCAGCCAACTTTGCAAGTGTGGAAGCGCAGGGAGTGGTGACAGTAGATGCCCCAGGGGCACAGTTCTGATGCTGGGTTAAAATGGCTTCCTTTGTTTCTCTGTGGTTATTCTGGAGACCATGGCTGGAGCTGTCAGTGCCAAACAGCCAGCTCAACTGTTTTAATTTCACAGCAGAAAAAGCAAACCATGAGACTAGATCACCCCGAGTCCTTAATTCTGACATTATAAAAGCCTAAGTCCGTGTCTGTCTGCCCGGCCGTAAAGCTTTATTCGTGCTCTGATTGGCTGACGGAAACAGCCAATCAGAGTGCTCCAAGCGTGGGGGAGCATCACCATGATTCCAAACCCGCACCGAGGACTGGACAGAGGGTGGGGAGCGGAGGCCAGCAGCGCTGTCGTGGGCTCCCCCGCCCTGCTCCCTGCAAGAGGCAGAGCAGCGGCAGCGTGGGGCGTTAGGTGGTGGCACTGCATCCCAACCCCCCCTGCCCCCCGGTCCCCCCATCATTCGTGACAGGCAATTGGCTAGACATTTGAATAATGGGTCTTGAGGTGCACTGATCTCCAACTGTTGGTGACTGGACCTTGTTGTAGTACAGCTGCCAATCTCTTTTACATAGACGCATCCACAGAAGACAGTAAAATGGCTCAAGGTATAACTTTGGGGCCAGATAACTTAGGATAATAGTGTAGCCCAGTCCCCTAACCCCTGCTATTTAGCGACTAAGATCAGAGAGCTGCAGCACAGTGTAGGCAGCTAACCAGAGGCCAGCTGTGGAGAAGTAAGCGGCAAGAGCTGCAGACAGCTATCTGGGGCAAGATGCTCTGCAGTAAGCTACAGAGGCAGTGCAGGGTGAGCAGGTAGCTAAAGAGAAAATGGAGCACGGCTGGGCGATCTGGTGCCCCCCCTAGACTCGGGAGGCACCAGTCGCTCATGGGAGATATCACAGCTTCTCTCAGGAGCCTGTTCCATTGCTTTACCACCCTCATAGTCGGAAGGATTTTCTGATCTTCCTTTATAATTGCCCTTCAGGCATTCGAAGACTTCCAAAATCCCCCCTCAGTCTTCTGTAGAAAAGAGGGGCTCAGTCACTGGTCTGTGGGCCAGATCCAGCCTGCGGCACTTTGTCACCCAGCTCAGGGGGCTCCCCACAGGTCTGGAAATGTGGTGACCAGGGAGCAGTAGCACCACTCCCTTGCTGCCAAATCTCCAGATCCATGAGGAGCCCTGGGTCCTGTACACTGGATCCAGTACTCTATCCCCATGGGCAGGGCCAAAACCCAGGGCCCAATCTCATGGGCTGGGAGGGGGTGTTGCCAGCTCCCCAGGACCCAGTCCTAGCGCCCAGGGGGGAGAAGGGTCGTGTCTGGGCCACTGCAGCCCAATCTGAGTACACAGGGGGTGGTGCCAGGCTTTGGGACCTGATCTAGTCTGCAGACAGACCCTGTGCCACTTATTTGGCCTGTGAAACCAAAAGTTGAAGCACCACTGCTCTAAATAATCCTAGCTCTTTCAGGCTTTCCTCACAAGTCTTGCTTCCCAGGCTCCTAATAATTTTTTGTTACTTTCTGCTGGGCTTTTTCCAATTTGTCCATGTCCTTCTTTAAGTGGGGGGTCCAAAACTGGACACATCACTTCAAGTGAGGCCTTACCAGTGCTGACTAGAGCAGAAAAATCACTTTACTTTATTTGCAAGTGACACTTCTGTTAGTACAACCTAGTATATTGTTAGTCTTTTTTGTAACAAAAGCACCATACAATTATTTTGTTTCAAGAGCGGAGTTTTGATCTTGTCCTTGTTGAATTTCATTTGATTGAGTACAGACCACTTTTCTAATTCAAGTCTATTCTGGTCATCCTAGCACTGCCCGCCAGAGTGTCCACTATTCTGCTCAACTTGGCGTCAAATGCAAATTTGCTGGGTCAGTGTGGTGTTTCTCTTCTGGGATGAGTGCCTTGCTGTGAGCTTCATTTTTTCTCTTATACTCATTCTTCAAAGTCTATTTTTCTTGATGGGTTGAAGATCAGGGTGCGGACAAAGCTGAGGTGGCACGCTGGAGGGTCATTGTCCTTTGGTTGCGTTGTAATTGTTAGCATTTTGGATCTATCTCTGGTTGTTGCAGGTGAAACTGATATGCACAAAACCCCTTGATCACTCTGGAGGTTTATCATTTGCTTAACTATAGTATGGCTTGATCGCTCAAGCCCAACACCCTAAACCCTCAAGTATACTACTTGATTAATTGAAGTACGGCTTGATTACTTGAATTGAGCACCTTAAGACCATGAATTGTAAGGCACTGTATAGATCATTGTTATAACAGAGCAGACCTCAAAATATTTTCCAACTGGCACAGACACCTACATTGACGAGGAATGTGATAACAAGGAGAGAAAATCACTATGAAAGGGGAACTTATTCAAAACCAATTTAGAATAGCTGGGCATGGGGTGTACTTGATGCTGAAGCCAAAGATGAGATTAACTGTATTGTTATGTTTCAGGTGGTCCCAGTCATGAGTTTACATTCTTGTGCAAAGGGCACTGATATTATAATTTAGTCATTTAAATTTTGCATGTAGGTCCAGACAAGCTCTGTGTCCAGTACAGAGCTGTTGCACAGAGGGGCCTGCACTGTGTTATTCCTAGAGATCCTTGGGGTTCATGTGCCCAGGAAGCTCCAGGAGGGTCCCCTGGCAGACAAGGTGTAATGGCAATAATGAGATGAGCAGCAGAAGGTTGCTGGGCTCTTTTTACTTCCTCATGGGCACTTACTTGGCAGTATCCAATTTGCATGAAAATTGTTATTTTCAGAGATTTTCTTAAATTGCCTGGTGAACTTTCCACCGATCTGTGGAGTCGTGAAAATCATAAACTTATTTTCCTCAGCAAATGGCTTGTCTCCACTCAAGTTATTTTTTCTCTACAGTTGTGAGTGGTGGCTTCGGATTATACGAGTAAGTAATGGGCTATCACCAAACAGGTGTGATTGATTGATTGTGCTGAGCTATAAATGGACACAAAGAGTACTGACAGGAAAGTGCCTGTGGTGTTACTTAGTTCGTTTCATTACTTTCACCGAGTTCGGTACATTTCCAGAGCCTATCTTAATAAAAGGGTAACATTGCCTCAGGAATACACAGGCTCACCAGTGAGACATCTCTAATGAGTTTTAAAATGCAGGCTGAGGTAGGTATATTTATGGGAGATTTATTCTGTGCTCTTACCTGATCTTTTGAGATCCACTGATACCATTTACTAGACCATTGTTTAATTATTTTGTACCTGGGAAGAGTGAAGGGGTAAAACTTCACTATACAAAGTTGCTCAGCAGCTGTCTAGTAGCTTGTTTGGAAGAACCACTATTTATTGTAAATCTAATATCAGCAACCCCCTCACTTTTCACAGAGCTGTTAATGACCTGGCTTGAATGATTTGGATATGTCCATGGTAGAGAATTGCCCCTAGCTGACCACAGGTGGAAGACTTTTTTTTTTTTAGTTTCTCCTGATACTTCATGGAGACAAAACAGTAGAAGCTGAGTTTTGAAATTTTGCAGGTGTGGTGGGGAAGAAATCAACAGTGTGCACCTCTCTTTAGTCAAGATCCAGTTACAGTCATTTCACAAAACCCACTGCTTTGTGACTTTCTGTAGAAGCATCAGTGAAAAATTCCACAGATTAAAGTCAGAAATGATCAGGGCTTTTTTCCAGCTCCCTGTATATGTAAATTATGCCAGTTCACACTCTGACTTGAATCATGAGACTCCCATTCTTGCACAGGAGTGTCAACACATACAGGTTACATGCTACAGGAGGGGAGTGTAGAAGGTAGTCAACTCTGTGTGTGTTAATGAACAGCACATTAAGTTTACTCTAACTGATGCCTTCCACTTCGCTCCAGTTAATTGCTTTTCCCAAGTTTTCCAAATCTTCCATTTGCACAAAGGTGATTAGCCATGTTAGTCTGAACTCAGGCAGAAGAGAAGGCAGGACAGGATGGCACTAATTCATTTCTGGCCAGTCCATTTCCAGCATCTGATGAAATAAGTGAAAGCTCCAGCATTTGCCTGTGAAAGCTCACGCCTGTCTGAAACAGTTAGCCTCCAAGGTGGTGCCATCCTGCCCTGCCTTCTGCTAAACCCTCCATTCATAAATAACATGGATTTACGCTCTGGCATAGATTACACTTTGACAAATAAAATTAATGCAATTTATAATGTGAAAAGTTCAGAAGAAGATTAAAGGCACCCTGAGATTTTCACCCCACCTCACTTTTCAATTTGTTTCTTCATTGCTGTGAAATCCAGCAGGAAATAAAGGCAACTTTCCAACTTTGGATCCAAGTGTAGGGCTCCCACTCAAGTGAAGGAGTGTCCTGAAAGCCCATGTGGAGCCCCAGAGTATTACTCAGAAGATACAAAATTAACTTTGAATTTGTAAATAGGGACCTAGCAATTTTGTGGAAATCATAACATTGGGCGATCTCCACAAAATCCGTGGATTCCCCCCCCCCGCAATATTCATGACAGACATCCCGCCCAGCCAATCAGTGGCTGGATTGGGGCACTGGGGCCCCTCAGCCAATCAGAGGCATGGGGAGCCCCACTGTGATAAGCCCACAAAAATGGTGGCCCACCCCACAGTCTTCCCGCAAAATTGGCCGGCTGCCTACTCGAGTGGAGTAGATGCCTGTTTATAAATCTTCTGACTTCACCAATATGCTGGTGTTACCCGCTACCTAAGCCTGAAGAACTATTTTTAAAGTCATTTTTTAAAAATATTTAAGCAGGTGCATATATATGGCTAAGGGACTTATTTTAAAGACACGCAGGTTGCAAAAACTTCTCATCCCTTCTGAAATGGCAAAAGACAGTAGATAAAAAGGGAAGAATCCTTGTTAAGAGTTGCATAGATTTTCTCAAATGAGAAATTGTGTGAGATCTGTGGGTGTCACACCCAGTTACTCTACATGTGTGAAGACAGAACTGCTTGAATTGAAATTCCTTCATTTGGTTAGATTATTTCTTTCTGACCAATAGAAAGGAAGTCTAGGTTGCTGCAACATCTATTTTAGGCAACATGGAAACAAAGAGTCATGAGTCGCACATAGTGGCATAGATTTGGATTGTTGATGAGATATTTCTTGAATTAATTGGTCACCGTCTATACTTGCACTGGGAAAAATGACCCTCCAGGGCACTCTGTTTTAGTAGGAAAAAGCCTTACTGAGATTCAGTGGCAGCAGGCTGAAGCTAGTCAAAGGTAACCTTTGAATCTACAGCAATTTCTAAATGTGGGTAGTTAATTGGTGGATTAGCTGATCACAGACTGTAAGGGCATCTCCATTACTTCAGGTCTGTCTACAAGGTAAACTCAAGTTGGACTGAAAGAATCAGCATGCAGGAATTACTGGACAAAGGTCTATGGCCTAGATTCTATCGGAGGTCAGACTATATAGAATCTATATTATAGATCGTGGTGCTTCCTGCTGATTTAAAAAAGTATAGATGTGTGAAGAGAAACTTTCATAAGCAGAAAATGGCTCACAGTGTTAATGTGAAGAATGCCTCTGCTAAGCCCTCAGAATGACAGTTCCCCAACAGCAAATCCACTTCAAAGGGTATATAATTCTGAATGTGCTCTAATAACTGTCAGTGGATTATACCCAGAGGGCATAATTTTCTACTACATATTTCTGGCTATGCATAGGAGAGAAATAATTGCTTAAGAGCCTAGTTATCTTTCTTTCTGCCACATGGTCAGAGATGCTTTTCAAGTGGAAAAAAATTTGCCAAGTTTCTTATGGAAGATTCTGTAGAGAACAGCCATGTTCTGGGTCATTCACATTTATACCTTTTTATTTGGCTAACCATGCCATACAACTTGTTTTATCAGCTTTGTCAGATTTCCTTAACTCCTAGAACCAATGTGTGACATGGAGTTGCCTGTGTTCAAGGAAGAGTACCTAAAGAATGCCTTCTTGGGTTACATGGGTTTAGATACCAGAAAATTTGCTGAGTCTCTGACCGGAAAGTGATACTCTATCACCTGTAGAGATATCAGAGGTGAATCAGGAGAATGTTAATTCTGGATCTTTGTGCCACAATATCTGTTTCCTACTGTTTCTCCAGTTAAGTGCTAAATCAAATGGGACAACAGACAACTGACACCTAGTAAAAAGCCAACCTGTTTAATGGGTATTTTGCGTCAGTTTTTCACCAGTGCCTGAAGATTGGAAGAAGGCCAATGTGGTGCCTATCTTTAAGAAAGGGAGGAAAGTAGATCTGGGGAACCACAGGCCTATCAGCTTGACTTCTATCTGAGGGAAGATCTTGGAAAAAATTATCAGAGACCATTCTTGACAAACTGGCTGATGGCAGCATCCTGAGGGATAGCCAGCATGGGTTTGTTGCAGGTAGGTCTTGCTTGACCAACCTCATCTCCTTCTATGACCAGGTGACCTATCACCTGGACAAGGGAGAAGAGATTGACATCATATATCTTGACTTTAAAAGAGCCTTTGATCTGGCGTCCCATGGTCTCCTCGTGAAAGAATTGGTCAACTGTGGCCTCGGCTACATCACAGTCCGATGGTTGGGGAATTGGCTCCAAGGTTGGACCCAGAAGGTGGTAATAGAAGTAAATCATCTTGGTGCGCCATGACCAGTGGGGTCCCCCAAGGCTCCGTCCTTGGGCCTATACTTTTTAACATCTTTATTAATGATATAGACATTGATATCAAAAGCGGACTGGCCATGTTCACCAATACACCAAACTTGGGGGTAAAGCGTCCACATCTGAGGATAGACTGGTGATCCAGGTGGACCACGACAAGCTCAGAAAATGGGCAGATGAAAACTTGATGGTGTTCAACACTGAAAAATACAAGGTACTCTACCTTACTGGAAAAAACATTGCAGCACGCTTATAGGCTTGGCAGTGCTACACTTGCTAGCACCACAGCTGAAAGGGACTTGGGGGTCATGATTGGCTACAAGATTAATATGAGCCACCAATGCAATGTCACAGCTGGTAAAGCAAACAAAACTCTGGCTTGTATCCATAGATGCTTCTCAAGTAAATCTTAGGATGTCATCCTCCCTCTTTTCTCAGCCTTGGTGAGGCTGCAGCTGGAGTACTGCATCCAATTCTGGGCTCCACAATTTTTAAAAAGGATGTGGAAAAGCTTGAGAGAGTCCAGAGGAGAGCCATATGCATGATCAGAGGGCAGGAGAACAGGCCCTATGATGAGAAGCTGAGAGCCATGGGACTCTTCAGCCTGGAAAAGCACAGGGTCGGGGGGACCTGGCGGCTGCCTATAAGTATATAAGGGGTGTACATTAGGACCTGGGGGAATGCCTGTTCACCAGAACGCCCCAAGGGATGACAAGGTCCAACGGTCACAAACTCCTCCAGGACCATTTCAGGCTGGACATAAGGAAAAACTTCTTTACTGTCTGAGCCCTGAAGGCCTGAATAGACTGCCTCCAGAGGTGGTGAATGCACTTACTCTGGACTCTCTTAAGAAACATTTAGACGTCTATCTTGCTGGGATCATTTGACCCTAGCTGACTTCCTGCAGGGGCTGGACTTGATGATCTTCCAAGGTCCCTTCCAGCCCTAATGTCTATGAAATCTGTGAAATCCTAGTTTGCCTCTTTTTTTACTTTATGTAGAAGGCAGAGCACCTGTCTTTTCAGGTGACTTACGTTTACATTGACTGGGTGTTAGCTAACTCTATTTCAAGTGTGCAATCTGGCCCAGGTCCCCTTCACTTCTTTTGTGTCCTTTTAAAGAAACCTATGATGGATGGTATTAGTGCCCAGTCAGAAGATAAAAATGTATTTAAGTAGATGAAACAGTGCCAGACAGGCCAAAATCTGCTCTACTGTACTGGTGTGTGTTGGAGGAATTCCACTCCTTCAGGTTCTTACTGGAACTTTATTTTTACAGGTGGGGAGTTTCCATTTAATTACCATTGCCTAACCAAATGCTTTTTTAAGAGCAAATAAGTCACTCTAGGGTTATTTTCACAATCCCATGATGCTGCATTTATTAAGCATCTCTGTTCACAGACTAGCAGTGATTGCAACCCCCAGTTACTTATCTACCCTTCAAAAATCCCTCCATCAAATAATGTTTCATCTTATTTTTCCCACACAGGAAATGGATATAGAGTCAGAATGACAACTTGTTAGAAAATTAACAGGAATTGAGCCCCCAAATTGAAAGGGAGATGTGATAATCTTTTGGCAATTTGTTGTCATGTTTGACCATTGCATAGCACTTTGGAAATGCCAGGTGACTCAGTTCAGGATGGGCAGAAGATGGTGAGTGGGAGAATGGTGAGTTCTGGAGGAAGGTAACTCCTTGAACCTATCATTTCCAGCTGCCCCGATTCCCATTTGCACAAGGACCGCTTTACAATGTACAATAACTACAGTTTGGCGGTACTGTAACTTACTCCTGGTTTGAGGTTCCTTTACACTATCAGAGCGATATAAAATGAGCCTTACTATAAATCAGGGCTATCCAACTGGCAGCCCATGGACCCCTGTAACCACCTGAGCTACTGCCATGTAGTGATGTGAGCCGGGGGGGAGGGCTGGACACTGCCGGAGCAGCTCATGGGGGTGGGGGACGCAAATGCTGTTGGTGCAGACTCGCTTGGTGGGGAAAGGAAACCATGCCACCAGTGCAGTCCATGTACCGGGGGGAAGAGGAGGTAAGGGCATCCCCTATAGCATATAGCTTGCATGCATAGTATGTGGCCCAAGGGGCAGATGCTGGCACTGCATGCCCTGGGGCCCCAGCTGCACTGAAGCTGGACAGCTCTGCTGGAAATGAAAGGCCATTAACCTTCTCAAGGTTTTTAAATTTTACCTCTGAGCTACAAATCTTTCTATGGACAGCTTCTGGGTTAGCACCCCTTCCATGAGCTGGAGGCTATGCCTCAGTCAAGCCTGTAATAAATAACATTCATTTTTTTATCGTTCAATATCTGCCTTTTATTAGGTTTTAAACAGCTGCATGTACTAGATAGCAAGAAAGAATTACATTAGTGGCACATAATTTCATTTCTCATCAGACTGCAAATAATTTTCATATTCCTGTGAAACTAATTTCAAAGTCTCCGTGTTTTGTCTTCCATATTTTTTCTTTCTTTTTGTGATTTGATTAAAAACCCCACATCATACACTAATCACTGGGGCAAGTAAAACATAAATTATTAGGGTATAGCAGAAGACCCAGAGGAACCATAGAGTATTTACTTATTTTCACAAGTATAAATGCTATAGGGAATAAATTGCCACTCTTTTCATTTAGGTTGATAATAATGTTTATTTATATTCTACCTTTCATCCCAAAGGATCCTCAAGGGCTTTACAGGTGGATATGAAAACTATAGGCACCACAGCATGTGCTGAAGGGCAGCTACTTTGTGTGAAACATGACAACGCTTTTTTTTCTTTTGGAGCATAAAAACACTATCAGATAAGTTGCAATGGGATCAAATTGAAGGTCTCTTCTATTTGTAATGCCAAAGAGGCTAGATAAGCAGGATTGCTCAAGCTGGAACCTGGTCATCTATCTGCTATGATCTATCAAAGATGTCCAGGGTGACTTGATGAAGACACATAATCAGAAGGTATCATTGTTGATGCTATCATGGTTCCTAAGATCATATAGAAGAGACAGCTTAGTACTGATAGAAAGGGAGGATCCCACAACTGAGAGTTCATCTGCATTGGTAACTTTTATTGGTTACACCACTGTAAGTAAGCCAATGTAATCCTACTAGGATAATTCATTTTATGGGCATTCCTATCTTGGAATAAGAGAGGCTCTCTATACCCTTTGCACAGGAATGTGAGCTGAACTGAAACAAGGCACTTTTCTAGTGGAACAAGGGTGCCCATGCACAGGTAAAACTAGGGTGTACAGCATAACTGAGCAAGTAGAATGAGAACATTTGAGTGCCTTTTGGACAACAAACACCAAAAGAAGATTAAGCAACAGTCATTGCACAGTGGCCAAATAAAAGTTATATACACTTTCTGTAAGAAATACATCCTGGATTACTGCTGGACATATCAAAATGCCAATGAACAATGTAAAACTTTACAATTGAGTGTCATTGAATTATACCAGCAAGTAGTGAACCAAAGGAGATGGTATCTAGAGAGATACTGATAGATATAAAATTTTAAAAGCTTTAAAAATAATGTTCCTCTGTTTATTTCTGGATGGCAAGAATCATGCAGTGCAGCAGTTTTTCTCCCTGCACTTAGTGGCCAGGCCCAGGTGAGCATGGACATGCAATATGTGGTGCTGCAGACCTGCTTCTTGTCCCTGGGGAAAGCAAGGTGTGCTACTGCTTTTTCTCCACAGCGAAACAAATATTGACACTTGTGTGGACATGGCCAGTGTGTCACTCTGTTGACACACTGAAGCATAAAGAGAAGAGAGACAAAACTCAACCTCCTCTTCCCATCATCAGGTTCCCCAAAGCAGGCACTCTGTCTGATGTGTGAGTTCTGATCTTGAAGATAGGATCTCTTCTAACGCAATGATGAAACAGCCATAGATATATAGTCTGCTTCTTCTAGTATGGCTTCTTGCAAAAAGACACTAGATGGACCAACTACAGAGGGATGAATTTACCTTTTAATCCCTTGATAGTCAATGTGAGTCAAAGTTCCTTACACTAGGGATGATTTTGGCATCTTCTATCTAATGACTCTAGAACAGGGGCATCAAAGATACAGGCTGCAGGCTGGATCCAGCCCATGGAGCCATATCATCTAGTCCACAGTAAGGCCTGCTGCATGCAGCATGTGCTGGTCCTAGTCCAATGTGCTGCATGTGGCATGCAGAGCCCATGTGGCACAGGCTGCATATGGCACGGGTCTGGTTCAGGGCATGCACTGTATGTGGAGTTCATGCTGAACTGGCCCCTGCATGGTAGAGATGGGTACAGTCCAGATAGGGCCCACAGGTGAGCTGCTTCTGCTGGATCCAGTGTGCAGGTGCTGCATGCAGTGTCTGCCCTGGACTAGTCCTGTGCTTGTTGAGACAGTGCACCCTGCATGCAGCATGCAGGGCTACTCTGCCCTATCTCTGATTAGCTTCATGCACCATATCTGGGACTGCACCATACTGGGCCCATGGAGTGGCCCCTTGTGCTGGAGCCAGTGCACAGGGCTGTTCCATTGTGGGCACCTCATGCAGCATGTGCCCCAGGCCAGTGCCATGCAGTGCATAGAGCGAGCATCCTGGACTGGCCTCATATGTTGTGGTCTGCACATAGGCCAGACTGGGGCCAGTGTGTGCTGCATTGGTGCACAGGGTTGGAGCCAGCACACGTGCTGCAAGCAGCACATGTGGCCAGTCCAGGGCAGGCACTGTATGGGACACCCACAACAGACCAAGCTTGTGGGCTAGATCTGCCATGTGGGGCATACATACATAAGAAAGATCCCTTGAAAATTGGCTCTTAAGAGTTCTTTGGCTCAAAAATCCTGTAAATGAAGCAGGTGCTAGGATGAGTCTCTCTTGTAGGTGTTTCCTCAAACATAGGATGCATTTAGCCATACACAAATGTATAGAATTAAACAATTTTATGGCAGTATTTTTCTGGCAAAAACTAATGTTTTGCTGTAGGCTAATTTTTTTAAAGGTGCAGATCAGACAAAGAAAAGATAAACAATCAAGGACTGAACCATGTAGTGTGAAAGAAATAAAATTACACCTTGTATTGCAAAGTTACAATAATATGGAAATAACATGGTAGAAAAAATTATATAAAAGAGGAAAAAATCTTTACTGCAATTTTCTAATGAAACAGTTTATTGTTTGGTCTCAAGACACTGTACTCCCCTATAAAACCTATAATTGTAGCATAGGGGTTGACTAAGTTCTGTTACAGTCTTTTAAACATGAGCTGCTCCTGCTGTATTGATAAAATGAATTTTACTGAAAGAAATTTTGAAACAGGGAATGGGAGGTTACAAATGGCTCTAAAAAGCCAAAACATGTTTGTGTTACTCTGCATAGCTTCATGACCTCTTGTGGGCTAAGATCAAGTGTAAGGTGAGACAAATGTTTCAGATAGTGGACTTCACTGGTGTTGTGGGACATTGGAGAGTAACTTTGTAACAAAATTTCCATTCAGAGAAGATGGGGACAAATGGAGTTCTCAGTTTTGCTGCTTGCTCTCTGTATTGTAGGACAGTGCAAATAATCAGTATTGCAGGGTGGTATGGTGAAGCTGAGTAGCAATCAATAGAGTCCAGTATTTGGACTGTGAGAGTATTCATCAGGAACTGTTCTGTAGGCTTTTGGTATATACTCCCTTCATGAAGACTTACGGGAACTGTCCAAGGTATTCTCTTCGAGGTTGAGCTAGCTGTGTGTGGAGCCCGGAGGCAGTGAGGGTCAAATCCTGCTTGTCTGACACACATGAAAAGCATCACTGCCTATTGATTGCATAAACCAAGCAGCTTTTGCTACTTTTTAAACATCTCTTTCTGTTGTATGTTACTTTAATCTCATTTGTAATCTCCTTGCAATTTACATAGAGAATCCCTCTAAATATTTTCCTGTCAAGTCTTTTTATAAGACTACAGATAAGGGCTAAAACAGCACAGTGCTCTTGAGAACCACTGGCATCTTGGCAGATAACTGGGCATCTGGGACTTGATCTTTGTGTAGCACACATACAGTGTTGCAAAATGTATAAACACAAGGTGGAAAGTGGTGGAATGGGCAAAGGGAGATTCTGGTGCTGCATTAATGAGAATACTGCTGTACAGCTGCTAAGCTATGCTTGCCTGGTAGCAAGTTTGCTATCAGTAGTGTGGAAGAAGCAGGAGAAGGCAATACTAAGAGTTGCAGGGGAAAAATAGGCTATTCACTCTGAAGATGCTGCTAATTTCAGAAATTAACGGGATACAAGTCAGTGCAGTGTGCAATACCATTCCAGAGTCCCAACTGGCTGATAGGGTAAGTTTAAACCTTTTAAGCTTTGCCAAAGCTAGAAAATCCAACCTTTCCAGTGCTAGCCACTAGGGGTATGTGAAACGGACTGTATTCAATTTGGATTTGGATTCGGCATAAATCAGGCACAGTGATTCAATTTGTTGATTCAGATCACTATCCCCAATTTGATTAGGCCGAATCCGAATCTGAAGATTCAGTTCTGATTGAGAGAATCAGTGATTCAGCCATAGACGCAAATCTTCAGATTTGGATTCGGCTGAATCGTATCGGGGACAGTGATATGAATCAATGAATTGAATCACTGTCCCTGATTCAGGCCGAATCTGAATCAAGATCCGAATCAAATGGGGCCCATTTCGCACACCCTTAGTACTAATGTCCCACTGAAGGCCAGTGGGCTAATTCTTGAGAGAATTTGCTCCTCATCTTGGTGCTGCCAACTCACCCCTCCCAGAGGTGACTTTTTTCTTTTACTAACTATGAGAAATGTTTTACCTTTGAGTGGTAGGTATTTCCTAAAGCTTTTCTTGTGGGAACAATTCCACATACACACCCTTCATTCAGTTCCATTTCTGTGAGATCATCTCTTGTCTGCATCTATCAATAGACGCTATATATTTCAAGAGTATTTAAGTATTCATGGCTTTAGTTGCTTAGTAAAATGTATTTACCGGTTTTTGCACCCTTGTTAAGGGCATGAACCATTTAATTTGCTGAGAGAAAACATGGATTTCTTAATCTCTAACCTTCTTTCCCTGCAGTGATGTAGCCTAAGTCTACAGATGTGTTTTATGTTAATCAGGGCTGTGAAGAGGTGATCCCTGACCAACATGGTAACCCCAAAACTATTGTAAATGTAGACCTGGAGAACTGTTTTTACGAGCATGGCTTGTTTTGCTTGTGGGGTTTTGCTCTACTGGGAGAAAGCACAGCCTGGCCTGTAAGGCTGAACCCATATGGGGAGCATCTCCATATTGGTAAAGTGCACCTCATGTAGACATGGCCACACACTCCTGGTTACAAGGGGATTATTACAGACTAAACAGAGTGTGTTGAGGAAAGGGTCCTTAATAATCCCTTGGCAGCACATTATCCTTATAAAGTGAGACAGGCTTGTAATGCAAAACTGACAAGAGTTGGAAATTTATAGTGTGGAAGTGGTATTTGAGACTGGTGGTCTGTCTAGTAGCAGCATTGCATTTCCAACACTACACTTTCAGCGCTCAAACTGCATAAAAATGTGATGTTCTGATTCCCTTGTGATGTATTTTTTTCTCAACTTCTTTGACATTTAGATCATAGGGTAACAAATATATTGGGCTTTCCAACACACTCTGGAAGTAAGTAGTATAAAATTCCAATTATTTCCCAAACCAATTTCGCTGTTGAGCTGTTCCTAAAAGACTCCATAATTGGAAGGTATTTTTTTAATCTTTTTATTCAAATGATTAAATTTGGTCAAGCAGAGATCTTGCGTAGAGCATTTTACTCCATAAGTTAAAGTGTCAAGAAGTTCTAATTGACTGAAAAGAGGGAATTAGAATATTACGATATAACCTTAAAATCAATGCACTGCACTCCTATTAAAATGCATTCACTTTCCACCAGTCACGAGTTTGATTCAGCTTTCACTGAACTCAGTGGAAAGACATCCCCAGGAGCTTCAACTACACTTGGAATGGGCCCCAAGAGTAATTTTTCTCTCCCTGACCCTGTCCCCTGAAGGTTTTCTTTTCCATGAAACTATTGCCATCATATTACGGTGACAGCTCAGAGGTCCAGATATACCACTCTGCTATGCAGTGCCACGTTAGCCTGTTCAGGTGTCTCTAAAAGAAGCAATTATCAATTCTGTGATTATGCATGGCAGAAATCTGCTGGGTGCCCACTTGATAAAAACTTTATTTTGTGATTTCTCAGGATACTATTAAATATTACATTCATTAGAATGAGTTCATTTTGGTGTATGTAATGAGAAGCACTCCACTTTACTTGTTTGTTTTTTCAGCTCCTATAGTTCTATTTTGATAGGACTTTGTCATGTAAATCCTAAATGAAGCTAAAAAAGTGATTACTGTACGTCATTGGTAATGATTAAAGACAATGCAATGTGAGATCTGATCTCTTAAAGGGAAATATGGTTTTGCTTTACTTTAGATATTTACCCCTTGCTTTTAAATATTCTCTTCTATCATTGTCATTGTGGCGTCTGCATTTTTGTTGCTGAATAATAACCAATAAGATCTTTTTTTATTTTTGAGATCAACTTTCTCAGTCATCTATGGACTCACTAGGCATCTATACATGCAATTAATTTGGGACAATAAACTCCAGCGCATATCACACCAGAGTTTTTTGCTCCCAGGCACCATGTTTACACATGTGCCTAGGACCACAGCACATTGAGCTGGATTGGAGCAGCCCCAGCTGGCAGATGGCCCAGGGGGTCAGCCTGCCAGTCCAGGGCTGTTCTGATCCAGCTCAACGTGCTGTGCAAGTGTTGACTGGGGCGTGAGGGTGTTTTAGTGCAGGGGCTAGCTGGCAGGCAGCCCCTGCACCAAAGCACTCTCATGTCCCAGCCAGCTCTGCTAGCATCTCTGTGTGCATTGCTGCAAAGTAAAAAACTCCGTCATAGGTTAGTACTTGTTGTATTTACAAGTAGTAACCTGCAGCAGGGTTTATCAGTTTACTCCAACCTAATAGTCCTGCACATGGAGACGCTGAAACGTTTACCACAGAGCTAATTAGATAACTGTAGCCAATGTCTTGTGTAAACATGCCCACTGATGACTTCTCTATTGATTAGAAGTCTGTTTTCCTTGTATCGAGGGACTAATTACAACTTTTAGAACATGATGTATGGTGATGTGTGGGCTTGTAGAACCTTTGCAATTTTTAAGTAATTTTTTTTTATCTTAAGCACCCTATTGTAACAATGCTCCCATATCTTGTTGAATCTCCTTCCCTGAACATTGTTTTTTCCATATATATGCTCTGCATGTGTATACATGCATGGTACATAGAGACATATGCCTATTGGCATAAAAGCATGCTGTATATCCTTTAACTGGCTTAATCTTTGCTTTTAAGTTGGGTTTTAATCTTTGCTACATGCAACCTTTAAATGCTGTTTGAAATGCACTAGGGGAATGTGGTTGTAGCCATAGTTAATGCAAAGGAGGCAGGCAGATGGAAGTGTCATTCCAGATAATTAGATTGGAAAATGAACTGTCTGCAGTGGTGATAGCAGATGAAAGCTCCCCAGGAACAACTGAGAGGTCAAAAGTGCTTCTTTTTAAAGCCACCTAGAACAAAGACATGACTGAACTACAAGACTGCTTGACCTCTAACCTTCAGGCCATGTCCTGATAGTTTGTGTGTATGGTATACTGCTGCAACCTGACAGCAAATGTAGCAAGCTCAGACAGGGCTGGATCCTACTACGTGCTGCACATCCTCCACTCAGCACTCCACCTCCTCAGGAAAGCACAGTACTTTGCAGAATTGATCTGCTCATCAAGACAATTTTCTTTACATCAATTCCAAACAGTGTGGATGTTAATACGAGCTGTGTATTGCAATAGCGCGACTAGACAAAATGTCTTATACCGGCCTCAGATATCACAAGAGAAACCAAGATTAAATTAACTGATGCCATTTTATTGAATCTCTGCTCTTAAGTATGACAGAAACTATCAGGATACTCTGGGCGACTAGAGACCAATGTTACTAGGGTAAGAAATAATCCAGAAGGCTGTGTGCTGTGGGAGGAATGACTGTATAAACAGCCTAGTGGACTAAGCAGAAGGCAGAAGCCATCTTCAGGCCTATTGCAGAACCACAGGCAGATAGATAGGTGACCAAAGCAGTACCAGGGCATTAGGGCTGTGTGAAGCACCATCATTTCATTTTGACATCCGTTTCACCATTTCAAAGGGACAGTGTTTCGTTTCGTTTCAAAGCACTGTCCCATTTCGGTTCATTGAAACTGTCTCAGCGTCTTGACTCGTTATGATGTTTCACCCATAGGCTATAATGGGGAATCATGAAAATGCCTAAAACGTTGTCATTTGTTGTCTGATTCAGATGCAAATTGCAGTGATGGTACCCCCTTTTGAGGGCATGAAGACTGCCAAGTTTCAAGGAGGTAGGTGCAGAGGTTTCTCAGAAACTGCACCTCTGAATCTTGAAAGCAAAATTTGCTGGCAGTGGCAGCCTCCTGCCATCTGGCACACAGATCTGAGGGTTTGCAACCCCGAGAGGGCTGCAGCGCTGTGCCACACTCCTCCCGGGAGTGTGGGCCCTTGGATCTGCGCCGGATGACAGGAGGCTGCCGTTGCCGGGGAAGACAGATGCTGTTGCCGGCCGCAGGCAGCAGTGGCAGCCTCCTGTCATCCGGGTTCAGATTTGCTGGGCTGAGCTACGTGGGGCTGCGGAGCCACTCAGACTGCAGCCCTGGCTCTCCCCTGCCTCCCGCCACCGGGCTGTTTCAGAACTCGAAATGTTGCAAAACTTTCAAAACGTTTCGAGTGCCCTCATTTTGTGTTGAAGCTTTTTGTTTTGTTTCGATTTCACTGTTTTGAGCTCAAAAAGCATCAAAACAGCTTTGAAATGAAACACTTGGTGAAATTTCGCACAACCCTACGGGGGATGTACCATAGATGGAATGAAGCAGTTATTCAAAATATCAATAAACATGCTAGATGAGTGTACCAATGAAGTTAAGCCAGCATAAAACTGGGCATCTTAAACAGGAATTTTTGGTGACCAACTTTAGGCACAAATCACCTTATTTTCTGAGATGTTGAGCAAATCTGACTGGTTTTTCGACTCTAGTTACATACATGGGTCAATGTATGTTTATACAGAATTGTTTATACAATTTGTTTATACAAGTACTAAATAAATGCTCAGTAACCACTGCACAGTAGCATCTCATGTAGATGTGGCCAGGATTGGCCTATCTTTACTCTCATTAATGTCAATACCATTGTATTGAATAGGAGCAGTGTTAGATCAATACTGGGAGCTTTTGAAAATCTTTCGTGTCCCTCTTTCAATCACAAGAACTCATTCTCTTCTAAGGTAATAGGCAGAACTATGGAGCAAGCAATGAGACTATCAGGTGGCATGTGCAAGTACTTTTTTTACATAGTGCTTAATTAACTCATGACCATAGGACATTATAGAGGTTATATTATTTTGTAGAGAACAGATCCATTGTGGGGCTAGTAAACAAGTCAGGGATGTAATTTCAAGCTTAGGCCATCCCTAAACCTATGACTGCTGCTAATTGGTAGCATCTGAAATATCTGGGTTTTTTATGCTCTACCTTTGTCATCTGCTACTTGTTTCTGTGGGAGATGTGACACTGAGCTAGATGGACCTTTGCTCAAGTATGGTAGTTCTTATGTAAAGTTCATTTAATTTTTCCAGCAAGTGATGCCATGAGAAAGTGTAGCTGAGCACTCTCTTTTGACCATTCACCAGATTGCTGCCATTAGCTCTAGTTGCTTGGACCACAGGTTTTTAAATTTCTGGCATGGAAACAGAACCCAGGCACTGCCCCTATCTTGGGATCTTAGCTATAAACCCTGCTTGCTCATCCTCTCTCAACTCCTCTTCTACTTGCCTGCTAGATGGAACATGTGGTCCAGCTGCTTGTTCCCAGAATCCAGTCCTAACTCTTCAGATGCCCTGTATCTTTTAAACACATGCTTCCTGGAGTCCCACTAAAGGCATGAGTGTTGGGATTTCATAGAATCATAGAAGTAGGGTCGGAAGGGAC
>NW_017728992.1:163212974-163219227 GCF_001723915.1 Gavialis gangeticus | reverse complement strand
GCACACATGCGCCCTGCTCCCTCTGCTCCTGCTCCCCAACTGATTTACAGTTTAGTCTTCAGGAACCAGGGGATACCTATGAGCAAGCAGGCTTTCAAGGAATTTCTGAACATACCATCTTTATGTAAAAAAATAAGAAATACTGATAATTTAGAAAGCAACAAACTTCCTGAATGTAGTGCACTTGACACTAGCTCACCCATCCCTTGATGTCAGTCTGTGCTAAGACAGGAAGCCCGTGATTTGTCCTGTTCAGACTTGATTGACTGCTGCTAAACAAAGTCCCCTCCAATACAGAACCTTATCCACCTCTTTCCTTCTGCTATATGATACTTCCTTGGGTGTTGTCTCCTAGGGCATTCTTTTTTGAGTCCAGGGAGTCCAATTTCTTTGTTTCTTGTCTCTTGGTCAGGTTGCTGATATTTCTCTTTTTTTCCCACTTCACGCCTACTTTTAGCAAAAGGAGAATGGTTCTTCCCTTAGCTTGATTGTCCTAATGATTCAGCTTGAATACATGTTCAACAACCTTGCAAGAGGTAATGGTTCCAAAGGAAGAGACAATGTGGCTGGAAACTGTACCTTTAAGAGTCTCTTGCAAGAGCCAAGTGAAACCCATGGTTGTGTTTGTGCAGAGGTTCATGTTACACAGTGGGCCTGTCTACATGTGCACTTTAATGTGCAGTAGCCTATTTTACTGTGCATTAAAGCATCACATAAAAACCATGCAATTACACTAATGCATAGTAAAATAGGCTATTGTGCATTAAGTGTCACTTAAAAACCGTGCATATTCATTACTGCACAGTGAGGCAGCTTAATGCACATTTCTTTAGTACATCAGGGCATTTATACATGTGCTCGGGTGGAGGACGGGGGCGCCTTAGTTAGAGCATCTCTGAGAGCGGCCCCTCAGAGTCATGTGTATTCAGTGTCCCATGCTTCAAAATAGCAGTGGGGGTGCTTGAACTAAAGGTCGTTCAACAAACTTTAGTTCAAGCACCTCTGCTGCCATCCTGAAGCACAGGGATACTGAATAGATGTTATACAGAGGCTGCTGGGGTGCATTAATTAACACGCTCCAGCAGACTTGATGAATTGAGCAGTGTTGGAGCAGATTAATCAAGTCTGCTCCAACAGATGCTAATTAGTACAAGTTGGAACAGACATCTGGCACATGTATACCCTCACACTGGAGATACTAAATTTAATGTGCATTAGAAAAAGTGCCTTAATGCATATGTAGATGCACCCAGTGGCAATAAGCTGGAACTCAGACACTGAAAGAAACATTCTTCTGTCAGACTTCTTGGCTTTGAACACTGAGGCTCTGTCTCTGCACGTGGGCATGTGTGGTTTGTGGTGCCACAAGCCTCTTTGTGGCACCACAAACTGCATGTGTGGAACTTGCCCTGCACTGCAAATTTGCAGCAAGTGGGCAAAATTTGTTACCTAGATTTCTGTGTCAGCTGGTGGGCCTCCCCGCCATGGGGGAGCACTATGTGCTCTTGCAGCTGGGAGTACCGTCAGTTGACCCAGACTCTCAGCCATGGGAGTTCCCCAAGGTCCCCCACATTGGGAAGGCCACCGTTGGTGCAGTCTCCCAGCTGCAGGGGGTCTTCATGCACCTCCACAGTGGGGAGACCATAGCTGCTGCAATCTTCGAACCATGGTGGGATTCACGCACCACACGGCTGGGAGCTCTCAGCTGGGGGTTCTCAGGCTCGGGGGTGCACATGGGCCCCCTTTCTTTGCTGAGAGCTCCAATCAGCTGATGGGGCTCCCAGCCACAGGGGGCCCTCGCTACATGTTCAATTAATGGTATGATTGGAAGTATCTACAAAGTTATTACACATTTTGTGGAATAACTTGATAGCTTATTCCTCTTTTTATCACACCATTGTCAAGCTTCACTGTATGGCAGGGTGACCACTTAAGCTGTGATTAACTGGCTGATCACGCTTTATGTGTAATGTGTACATGGGGCCTATGGGTGCAGGGGTTTCAGGAGCTGGAGCTCATTCCCTCCTCTGAGGCCAGATAGGTCTCGTTTACTCATGAAATGAACAAAGCAATTGATTCATCTCCTTCCCTCACACACTGTTGTAGAGGAAGTCTTGGAAGGTGCATGGAAACAGCAGTGCTCTCTCACTCTCCCCTTCCTTGTGCACCTGCAGAATGGTGCTTGCTTCTGAGTGAGTAGGACTATTTATGTGAGTGTGCTCTTCTGGGCCCAGGGCCAATACTTCTAACCAACACTAGACAAGCCCATGTGCTTTTAACTAGCGCAGAAGTGAATTCCCCTCTTTTACCAGGCCAGGAAGAAAGCAAAGAATAATTGTAGGAAATGTGTTCAAGGTGGGTGGCAGCCAAATAAAGAAATAACCTAAGACCTTTCTAAATAATATTTGTTTTTTGGCAGCTGGCAAGTGATCTGAGGAAAAAACAAATCTTATGTAACACTGCCTGTTAGGTGAAAGTTTTCTTATAACTCTGTCTTGATGCAGATTACTTGTAAATGACTTTCCCTTTGGCTTTGGGACTGATCAATATAACCAAACCTAAGTAACTGTTATTGAAAGACAGACCCCAGCCATTAAGAAACATGTGCTATTTTCAAAATCTTTTCATTACTGCACTGCAGGAAATTACAGGATATTTCATTAGCATTTTTAGGATTACATGAAACACCTTATGTTAATATTAGCCTAGTTTTACACCCCCATGCTAACCTGTCACTTATTCAGGCGGATTATCTGAAACACTTTCTATAGCATTTCTTCCTACATATTTCAGATTTACCCTATCAGCATTGTAAAAATGATTATATGTATTTCTATGCTTACAGCCCACCAGTGGGTAACAGTATGATTACATAATGTTAGATGACAAAGAAGTGTTAATCACAAAAATTTTTTTTAACTGTTAATGGTCTTACAACAAGGAGCTGCATTTCTAAAATCCTTATTATATTTCTGCCCTGTAAGCTCATAATGTTATTTTAAATCTCCTGTCATAACTTAGGTCCTGATATTTTGTATAGTGAGACAAATTATAATAATTAGTACTTACACATCCTCTGAAGATCTCACAGGGCACCCATATTTTTAGAACTCCAGATTTGGCTTCCAGTCTTGTACACTGCTGCTTCTATCCTATTTAAGGTAATAAAATACTATCATCCTCCCTGAAAACAGCAAACAAACACAGTTTAAAAAAGAGGGGTTAAAGGTATAGCATTCATTATACAGGAAGATACTAGAGGCTCTATGAACTGCACATCTTCAAGCTAACCATATACAGCAGCATTGGTGCTGTCACCCTATACAAGGGGGTGTCCATATATGGTAGGATATTTGGATCGCAGGAATGGTAAGAACTTGTCTCCGTAGGGAAATGGACATGCATAGCTATTGAATAAGTATTCTGCAATAGCAATATTGGAGTAGCTCCCAGAACATATTCCAGAATAATTATTCTACTCACAAAAGAAGTAATTATTCAAGAATAAAATAACTTTTATTTCAGTACAGGTTTCCCTCGCTTTATGCTGTACATGTGTTCCTGGAAAACAGCGCATAACTTGAATTTGCATAAAGGGAACCCACTTTACAATGTAACAAATAGGGATACGTTCCAAGACCTTGATTGTACTAACCACCAGCCCCATTTCTACAACTTTTACAAGACAATTTTGGTATTCATCAACAGCAGATAGTACACACAAGCACAGGGTGGTGGTGAATGTTTAGTTGGTGTGAAGAGAGGGTGGTGAAGGGTCTTTTGTGTCAGACTCCACATCACTAGTAGGAGGTACAGGAAGGGTAACATCCATCGGAGAATCATCAGCTCTCATCACCCTCCAACACCAGTGGGGTGGGCCTGGGGGTAGTTGAGTGAAGCTTCAAGAATTGGAACAGCCACACAGGAGACTATATTTTGGTGCGTATCACTCCCACAAAGCACTGAACAAAGCAGCTGACTGCGGGCTTCCACCACACCAATCACATAAGAGTGAATTTACCTCACATATAATGAATTTTTGGTATAAAAAGGGTCATCACATAAGAGCAAATTCACACATATATAACCCACATAAAGTGAGGGAAACCTGTATATGGTGTCCATAATGGAGAGTAATCCCAAAATGGCTGTATCATGCCAGAGTATTTATTCTGGAATACCTATATTGGTCAATTTTCCTCACATAGACAAGGCCAAAGATGCACTTTCACTACTTCTCCCAGTGTGTAGTGTAGATTTATACACTCATGAGGGCAAGGACTCTGTCTTCTGTATCTTGTACAGCACTAAGTGTACAGTGGATCCTTAATGAGTGAAAAAAACGATAGCTGAATGTATGGAAGTAGAAGGTGTGGAGAGTTCTTTGATTCCAAACGTGACTCGAAGAAGATGATGTCAATATTTATTCTTGGAATGTGGTCTGCTTGGGGCCCCCCAAAATAGGTTTCTACTGATGAGGTTAATGTAGAAGAAATTTTCAGTTTGAGGATTAAATAGCCCCTCTCTCTGAAGTACTCTAAGGGTGTGTCTACACATTGTCCTTGACGTTATTACTGTGCCATGCTTTAGTACTTCCTTTTGGACGGAGTAACTGCCCATACTGCACCATACACGATGCATGATTATTTTTAGCAGCTACTTCATCATATGCACTATAACGGGGAGCACACTGCTATGGCAAAGTAGCTGCTGGTAGACACCCCTAGACACTACGGCATCGTACCACGTCACTAAGGTGACATAGCATCATGTGTAGACGTGCCCTAAAGATAACATCATAAAGTTTAATGAATACAACATTATGCTTTGGTTTTTTTGTTAGTTCTTCCCCATTTTGGTGCTGAAATAATAGAGAAGATTGGACAGAGTTTGGAAAAGTTAATCTCAGACTGTTGAATAAATGTCTTTCCATACAAAACTAGTGCATGACATTTGACACTCATGCATACTTGCAAATTTGTTCTAATTACACTATTTCAGCAGAGGGACTTAATTTCCCCAAATCTGTTTGCATAGACACACTGGGGGTTTTTTTCCTCTTAAAATATTTACAAGAATATTTTCTGGTAAATATTTTCAGTGGAATACTGCCCAAGAAACAAATTGCAGATTTATGGAATGAACCCAACTGGGTATCAGAGGGAAATGTTACTAAATGTGCTGAGTGTGGAATTTAGGCTAAATGTAAAGGAGATTGTTAGGCAGATTACAGGCTGAAAATAACAGGATCACTTATAACACTAACTGTGCTGGGAGCAACCAATGGTTGTTGCAAAAATATTGAATAATAATTGAAATACTAGATAAGAGTAGAATGGTCCAAGTTTCATAACTACAGGTGAATGAAAATATCATTCACTTAAAGTGACAAAAATGATCGTAAAAAGGTTTGACTGAACTATGCTGGAAGGTTAATAATTTGAATCTGGGTTTAAAATGATCTGTTTTGGCTTGTATAATGCAACAAAATTGAAAAGATTCTCATAAAACTGGAAGAAGACTTCCTCAAGAACTGCACCATCGAACCCTTGTTATACTTAAGGTATATCGATGATATCTTCATCATTTGGACTGAACACCTACAATCTCTGATTGAGTTCCATCAGAAATTCAACAAACACCATTCCTCCATCCAACTTTCTCTAGAATACTCCAGCACCAACATCTCCTTTTTAGACATGATGATCAGTATCCAGAATGATAAAGTAGACACCATGTTATACAAGAAACCCACCAACCAACATACATATCTGCACAGAACAAGCAATCACCCTAAACACACCAAAAAAGCTGTGATATACGGCCAAGCCCTCAGATACCACCGACTTTGAGCTGAAGAGAACACCTGGGATTGCCAACTCACCAATTTTAAAAAAGGCTTTCACTCAACAAGGACACTCCTCCAGAGAGATAGATTGCGTGTTTGAAAGAGCCACCCAGATACCACGTGAAGAACTGCTGCAATACAGAACCACCCCCATCCCCCAAATCGCATACTGCTGGTTATGACATATCACCCCTCCCTCGAACCTGTACAGAAAATCCTTAAACAATTGCAACCCATACTAGGAGACCCAATTCTTAAAAAGATCTTCCCAGAGCCCGCCATCCTAGCCTTCAAACAAGTACCGAACCTCCCTAATCTCATCACCAGAAGCAAACTTCCTCAAGCCCAGAACACGCCAAAAGGATCCAGACCATGCTATGACAAGAAATGTAAAACCTGCCAACA
>NW_017728992.1:163195099-163212272 GCF_001723915.1 Gavialis gangeticus | reverse complement strand
TTGTCTGCCTATGTCCTTAGACCAACACGGCTACAACCTCATAAAACTGTGACTTTTTGGTAATAATGACATGCAGCTGCTCTGCTCTAGCAAGACCTCCAGAAGCATTATGCTTGACTCATTGACTTCTGTGGGAGATCTAGGTCCAAAGGAACGCAGAAATCCAAGCACTAAATGAAAACATAGTATCCATACTTTGAAAGCTGCAGATAACCAATTGCCAAATTGCACATTTAAATGAATTCCACTCATTCACTGGTTAACAGGAACAAAGAACTCCTCCCCCCCACTTCCTGCTCCCCTGGGTATCATATATTCTCATAATAACTTCGGGATTTTCAGCTGTCAAATAGATTAACAATCTATAAGCACACTGCTCTTTACTGAATATGCAGTACAGGAAAATCTGGTTCTGGTTTCTGGAGAGAGGTTGTTTGACTTCTTGCTAAAATGAAACCTGTTCTGGGGATCTTTGAGTATAGTAATAGTCATCACATGTCCATTACCCGGCATGTTTTTGAAGCTGACAGAAGCTCAGGTAAGCAAACAGTTTATCCAGTTTATCACAGAAGGTTGAACTAATGTATATTTTTTCTTGTTCCTGATTAATCAAAGATAGAGATGTATCTACTTTTTATAATGTTTATCTGAGGGTGGAACCATGCCTTTTAACACTGTATTTGATATCAAACATATCACATTCATTATTGCTGCAACTAATAACATACCAAGTGTTGCACCTTCACATCATTGTAGAAAACCTTCTGTTACCCTGAAGAAGTTAAGATCTCTATAAAACACAAATATCCCACGTCTGCTGCAGAAAAAAATACAGGGCTGGTATGAATTTCAGAAAAAGAATAGGAAAAGCTCTGAGGGATTCAGTAACTCTCTGGTTAAGACCTAGATTCTGTAGTTCAGAACAAATTCTATAGTGCTCAGGCGTGACATACCACAGATGTTTGCACTCCTTGGGTGCTCCCACACATGCAGGCACGTGCGCTTGCAGCAGCTCAAATAGCAGCAGCACTAATTTGTGTCAGATTTTTGCCTCAGCATACATGTCTGAACATGCCTTTTGTGTGGGGCAAATTGTGCCACTGTGGGCAAACTGACCCCGCCCAGCTCCTCCCAGATTTTCAGCCAGGGGGAGCTAGAGGCCGGGGCCAACACCTGATGAGCAGCTCAGGGAGCTTCTGAGGCCCAGCCAGTTGGTATCTGGACATTAGCCCCTTTTGCCAGCTGGACTGCTGAAGTGGCCCTAACCTAGAGTGTTCCTTGCACCCTCTTCCCACTGCAGCAGTCTGGCAGTGGGGGCTGCTGCCAGGCTGTGACCTGCTGTCACCTGTTACGGCACCTGCTCCCTTGGACCTGTGGCCCTATGGTTGCACGCCTGCCAGGCTCAGATGGGGACCATACAGTTGCCTGGGCTGTGGTATGGGCACTGCAGCAGAGCCTCCTGCACTTGTGGGCCAGCTGCCAGTGGATTGTGTCTACATGGCTGGTCTTTGGGCAGCACTGCTGTCATATCTTCTGATGCCCCTGGCCTTCCATCTGGGCAGCTGTTGCCAGAAGATGTGCTTATTGCAGTGACCCACTTGGAACTATCAAAGCTTGCAGGGTAGATGAGCCACTTCATCTGCCCTCCAGTTGGGCTCCCAGTGCTCATGAATGACGTGTGCCTCTAGCATCTGGGAGGGCAGAGTGCAGCTGGCAGAGGTGGGAGCATGGTGGCATTGAGTGGTGAGCTCCTGCAGATACCACTGGTGCTGTTGGTGGCGGGGGGGAGGGGTGGAACGCCGACCAAGGGTCAGTGACGACCCACAGACACTGCTGGCAGCATCTGTGCAGCGTTGCTGCATGTGCACCCATGTGCATCTCCTATGCATCGCCAATGCCAGTGCTGGCCCTCTCCTCTGCCCAGGGCTAGCCCCTTGTCTTACCAGCAGAGATCCTGGTGTTTCCTGTTTTAAAATTGCAAATTCTTTCATAAAAAACCCAAATTCTCTCATTAAAGTACCCTAAATCCATGTTCTTCCATTATTAAAATGAAACACTACTATATAAAGATCAGGTGGGCAATATTTTATTGATATATTTACAATTTTAAAGTAATTTGGAAGCGACCAGTGCATATATCATCATAATAAAAATTCTAAATATCTATACACTTTGGTGTTTGCTTTTGGTTTTTTTAACATAGAAAAATCAGAGCTGCCCCTGCCGCCTTTGCACATCAAGATGTTGAGCACTGAGCAGCACTGATAGGCCAATAGGCCAGCACCCTGTCCTTGCCCTTGCCCCTCACTCTGAACCTATAGCCCACCCCCCAGTCCCCTCCTCCTGACCCGCAGCCCCTACCTGCCTCCACTAGCCCCCTCCTGGCAGCAGCTCTGTCCTAACACCAGGGCACAAGTCCAGCTGCAGCTTTCCCACCCACTGCTTTATGGCTCTGAACAGTGCCAGCCCTTGCTGTTCTGCTCCCTGTGCCTGTGCCCAGGCCCCATGAATTCCCATGCTGTTCCTGGGAAGTCCTCAACTGGGGCTTAGGGACTAGGCTGGTCAAGTCCCTTCCCTTCCAACTCCCTTCCCTCCCCAGGCTGCTCCAGGGGTCAGGGGGTCTCTAAGTCTGGCTGTGGTGGTCTCTCCTACCTGGAGCTCTCCCCCACCCCTAACCCCCAGTTGTCACCTCCACCCCTCCCCCAGCTCATCACCACCCCCCGTGGTTTCTGGAACCAGAAACCCCACCCAGGCTGGGGCCACATGTTCCAGCACTGGTGTGGGCACAGGGCAGGGCTGCAGTGTGGCAGTTGCCCCTGCAACTGCAACTACTTCTAGCAGGTCTCGTCCCATCCCATGTAGCTGGGTGGGCATGCAGTGTGTGAGATTTGTGAGGGGGAAGTGGGGTTTGCGGGGAAGCAGTGTAGGGGGGTTGTGGGTGGGTGTAGGGTTTGTGGGGGTGAAGTTTGTGGAGGGGTATGGGGCTTGTGCAGGGGTTTGTGTCAGGGTATGTGGGTGAGGGGTTTGTGGGGGTGGTTGGAGGGTATGAGGTTTGTGAGTGGATTATGGGGGGTTTTGTGGGTGTTGGAAGATTGTGTGGGTGTGTTGGAGGGCTGCTCAAGAGAGGTGGGTCCCCCACCTCTCAAGGTGCTCAGTCCCCCTGCAACAGCAGCACTCAAGGCCTGCTGCTGGCAGAGGCCCCCCTGCGGTGTGGCCCTGACTCTGATGGAATCCAAGGCCCTAGTGAGGTCAATGAAGGCCATATACAGGTCCTGGTGTTGGTCCCAACACTTTTATTGGACATGGCAGGCAACAAAGATCATGTCAATTGCCCCCTGGGATGGTCTGAAACCACAATGTGTTTCTGGCAGGACTTCCTCAGCAAGAGGTAGAAGATGGTTCAGGAGGATGTGGGCAAGGATCTTCCCTACTGGGGAAAGGAAGGCAATACCTTGGTAGTTCCCACTCACAGGCTTATCTCCTTTTTTGAAGATAGTCATGATACTAGCATTCCTCAGGTCCCCAGGGATCGTTTCATTGTTCCAAATGTGTAGAATAAATTTGTGAAGTTTCAGTACCAGTTCCTTACTTCTAGCCTTGTAGATTTCAGCAGTTGTGCCATCTGGTCCAGTAACCTTGTTGTTCTTGGTTTCCTTGATGGCATGCCAGACTTCTAGAAGAGGAAGTTTGGTAAGGAATCCCTTTTCAGGGTGTTGGGGGATGAATTTGATGATGGTATCTGCCACAATTGACTCACAGTTTAGGAGTACCTCAAAGTGCTTTTTCCCTCTAGCTTGGATAGATTCACTGTCTTTGAGGAGCACTGAGCCATCCTGCAATGACAGGAAAGTAGGACTGTAGGAAGTTGGGCTGTAGATGGCCATTGTTGCCCAGAAAAAACTATGCATGTCATGTTTGTCAGCATAGAGCTGGATCACTTTGACTTTATCTTCCTATCACTGATTTTTGATTTCCTAGATCTTCCTTTGAGCTTCAGCTTTGAGAAGCTGATATGTTTCCTTCTGTTGAGATGTGTTGTCTTGCCAAACAGAATGAACCCTTCTCTTCCAGTCAAGGAGGGGTTAGATCTCAGTGTTGCTTTTATCAAACCAGTCTTGGTGTTGACTTGTGGTTTAGCCTTTGGATTTTGCATAGGCCACATAGGCGGGGGCTTTAAACCTCTTCCAGAGTTCCTCTATGTTGTCTTTATTTGTGAACAGAGAGCTTTCTATGGAGATGCTCTTGGAGATCCTTACAGACCTTCAGAACGTGAAGACATTTGGTGTTGAGAGTCCTCTGGATTGCTTTTGGCTATTTTCACTGATTCAGAGCAAGCCGGATTTTCATAATGGATCTGACAAGAAGGTGATTTGTCCAGCAGTCAATGGCTCCTCACATGGCCCACATGATATGGACATCCATTTGATCATGGGCTCTAACAAAAACAGTTGAGGAGGTGCCAGTGCTTAGAGCAAGGGT
This sequence comes from Gavialis gangeticus, assembly GCF_001723915.1. Lineage (NCBI taxonomy): Eukaryota > Metazoa > Chordata > Crocodylia > Gavialidae > Gavialis > Gavialis gangeticus. The sequence continues at coordinate 163,207,793 of NW_017728992.1, read as the reverse complement.
GTCTCCAGGTGGTCTTGTATTTGTTACTATCTAAAGATAGTATCCGTGATGACAAGACTATGCTGTACACATTTTCTCTGGAGAAGGATGCCATTAGAGTTGGTTTACCCTACTCCTTCCTGCCCACTGGTGCCACTCAACAGTTCGAAGTCATGTTTGACTCTGGTGCTGAAGTCATCAAGGATAATGATCTTGTTCTCCTTGCAAGTGTCAGTTAGTACTTTGTTAAGGTTGGAGTTTTTTGACATCATCATCAGTATCATGTGTTGGTGTATACAGGCTGATGATAATGGCAGACTGATTGCTGCTGAGCTTAAGACAGAGGAGCATAAGTAGGAAACTACTTAAATTGTGGTTTTGTGATTTTTGTGGAGACTGAGAAAAACAGTGACTTTCATGTATGGGGCAAAAAATGGCATTGGCCACAATTTCCTTCAGAATCAATCCAAAAAGAAAATGCTTACTGCAATATAAAGAAAGCATGGCAATCACTGCTGCTGTAGAGCATGTGATTTGAGTGAGAGCTACTGACAGCTAGTGATGTAGACTAAGTGAAGATGCCAGTCAGGAAAGCAAAAGTATTTTGGTGCCAATTAGTGGTGAGGAATGGGGCTGCTGGGGTCCCTCCACCAATCATCAGCAGGGGGAAGTACTTTGACGAAATGCCCACAAAATTGTCTCTGCGTGCTGGTTGTGAAAAACCCTTTGAATGATTTAAGTAGGTCTGTAGTCATAAGATGTTTGTTAATGCCCACAGGGAGCTTCATAAGTTGACTGATAAGGTGATTCTTGATGGTGAACCTGATGCCATGAATGTGTCTGTCCTGGGCTGGTTTCCCCTTCCAGAAGAAGATGTAGCCTCCACCCTCTTTCCTCAGCTGACCCTCATCCACTTGTCTTGTCTCACTCAGAGCTGCAATGTTAATGTTGTATCTCACTATGTTGCTTGCAATACTGCTATTACAAAAGTGTGTTTGAACCAATGGGATGATTCCTAGGTGTGAATCAAGCAGGATGTTGACAGATTGCCAGTGTTTTAGGGAATAAAGAGAGGAGTAAAATGGAACAAAATTTAAACATGAACAAAACCCCACAAACTTACATCTTTTTAATTAAGAAACGTTCCAAGTTGTGACTGTCTCTTCCTTAGTTTTGCTTTGTTTTTCAATATACTACAAATCTAGAGTTATGTTATGGTTGTATTTTTACCCCTTCTGTTGAGGTGCCTTGAAGTGAATATTACATACTAATGCTTTTTGGCATAGAAACGTATGGGAATAGGGCAAAAAGCCTGTAAATGAGGAGAATCAACAAAGCAAAAGATGCTATTTTAAGCTGATATTTTTCTTAGGCATTATCTTGCTGTTTTTCCAAGTGCAAAAATGTGGGTTTATCAACATAAAGATAGATATTTTAGACTTTTTTTTTAGAGGGAAAATGAAAGTTTTGCTATTTTTCAGAAGCATAATTTTCCTAGCTAATACAAACAAGGAAATCATACAGATATTTGTAACTAATAATGGCAAGTTCAACAGTTGGCAGTAGGGCTAGAAACAGCAGTGAATTTTTTATGTAAATGATTTTACTGGGGGGGGGAAGAGGACTTCGCCTTTTTTATATCAAACTATATAACAATATTTGTTATATAACAAACAGTTATAACAAAATGTTTGCCACAAAATTTTGCTATCTTTACTCATGTCAGTAGTTGTAAATCATGCAAAAAAATTGCATGATTTCGATGGTGATGCTTGTTTGGAGAAGGATTGACATTGTGAATAAGGGTGGCTGACTGGGGCCATGATTTACTAATCTAAATTTTAATATTGTATATTTGAAGGCTGCTTGTAGTGTAAAAGTTCTTGGCTTGTGAATAAAGATTAGACTTTATTTTGCTTTCATTTTTACATATTTTTTTCAGAACACTCATTATTTGTCCTTCTTCAAATGTATGTCTGTAGACTCCACTGTAGGTGTGCATGCATGTAGGTATATGTAGCAGGCTGGCTGGCAAAGACTTGCAACAGACTGTACACTCTAAGCTGGAGGAGTCTGCAGGCTTGCAGAGACTATAGCCAGTTGTAGTCAGTCAGGAGTGATTGCAGGCTGCCTAGGAGACCTGAACTAGCAGAGGATGATTAGCTGGCCATGGGAAGTTAAAGGCTCCTAGGGAGAGGAGCCAGGAGGAGGAGACTGGAAGAGAGAGTGGGTGCTTGGCTAGCGGCAGCAGAACCAAGCCAAGGACTCTCTCAGGGTCTGCAAAAGATCCAAGGCTGGCGTCAGCAGCACCATGAGATAAGAAGAGGGAACTCATGCAGGAGAGAGAAGAAAGACTGCACTATGGCACTGAGGGAGCAGCATGAAACAACCAGTACCTTCTAGGAGTCTGGGGAGAGACCTCAGGACTGTGAGTTGCCCTGTATGAACTGTGGTTATGGGTGTGTTTTGAGGGCTGGTTTACATTGATTCCTGTACGGCAACAGTGCCCAGGAATAAATGTATGGCGCGAGAGACTTAAGTTGACTGGTTGAGCTAAGTATTAACCCTGAACCTGCTGTAGTATATAAGATCAGGTTCTTGTCCAGGAGAGAGAAGATTCCCAGTGTCTGTTGGGGCCAAGAGTGCCTCGTGCCTCTTTGTGCTCTTTGGAACTACAAAAAGAGCAGAGTGACCATAAATCTCTTTCATTTCCCTCATGCTACCCTTACAGCAAGATAAAACTTGGTCTGTGATCAACCTGCTGCCTTTTTAAGTGATTTCAAGTAATTTTTCAGCTACTTTCTATTAAGAAAATTTCATTTGTGCAATTCCTGTTTTCTTGAATTGACCATTTAATAAATGAAAAGAAGAAAACTATCAGCAACTCCTTGTGGAATTAAGAAAGGCACTTGGTCATAAGACATTCTTTAAAATTTCAGATTTCAAATTCTGTCCCTTCTGTGATAGATGGATCTCCATCAAGGATGGACATAGCTGTTGGCTTCCTCCCTGCACAGGAGAGAGCCACATCCTGGAGAACTGCTCTTACATACAAGTCCTGCTCTTAGAGACAGAGGATTAGAAGGGATCTCCTGGACTGTCAAGTCTAGTCCCCTGCTGTATATCATGCTGTATAACACTCCTCATAAACCTATCCAGCTCCTTTTTAACTCTAGCTAGCCCCCAATTTCTCTTCCTGGAAGGCCATCAAGAATCTCACTTCTCTTCTGATTAGAAATTTTACTTTAATTTCCAGGTCAACTTTATTTATGGCTGGTTTATATCCACTTGTTTTTGTTTCATTTCTGGGACATTCCTTCCTAGTGTTTACCTCTCTCACCCTGATATATTTATAGAGAACAATCAAGCTCTCTCAGCCTTCGTTTTGCTGAGCTAAACAAGCCAAACTCTTTTAAATGCCATATAAACTGTGTTAACCATTCTCTTGTTCATCTTAATGTCCCTTTTGCATTTGTTGTAGCTCAAATTCATCCTTCCTGAACATGGGCAAAAAAGACTGTACAAAACTGCCATTGCCAACCTACTCCTTTAGGACTTACAAGTCCAGGGACCTTCAGCACAAGTTATATCTGCTTGAACAGTCACCACAACCGTGATAGGCTTTCAAGGCATTCATTACTTCACCAGAATGATCCCTTGATGAAGATTTCCTTAAAAATGCAATTAAGCAATTCTCAATCAGCATTTTGTTTTTTTGCTTTTTTTTTAAACCCCTGTATAGTAAGATTTACAGGACTAACAGAATTTCATAATGCTATTAGAATTCTTTATTGTAGATTCTTTTTAATGGCAAAACCCTGGCATTAATTCATTTGGGAATGTTGACAATTCACTAGTTTTACTGTAGCTCTCCTTAGTCCAGATTTAAGGATGAGAAAAGTCTTAAGCTATAATTATACCAAGATGTCCTTAAATCTCCCTCTTCACCTTTAGATAGGAAGTGAAGCACATTAGGATTCTTATCTTTTGTGAGATCCTTGCAAAAGGGTAAAAAGCTTTTCCCCACGTGAGTTCCAGAAAGCCACAGAGCTTGCAGAGCTCAAGACAAGATGGGTTATAATTTTTAAATGTGCAAACTTAGGCCAGCTGTACAGATTACAGGTACTGCGTAATTAACTAGTTAATTGCACTATTATCTTCAGACCAGTTATATATGCAAAGTACTTATCATGACACAAAAACTCCAACTAGCTTTAAAGTTAGATCTCAAAAATGTGTACTAACTTTGTAGTTGGTTGCTTTAATTTGTATGTATAGCAGGTCTACCCTGTGGCTGGGAGCACCAGCAGCTGATAGGGGTACATCATGCCTAACCAGGGCTGGGAGTCCAACAACTAAGGGACTTTCAGCCCCCACAGCTGCCAACTCAGGGTCCTGGCAGCACTCTGCAGCTGATTGGGCCCGCAGTCCTACAGCTGCGATTGCTGGGTCCTGGCAGTGCACCTCCCGATGCGAGGGCCCAGCTGGGTCCTGGCAGCCAAGAGGCATGGCTGTGATCTCCAAGCCCTGGGGATGCATGGATCTCCCAGGGCTGAAAGATTGCAGCTGCCATGATCTCCCAGCCCAGGGGTGCATGAAACTCCCAAAGCTAGGAGATTGTGGCATTTGAACTCCCAGCTGCGGGGTATATGGGGTGCCCTCACAGCTGGCAGCTCCTCACAGCTGAGGGGGCTCCCAGATGCAGGAGCTAGCTTCTTGCCGATGTAGGGGGAGCCCAGGATTGGGTTCTCCCTGCATGGGCAATAAGGCATGATGGGATCTAATGTGCAATTCTAATCCCAGAATTGCACCTCCTGTCATGCGTGTATGGGGTGGTGGGAGGTCCAACTGTGTGGATCACACATTAGATCCCATCATACCTTTACCTGTATGTGTAGAGGGAGCCTTAGTGGCTCAGCCTTTTTTTCACTAAAGTGAATGGCAAACTCCCACTGACTTTTAACAGAGCAGGTTACTGGACATTGCATGCTTTTGACATTAAGAAACATATCTTGAGGTCCCATGCAATCATAGCTTTACCAAAAAATGGTAGTTTAAGGAAAATACTCATAAGTTTAGATGAGCTGAATGATCTTGTAGCTAATTGTGCAAGCTTATCTTAAACAGTAGTTTGTAAGGGAGACGTTTTTCTTCCTCAAACCTGTTAAAAGGAAAAACTTAAATATGTTGGTATGGTTTTTTTGGTTTTTTTCCTTCAGATTATAGCAATTTAAATAAAAATGAATTAAAGCCATTATATTTTCCAAGTTATTATGAAATACAACATGATATACAGTGTTAGAATAAGCATACCTGCTCTGTTAGTCAAAAGACAATTAGGTTAACTAGGCCTAAAATCTAAGCTGCTTTAGATTCTATTTCTAGCAAAGTTTTTTACATTAATGAGTCTTTCACTGTCTTCATAAATGATATTTCTGAGCTGAGAAAAGTTAGTATTCTGTATAGGAACACCTGTGCTAGACACCAGAGTAAGCAATTTGGTACAAATTAGCTGCCTTTGTCACACTGTGAATATAGTTGTTGTTTAAGAGTCTCTACATGATTTGGTTGTGAGTTATGATGTGTATTTTTAGGATGTCCTTCATTATGGTGTTTGGAGACCCTTACAGAATTCTGAAATAAATTAATCCCAGTAATATTTCCAAAAGGAACATTAATTCTCATCTCCTGTTTTCCTATTTTCTAATTTTGTTAGTAGTGTCAGCTCCAAAGTAGGGTCATCTATTTGCCATAGTCCATACAAATACTGCACAGGAAGCTGGAGGAAAGGGCACCCGATGAAGTATTTACACAATGTAATTGTCTTCTCATCTGCAGCGCAAAAAAGATGTTTGCCTTAGCCAGATAATGGAAGACAATGTGCCATTGGTCTTTATATAGAGCAAAATGCTTTTCACTGCCAAGTTTGCTAAAAGTGAGTTATATAGTGTTGGAATTCAAATGACCCAGCCAGTTAATTCAGCTAAAATACCTTTATTAAATCCAAAAGCCAATATAAGTTGTAGTTACTTAAAATGAATACACTAAAATACTGTAACAAAATACTAACTAGATGTTAGATAAGTGTTATAATAGTAATTACAGTTACAAGCATTTGATCAGAATACTTACAACTGGGCTAGTGAGGGGGATCTAGCTGCCCCATGCTGCCTGGCTCCCACAGATCAGCTCATGCTAGCAAAGAACCTCTTCATCTTGTTCCAGTTTATACCCCTAGATTTGTTTTATTGCATCCTAGCTGGAAATTTCACACGCATTTGTCTTACCTTTTTCACACAGCAGCGAAACTTCCTTTGCCCATTTGCTCTAGATTCCCCAGGGATGATGTCCCATATGCCAGGCTGGCACCATTTCTTCTATACTGTACTTCCTCCTACATTAACCTATATATGGACATCTTACACTTCTTTCTAAGGACATCAGCATTTTTACTATTCCAGGTGATCACCTGTCTGACCTGTTTTTCTCTGTCTCTCACGCTCTCTCTTTCTCTCCCTCTCAACTCTTGGATTCCTATGTTGTTGTGTTTGTATTTGATAAAACATCCTGTCACCTCTTACATTTCTTAATTCCTACATGCTGGTACAAACTATGTGGGGAGCCCACCTTGCCTATAAGGGCTTAACTCTTTTCTAATGTGGAAAGATTCTACCTGACTTCACTAGGAGCATATTCAAACTTAATGTATGGAAGTGGTTAAAAAAGGAAGTAACATGCTAGGATAAAGAAAAAGGTACAAAGCAATATTGAACTATTATGTCATCATATTAATTCACAATACCATTTTAACTGGAATATTGCACACATCTTTGGTCACACTGGCTGCTTGCAGACCTGGAAACCTCCCCCCCCACCATGGCTTTTTACTTTAAACTTGGCATGCTCCCACACTGAGCTCAGTGCATGGCCAGGAGAGGCAGTGTGTTAATTGATCCTGGCTTTCCCAACATCTGTAGAGATTGAGCACTTTAGTGGGGCTTTTTTTGGCATTTTTATCTAATACCTGATTGAGTCAGCTTTAGTTAAAAATGTCAAAAAGCTCTGCTGAAGTGCCTGATCTCTACAGATGCTGCAGAGCCAGATCAAAGCAATGTGGTGCTGCTTCCAGTAGAACCTGTTGGTTTTCTTCCTCACGTGTGTCAGCATCCACTGTCTTGAAAAGTATATACCATAAAAATAGGGAGTTCAGATGTGGAAAATGAAAAAGATGAAAGGGCTGAAGAGGCTGGTCTTGAAAAGATTGGACTGTTGGGACAGGAGCTAAATGGGGACCTGAAAGAGACATATAAAATAATTAATGGTATCAAGAAGGAAAATTGCATTTACTCTACAAAAACAAGATGGTTATCTATGAAAGATGTTGTTAGCTGTGTTAGTCTGAAATCAATTAGAAAGCAGGGTAGATATGCACCTTTAGGCTAGGTACAGACATTTAAAAAGCCTGAGGTGGAATCGATTTAAGTGATGTGGTTTTCTGTAAGCAGCGTAGTTTAGATTGGCAGTGAATAGAAAACACATTCGCTCTTTTGCAGGGAGGGGATAAAGAGGTGGGGGAGGAGGGCAAATCTTAAACCAGGTTCCACCATTTTTAAACCAGTCTGTGGGTCTACATGTGTGTCCGACTGCGCAGTTGTTACTGCAATTGAAATTAAAGCAAGTACTAAATGACTGCATAGTGTTGGCTCTGGATTTAGGATGCAGATGCCTTTTTCCGGGGGGAAGGGGATACCCATCCTCAGACTGACCATGACCTTTGCATTCAATAACAGGCAAATTTTATTGATACACAGTGATAACATAAAAGAAACAATACAAACAATCAAGCAATTCTATGTATCTACCAAGTCCTAGGGCTGTCATCAGATTCAAAGTCCATCTGGCCAGAACACAGTCTTCACTCTGAGGCTCTCTCTTAGGCGTCAGATGTCAGCAGTCTGGAGGTGGGATGCTGAGGCCCACAGTCCCCCCTCCAGTGGGGTGGATGAGACAGGTTGGTGGTGTGCCCTCTGTCCATGGTGGTCTTGGGGACCCTCCTGGGGGATGGAGACAGGGACCCCTTTCGGGGAGAAGGACAGGAAGGGACCCGGGTGGGATGGGGAGGGACCCTTTGTCACTCTCAAGTCTCTGCTTTTATAGTCTCCTTGCTTCCTGATGACTGCTGGTCCATGGCTCTGGCTGGCTGGTTTCTCTCTGTGGTCACATATCTGCATAGCTCATCACATGCACACACGCTAATTTGGTCTTTCTGGGCCTTCTGCTAATTTGGTCTTTTCCCACAAAACCATGACTCAGGCCCCCCTGCTCTGGGGCCTTGTTAGCTGGTGCTGCCCTTATCTCATGTTATGGAACAGTATGGTACATGCCCCCTCTTTCCCAGGCTGTATGTATATCCATTGGCCTTGTTGTGTTAGACAGCCTGTCTGCTTTGAAGGCTGTGTGAAACTCTGTATGTGAGAGTCAGGCTTTTCAGAAATCAGTTAACCCCTGCTGCCCAACCTGAACCATTCTAATATATATACACCTGTGGCAGTGCACCTTTAGTGCCTACCACTTTAAGGGCTGGAGCAGGCAGCTGCCAGGTGCCTGATGAGGGTGGCCATTTTCAACCATAGACCAGGGAGGCAGCAGTCTGTGTTGAGCAGCCAAGAAGGCAACATCAGGCTGAGCTACTCCTGGAGCACCTTGGAGGTAAGGGTGAGGCTATGGGGAACAGGAGGCCTCAGTGATGGGCATGACCTGAAACTGCACCCTGCTGGGGATGGATGGCTTGGTGGGGATGTTCATGGTGGGACAGTGCCCAAGAAATGCCAGGCCAGTTACCTCCCCAGTGAAAGGCGAGGAGGGGCACCTCATAACCCCAGCTCCCACATCCTAGTGGGTAAGCTGGCAAGGAGGTCAGCAGGACCAAGGGCGTCCACAGTTGGGGAAGGTGCCTAGAGAGAGTGAGGGGCAAGGAGACCAGAGTTTGGGAAAAGGCGTGGAGCCTAGCAAGGGGCATGGAGCCTAGTGAGAGGCTAGGAGCCCCAACTGTGTATGTGGGGCAAGGAGCCCGGTATGAGTGAGGGGCATGGAGCCCAATGAGAGAGGCTGGTGCTAGGGGCTGGGATATGATTACAATTTGGATGCCGTCTGTGAGGCATGGGCCATGGTTACAGAGCCATGGATAGTTCCCCCTGGCATCAGAGCATAGAATGGGCAGCCTCCCGCATTATACCACCAGTTATGGGAATAGCAAAGTCACGGTAGGCGAGACTAGGTAGACTGCCCTATGTAGACAGGCGAGCAGGCCAACCTGAGACTCGACCCTGAGCTTGCCCCCTGTCACAACACCTATAAGCAAGTTCCCAAAAAAGAAAACCTTTAAATGCTATTTTCTACTGTGCTGTCCTGGCACCTTATGGGCTGTTTCTGACTCTACTTTGCAGTAGCAACAAGCTATGGCAACATAGGGTCTTGTGTAGACATGCCCAGTGTGTGCCAAACTTCTGTTCTGTTACAGGTATATACTGGTTTCCAATCACTTATACCAGTAAAAGTGTAATGTCTGTATCTGGCTACAGACTAACTGGATGTGTCTACACAAGATGTTTACTGTGCAGTTGCACACATCAGTGTCTACACATGTATCTCTATTTAGGTACACAAAACCCATAAACTCTGCAGCAGCACATATGTAGATGCTGAGACAGCTGTGGGGGCCCAAGGATGCTTCAGTGCAGGGGCTGCCTACTGCCTAGCTCTGTGCCAAAGCACCCTTATGCCCCAGCCAGCCCCTCCACAGCACACTGAGTCTGGTCAGAGCAGCCCTGGGCTGGCAAGCTGACTCCCTGCTCAGTGTGCTGCAATCTGGACATACATGCATGAACGACTGGTGCCCCTAGAGACTGGGGTGGGGCACCACGGCAGCGAGTGGGGACCTCCCAGTGTTGGCGGCAGAGGGGGTGGGGGTGATGAGAGGGGACTGCCCACAGCTGCTGCCAGCCATGTCAGCAGCAAGGGGAAGATGGGTACAGGCAGCAACTGCCCATAGAAACCAGCAGCTGCTTTGGTGGTGGTCGATCTTGGGTGGTGGGGGCATGTGTCCCTCTGTATCCCTTTACAGGTTGCTTATGCACACATGTAAACTGTGGTACCTGGGAACAATGAACTGTGAAGTAATAAGCAATAAGACATAGATATATCTTATTTAGTTAATCTGTAAAGGTGCATAATACATAATTAGCCCATTGAACTCACTGTAGCAAATATGTTCTTGGATTCATTAATATAATTTTTTTATAAAAGGATGAAACACACTGGCCCCATTCCTACAACTGACTCTGTACTAGTTGACCCCTATGCTCCTTTAGTGGGACTCTGTGGAGCCAGAGGGGTCTGCACCAATGGAATCAGACTGCATCCTTGTACTGTTGCTGAGAGCCACTGGTGACACGTAGGGGGGTGCACATGCACCCCCTGAGCGTGGTGGTGCACACCCTATGAAAAGGCACCACTGACAGTGTTGGCGGCAACTGCAGGCAGTAGTCACTCATCCCCCCCCACTGCTGACACCACCGGTGGCATCTGTGGGTGGCCAGCGTTCACTGCTGGCCAACGTTGCTGCTCCTGGCAGCGTCTGTGGGTGGTCGCCAACCCCTGGTTGGTGCTCGCCACCCCCTGCCCCCTTCTGCCAACAGCACCGGCGGCGTCTGCAGGAGCTCCCAGCTTACTGCCACCATGCTCCTGCCACTGCCACTGTGCTCCTGCTGCTGTGCCCACCCGGCTGCCAGGAGCACGTCTCATTCATGCTGAGAGCCTCCACAGTTACTTTAGCTAGCATCATAGTTTCATAGTTTCTAGGGTCAGAAGGGACCTGAACAGATCATCAAGTCTGGCCCCCTGCCCTGGGTAGGAATGAGTGCTGGGATCATAATACCCCAGCCAGATATCTATCCAACCTCCTCTTGAAGACCCCCACAGTAGAGGAGAGCACCACCTCCCTTGGGAGCCCATTCCAGAGCCTGGAAGCCCTAACCATAAAGTAATGCCTCCTGATATCAAGCCTGAACCTACTCTCAGTCAATTTGTGGCCATTATTCCTTGTTATCCCAGATGGTGCCCGGGGGGAACAGAGCCTCACCTATTTTTTGCTGGTCCCCCTTGGTGAGTTTATAGATGTCCACCAGATCCCCTCTCAATCTTCTCTTGTGGAGGCTGAATAGATTCAGGCCCTTTAGTCTATCTTAGAATGGGGTGAGAAACAGTTTCAAAGGCCTTCCTGAAGTCCAGGTAGATGACATCCACCTCAAAGTGCGCATACAAGGACTTTGTGACCTAGTCATAAAAGGAAGCAAGGTTAGTCAGGCAGGATCTGCCCGCAATGAAGCCATGTTGGTCGCCCCTGAGCATCATCTCCCATGCTGAGCCCCTGCAGATGTGCTCCTTGATAATTTTCTCAAAGGTCTTCCCAAGTGTCGCAGAGCACTAAGATGCCCTGCTCCTAGAAGAGCAGAAACTGCCTGGGAGAGGTCCCAAAAAGAGAGGCAGAAGCCCAGGTGCAGGTTACCAGGGCAACAAGTCAGAGGGCAAATTAGCCTTCGCCTACACATGGTCAGCTGACCAGAAGGGGGAGAGCCTGGGCCCATATATACCCCAGGCTGGAGCTAGGGAGGGCAGTACTTTGCCAGCGGCCAAGGGGGAAGGAGCCCTTGTAGAGTAAGTGAAGGGAAGAGGCCTGACTAAGTTCTGCTCCTAGTAGTAGAAAGGGGCAAAGCACACCTTATGCAGTTGGTGTTATGTTATAGCCCATGGGCTTATGTTTGTTTGTAGTTTTATAAGACTGGTGGTTTGGGTGAGGCTATTTGGGGAAGGAGGAGGCCTCAGTGAGGCCCCACTGCAGTGTGGGGACCCCGGTGCCAGGGAGGGTGCGGCATTTGGGGTGCACAGACCCTGGCACCAGAGAGGGCATAGTATTTGGGTGCACAGATCCAGGCGCCAGAGAAAATGCTGCATTTGGGGTGCACCAACCCCAGCATCAGCGAGGGCGCCTGTTTACAAATGCCAGGAGCTTGGGGAATAAGCAGGAGGAGCTTGTCCTCCTGCTTAATGCAAATAATTATGACATCATAGGGATAATGGAGACCTGGTGGGACTCCACCCATGACTGGACCACGGGTATAGATGGCTATACCCTGTACAGGAGGGATCGTGTAGATAAAAGGGGCAGGGGTGTAACTCTCTATGTTAAGGAAAGTTACGCGTCCCTGCAAACTGATATTGGTGACCGTGGATGACTGGAGACCCTCTGGGTTAAAATCTGTGGGGAACATGGCACAAGGGACACAATGGTGGGAGTTTACTACAGACCTCCCACCCAAAGTCAAGAGTTTGACCAGGAGTTCGCTTAGGAACTGGCTGAGGCCGCATGCTCCAGGACCATGCTTGTCATGGGTGACTTCAATTACCCAGACATCTCATGGGAGAAGTGCTCAGCCAAATCCGAGCAGTTGCAAAGCTTTCTCTCGTGCATGGATGACCTCTGTCTGACGCAGGAAGTCTACGGGCTGACGAAAAGTAAAGTGCTGCTTGACCTGGTACTGGCAACCAAGGATGGCCTAATCAGCAACTCAACGATTGAAGGGAAGCAGGATGACAGCGATCATGAACTGATCACCTTCACAATCCGCCGTAAAGCTGGCAAGTCAGTCAGCAACAC
>NW_017728992.1:163194190-163194514 GCF_001723915.1 Gavialis gangeticus | reverse complement strand
CCCTGCCCTCCATTAATGCTGACCTCGTGAAGGAACACCTTAAGAAGCTGGATACCTTCAAGTCAGCCGGCCCTGACAATCTACACCCCAGGGCACTTAAGGAGCTGGCGAGCATCACAGCCCAGCCCCCGGCACAGATCTTTGAAAACTCCTGGCGCTCTGGTATAGTGCCTGATGACTGGAAGAAGGCCAATGTGGTACCTATCTTCAAGAAAGGGAGGAAAGTGGATCTGGCTAACTATATGTCCATCAGCCCACCAGGGAAGGTCTTAGAAAAGTTTATTAAAGAGGCCATCCTTAATGGACTAGCCGACGCCAACATCC
>NW_017728992.1:163183470-163194021 GCF_001723915.1 Gavialis gangeticus | reverse complement strand
CACCTACATTGAACACCTTCAAGAGCAAATTGGATGCTTATCTTGCTGGGATTCTATGACCCCAGCTGACTTTCTGCCCTTTGGGGGGGGGCTGGACTCGATGATCTTCCAAGGTCCTTTCAAGCTCTAATGTCTATGAAATCTATGAAACTAGGGGCTGCAGAGAGCCTAGGTGCCAGTGAGGCACAGAGACAGGGCTGTGGAGAGCCTAGAGAGGACAAGGGGGCCAATTCATATCAAGGCCCATACCGGACAACGTTAATGCCATCTGCGAGGCTCGGGGTGTGGTAAAGGGGTGGTTGGAGCCACCTATATAGCCCACAAGGCTGGGGTGTCCTGGGACACCTATTTTGAAATGGGACCCACAAGGGGTCTGGGACCCACGGGGTTCAAGGAAGTCCATCAGGACTGTGTCTGACCAGACATGAAGGCAGCCCCCCCATATTACATTTTTACATCAAGACGTGGTGGGCGAGAAAAGAGGGCATCCATCTGAATTGGCACGGTCGAGGGGCCTTAGAAGATCATGGCCATCCTTGAGGACTCCATCCCGTGACACCAAGTACCAAGGTGGGACTAACTGACCTATAGTTACCTGGGTTCTCCTTTCTCCTCTTCTTGTAAATGGGGACTACACTGGCCCTTTTTCAGTTCTCTGGGACCTGGACAGAGCACCATAAGTGTTCATACAGCCATGCCAAGGGCCCTGCTATGACCTCCGCCAATTCCCTCGGTACCCTCGGATGAAGAGCATCCATACCTGCTGATTTAAACATGTCCAGCCCCTCCAAAAGTTCCCTAACTAGATTGTCTCCGACCCTAGGCATGGCATCGTGTCCCTTGAGCCTGTCCATAATCCTAGTGGGAGAGTTGTCTCGGTCCCTGCTCAGAAATATGGAGGCAAAGAACTTGTTGAAGAGATCAGCTTTTTCCTTTGCCAAACCTGTCCTGTAGGGGCCCCATATTACCTGGTGCCTTCTTCTTGCTCCCTATGTATTTGAAAAAGGACTTTTTATTATCCTGAATTCTGGTCGCCAGCCCTAGTTCCATCTCAGCTTTGGCTTTCCTAACTGCCTCCTTGCAATCACAAGCAACGGAGGTGTAATACTCCTTGGTGATAGCCCCTTGCTTCCACTGATTGCACGCCACCTTTTTCGCCCTCAGGCCCTCCTGGATGCCTTTACTGAGCCAAGGGGTCTTTTTAGCACTCTTGCCCCCTTTGGTTCGCGTTGGGACTGACTCCCTCTGAGCTCAGAGGATGGTCTCCTTAAGGAACAGCCACCCGTCCTGGACTCCCATCTCATTGATGCTCCAAGTCCCCAATGTCTCTCTTACTAATTTCCTTAGCTCATTGAAGTTGGCCCTCCTGAAGTCAAGGACTTTTGCCTTACTGCTTGCTTTCACCACCCTGCACTGGATAGTAAATTCCAGCTTATGATGGTCACTAACGCTTAGGTAGTTGAGTACCTGCATATCCCTCACCAGGTCATTGCCTGTGGCAAGGACCGAGTCCAGCAAGGCATTTCCTCTGGTGGGATTGTGTATGTCCCGGGTTGCAGGGAGGTCCTGTGTGCAGGGTAAAAACTTATGTGAGTGTTCAGACCTGGCTGACTGATCCTCCCAGCAGATGTCTGGGTAGATTAACTCACCCATGACAACCACATCCTTTGTCCTTACAGTCTCTGTGAGCTGAAGTATTATATAAGCGTCATATAAGTATTCATGCTTCAGTGTATATAGCAATCTCTAAGTGCCTGGGGTTAGAAAGAAATTACCCCTGTGGGCAGAACATTCCACACTTGTCCAATATAAAAATCATTTAAAAGTTCTTCTGATATATCAGGTCCTGGGTGATTGCTGGAAAAAGGATAATGTGAACTAGATGGACCACTATTATGGTCAATATGGCAATGCTAATCAGTGATTGTAGAGATGCATTGAAATGGGTAAATTCTTAATCTTTTTTCACAGCCATGACTTTGCTGTTCCTGATGCTAATGAGGCCAGTTTTTTTCCTGAGGTATTGTGCTGTATATATGTTTTAATGAGACACTTATAATCTACCTCAAACAAATTGTCTTGGCAAGTACCTGACAGCTGCATCCCCTATGTTTGCAAAACTAGGTAAGGAGAAGGTGCAATGTGATGTCATGAATGAGAAACTTCATTAGGTACTACTAAAAATATCTGTAGGTACCTACTGAGTATGATCAGAAATGATTTTTTCTGATCACATAAATCTTTGCTATTCAACCAAGCCTTTTCAGGTTTGATTAGAGCTAAACTCCAAAATGAGTTCTATTTGAGTTCATAGCTAGTGGTAGATGATCTGAATTCTGGTTTATGGAGCTGTCACTTGTTTAATTTTCCCTTTAAAAAAGATTTTTCATGTAGCTTTATCTCATGATCAGAAGGTTTCAATGTCTTTTGTGTAAAGATGACAGAAAGGGACTTTTTAACATCCTTAAAAAAGAATTATTTTTTTCTTCCCAGCGTCTATGTTTCTATCTTCAGCTTCTTTCACCCATCAATTTGTGAATAATTTAAAAGCAGAGCTGTGGTATTAACAATTGTATCTGGGGGTTTTAGAAAGCAGATCTGACATTAAAATGAGTTCTACATCTACCAGCTGCCTGACCTAAAAATTCTGGCACTTCATTTCCTTGTTCTGCTGTTTTGAAAGTAATGTGTTTCAGAACACAGACTTAGTACTTTGGATAGCCTACCTTCTGGTTATTTTCAAAGCTTTAATTTTTCTTCTTCTAAATGGTGCTATTTTAGGTTCAAATTGTATCTTCTCATGTTAACACTTACAGATGGGCAAAGGGCATTCAGGAAAAATTACTGTTGGACTGACACATTTTCCAGAGTGCTTCTTTCAGTTTGCAGCCTCATGGATGGGGCAGAATCTCCAGAATTACCAGAGATCAAAGAACTGTGATGAATGCGGTGTCCAAGTTCACAGATGCTTCTTTATCCATGTTTAAGGCACTGCTGTGCTGCTCCCTGTTGCACTTGGCAAGCTACATTATGAATATATCCATCTGTATGTCACTTTATGAAGGCATTTGTACCATAGCCATCACTGTGGCTTGAGGTCTTTGCCACCACTGACCCTGTACTTTCCCACTCCTGTTTTGAGGAGACTATGCAGAACAGAGTAAAGAATAAAACAGGTACCTCATCAATTCCTCTTTTTTTTTTTCTCCCTACAGAAATGCTAGTGGATTCACAGGGGAGTATGCTTCTTAGCTTGGTTTTTACTTGTTTAGCTTTCATCTTTGCCTCTCCAGCCATTTCATAGAGCTCCAGCAGTGGGAAATACACACAGAGCACATCTACATGATGAATTACTGTGCATTAGTGTAGTTTACTGCACAGTAAGTGTGCACGTCTCCATGTGTGTGCGCTTACTGCGCAGTAAAAACCCTTAATTCTGCTTAAATTTGCTACCTGCAAATGCAAGTAGCGTATTTAAGCAGGTTTCGTTTCTGTGCAGTAACATGTGTAGACGTGACCTGGGAGCAAGTTTGCTCCCAGGTCTGTCCAGCCACTAGGGGGGTGGCCTCAGGCCAGACACAGGGCTCTGGACTAGGAGCTTCTCTTGCCTTAGGGCTGGTCTGCCCCTATGGCAGGCCCTGCTTGCAGACTTTAAAAGCCTGCAGACATTTTGAGCCTTGGGGGCACACTCAGCAGGGGGCCTGAGGACACTCTAGGCTGTGTGCCCCACTGGGCAGGCCACAAGCTACCTGTGCCTGCCTGCTTGCACCTCAGTGCGGCTGCTTGGCACCACACTGGCCAGCAGGGCCAGTGCCACCTGCTTGCAGCACACTCCCAGCAGCCTATCCTGTGCCTGCAGGTGCTGTAGGGCATTGCATGTGACACATGGCTGATTGTCCCATGCTGTGGCCCTGCACTGGGTACTGCTGGCAGCTGTCCAGGCCCGGCAGCTCAGTGACAGCCACACAGGGGCTCAGAGAGCCAGCATGGGACCCACCATGGCCTCCTCCCTGTCCAAGGATGTGCCCATGCCCTCTGCCTCCGGCCCCAACTGAAGCGAGGAGGAGACTGGCAATCCTGTTGAACTGTGAGGCAAGGCAGAGGTGCAGCGCCAGTTTGAGTGGGACAGGTGCCCCAATGTGTGTATTTATGAGGCACTGTCAGGTCAGATGCGGAGCAAGGGCACAACCAGTCAGTGCAGTAGTGCTGCATAAAGGTCAAGGCATTGCAGGCACAGTAGGTTGCTGTGACCAACCACAACAGTTGGTCTTGCCATGCCCACAAGACCATGCCATTTATGTGGCAGCTCACTGCCATTCTTGTGCCCTGGGACCCAGGCCACAGCTATGCAGTATTCAACAGCACAGGTGGTCTGCCCAAGCTCCCACCTGAGCCTGGCATCTTTGGTGACACGTCACCAGGGGAGGGCTCCTTAGCAGCTTGGGGAGCCCTGACCAGCACCTTCCTGCCAGCCCCAGGGCCAGCCATGAGGTATGGCCAGCCATAACACTGCCGGCCACCAGCAGTGCCAGCTTCTCCCTGATGGGGCCCTGGGCCAGGCGCCTACATGCTGCACCCTGTGGGTTGAGGACACTGGCTACAGCTGCACACTATCGCTGGCAGGGAGGACCACAATGAACTGCCAGCCATGCCAGCCCAGGCCACATGGTAATCCCCACCCCTGCTTCTGCTCCATTCCCTACCCAGGCCACCCACACTCCCTGGGCCCCCGTTTCCCCCCAACAGCTCATAGAAAGGTGGGAGACAGTGCTAAACTTTATTAATCAGCCTGTGCCCCAACAGCTGGGTGGTCACAGGCCTCTCACATGCTAAGGACTGTGTTGACACCGGTGGTAGTGTCACTCTCAGCTGTGGGGGGCAGACACATAATGTGGCCACAGGTAGCCCTTCAGGCAGCAGCAGAGGTTGCCATTGTTGTAGCTTACAGTCCCATACCAGGAGCATAGGTGCACTTGGCGCACCATGAGGATCATCAAGTAGCAGGGCATAATTGGTTGGGCACCCCTCAGTCTGTGCAAATGGCTCATCACACACTGCCCAGGGCATGCACAGTAGGGGCACACTGGGGGCATGGCAGGGGGCTCCAGGATGGCCTCTTTGGTGGTGGCCTTGCTCACACCAAACAGGTGGCCGATGTACTGGCAGACATGGCCAGCTTGAGCAGGGCGAGGGCCAGCTGGGTGTCCGAGGGGAGGACTGGGTGTGTGTCGGTGCCTTGACACTCCAGATGGGGCTGGAGGTACTGAAGGAGGTCCTGGGAGGTGGGTTAGGTCAAACGGAAGCCATCCATCCACTGCTTATTGTCCCAGGTGTTTTGGATGACATGCAGCCACAAGTCATGGATGCCACAGTGGGCCCAGAGGTGGCAGGGCTGGAGGCCCAGGAGGGTGATGGTGTTCCTGGCAGTGATGTCCAAAAGCCCCTTGGCACCTCTGCTGGCAGCAAGTGTGCGGCGGTGGCCCTGGGATGGTGCACTGTGGCTAAGCAAGTGGTTGCTGCATGTGGGGGAGCTGGGCGGGGTGAGACGGCTGTGGGCCAGGCAGCAGTAGGTGCAGCAGGCCACCAGGGCCAGCACAGCAGCCAGCAAGAGCCTGGGGTGCTGGTTGTTACTGCCAGGGCAGAGGCAGGGGCTGGAGCAGCCATAGCATGGGGAGTCAGAGTGGTCAAAGACAAAGCTGCCACATGCTGTCCCTACTCTTGACATGCTGCTTCTGGGCAAGGAAGAAGCTGGCCAGAGAGCAGCATGCAGGTCTGGCTCTCAAAGAGGGCTGCCAGGTGCTGGCAGCTGCAACTGGAGACAGGAGCCCTCCCCTTCCTGACCCTTGGTGGTGGTAGGGGCCCATTGCAGGGCTGCAGGAAACTTGATACAAAGAGCAGCAAATCTGCTCCCTAATTCACACATGTATAGACAGCTGAAAGCGCTTACACCAGAGCACATTTAGGCCGGATCAAACGCATGTGTAGATGTGCCCACACAGGAGCATTTATAGTCTTAGGTGATGCATCTACACATGCATTTGATCCAGCCTAAATTTACTCTGGTGTAAATTCCTCTGAGTAAGGCTTTTAGGCAGGTATCAACACATGGGGATTAGGGAGCAGATTTGCTGCTCTTTGCACCAGTGTTTCTGCAGCCCTGCAATGGGCCCCTGTTACCACCAGGGGGGAGCTCCAGGCTCCCCCTTGGTGTTAGCTCAGGGGTGGCAGGGAGCATTGGGCCAGGAGACAGAAGTCTCCTGGCCCTGGGTGGATGCCTGCTGCTGGGGTGGGGATAATGCCCTCCTGCCCTGGCAGCAGAGAGTTCCTGGCTCTGGTTTCCTGATCGGGGCAGGGGACTTGGAAAGACCCGCTGGGGAGGGACAGGTCCCAGTCCCCTGCCCTGATCTACCAGTAGAACAGCTAGCAGCTAGCTCACAGCTAGCTGCCCCACCAACAGATTGGAGCAGGGTGCTGGGACCTACCCCACCTCTGCAGCTCTTTCCAAGCCCTGTGCCTTGATCACTCAATTGAGACATGGGGCTGAAACCTGTCCCTGACCAGGACAGTTCCCAACCCCGACCCTGCACTGGGCAGCTTGTTCCCTGCTCAACTCTGTGAGTCCAGAGCTGGGGTGGGAATAAGCTGGGGGGATTGTTCCCTGCTCAGCTCCATAACTGTGGAGCTGGGGTTTGGGAACAAGCTCCCCAGCCTGTTCCGCTCCCAGCTCCCTACTTGCAGAGCTGGGTGGGGAACAGATTCCCCTGTCCCCACCGGCAGGGAGCTCCCAGCACTGGCGCTGTGATTGTGGGGCCATGGTTCTGGAGCCAACACTGGGAGATAAGGGTCTTCCAGTCCCCACTTCTCTATCACAATGCAGAGTGGGAGCTGGGAGATAAGGATCTCCCAGTCCCAGCTCCCCGATTGCAATCTCGGAGCTGGGGGCTTGAAGCTTCCTGCTGCAGGGGCAGGGGGACATAGTTCCCATTTGGGCTCCTGTGGCAAAGCCCACCTCAGCAGCAGGCAGCTTCCAGGGACAGGGAGCTATCTTCTGCCCTCCAGGGAATTAGCTGACCAGGACCAGATTTTGTTTCTGGTCAGGCATCTATGTGATCACTACCGCTAATCACTAATTTCAAATAAATTTGCTGCTTGCATTTGCTGATAGCAAATTTACTTGGGGTTAGGGAGGTTTACTGCATAGTAAGCATGTACAAATGTAGACACACATGCTTATTTCACAGTAAACTATGCTAAAGTGCAGTTAAGTGTCTTGTGTAGATGCGCCCCTAGGGAAGTTGAGGAGCCTATCTCGTTGGCTTCACTCCAGAGTTTTTCTGTGGTTTATGGACCCTTTGCATCTCTTTTCTCTAATCCTCTTCTCCCTGTTGATGCTTGGGTGTGGAAGGCCTTTAGCTATTGAATTTTAAGCACAGTGATACTGTCCTATTCTATGTGGGTTTGTCTTTATTACAGTATGAATGGGTATTATTCTGTATGAAGTATTTTATGCTATAGTAGTCACCATGTAACTCTCAGTGCAATTTAACTTTAAGTACTTAGGTGGATCGAGGGTTCTCTAATTTAAATGGTCTCAGCTTGACCATTATCCAATGGTGCAAGGCTTCTGGCTTTTCATGGTACATTGCTTCTCATATTTAACACCAGTGACAGCATGGCTGAACTCAAATGGAAAACAGGAAGTCGATGTTTGGATGCCTTACAAGGAGTCACAGTGTCAAGAGATAGGGAAAAAATCCCTTTTGTTTGTTTAACTTGAGACAAGTGCAGAGGATGAAATAATACTCTGCCACACAACTAGTGCAAAGCCTGTGTGTGTGGAGTGGTCAAGGGTAGCAAGGCTGAGAATGGAATTATTATTGTCAGCTATGTCTTGTGAAAAGAATCAGACTTCAATTCCTTATTTAATGAGAAAGATGAGATAAAAGAACTGGTTCTATCCTTGATTTCAGGAGCGCAAATTGGAAAAAAATCAATGGAAGAGAGTTGCACCAGGGAGAATGGTTGGCTCAGGAGTAAGGAGAATATGGCTCAGGAACTGGAACTGCAGAGTTTACTAGTGTGGCTAAATGTGTTTTACTGCTGAATGCTAAGAAACATTCCAAGTCTTGTTGTAATGATTTCTTTCTATGGTGTTTCTTTCAACTGTGAAGAAATGTGAAAATGCCTCTGCAGGCAAGGGCATGCCTCTGGGGAAAATGCCTTTGCAGTCAGGTTAAAGACCCAGTTAAAGTCAGGTCAGACTTTATTTTTCCAGAAGGAACATGGGCAGCCTCCCCTGATTGCCCCATGACAAAGAGGGAAAATGCTGAGTTAAATGTCATTCTCATCGCAGCATGGGGCCTGCCTAGTGGCTGTTGTTGCACCTGTGTTTGCAGGGTATGAAACAATTAAATTTTGATAAAAATATGAGAAATACTCCTTCTGTGCAGCAGTCATTGAGAACTGAAACAAAAAGATGGGATAATACAAAAGGACTAAATAGCAAACTCATGGTTTATTGCATACCTGGTTTTGCTGACTTTTCTCCTTGACCTATATTAATATCATCTCGTTACTTGGCTCCTTTCCCCGAGACTGACACTAACATATACTTCTCTCCCATTACTTTACCACAAATCTATGAAAGTTATATTTCTGTGGGCTGCTTAATCTTTCAGAGACAGGAATTCTTAGGAGTAAGAGTCCTGCATTCAATAAAGGATTTTTAAGAACCAAATCCTCTTTCAGTTTTACACACTTACATTTCTCAGTGTGGCCACAGAAGTGACATTTCCCCAAATTTTAGATTCTGTTTCCACCTGATGGCTAAATAACCTCACTTGTGAGGGCACATAACTGCATTTCAGTTTTCAATTGTGTGATCACAGAATAACCACATATAGCAACTATTTGCTGGTAGCAGAGGCAGGTAGTCCACCTTTTAGCCCAACAACCTTGTTGTTTGGCCGCTTGTCCAGAGAGTGGGAGGCACAGGTTTTAGGCCCACTTAACTCATAGGGTGTTTGAACCTGCCTCTAGCTTTGAGCAAAGTGCTCTAACCGTTAAGTTGAACCTGACCTACTGGACAGTCAGGGAAGGCTATGTGGGACCAGGAGGAGGAGAGCAAATTGGAGGGAGGGTGCTCAGTGAGATGGAGGTGCCCTTGGGTTCTGCCCTCCTCTCTCCAGTGACTTTTTCCATTGTATTTTAAATATTTATTGGATAAAAATTATTAGAGGCCTGGGGAAAAAAATTATACAGGAGGAAAAGTTGAATGAGCTAGGGTAATTTAGTCTGGAGAAGAAAAGACTGAAGCAGGATTTGATAACAGTCTTCAAATACTTGAATAGTGATAGCTGCCTTTCTGTGGCTATAGGGGACAGGACTAGGAGAAAGGGAATCATAGAATCAATGAGTTGGAAGGGACCTAGACAGATCATCTAGTCCGACCCCCTGCCATGAGCAGGAAGGAGTACTGGGGGTGGCAGGAGTCATAAGACCCCAGCCAGGTGCCTATCCAGTCTCCTCTTGAAGATTTCCAGGGAAGGTGAGAGCACCACCTCTCTGGGAAGCCTATTCCAGGCTCTGGCCACCCTTACAGTGAAGTAGTTCTTCCTAATATCTAACCTAAACCTATCCTCCCTCAGCTTGTGGCCATTGTTCCTGGTGACTCCAAGGGGGGCCCTGGTGAACAGACTTTCCCCGAGTCCCTGCTGCTGGCCCCTGATAAGGTTGTAGGCAGCCACAAGATCCCCCCTCAGTCTCCTCTTGCGGAGACTGAAGAGATTCAGGTCCCTCAGCCTCTCCTCATAGGGCTGGCCACGGAGGCCCCCAGCCATGCGAGTGGCCTCCTCTGGACCCTCTCCAGGTTCCCCACGTCCCTCTTGAAGTGCGGTGCCCAGGACTGGACACAGGACTCCAGCTGCAGCCTGACCAGCGCTGCATAGAGGGGGAGCAACCTCTCTGGACCTGGTAGTGATGCCCCTGTTGATGCAGGACAGGGTGCGGTTGGCTCAGCCTATTGCTTCATCGCATTGGCGACTCGTATTCATCCTGGAGTCAATCCTGACTCCAAGATCCCTCTCTGCCTCTGTGCTGCCGAGAGGGTCAGCCCCTAACCTATAACCATAATGCTGGTTCCCTCTCCCCAGGTGCAGCACCCTGCACTTGTCCTTGTTGAACTGCATCCTGTTCAGATCCGCCCACTTCTCTAACTTATCCAGGTCTGCCTGGATGCGGTCCCTGTCTGCCGGTGTATTCACTACCCCACAGCTTGGTGTCATCAGCGAAATTGCTCTCCACACCCTTGTCCAGGTCGCTTATGAAGATGTTGAACAGCACTGGCCCAAGGACCGAGCCCTGGGGGACTCCACGGCTCACACCCTCCCAGGTTGACATCGACCCGTCCACAACCACCCTCTGGGTGCACCCCTGGAGTCAGTTTGCCACCTGTGTGACTGTGCATTCGTCAATGCCGCAGTCCCTCAGCTTGCCCACCAGAATTGGGTGGGACACTGTGTCGAAGGCCTTCTGGAAGTCCAAGAAGATGAC
>NW_017728992.1:163170465-163183363 GCF_001723915.1 Gavialis gangeticus | reverse complement strand
GGGAAAAAAATTATACAGGAGGAAAAGTTGAATGAGCTAAGGTAATTTAGTCTAGAGAAGAAAAGACTGAAGCAGGATTTGATAACAGTCTTCAAATACTTGAAGAGTGATAGCCGCCTTTCTGTGGCTATAGGGGACAGGACTAGGAGAAAGGGAATCATAGAATCAATGAGTCGGAAGGGACCTAGACAGATCATCTAGTCCGACCCCCTGCCATGAGCAGGAAGGAGCACTGGGGGTGGCAGGGTCATAAGACCCCAGCCAGGTGCCTATCCAATCTCCTGGGCAGGTCCTACACCTGGTTGAGCTTTCCCTTGCTCCTGTGGATCCCCATCCCCTGATGAACTTAGTTTAAAGCCCACCGGAGGAGGTCAACTAGCCTGTAAGAAACAAACCCTTACCTTTGGGGGAGAGATGGAGACCATCATGCCCCAGGACGCCGTCTGCTCTGAAGTGTGGGTCGTGGTCCAGGAAGCCAAATCCAGTGTGACGACACCAACTCCGGAGGCACCAGTTCACCTCACGGATGCAGGCGCTCTGCCACTGACGGCCTCCACTAACTGGGAGGAGGGATGAAAAGACCACCTGGGCCCCCAACTCTCTAAGCTTGGCCCCCAGAACCACGTAGTCATCCGTGATCTGGTCCAGACTACTTCGGGCCGCATCATTGGTTCCCACATGGATGAGGACCATAGGATAGTAGTTGGAAGGCCGGATGAGGTCAGTGGAGACTCGGTGGACTCAAACTCCAGTGGAGAAAATGTAGGTTGGAGATTAAGAAGAACTTTCTGACTATGAGAATGGTTAAACATTGGAACAGGCTACCTGGAGCAGGGGGTTTCAACCTTTTTTAGTCTAAGTATCCCTGGTGGCCAGAAACTGAGTGGGGGAGTGGCGGGGGAGGTAGCGCACGACTGGATGCCGAGCAGGGGGGGAGCGGAAAGCGTAAGTACACAGCTGGACATGGAGCAGAGAGGCTGGGATGGTGCACGGGCAAGCGGGGATGGAGCGCTGCCACCTCCCAGAAGCAGGGCTGGGGTGGGGTGAGGGCACTGGCACCCTTCTGTGGGGCAGGGAAGCTCATTGGACTGGTGTGTGGCAGCAGCAGCTGCTGCGTGCAAGCTTCCCCACCACACAGAGGGGCGCTGCTGCCCTTGCCCTGCCCCGGCCCTGCTCCTGAGAGGTGGCGGCACTCTGTTCCCGTCTGCCCATGCGTACCCGCTAGGAGTGGTCTGAGTACCCCCAGAGGTATGTGTATCCTCTGTTGACAACCCTGACCTAGAGAAGTTGTGGAAATTTTCATGAGCATGTTAGGCAGGCACTCAGCTGGAATGATTTAGTTTGGGATAATCTTGCCTGTAGGAGGGGGCTGGACTAGATGACCTCATGAAGTCCCTTCTAGTCCTACTTTTCTATGATCCTATTATTCTAAGGTTGAGAGACAGCAGTGGGATAAGTTTTGTGCCTTTGGAATATTTGGATCATGCTCAGATCAGTGGGATGAGAGTGGCTGGACAGATGGAAAGAGAATCTAAACCCTGCATAAGTGCTCAAACTGCTATGTTTCTGGCTACATTTGGACATATAAGTCATGTCCCCACAAGCATGCAAACCACACATGGCACACATGCATCCCAGTGTCAAAAAAACGCACTGCTGAAATAAGTGGCATGGCAAATGCAGCAGCAGTGTGCAGCACCAGAAAGGGAGCCTGGCTAGCCACAGCCATGCTTTGGCTGCTGGCCAGGCTCCAAGTGGACAGCTTGTTTCCACTGCTGCCTTGGGAGCCCCCCATGAACCCAGGTAAGGTTGTTGGGGCCAGCACCAGGTACTGGTTCCAGCCTCCCCTACTCCACCTGGGCCACTTTGCTGCACACCAGAGTGTGCATGCAGGGGCATGCCCAGGGACAAATAGCAGCAGCACAAATATGTGCTATTTGTCTCTCTGCTATTTGTCCATGGGAAATGCATGCCTCTGCATGGCACATTTTTGTGCCACTGCTATTTTTCCCACAGGAAATGTGTGCCCCTGCATATGTATAGTCATTGGGATGCGCCTGTAAGTAGCATTTGGGTTTGTAAAGTTGAAATAGGATTTAGCTCTAAGTCTACATCTGTTACTGAAGCCAGTCCTATAAATTATACCCTAAGAGTGTTTGTACGTAAAATGCTTGTTGATACAATTTCTATCATTTCCTTTCTTTTTAATGGATCAAGTATTATCCTTTGCAAAATCGGCATTAAGGGATATGGTGGCATTAAGACAGTTTTATTTACCAACCAGAGCTTTAACTGTGTTGGGCTAGGAACTTGCTTTCACAAGTTCCACCTCCTTGAGCTAGCAAACTGTGTTCGTGTTTGTCTCACACATTCCCTTGGACTGTAAGATTGGCCCTCTTCAGCATGGTTCAGATACACCAGTGGACCAGACCAGATTAAGTTCTTGGTACAATAGACAAGCTGCCTATAGTTCTAGCTCTCTGAATCATGCCTTCAGAATCTGAGATTCATAAGTGTGCATACATGCGTGTGTGTGCGTGTCCATCATACCAGTTATTATTATACTGCAGTGCCTACACGCCTAATCAGGAATAAGCCAGTGTTATTGCTGCAGCAACTGTCTGCCTGATCCTATAACAGAGCAGACCAAGCTCCAGTGCTCTGTGGGGGAAGCAAAGGGGTATGGATACCCTACTGCAACTGGAAGGAGTTCCTATCCATTGTTGGGGCCCCTCTTGGCTTTGTTTCTTCTCGCAGACCCCAAAAGCCAAAAGGCCAGAGCAGGGGGCGGGGGGGAATTGCTGTCTTGAGGGCCTTCTGCTTGTGGTCCTAGGCTGATATATCACTCATAATACAATAATTTCTCTTCTATCCTGCATGTGTAGATCAACACTGCAGTGCTTAACAATACTGAGATTTAAATGGTCATCACTGGGCACAGCATCAATGTCTAGTTATGCTGAATGTGGCACATCCCTTGTAAGGTTGGGAGTAGACTCACCATACTGGTTATACTCATTGGGACTGTTTACATGCTTAAAATTAAGTACACACACAAGTAGTTTGTGGCGTCAGGATTTTATGTTTTGACACAGTGCTTATTCTTGGAAGCACTACACTTTGTGTTTGATAAGGTCGATGAAAAGTGTTATGCTTGAGGCTTCTGCTCTTTATGCTACAATCAGAACTAATGTTCAAACACTGCCTGGAAAAGTGATATGTTAAGTGAGCTAATTAAAAGCTCTAATGACTCTTTTCATGCTGAGTATTCTGCAGCTGGAATGTTTAATGCTGCATTTTTAGCATAGGGCAGGAGTGGACATACATTACACTGAGTCAACAGGCAGCAAAACAGGATGCTGGTTAGCATACTGAATTTGTCTATTGGGGGGTGTCTACACATAACACTTTACTGTGCATTAGCCTAAGTTAATGCACATTAAAAATGGTGAATTTAGGCAATTTTCACCTAAATATGATACCTGCAAAGGTATCAAATTTTGGTGCAGTTAGTTAAAGTGCATTAACACACTCTGGGGAACTCCCTTCTCCTCACTGCAGAGGCAGAAAAGGATCTTGGAGTCATTATTGAGGCCAGTATGAACCTGGGCCGACAGTGTGGGGATGCGGTCAGGAAGGCCAACCACACCTTGTCATGCATCCACAGATGCATCTCAAGCATGTCCAAGGAGGTGATACTCCCCCTCTATGCGGCACTGGTCAGGCCACAGCTGGAGTACTGCGTCCAGCTCTGGGCGCTGCACTTCAGGAGGGATGTGGACAACACAGAAAGGGTCCAGAGGAGGGCCACTCTTATGATCAGGGGGCAGCAGGGCAGGCCCTATGAGGAGAGGCTATGGGACCTGAACTTGTTCAGCCTCCACAAGAGAAGGCTGAGGGGGGATGTAGTGGCCTGTTACAAACTAGTCAGGGGGGACCAGCAGGCACTGGGGGAGTCCCTGTTCCCCTGAGCACTACTAGGAGTGACTAGAAATAACGGTCACAAGCTGGCAGAGGGTAGATTCAGGCTAGATATCAGGAGGCGCTACTTCACAGTCAGGGCGGCTAGGGTCTGGAACCAACTTCCAAGAGAAGTGGTGCTGGCTCCTACCCTGGGGGACTTTAAAAGGAGGCTGGATGAACACCTGGCCAGGGTCATTTGACCCCAGTACTCTTTCCTGCCATGGCAAGGGGTTGGACTTGATGATCTGCTCAGGCCCCTTCTGACCCTATCAACTATGAAACAACCGTGTAGATGCGTTAAAGCACATTAACGCTGTGTGTGACTAACTTTAGTCCCAAGTCAGTCCACACACAATGTTAATGTGCTTTAATGCGTGTATGTATAAACACCTGCCTAAACCAGCTTAATGTACATTAAGATAATGAGTATTAAATTTAGGCACACTTAGATGCATGTGTAGACATGCCCTAGTTCTTTAATTTGAGATTTAGATTCATACCATGTAGTGTTTCTCTTTCCCAACTCCCAGTGGTTCTAGTTCACCATCTCACATGTCACAGTACAAAGTCTATCTGAGTGCATTGGCCCACTGTGCCAGAGTGAATTAAGGCATGCCAGTTCTGTAGCCAAGAGCACTCATGGGAGTGAGACTGCTACGTTTCCAGAGAGATAATTTTGAGTTTCACTACTTTCATTTCATGCAGCTGTAAATGAATACATGGGCATTTAGACTAGGGAGTCAAAGGCAGCCAAATGTGATGCTAGCAATGTGCCTTAACTGCTGCCACAAATCTCCACACCTCACAGGCTGCTTTTTTGTTACTGAGGAACGTACGTTGTAATCTATTATAGTACTATTGATATGAAATTTTCTTTTTGACTTAAAGGCGTAGGAAAGCCAACAGATATGGTACAGTCCATAGTTGCTGAAGTTAATTATTGTTGTATTATAATGAGAAACAGCACGGTGGAAGAGTTAGGCCTGAAAAACCAGGTATGTGTCCCGCTATGTTAAGGGCCAAGGCCTATGGCAGATTTTACACTTAACTAGTGATTAACCGGTTAATTGTCTTAAAGTATAACCTGGCCACCCATTGAGGCGATTAATGGATGAGGAAGCTAGCCAGAGTTTTTACAGAACGTATGTGTAATAACCTTTTTGACCAATTTTCGTCACATCTTAAATGGAACATGAAGCTGGTGGGGTCCCCACTGGTTGGCAATCAGCTGATGACATGATCAGGACTTCACTGGGCAGCCTGTGGGGTCTTGGTCCTGGCAACAATCAGTTGATGGGGAGCACTCTGGGATTTGTGATCTGCCGATCATCAGCTGAATAGGGGCACACTAGGTCTAGAGCCCAGGGGTGCTCCCGATCAGCTGATGGATAGCAGGCTGGGAGCATTCCGGGGCTTGAGTTGTGGAGTGTTTCCAATTTACCAGTCATCAGCTGATCATCATCTGGCTCCAGAGACCTTGCAAGGACTTGAATCAGTCCTATGGATCCCCAGAACCAGCTGACAATCAGCTGATTTTTTGGGCGACTTGCTAGTGCATTATTGCAGGCTCCTGTTGCAGTGGTGCAATTGGGATCTGATCTCTGATTCCAAAATTACACTTTTTTGATGCACGTGTTGAATTGTAGGATGCAATTTTATTGGGATCTCAGATTAGATCCCATTGTGCCTTCCAAAGAATGTCTGTCAGTGCCCTAACTGCAACTTTGGTAAGTCATTTTCTCTGTGATTCCTTTTCTTTATATGGGAAATAAGGATAAGAAGACCTTTCTCCCTTCAAGAAGTACTATTTGAGCTGTGGTTAGGATCTGGAAGCATGAACAGGATATCCTAGGAAAACCCTAGCTGCCTCAAAGGAAAAAAAATGTGACTACAGGATGAAATGCATTGAATTAAGGCAATTTGCAGTTCAATTCAGGGTAATTTCTTCCTGGGTCAAAGTAACTTTTTTCTGGGACACCTGTTCCTTCATCTGCAGTTATCCATGCCAGCTGACTGACAGGCTTCATACTGGCAGTGGTTTATTTTAATTTGAATATATTTTGTTAGTAACTAAGGATAAGCCCCACATACTTATTATTATAAATTTCATCTTGGCCACTGAACAGCATGTACTTATGCAGTTATCTACATAACCTACTATGATGGTGCTCTGTCTTTACAGAATCCTCACATATAAATAAAATCCTATTTTTGATAAACCGTCTTAAAATACTTGTTAAACATTTTGGAAATATTTATTTTAGTGCCCAGAAGCTGGCTGAAGTATTTATAGAATGGGTAGAATGCACATCCCAAAGAATTTGTGATATTGTGTCAAGTTAAACTCTTGGTGTGGTTGCAAACTCTGTTGGGAGGATGAATGAGGGTTACAGTGGTATGAGCACATAGTTTCTCAGGTCCAGGCCTGTGCACACTTTAATGGTTCAGCTGAATATGCTTTCACTCCCCAATCTATCTCTTCGGCAACCACTGCTGTTGCTTCACTTCTTGTGGGTAGCTGGGTGTATTACTTGTGTCTATTAGTTGAAATTTTATTTCAAGGAAATAGTGCCATTTTCTGACTGGATTAAGAATTATATTATCTGGCCATGAAGCTTTAAAGCCTGATCTTGTGACTTATCCCTTTACAGTGTGCCCAAGTATGTGACTTAAGTACAATTGTGTGAACAAGGATTGCAGGATTGGATGCCTGTGTGCAACAGTAATCTTCAGAAAGCATCAGGGTCTTGCAGGTTTGGAAGTTCACTCTTAAGCTCTCTCATTACTCAATTTGAAAATTCATGCTGGGCCATGTCTGACTTATTAGCTGGTATTTGTTCTTGCTGTGAACAGCTTCTTATTGTAGCTGACAGTCTTTTCTAAGAACAGTGCATAGTGGTTTTGATCTGATGCGGGTGGAAGTAAGGCAGTATTGAGCAAGTGCTTCACATTTCTTGTTGTATACCCATGTACTATTGTTGTTTGTGCCATTTCTGAGCTGCATTTGTGCTGTGAATTTGCACGGTGGTTTTGTCAGGGTACGCTTTCCCTCTGAAGAGAGTGCCTGGGGCTCTTTCTGGGAGAGGTAAAATTTTTGTTAGTTTTAAAATATCTGTTTGCTTACTGTCAAAGTTGAAGTAGGTTTCTTAACACCAAAACAAAACAGTCCCAAAAGATATCATGGGAACTGTCCCTTTAGCTGGAGGGAATTTAAAGTGCAACCACAAGATGTGTGGGCAGGACTGCAGAAATGTTGTATCCCCTGCGAGAATGATGATTTAAATGTATACTACCAGAGAAATAAAAGTGAAGCATTCCCAGTGGGGCAGGATTAGGATTCTGGAGTCAATTAAAGATTTAAAACAAACAGAAGGGCCTAGAGGCTGATGCAAGAGTGCATTTCCTATCAAGGCCAATAAGAACAGTTTCTACTTATGGCAAAGCCCATGTACTACAAAAAGTGTGGCTAGCCTGACTGGAGGAACCTGTGGCCAGCCTCTTGGCTCATTTCTTTTTGTTTTCAGTGCTGAACTGCAGTAAGTGACAGCAAAAACAGAATATGGAGTAGTGATCTTAGTAAAGGATTTAATTGACTGCAGAGGCTGTCACAGGTGGGAGTGAAGCTGGTTTGTGCCATCAAGAATGGGAAAGATTATCCCTTGCAGGTGTAGAATCCTTTATGAAAAGTGCATGACATCTTTGAAATGGGACTTGAATTTATTTCTTAGGTGAACTGGTTGCCTGAGGGGAAAGTAAGTATGTCTGAAGAGCAATGTTTCAGCCCGAAAGCTTGTAAAGAACAATTTTCCCAATTATTTAGTTGTTCTAATAAAAGAGATTACAGTTACCCAAAGATCTACCCACAGAATCTTGTCTCTCTTTATATTATAACAGGCCTTCTGGAGTGCTGTGGTGGCTTCTTAATCTTTGTTCCATTTCAAACACCAGTGAATGCCTTTATAAATGTGTCAAATAACAGATAACATACAATCTCATCTCTTCTACCTTATACCTAAAACTCTCATTCATGCCTTGGCCATCTCTTATCTTGATTACAAAGGTCACCTCTTTTGCAGCCCATTAACTTGTTTTCTTCTTGTGCTCTAAAAGGCTGCTATTATAGACATCTCCCACTGCTTTGTTCATAGGCTCCCCTCAGAATCACTTTGGCTTTCCCTTGCCTTCTATCTTCAGTTACATGTTGTTTTCTTTACTTTTGAGGCTTAGCACAACTCTCTATACTTGCATATATCTCTTCCTTCACTACTTCTTAGTTTTCTGAAACTCTGTTTCATTTCTGTAGTCTGATCTTTCTTTCTGTGCACCAAAAACACTCTCTAGCCCCCTTCAGAAGCAGACAGCCTTCTTGTGCAAATCCTTTAAATAATGATGCCTGATCCTTATGTTGATGCAACCCACCATAAGCAGATTTTCTAGTACAGCATGTCTGATCAAACAGCATCAACCACATTGTTTCTTGATACATAATAATAATGATTTGACATACATGCAGTAAACATCACAACAATTGGTATATAATGACCAACCAGCAGTGTCAATCGACTAGATCTCTTGAGGTCCCTTCCAGACTTGTTTCTTGATTATGATGATGAATATAGTTCTGTGTAATTGAACCAAAAATGGAATCTTGCACATGTAGTTCATCAGTAAGTTTAAAAGGCCTGCTTCTTCTCCCTTTGAAGTCAATGGAAAACAGCCAGCAGGTGTAAGTTGCCTACTGTGAGGCATCTTTTGCCTAGTTGCTGGTCTCTGATATGTAGGGTGAAATCCTGACTTTTCAGAAGTCAGTAACAAATCTATTGACTTCACCAGAACCCAAATTTCATCCCTTTATGCCTGCATTTATTTGAGATGCTGAGCTTTTTACTGCAGTTATAATTTACTATTAATATTCCAATTTTAACAATTTGATAACTATTATTCATGAATAACAGATTTCTCTTTGGCATTTCTGTTGGCTTTGTTGCTTTATGGTTCTTTTTATTACTTTTGGTTACATGGCTTATGCCCTTCAAGGAACACAATGAAAACTTCAAAGGGAACTAAAGGAAATAATGGACCTGTCTTTTAAAAAGCAATGCAGCCTTGCATGCACAGAACTGTAATGAGAAACAGGGTTACTGTAGGTCTTCAGGTAAAAAGAGCCCTATTGGTGTGCAATATAAAGCTAACAAGGAAAAAAAAGTCATACATGAAGTGACATAATTGTAATGGTGTAGAAATATTGGGAACTTGAATGAATGCCCTTAAAATGACCTTAAAGAATAGAGAAGATTTGGAAGGTTTGATAATTTATGTTAGCTATTTTTTCTGCAGGATAAAATGAGTCATGTCATTTTGGGGGTGATGGGGTAGTGGTTAGGAAGTGTGCTGAAGGTTGAGGAGCTCAGTAGGATTTTACAGAAAATACTGTATTCTTAAAGCGATGTAAGAACTGTCTGAAGCTTGAGCCTTCTCTAACACATTTTCATTTGTGTACAGTTAATCTTGCTTATCTAGCCTGAAAAGCTCTATCAGTAACTTTATGAATCCCAGTTGGATTATTGCAGAGAGCTTAAGACATGTATTTATGACATGCAAAATTGGTTATGTGCACTACCGTAACTATGGAGTGGTGACCAGGGCATGAATCCTATGCACTGGCTTAGAGGAAGTACTAAAACAGAGCTGCTTTCCAGGGTGCAGAACCTTTTTCTTACACCGATGGTCGTGAGTTAGTCTCTTTGGAAATTCCCAGGAGTAATATGATTGTACATGAAGTATTGAGACTGGATGGCTTATTTTAATCTTTTTTTTTTTTATAGTGATGAAATCCCTGGCAGTGGAATCAGCTGTGGTGGTTGTTTGTTTGCAGGCCGATCTCATTTCCGCTAGATGTGCCGACAGTGATTTTTATGTGAGGAAAACTTAGTTTAAAAAAAGTAAATATTAATGGAATATGACATTTGTACTCTTTGTGCAGTTTCATTTCATGGGATGGACATGCTTTATGGAAACACTTAAAATATATTCCTGTTGTTCTGTATTTTCTGAGCAGATTGTCTTTAGAGCAAAATCAATGTTTGTTTAACTGGGATTTGTGTCCAACTTCTTATGATTCCCATAGAAAAGTTTGCTCTCTGCTCTGTATTGCAAAGAAGTCAAAAAAAGAACTCCAACAAAACAAAACAGAAACCCACAAATGGCTACATCAGTGAAAATAGGGGCAAAGTAAACCATTGAGAAAATGAATGTTCTGGAACAATTTAATTTTGCATTGGTCTCAATCCTAAAAAACTGAAGAACTGAGAAGTTGTTAAAAACAGTTTTGTGGAGCCATGTTATGCAGAGTGTAGGTATGAACTGAAAAAGGTGCTGAGCATTCACAAAACCCACGCCTTTCAATGAGTCTCAGGGGTTGCTAGTGCCTGTGAAAAGCAGGTCCTATGTATTTAACAGTAAAAGTCCTCAATGCTACTAGCTGAGGAAAAGTTAGGAATAAAAAAGATGCTGTTAGCCTCCAGGACAAAATTTACAGTGCTCACATCCCTATTTATGAACAGTCTCCAGGGACGACAACATCATTTGCTCTTCTTCAGAGCATGTTATTTCTGCATTTTAATGTACGTTGTTAAAATATTTTCTGATCCTGTTTCTCACAAAGGAGGAGTCAACAAAGTTGCCCATTATCTCCCACTTCTATTTGATTTATCATTGGAACCATTGGTTACAGCTATAAGGAATAAGGGTGATATAAAAGCCATTAAATTAGGAGATAGTGAACATAAGATCCTGTTGTATGCAGATGATGCAGTAATGCTTCTGTCACAGCCCAAGAGATCAGTTCCTGTCCTCTTATCATTAATCAACAATTTTAGCAATCTATCTGGTTAATTGGACTAAGCCTGAGTTACTTGGACTAAATAAGTATACCACAAAGGATATGTTTAGAAAATGGCAGTTTTAATGGCAATCAGAATATATAACTTATTTGGGTATTAAAATATCCAAGAATATTAACGTTACTATGTGCCAAAACTTTCAGAAGATTCTTGATTACAGGATCTGAACAAAGATAGCAGTTTAGCAATATCCTTGTGGGGGCGTGTTAATATTTCAAAAATGAATATCTTACCTTGACTAATTTACCTATTATATAACCTACCTGTTGTAATTCACCAATCCTGTTTTGTTGAAATGAACTGAATGTTCAACAGCTTTCTGTAGTGAGAGGATAAAAGGGCTTGACTTTTCTTTTCATTTTGAGATGCAACTACCAGTTGAAATGGGTAATTGGCCCTCTGGAAGTGTTCTACAGCTGTGCACTGACAGAAATTCATGGCTGCAGAGGCTTTAAAAGTGCCTGGTCAGGTGACAAATTTACTCTCATTTAATGATGGTTCAGATGAAGGCGCTTCAAAGTGGAGTGTCTTCATTAACTTCTGTCTGTACCTGCATGTGAGCAGGGCTAGATTGCATCATACCAGCCCTACCCCTGGTGCTGTCTTCAGGATGGGGGGGGAAGGAAGGGGAGGCCCAGCTTGCACTTGAGGCAGTGGGTGAATTGGAGCCCCCGCAAGGTGCTCCCTCTCCTACCTTCTCCCCTCTCCCATCCTGAAGACAGTGCTGGAGCTGGGAGTGGAGAAGCGTTGGGTCAGGGGCTATAGATACATAGCCTCTCTCCACTGGATCAGCTCCAAGGTAGAGCTTGATTCCCCCCCCCCACCTCCCAAACAGCAAACGTCTTTTGGGTTGGAGGGTTTGTTGTAACTCATGGTGCTTTCTGTGAAGCAAGAAAAATAATAATCCTGATAAATTGAATCATTTACCCAAAGTGGAACAACGTCAACAGAGGAGTTAGCACACCAATAAGCCTGGTGGTTGGGGGTCACTGTAACAGGTTGCCCACCCCAGTGCCATCTTCCCTGTTAATCTGCACCTTACGTGGGGTGCCCTTGGACTCTGCTTTGGAATTCTTATGTCCCACCCTCTACTCTCCTGCCATGTCTTGATGGAAATTACCGTTGTTGTTCTTGCAAGCGGGAGACTGCCTGTTATATTTTGTATGTTGGGGTCTCTTGCCCACCTGGGTTTGACCCCTTGTGGCAGGATGGGACCTAGGGGTGCCGTGCCCTCCCCTAGGGCCCCCTACCTCCCGTGCCAAATCGGGTCTAATGCACCCTCGCTATCTCGCCCGCCACTTCTTTGATGGTGATATGTTGAAGGGAGGCTGCCTTTCTAACCTTCCTTGGCATGGCACCTTGATGTCTCCTGGCTCTGCCTACTTGCTCGGAGACCTCCAACCTCTGGGGCTGCATGCAAGTCCCACAGTCACCCGTGCCCTCACGGGTCCCCGGACTCATCCCCGTTGCCTGCCTGTGCCCTCGCGGGCACCTCCTATCTTCTCCCGTGCTCTTGCTCCACCGGGGCCTGTCTCCCTGCGATTTCTGCAGCTCGCACGGGGGCCTGTCTCGCCTCGCGATTCCCACAGCCCGCACGGGGGCCTTGCCTCGTGACTCCCGCAATCGGGGCTCAGGTGGCTGTAGCCATGCCTGGCCCCTGGACCCCTTTCCGGGTCCTACGCCCCACCGGGGCCTCCTACAATTGGGGCTCAGGCAGCCTCGGCCTTACCTGGCCCCCAGACCCCGTTCTCGGGTCCTACACCCCACTGGGGCTTCTTGCCTATGCCCACACTGGGCTCCTCCCGATACTGCCCACACTGGGGCTGGGGTCAGGACACCCCAAAACGCAGCACCCTTTCCAGTGCCAGGAACCCCCACACTACTGGGGAGCTCCCATGAGGCCTCCTCCAACCCCTACAGCCTCACCCGGTCCTCCGGTGTTACACAACAACAAAACAGAAAACACAAAGCCCCTGGGCTATAACATAAATCCCAAGCCAACCTGGCTAACCTTCATCCATATCCCTATCAGG
>NW_017728992.1:163161853-163165465 GCF_001723915.1 Gavialis gangeticus | reverse complement strand
TGGCTAACTTCATCCATATCCCTATCAGGGTTTTCTCCACCCCGTACCATCATGCTGACGTTGCTCAGGCCATCAGGCTTCCCTGCTATGCCTTCCCTGCTTGCTCCAGCAGAGCTCCACCTTCCTTTGCTGCCAGAGAACTGCCCTTCCGGCCTCAGCCTGGCTGTTTATAAAGGCCAGGCCCTGCCCCCTTCCGGTCAGCTGACCAGACTGGTTGCCCCGGCAACCCGCACCTGTGCTGCCCTGGTAACTGGCAGCTGAGCTCATACTCCTATTGTCAGTAGCAGGCACCTTAGTGCCCTGCTACACCCCTGTTTTTCTCCAGCTAGGCCTCCTCATCCAAAACCCACCAAACAGGGTTTGTCTCTGTGGCTCTAGCCTTCTGCAGTGTTGGGCATCATTACCCTTTGGCCCCCCATGTCCTCCCTGGGCTTTCCGCAGCCCTGCCTCGCACTGTGTGTGAGGGAGAGAAGGAGCCGACGGGCCTCGAGGCTCCCTGCCCCGACGCAATCACGCTAATCCCGCAAACACCGGCCCAAAGCGCTGGGCGGGAATTCACCTCTTCCAGGTGCACGGAGGAGGGAGAAGCAGAGCCGGCCAGGTCCGGCATAAAAGAGACGCCGCCGACGGCCAAGGGGGCGGAACCGGAAGGAGGCCGCGGAGGAGCCGATGCCGGTGGGAGCACCCTCAAGCAGATGTGAGCCGTCCTGAGACGCGGCAGGACCTTCTGGGGTAAGGGCAAGCCCCAGCAGGGCTTGGGAGCCCTGTCAACTGGCACAGCGAGGCTGCAGACTGTTTGACGCTGTTGGGAGCGGCGGGAGCCGGCAGGAGCTGGGTACCATATGAACTGTAATACAGTGGCACTCACGGACGGTGAAGTCGCCGCACCTGTATTCGGGAGAACTGAGGGGCATCAGGGAGCCCTAGGGAGGGCTGAAGAGCGCAGCGAGAGCTAGAGAAAGGGTGCTAACCCCACAGCATACAGGGGAATATCGGGGAGGTCAGCAGAGGGCCAAAGCAGCCTCCTCGCTCTAGTGAATCCCTGGCGGTAACCTTTGTGTTGACCTTTACATTTCTTTTACGGACATTTTGAGTGATATCCTGACAAGTGGTCTGCCCAGATAGGCGGTCACACCCGGTGGAACGGGCGAGGGTGTAGGGGTGGTGGAGTCCTCATCAACACGGGACCCCGGGAACTTGAGGAGTCTCACTTTTGGACTGACGCATGCTAGACAATCCGAACTGAACTGGTTTACCATCAAAGTCGTGGCAGGCGAGGCTGACATGTGCAAGCTACAGGTGAGTGACCCCTTGGCAACCGGGAAGCAGTCCCGATGCGGGGAGGCGGTGGTGACCCTGAAGGTCCTGACCCCCCCCGACAGTGGTGCATTGGCCGGGAACTGACAGCAGCCTCTCAGGCCATACTAAAGGGTCCAGAAGGAGCACCAGCTGGGACTAATGGGGACAGAATCATTGCAACAAACAATGAACCTGATGGCCCAAGTGCTGCAACAGCAACAGCAACAGCAGCAGGCCATGAGACAAACAAGCCTACAGGAGCATTTGCTCCAGCATCAGGTGTAGGCCCAGAGGGGTCCATGGGATTTCCGGATGCCTAAAATGTCCAAGGAAGATGACCCAGAGGCCTTTCTGGAGACATTCGAGAGGGCAGCCCTAGCAGCAGGAGTAGAGAGAGCAAAATGGGCGGGCCATCTGGTAGTCCTGTTAATTGGGCAGGCACAAGCGGCGTACAGGGCTATGACCCGGGTGGACGCTCAGAACTATGACAAGGTTAAGGCTGAAATATTGAGGAGGCTGGACACTATACCAGAGAGACACCGCCAGGCCTTCCGGAAGGAGAAACTGAGTGAGGCGAAGGCCCCACGCATATTATGGCAGAACCTTGCTGACTTAATGAACAAATGGCTCAGACCAGAGGCTGCCTCGAAGGAGGAAATCTGTGATCAGATCCTCTTAGAACAATTTATAACTGACCTCGACGAGGACACACAGAAGTGGGTGAGGTGCCATTGCCCCTCATCTTCTTGAGAGGCCCTGCAGCTGGCAGAGCAGTTTGACATGGCCCAAGGAGATCGCCACCAAACCAGAGGTATGAAGGGGCAACCCACAACTGTGAAGCAAGATAAAAAGAGTAAGGGAAGTAGAAAGGGAAGCCCTCCCGGGCTAACATGCTTCTTATGTGGGCGAAAAGGACATATTGCCAGGAACTGCCCACAGGGTTTTCGACCAAGGCATGCCAAGGGCCCAGAGTTCCTCGACAGTCGGACAGGGTCGGGGGAAACCCCGGAAGTGGAATCGATGAACTGCGGTGTGGGCAGTCACGGAGCAGATAAGATTCAACCCTTACCCGAAGTGCAGGTCCAAGCAGTCGTGGACACAGGGTGCACCCAGTCACTAGTGCACCCCTCACTGGTCGAATGGAAGCAAGCGCAACGATGCACCAGAGTACACATGACATGTCTTCACAAACAAAGGTCCTATGAGGAATGGCGTCTGTTAGAGTTTCAAGTGGAGGGGATCCGGCAATGAATGCTGGTGGGGCTCGATGAAGGGATCCTGTATCCTATGATTTTGGGCCGAGATTGGCCCGAAATATTTGAAGTAATAGCCTCGCTTCAGGGGTACAAGGATCCGAGAGAGGGATTCGTTGGAACCGAGGCCGACAGGCCAGATGACATGGAGGTGGAGGCCTTGACCAACACCAGTGGATTCCGGGAGGCACAAGAGGGTGACGAGGAGCTGCTACCGTTTTGGATGGTCGAATCAGCGAGACCTGCCACACAGGTAACGCCCCCCGAATGGGAGAAACCGGTTCCCCAGGTAGAGATTAGGAACAGGTTGTTGTACAGGATCAAACAGGGCAGGACCGGGGGAGAGGAAATTGCCCAACTGGTCATACCCCAGCCCTATAGAGAGCCCCTCTTGCACCTAGCTCACAGGAATCCCCTTAGGGGACATCTGGGGAAACACAAAACGGAGGCTCGTTTAGCCCAGTGGTGCTTGTGGCCCCATATGTATGAGGATATTGAGGGGTATTGTAAGACTTGCGAGGTGTGCCAGAAAGTGAGCACTCACAAGCCCCCTAAGGTTCCCTTATATCCGATGCCAGTGGTGCGAGAACCTTTTGTCAGGGTGGCCTTAGACTTGGTTGGCCCGCTGCCTCGGAGTGTGGTGGGACACCAGTTCGTGCTGGTGCTGATAGACTACACGACCCATTTCCCGGAGGCTATTCCCTTGAGAGTGGTCACAGGGCCCAAGGTGGCTGAAGAACTGATGAAGTGGATAGCCAAGTTTGGAATCCCTAGAGAGATTATCACAGACCAAGGGTCCAACTTTATGTCATTGGTGCTGGGGGCCTTGTACAGGGTGCTGCAGATTCGCCACTTAAAGACAGCCGTGTATCATCCCCAGACCAATGGTCTGGTAGAGCGTTTTAATGGGACGTTAAAAGGGATGTTGCACCGGTGCGCACAAGTCGAGCCTAAGAAATGGAACCTGATGGTCTTACCTCTACTGTTTGCCATCAGGGATGTCCCCCAGGCCTCATTGGGCTATTCACCCTTTGAATTAACATTCGGGCATAGACCTCGC
>NW_017728992.1:163155701-163156853 GCF_001723915.1 Gavialis gangeticus | reverse complement strand
TAAAGGGGATGTTGCGCCGGTGCGCACAAGTTGAGCCTAAGAAATGGAACCCGATGGTCTCACCTCTACTGTTTGCCATCAGGGATGTCCCCCAGGCCTCATTGGGCTATTCACCCTTTGAATTAACATTCGGGCATAGACCTCGCAGCCTGTTAGACGTCGTGCGGGAAGGGTGGGAGGCAGACCCGAATCAAGGCAAGGGAGCCCCCGCGTATGTCCGAGACCTACGGGAGCGTCTACAGGTAGTGAAGAGGATGGCCCAAGATAATTTGGAACGAGCCCAAGATAGACAGAAGGAGAGGTATGATGTACAGGCGAAGGAACGAGAATTAGAAGTGGGACAAAAAGTGCTCGTGCTGCTACCCAACTCGACCAGCAAGTTTCTAACGTGCTGGCAGGGACCGTTTATGGTTATGAGGAGAGTAGGCCCTGTCGATTATGAAGTGTTATGTCCGGGGGCTAAAAAAGAGTGACAGATATATCACATTAACCTCCTTAAGGAGTGGCATGAGCTGGAGGGTTTATTAATTTCTCCCGACCCCGAGGTGGAGGAATTCAGGACACCGCCCAGGAGTAACACAGAAAACTCCCAGGACTGAGATCAAATCTCAGTGGGGGGGCAGTTGCAGACTAAACAATTACAACAATTGTGAAAATTAGTGAGAGAATTCAAGGACGTCTTTACGGAGCAGCCCCGAAAAGCAGCTGGGGTGGAGCATAGAATTATTACCAAAGAAGGACAGATAGCGAGAGAAAAATGGCGCAGGATCCCTTATCATAGGTACCTGCCTATAAAAAGGGAACTAGAGAAAATGCTGGAGCAAGCGGTTATCACGCCATCCCGTAGCCCATGGTGCAGTCCCTTAGTAGCCGTGGAAAAACCAGACGGGAGCCTGAGGCTATGCGTGGACTTTCAAAAATTAAACGCCCTGTCGCAGTTCGATGCGTTTCCTATGCCACAGGTCAGCGAACTGGTAGAACGCATAGGTCAGGCGAAGTTCATTTCTACCCTGGATTTATCAAAGGGCTACTGGCAGATCCCATTAAGAAAGGAGGACCAACCAAAAACAGCATTCGCTACCCCATGGGGCCTGTTTGAGTTCAAAAGGATGCCCTTTGGGCTTAACGGGGCAGCAGCCACATTCCAAAGGT
>NW_017728992.1:163149268-163150701 GCF_001723915.1 Gavialis gangeticus | reverse complement strand
CGAAGTTCATTTCTACCCTGGATTTATCAAAGGGCTACTGGCAGATCCCATTAAGAAAGGAGGACCAACCAAAAACAGCATTTGGTACCCCATGGGGCCTGTTTGAGTTCAAAAGAATGCCCTTTGGGCTTAACGGGGCTGCAGCCACATTTCAAAGGTTAATCGACTGGGTCCTCGCACCCCATCAAAGCTACGCTGCGGCCTACATAGATGATATCATAATATATACGGAGATATGGGAACAACATCTGAAGGCCCTGAGGTCCATCTTGCTCGAATTAAGACAGGTGGGGCTAACAGCTAACCCCAAGAAGTGTGCCCTTGGAAAAAGGGAAGCCAAGTATCTTGGGTTCTTAGTCGGGCAAGGTCGCGTAAGTCCCCTCACGGATAAAGTAAAAGCCATTAGAGAATACGCTGCCCCAGCAACCAAGAAACAAATGCGGGCCTTTCTGGGGCTGGCAACCTATTACAGGAGATTCATTCCCAAGTTCGCCGAAATAGCTAACCCTCTGGTCGAGAAAACGAAAGGCCGAAAAACCGGTAACATTGAGTGGAACGAGGAATGATGAAAGGCGTTTGAAGAACTAAAAAGGGCTTTGTGTCAGGAAGTAATCCTCCATACTCCTGATTTTACCCTTCCTTTCACGTTACAGACAGACGCCTCAGCCTATACGCTCGGAGCAGTGTTGTCCCAGGAGGTAGACGGAGTGGAGCAGCCAATAGCATACGCCAGCTGAAGACTCAACGACCATGAAAAAAGGTACTCCACTATCGAGAGGGAATGTTTAGCTATTCGATGGGGGGTGGACTACTTCAGATACTACCTCTTAGGGTGCGAGTTCAAACTAGTCACTGATCATGCCTCTTTGAAATGGTTAAATACAGCCAAGACGGATAATGCCCGCATCATGCGGTGGGCTCTGGCTCTCCAACCCTTTTGATTTTGGGTGGCATACAAACCAGGAAAAGTGAACGCAGTGGCCTATTTTTTGTCAAGGTGTGAGGAGGAAACACTTGGAAACAAGTCGGACAAAGTGGAGGGACAGAGACAGGCAAGAGGAACGCCTAGCAGCGTCTTGAGGGGCGGGATATTTGAGGGAGAGGAGGAGCTGACGGGCCCCGAGGCTCCCTGCCCCAACGCAATCACGCTAATCCTGCACACACCGGCCCAAAGTGCTGGGTGGGAACTCACCTCTTCCAGGTGCATGGAGGAGGGAGGAGCAGAGCCGGCCAGGTCCGGCATAAAAGAGACGCCGCCGACGGCCAAGGGGGCGGAATCAGAAGGAGGCCGCGGAGGAGCCGATGCCGGTGGGAGCACCCTTGAGTGGATGCGAGCTGTCCTGAGACGCGGCAGGACCTTCTGGGGTAAGGGTAAGCCCCAGCGGGGCTTGGGAACCTGGTCAACTGGCACAGCGAGGCTGCGGACTGTTTGA
>NW_017728992.1:163148230-163148647 GCF_001723915.1 Gavialis gangeticus | reverse complement strand
CCTTCTCTGTTTTCGTGTTTTCTTTTTGACCTTTATTTTTTGTTGATTGTTTGAGAGGAACTGAGGACACGTGGCTGGACCAACTGGCTGGCTACCTCCCGGCGGAACGGGTGAGGGTGTAGGGGTGGTGGAGCCCTCATCAACATGGGACCCCAGGAACTTGAGGAGTCTCACTTTTGGACTGATGTGTGCCGGACAATCCGAACTGAATTACCATCAAAGTCATGGCAGGCGAGGCTGGCATGTGCAAGCTACAGGTGAGTGACCCCTTGGCAACCGGGAAGCAGTCCCGATGTGGGGAGGCGGTGGTGACCCCGAAGGTCCTGACTCCCCCTGACACTGCGCCCTCCCTGGTGCTTGTCAATTGCTGCCCCCTCTCTGGGGTCTTATGACCCCTCCCACCCCCAGTGCTCCTTC
>NW_017728992.1:163146271-163148219 GCF_001723915.1 Gavialis gangeticus | reverse complement strand
TTGCAGGTAGGTCTTGCTTGACCAATCTCATTACCTTCTAAAAGTTTCTTTTAACCCTCCTGTGGCCATAAGGTGTGTTCAGTCACTATGGAGAAATAGATGTGGATAAATGAATAAAACTAATCAACTGCTTTTTGAATTCTAGTTTGTTTTATTTACTTACAGTTTAGTTTGATTTACAAAAACGTGCCCATTGCCTAGCCTGTGTGTATATTTACATTACTGAAACACAATCAAGCAAATGTTATGCTGCCAGGAACAAGAAGAATACTTCTGGATATGCAAGTTCCCCTTGCCATGCTAAGTACATAGATGCAAGGGTGGGAAATGTAATCCATTTCCTCAGCAACTTTAAAAACAAGTGACCCATCATGGCAAGTGCAAAGATCCCACTGCAAACTGCCCTGAAGATTTCAAACTGGGGCTTTGTCAGCCCAATGAAGCATGTGACTAGCAGAGCTAGGAGCTAGGGGTGTTTTACTTTCAGCCACAGGTATTTAAATCTAGTAATTCTGGGTGGTGTCCAGGCAGCATGGAGGTGGGGGAGGAGGAAAGAATATTTGTTCAAATGAGGGTGGGATGGGCAAGCAGAGAGAAACTGGGACAGGCTTGCGCATGTAGGTAGGGGAGAGAAAGTGGAGTGGGACCAGACAGAGCAACCTAGTAGATGCAGATTAGGAGCAAAGGCAGAAGTGGGACAGGACCAGAAGGATATGGGGACAAATTTAGGGAGAGGGAAAGGGAACAGAAGTCTAGGTAGGGTCAGATCCCACCCCCCCACACCCAAAAAGAAAAAAAAGATGTAGGCACCTAAAACAACTCAGGCAGACTATAAGCACCCAAGTCGAAAAGAGCAATTCAATAAATCCTGTTTAGTGGCTATATAATCCTGAAATCTCTTAAAGCTTACTAGGTCCTTCCCTTTTTGGCCTAAAAGTTTGGAGGAGGCCAAGATGCTCTTCTCCTAGCATGTGGGCACTTAGCTCCTCTGGGTATCACTCTGCCTGAGCTCTTGATCCCAATGGGATCTCCTGAGATACCTGATCAGATAGTTATTCTCCAAATCTAACACACGCTAACAGAATTTGGCCCTTCAGAGATGCAGTTGGAATTGTTTTTTTTAAATGCAACACTAAAGATGGTGGCAGTGCTACCTGTCTTTTATTGGATAGCCTAGTGGTTAGAGCACTTGCCCAGATATAACAATCTCCTCAGCCTAAGAGGATGCAAACCCACATGTTCCACAATGCTATCCCCACCAGGCTAGATGGTAGGCTGTGGGTGGGAGTGGGGGAAGGGGTTCTAAAACAGAAAGGAAAGGGCAACACAGGAAGATCTGCACATTGGTACCTTCATCTGTAGGACATGTCGCTAAGAGGGTGGCATTGCTTCTGCCCTCAGCTCCAAGGACAGTTTATGCACTTTACATTAAACAGTTATTTAAAAGACAGAAATAATCCTGA
Organism: Gavialis gangeticus; assembly: GCF_001723915.1. Lineage (NCBI taxonomy): Eukaryota > Metazoa > Chordata > Crocodylia > Gavialidae > Gavialis > Gavialis gangeticus. Next base: position 163,146,756 of record NW_017728992.1, on the reverse strand, counting down.
TAAGTTGAATCATTTACCCAAAGTGGAACAAAGTCAACAGAGGAGTTAGCACACCAATAAGCCTGGTGGTTGGGGCACTCCCCAGGTTAGGCAAGCACACTGAAACTTTGGTCAAATTCAAGCTATTGAACTTTGAACTCATGTTTTGGAGAGAAAGGAAACCAGTAGAGTGAAAAAGCTCCCAGTAACAGGTCACTGTAACAGGTCGCCCACCCCAGCACCATCTTCCCAGTTAATCTGCGCCTTACATGGGGTGCCCTTGGACACTGCTGTGGAACTCTTATGTCCCGCCCTCTACTCACCTGCCATGTCTTGATGGAAATTACCACTGTTGTTCTTGCAAGCGGGAGACTGCCTGTTGTATTTTGTATGTTGGGGTCTTTTGCCCACCCAGGTCTGACCCCTGTTTTTCTCTAGCTAGGCCTCCTCATCCAAAACCCACCAAACAGGGTTTGACTCTGTGGTTCTAGCCTTCTGCAGTGTTG
>NW_017728992.1:163140653-163141271 GCF_001723915.1 Gavialis gangeticus | reverse complement strand
GTCTTGATGGAAATTACCACTGTTGTTCTTGCAAGCGGGAGACTGCCTGTTGTATTTTGTATGTTGGGGTCTTTTGCCCACCCAGGTCTGACCCCTGTTTTTCTCTAGCTAGGCCTCCTCATCCAAAACCCACCAAACAGGGTTTGACTCTGTGGTTCTAGCCTTCTGCAGTGTTGGGCCTCATTACCCTTCGGCCCCCCATGTCCTCCCTGGGCTCTCTGCAGCCCTGCCTCACACTGTGCCCTCCCTGGCACTCGCCAATCACTGCCCCCTCTCTGGGGCTTTTCACTGCCCCCTCTCTGGGGCAGGGGACTCCACGCTGCTGTGGGTCCCCTATGAGGCCTCCTCCATCACGTTATAGCTTCACCCAAGCCACCGGTTAAAACAGCAAACAAAAAAACACAAGCCCATGGGCTATAACATAAATCCTAGTCATCTGGCTATAACATTACTCCTGCCCCACCAGAGGTGCTACATCCATCCCTCAGTCTCAGAGCTGTACCTGCAGTCTGGCCTCCCCCCCCCGCTTGCTCTGGAAGAGCTCCTTCCCCCATGGCTGCTGGCAGGGAACCACCAGCCTGGCCTCAGCCCTGGGGTTTGAATGTGGGCCAGGCCCTG
>NW_017728992.1:163140264-163140642 GCF_001723915.1 Gavialis gangeticus | reverse complement strand
CTTTCCTGAAGTCGAGGACTTCTGTGCTGCTGACTGACTTGCCAGCTTTACGGTGGATGGCGAAGGTGATCAGCTTGTGGTCGCTGTTACCCAGCTTCCCATCAATTGCTAGGTTGCCGATTAGGTCATCCCCAGTAGCCAGTACCAGGTGGAGCAGTGCTTTACCTCTTGTTTGCCAGTAGACTTCTTGAGTCAGGTAGAAGTCATCCATGCACAATAGGAAGCTTTGCGACCACTAAGATTTTGCTGAGTGATCCTCACCCTGTTCAAATTTGCTGATGACACCCTGTTAAAATTTGCTGATGACATTAAGATGTGGGGGGCTGTGGGCATGCTAGAAGGGAGGAATAGGCTGTAATCAGACCTAGACAGGTTACA
>NW_017728992.1:163138719-163138973 GCF_001723915.1 Gavialis gangeticus | reverse complement strand
TTCCCCAAGCTCCTGGCATTTGTGTACAGGCAGGCAAGTGTCCCCTTGGGAGCTCTTGCCTTGCCCACAGATTGTACCAGACTGGGGTAGGGGTGGGCTCCCTTTAGTGCCTTGGCCTGCTGCCTTTGCAATGGTTGGTAAGCAGGCCAGCAGTGGCGGTAGTCCCCCCGTTCCCCAGCGGGCTTAGTTTAAAGCCTGGTGGAGCAGGTCAGCCAGTCTGGCTGAGAAGAGCCTCCTCCCCAGCAGAGAGAGGT
>NW_017728992.1:163130277-163138691 GCF_001723915.1 Gavialis gangeticus | reverse complement strand
CATCAGCCCATAGCCCAAGACTGGGAGGATTGAAGAAAACACCACCTGTGCCCCCAGACCCTTTAGCCCTGCTCTCAAATCCCTGTAGCACCTCATGACCCGGCTGGGAGCGCTCCGAGCCATGTCATTGGTGCCCACATGAATAAGGAGCATGGGGTGGTGGTCTGTGGGCTGGAGGAGCTTAGGGATCTTCTCCGCAATATCTCGGATGCAGGTCCCTGGGAAGCAGCAGTTATCTCCCTTCTATGAGTAGCAGGCGCCTTAGCGCCCTGCTACAGTCACCCACCCCCTAGGACCCTCAAAACATGAGTGCAAGCACTCCCTTCCCCTCCCCTGCCCCAAGCTTGCCCACTGTTACACATTCTGGCCTAAATGCTTACTCCTAGCCCCTGGTATCAAAGTCACAGCACTAAAAGGGGACTGTTTTACATGCAATGCTAGGATACTGCACATGCTACCACCTCTGAACCACAGGACTTACAAAGTGGTTCCTTATCAAGGACATTTGGAACTGGCTTACTTGTTATGTGTCTGGTATAGTTATTATATGAGCTACTGTACTATGATTAAAACTGTTTTCAATGGAATTACTAGTTTGTTGCTTGTAACTATAAAAAGTACTCAGCAGTATATAACACTTGTCTTGCAGTTACACTGGGCTTTCTGCTGCAACTTCCTGATGAAACGGACTTGTTTGCTTTGGGTGCTTCTGATACGGGGTTCAACTTAGTCTAATACAAACCTAATGCATTTCAAGTCTCAGGTTTTAAAGACAGAGACATTACAGCTAAGTAAAAGTTTTACATCTGCAAACCATGCTCTATTGTGAATAAACATTTTATATAACTGCATCGTGGTTACAGCCTACAAATGTTGTTTTAGTTCACGGAATACAAATAAGAATCTGAGAATTGCTGTCCTTAACTGAATCCATCTCTACTTCCCTGTTACAGAGATTACGTCTTTAGGAGATACTGTGATCAGCACTGGCTTAATGTTGGATTTCTCTGCATTGTTGCTAGGCAGCTTCATACACGCAAGCAGTGAGACACTGTTTTGTGTAGCATGCTAATTTAAAAAAAATCTCTATTTTGGGTATGGCAACACCCCAAGCCTCAAGGATCACTTTTTGGGGATAAAAGGGATATACTTGGATCTGAGAACTAACAAGGCAAGAATAAGAGTAACTGTACAATATTATACACTAATCAGTTGTTTACAGTCCACTGAAAACATTCAAAGAACAAAATGGCACATATCTAAATATAACTTATTTGTGAAAATATAGCACTGGGATGAACTCTCTTAAATGCTAGAGCTGCCAGTGTTCTCTGAGCAGTTTGAAGAAATCAGATATCACACCTAAATATGTGATTTGGGTAGTAGTTAAAAAAGAGAATTTAGTATGCAAGAGTTGATGATTCTGAGAAGGGCATCTTTGTTTTATTTCTGCAATGTGTTTTATAGCTGAAAAACTGCTAAAGATTGTCCCAGAATGTATGCAGTTGGTAGATTTGTAATAAAAAGTGCCAGACCTATTCATTATCATCTGTAAAATTTCCCAGTTTACACCAGTGTCCTACAACCAAGGCAAATAAGAGAAGAGAAAGAAGAGGGAAAGACCCTGGTCTGCTAGCAACAGGTATGAGCTATGTTATAATACAGGGTGCTCAACCCACAGCCTGCAGCCAAATCTGGCCTGCAAAGCCATGACATCTGGTTCACAGGTGTCTCTATGGGTTGGGAAATTTGGCAGCAGGGGAGTGCACTGTTACCCCTCCCTCACTACCAAATTTCCAAGCCCTGTGCAACCAGGTTGGCCTTGCCTGTTGCCATGTGGGGGATCAGGCCCCCGCGCTGGGTTAGGCCTGCTAGCCAGATCTGGCCTGTAGACAGACCAGGCACTACCCATCCGGCCCACGGGGTGAAACAGTTGGGCACCACTGCTGCAATAGATGCGTGGGGCTGGTTTTAAGTTACTGGAATGTATTTGTGCAAGGTGTAGTTAAATCTAGATTTCTTTGGTGTCATCAGTGCATAAGGCAGAAGGCAGGGTAGATTTATCCCTTGTAGACTAACTAAATCAGAGTTGTATAGTATAAACTTTCAGAAGCAGAGGATTTACCTCATCAGATGCTGTGAAAAGGTTACAGGAATCAAAGAGCATTTATACACATATTTTTTTCCAGCAATATGCTAGAGATCCATTGCTTCAGAGCAGACTCGATTAATTGAATCTGCTCTGCACATGAGCTGAGGCGAACTGAACTGCTTTGCATGCAGTTGTATAAACGGCAAAATGTGTGTCAGCATGCAGAAAATGGTGGCAGAGTGCTTTTGAACTAAAACAACTCCAAGGTGTTTTAGTTCAAAAATGTGCCACTGCCATTTTCTCAGCGCTGACATGCATTTTGCCACTATATACAACTGCATATGTTGGCAGCAAAATGCCTGCCTCTGCAATGCATACATGTGTAAAAATGCCTAAATCTTCTAAATAGAAAGCAATGGTTAGAATACAAAGGGTAGGGAAGGGGAGAGGAAAATGGTGGGGACACTGCTGGGATAGGGAAGGTGAGTAGGAGAGACTAAAAACAGCAGTTAACCTATTGAGGGATATAAGGATTATAAAAATGAAATCAATTAATGAGATAAGAAACCATAGTCTCTTTGTAGACCATACTTAATGCAATCCAGTTGGTGGATGATTTCTTGTTCTGCAATTTCCTTTTCACGTTTGTTTCTAAAGTTTTGTTATCTGAGAATAGCCACTCTGAGGTCACCAGTGGATTGCCCAGGGAGGTTAGTGCTTTGATCCTACTAACTCAATACACACCTTAAGGATCTGGAGCTGGGATTCCTACAGTTACAAGAGAATCCTAAAACTGTACCCACTCAGAACAATTGAGCCAGAGTCAGACCTCATGCTGACCCTGCTACAGTACCAACCCAAGGCAAGGACAACACTGATGACTGTCACCTGCAGCCCCCAACTTGAACACCTTAGACACATCATTAATGACCAAAAATCTCTCCTGGAAAATGACAACATCTCAAGGTAGCCATGGGGGAAAAACCTCTTCTGGCTTATAGGCAGCCCCCAGCTTGAAATAGTGTCTCTCAGCAACAGGCTACCTAACTTCTATTCTCACCAGGGCATGAGACCTTGCTCTCAACTCAGATGCCAGATGTGCCCCCTCATCAAAACAGACTGCATCATCACTGGACCAAATAACATGGATTATAAAATCCAAGGCCAATTTACCTGCACCTCTGTCAGCATCACGTACTCCATTACCTGCTTACAGTGTCCCTCTAGACTAGGGACAGAAGTTGCACATAAACTGGTTTAAGTAATCTAAAACTGGTTTAAACCTGTAACAACATAAGTTCAGTGCACATAAACCAGTTTCAAAATGGCTGAAACTTGTTTAAAATAAACCTGGTTGAATGTAGTATCAAACTTAACTGATTTGGGTCAACCCGGTTAATGAAACTTCTGTCCCAGACCCCTTCCTGGTTCAAGTTAAATCAGTGCCCTGGCATCCCAGTATGCTTTCCAGCCCTGGGCTGTGCTGTGCTGTCTGCTCCAGCAGAGAAGGGTAGGGGGTGAGGGGCGGGAAAAGGCAGGGGTGTGGGGCCAGGGAGTGGAGGTTAAACACCCCTTCCCCCACTCAAACGTACTGCTGACTGTGATTGTGGACTACAAATCCCAGAGGCACCTGAAAGCAGCCCCTGTTTGTGCCTAGAAGCTAAAAGAAATGATGAGCAACGCTCTAGAGTGCTGCTGTTGTAAGTCTGGACTGCAAAGCCCAGAGACCTTGGAGGCAGCAGGAATAAGTGAACACACAGCCTATGCTTGCTATATGCTAGAGAGCCATGCTGTAGCACCCCCTGGCTTCTGGCCTGAGCCAGTGCAGGAATGTGACTGCATTTCTTGAATCAAAAATAAATGTGTGTCCAGTTGTTTCTCAGTTTAATCTCTGCATCTTAGATTGACCTGAAAAGACTGAATCGATTCAGCCTTGGGCTTTTTGACTGTTGGTACTTAGCACTGCTGTCTACACTGGACAGATGAGGGGATCCCCTTGGGTAAGAATGAATGAACATGAATCTGACATCAGTTCCAGAAGGACGTATAAGCCTGTGTCTTGTGCGTGGCAGAAAACTTTAATCTTCTTGTATATTCTGTCACTGACCTCCAGTGTAGCTGTTCTTAGACAACAAAACTTTAAAAACAAACTTGAACAGGTCTTTGGCAGTCCCTCACAGTTAAGTATAATTGTCTTCCATGATTGTGTCTGAAGATGACTGGTGAGGCTGATTTGAGATTGACAGACTCTGTTGCAACTCAGGCACATATTTCCATATAGGATGGGTGGCTCCAGATTCTTGATTCAGTCCATAACATGTTGTTTCTGTTGCTCCCACTTTTCCATCTCTTGTTGTCATTGTAAGGTTTCAAAGTAGTGAGATCCTTGCAGCAGACTCTTCCTCCATTTGGGGTGTGTCCCAGGGATACAGGGTCAGAAAAGGGGGAAGCCTCATTCAGAGGCAGATCCCAGACTAAGGCGAAGGAAGGAAAAAACTTACCTGTCACAGAGGCCTGGAGGAGCGAGGAGGCGCACGGTGGAAAACCGCCCATGAGGTTTGTCAGCCGCGTCCGTATCCAGCTAGGAGAACTATCTAAATCTCAAACAGCAGGGAAGGACGAACAGACTAGTCCAAGGAGCAAGACCTCCCGCTCGATTTACCCAGGACTGTGCACAGACAGTCCAGGGCCTAGGGCAACAGGGGTCAAAGATAGGCTCCACAAAAAGGGGAGCAATCCAGCCCAGGAAGGAAGAGAGAGCCAAGGCACATGACATAAGGAGGAGGGAACAACCAACCAAAAGGGGATCAAAGCCTGAGAAAAGGCCTCTGGTCTATGTAAATGACATCCCTAGGCAGGTTGCATGGTGGAAGCTGAGAAACATCATTGAAGAGAAAGTTGGAGGAGTGGCATATGTTAAGATCTATAAGGGACCAGTAGGGAGACTCACTGTCCGGGGAAAGATAGAATTTTGGAAAGAAGAAGATGCCCAGAAGGCATTAAGGAGACAGTGGGAGATATGGGGAAGGCTCCAAGACCTCCAGGGAGCCAGGGAGAAACAAGAGACTCTACAATCTACCTGGAGAAAGAGACCCAGGTATGTAGGAAGGGAATGTGGATGGGCCAGAGAAGAGAGGGAGAAGAAAACCCCAAAAGTAGGCAGGAGCTTGGCTGGCAAAGGGTGCAACTTACTAAGGCTGGCTAATGTGGAGGGACTACCTGTGGTGGGTAACTCCCAGCAAATCCCACATGGTGCACCGTTGGGTAACAGGCGAGTAAGAGGTGCCTGAAAACCTCCACCTCCTGTATCTGAGTTGCCGGGTGCCTGAAGAAAAGCCCAGAGAGAAGCCCCAGATGGATGGAACACCTGGCAAGAATGAAGACTTGGCTCGGTGAGTCTGGAATTTAAGGGGCAAGGTGTGTCACAGAATACTTCGGTGCTCTGCTCCTATAAAGAGGGGAGGTGTGTAGCAGGGCACTGAGGTGCCTGCTACTTTTGAAGCAGTAAGCAAGGAGCCCAGCTGCAGGTTGTCAGGGTAACCGGTGGGAATCAGCTGACCGGAAGGGGCAGGACCTGACTCCCATTTAAACCCAGGCTGAGGCCAGGCAGACAGTTCCCTGCTGGCTGCCAAAGAGGTGGGAGCCCTGCCTGAGTGAGGAAAAGGATGGGGCCTGAATGACTGAACAAGGTGATATCGGTGAGATGGAGAAACCCTGGAGCAGCAAATGTTGTTATAGCCAGATGGCTTAGATTTATGTTATAGCCTAGGGGCTTGAGTCTTCTGTTTACTACCGGTGGTTTAGGTGAGGCTATTAGGGGCTGGAGGAGGCCTCATAGGGGGCCCACGGTAACGTGGGGACCCTGGCGCCAGAAAGTGCACAGCATTTTGGGGTGTGCAGGCCCCAGCCCTAGAACAAAGGGGCCAGGCACAGCTACGGCCACCTGAGCCCATCTGTGGGGGTTCAAGACCCCGAGGAGGAGAGTTGGGGCGAGGCATGGCCACCTGAGGTTGTAGAAGCCCCAGAGCAAGGGGGCAGCAATTGATGAGCACCAGAGGGTGTGGTGAGGAAGCCCCAGAGCAAGGGGGCAGCGATTGATGAGCGCCAGAGGGCGCGGTTGTGAGACAAGGTTACGGAAAGCCAGAGCATCTGTGGGGCATGGTTGTGAGACAAGGCTACGGAAAGCCAGAGCGCCTGTGGGGCTCAGGGTGAGAGACAAGGGCTGTGGAGAGCCCAAGCACCAGAGAGGGTGCAGAGAGTGGCTAAGACTAAACAACATCCAGTACATCAGCAAGGCTTGGGGTGTGGTAAAGGGGTGGTTGGAGCCGCGCATAGCCCATAAGGCTGGGGTGTCCGGGACCCCATTATCAGAACAAGTCTCGGGGTAGCAGGGAAAACCGTGACCAAGGGGATGAAAGGCAGCCTCCCTTTAATATTTATAAGATCAAGACGTGGTGGATGAGAACAAGGGTGCTTTAACGCAAACTTGGCACAGTAGGGGGCGCTAGGGGAGATCACGGGCGTCCCTAGGACCTCGCTCCATGATGGGGTGGTTCTGGACAACAATATCCCATGAGTTGATGTCGATGCTGCATTTTTTCAAGTTAGCATTGAGGATGGCCTTGAAGTGCTTTCTCTGCCCTCTTGAGCACATGCCTTGACCAAGCTGAGAGTCTAAAACTAGCTATGAAGATTTGGCAGAGGGCAGCTTTAATAATTGTGATCTTCTCATGATTGTGGTCTTCTCCTTTTCTGTCCCTTGTAATCTGGATCCAGTTCAAGGAAGTGAAAAATCTGAAAGTAGCCTCTCTTTTTTGGAACTTGATGAGATTCAGATTTGTAGGGCTCTTTGAAGATATTTTTAAAGTCCTTAGGGATGTCTTGAACATCATCTGGGTCAAACTTGCTTTTTCTTTTAAATCTGATTAGATTTATTAAACCATTTGTTTCCCATTCCATTCAATACATTTGTTTTCTTCTGTTCATGTAAGATTGTTTCAAGGGAGAGAAGGGAGTTTAAGTCATATTCTTCTGCAAGTTGACTTTGTTTGTGTCTGTGTGATGGGGGGGCCAGCTCAGGACTGGGTCACAATTTTAGCCTACCTGGCTGTCTCTGGGCTAGCCACCCACCTTCCTCTCTTGCCACACCTTGAAGGTAATAATTAAGATGTCAATCAGACAGGAGGCTGCCCATTTACTTGCTCTGGTGATAAGGGCATTACACATGGCTCTGACCTCCTCTTACCGTGTCCTGTGCCTCACAGATGGCTACATAAGTTGATGATAGATCCAGCCCATGGCTAGGTGAAACTCTCCCCCTTGTAGGGCCTCTGACATCCAATGCACATACTCTGCCTGTGGCAGTGAGATGCCCCCACAGGCTCCCAAAGGAGAAAAGGCAGTCCCTTTGGGCCCCCAGCCACATGAGCAGCACCCCCACAGGGGAAACTCTCCTCCAGGGGCTCAGCCGGAGCTGGAGCCGGAGCTGTGGCTGCACAAGCTGTTTAATCAGCTGTTCCCCGGGTGGGGAAAAGACGAGCCAATTGCGGCAGCAGCACTTCAGACCATCCTCTCAGACACCCTACTTTACGTGACCAATGGCCTTATGCCTTACTCTGGGCTGAACTCAACCACTTGCCCCTCTCACACACAGCACTTTGGGCTGATCACACACCTCTGTGTGGGCCTCCATGTATTTCTGCCCCCGCACTGGGGCCACCAGGGCCTTTCATCCTATGGGGCTCAGGTACCTCTCACTAGGTGTGCCTGGCCCTATGTCATCAGGGTCTTTCACCCTATGGGCTCAGATGCTGCTCTCTAGTTGTGCCTGGCCCCATGTCTATCCCTACTTTGGGGTAACACACCAGGATGTGGGGACTGGGGTTTTAGGCACCCCTACCCGCCTTTCACTAGGGAGGCAACTGGCCTGGCATTTCTGGGGAACTGCCCTGCCATGAACAGTCCCACCAGGCCATCCTTCCACAGCAGGGTGCAGTTTCAAATCATACCCATGCCATCCCCATAGCTCCTGCCCTTACCTCCAAGATGTTGTGAGCCACAGCTCCAACTGGGCGGCATTCTCCCTACCCCCCCCCTCCAATCCCAGGGCTCTCCTGGGGTCAGGTGACTGCCTGATTTAAGGCTAAACCACACCTGCAGGCTGCCCCACTGCCTGCTTTCAAACCTTAAAGTGGCAGGCACCAAAGGTACTTTGCTACAGTCTGGCATGTACACACATCTTTCAAGATTAAACTGGCTGTTGGCTGTTCTAAATTTGTCACTTATAGAATGCAGGCTTATTTTTTTCCTGGTAATATAACTA
>NW_017728992.1:163123610-163125277 GCF_001723915.1 Gavialis gangeticus | reverse complement strand
GCTGGCTGGCAGTGACTTGGCCCAGGGGTTTTGAAAGGGTAAAAGATGATTGGAGGACTTGGGATTCCCTTTCCTCACCAATCAGGCCCCAGAGACTCACCTTCCATGTCCCCTGATTGGCCCCTTGGGTCACCTGGAGGGGGATAAAAGGGGCAGCACAGCTGACTCAGGGGAGACCAGCGAGGGACCACAAGGAAGGAGTTTCAAAGAGCTGGGCCACTGGGGCAGGAGTTGTTGTCCCAGAAGAGCCTGAAGGAGTGGGACCTGCAGGCAGCAGTGGGACCCTCAGCAACGCAGCGTGCACCTACTGGGCTCCAGGATCCCTCTATGAGAGGCTGCAGCAACAGGAGAGGTTCCCCAGCTCCAGCAAGGATCTGAGCAGTGACCTGAGAGGTTCCCAGCTCTGCTTCCAGCTCCTCCAATAAGAGACCAGGCAGCTTGACGTGAGGCAGGGGATCCTAGAAGGTCAAGATCCCTAGCAGCTTGGCACAGTACCAGTGCTGGTGGCTGTGTGGTAGAGTATTTGCCTACCACGTGGGAGATCTGAATTCAAGTCACAGCTGGGGTGAGTGAACCAGCAGGGAGAAATTCTTGTTGTAGTGGTAAGGGGTCATTGTGCTTTCTCCCCCTCCAGGTACCCAGGCCCTATATTCCTTGTCATTTGACATTTTGTATTTTTTGCCTTTTATATTTCACCAGCCAGTATTGTTTGTTCTGCTGTTTGTGTTTTATATTTTGGTTAACCCTGTCTTTTGTTGACTGGATGAATATGTCAATGATTGTAAGTGTCTGGTTATGTTTCCAGTACTGTTACCTCATTAAAAGGTATATGCTTAGGTCCCCATTGGTGGTCTGGCTCTGCTGTATAGGGGAAGAGAGTTCCTACACCTTCCACAATGCTTGTGCACCTGCTTTGATCCCTTCAATTGGATAGGGGGTACCTCTTGGAGTACTGCCCAGCTTACACACAGCTTTTGTTGATTTCTTTGTAGCCTGTGGTGCCTTTTTTAGAATGGATTTTGTGACTGTTTGGTCCTTAAGTAGAGATGAATTGGCTCTTGAAAGACTACATTTTGGGCATATTTCACCCAGTTAATCTGGGTGCCATATTCAGAATTGAAATTCAGTGCATTGTGGATACCTGACAAAAAGACTAAGCTTAGTGAGGCTCCTGGTAGCGACATTCTAATGCAACAGTCACAGCCGTAGTCAAATCCTGGGGAACTGAGGATTCTCAACATACTTTTTTAGTTTTAGGGTTTGTTTTTTAAATGAAAATCTTATATTGTTTAATGCAGTCATGGGAGAAAGGGTGTGATCTGCCAATGGGCTGTGAATACTGCTAAAAAGAAATCAAGAATGCCGCTATAAGAAAGGTTACAGCATCTAATGGCCTCAGATGGCTGACGAGCTTTAAAGCCTCTTCATATTAGCAACAGCCTATGTATTTGAAAGCAGATTTATTACCTAAAGACCTTTCTGTGGCTTCCACTGAAGTTGGTAGGAGTTTAGGCACTGAATTATTTGGCCGCATGATTGCATTGGGAATATTTACAATATGCCCTGCATTCAGTATGATCATTGATATTTTCATAAGTGATAAGGAGGGCAGTTTTCCCACCCCTGGCCCCACACAGGCTGATATGTCTCAGGCCCCGCATACCTCT
>NW_017728992.1:163113240-163118610 GCF_001723915.1 Gavialis gangeticus | reverse complement strand
TGGTAGGAGTTTAGGCACTGAATTATTTGGCCGCATGATTGCATTGGGAATATTTACAATATGCCCTGCATTCAGTATGATCATTGATATTTTCATAAGTGATAAGGAGGGCAGTTTTCCCACCCCTGGCCCCACACAGGCTGATATGTCTCAGGCCCCACATACCTCTAGGGATGGCTCTGGTGATCACTGATAAGTATGTTGGCTGCAGGCAAACACCTTTGGTTGTAAGTGGTAGTTCCTAGAGCTTGAATGCCTCTTTATATAAGGTCTCAGAAAATACTCAGCCTGGTTTGGAGGGTTTCCCAACAGGATTTACACAAGAGGCAGGCCAGTGTATGTTCCCCCCCCTACTTGCCTCGATTGCTTTGGTGCCATTCTCAGGGGGAGGCATTTCCTGGCCAAGGAGCAGACCTTCTGCTGTCACAGGGGCATGTGATGGGAACAGGGTGTTCTGGGACATAACATGGCAGTCAAGATGGCTACCAACACGGCAGCCAGGGGTTGGGCCTTATGAAGTCACAGACTGTGTGATGGGAACAGGGTGTTCTGGGACAAAATGGTGGCTAAGATGGCTACCAAAATGGTGGTCAGGGGTGGATCTTCTAATGTCATAAGGGCATATGATGGGGCAGGACTTCCTGTTTCAGGGCCAGAAACACTGCAAAATGGAGAACTTCTGGGGGGAAGGGGTGGCGTTTCTGTTGATGAAGGTCAGGGGTGGGACTTCTGGCCCCAAGATGGCGATTAGGGGGCAGGGCCAGTGATGGGGCCATGGGCGTGGGGTCAGGGTCAGAGGTAGGGCTAGGGGCAGGGCACCTGTTTGGGGGTGGGGGGGGCTTGTCAGTTTGACAAGAGGTATGCCCTATATACTATGAATTCCTATATTTGATCTTCATAAGCCTGGTCAGGATATCTGAAGGGAAAAATGAAAAACTTTTAGGCTAATGGTAAGAAAACCTAACAGTTGCTTCTCAAATATATGAAGATTATTGACTTGACAGTGGCAAAAGATGACCTTAGGTTTACCCAGGATATTTATTTAACTAGTTTCGAGACATATTTCCCTCCAGGTAGTGTGTGAAACAGGAGAAAAGTGCAATGGAAAGGTACAAAGAAGTACTGCTTGAAAGGGGTCCAAGTCACCTTAGGATTCAGTCCATTCTGGTCTAATTTTCTGAGGTGCTGACCACCCTCAGCCCTAACTGAAGTCATACTACCAGCTGTTCAAAATTTTTTAAACTGGACTTTTCTTTTTCGGTTATGTGTGGTTTCATTTTATTAGGTGCCACCGAATTTTCCTTTTTAAAATAGGTGTCACTATGAACGAGGCTTCCACTCACACAAGTGTGGCCTACATAGTGCGGCATCACTCACATATTATGGATATTCAGTGTTGTGTTTATATGTGTATCATTTGCTCCCCTTCTGTTTAAATTGTATCCATGGTTACTTTCTACCTCCCCTCCTAAAAAAATAAAAATAAACCAAATAGCTTTGTAGGATTGCTGACTGATTTTTTTTTTTTTTTTTTTTTAAATGCAGCCATGGAAAAAAATGGTCATCTATTACATTTTTTTTTAAAGCTTAACCCGTACCTGGTAGATTAACAGAAGAATCAGCTTTCTTTGTCTTGTCATATTCATTAGCACTAAGCTGTCCAAATGCAGACATCAGTAGTCAATTTTCTTGAATTGCATAGGTGTTTGGGACTGTCATCAACATGACACGACAACTAGGAACCTGTTTCTTGTTCTAAAGCAAAACCATTTTCCTAGGCATAATATTACACATCATGTTAAGAAACAGAATATATCCTTTCTGGCTGGCATAACATGTCCTTAAACTGGTTTTATTATATTTAAGTAATTACTGGAAAGAATCTAAGTGTTTGTGTTGTGAAGATATTCCTCTGCCTTCCTTATATTTTTTACAAATTTATATTTGAAAATATTACTTACAAAAAATAAAAATGGCTTACATTTTTGTGAAATGTTGAAGGTAATGGATGAAATAGTACAACATTTCTAGATATGGAGATTACCCCACCATTGGTGTGGAAGGCAGCTTTCCATTATATAGGACTGAGAGCACGCAATGGTGAAAGAAACCTTTCAATTCTGTCACTGCAGTCCAGGCAGCTTTTCTTTGCTACTCATTAAACCACATTCTTCACTAAAGTTACTGGCTGAAAGACAAAGCTTTAAGATGCTGTCAGAAATAATTGCTTTCATGAAAAGCAGAGAGCTGAAGAGTGAAACTTTGGAAAAAGAACAGCAGAGCAGAGGTGGGGTGAAGATGAGGCAGTGTTTGAAAAGTAGATAGATTAGTTGAGATAAAGAAGAATTGAAAAATGATTTTAGTGCCATAGAAATGTGTAAAGGAGTCTATTGCAACAAACTACAATAATGTAGTTTAGATGTCAAAGGAAGATGTGGCTATGATTAAGGGGCTTTGAGTTCAGTAATATTATGGGAAAGGGCTAAAATACAATTTTTCCAAGAAAAGATCCTTAAGAAAAAGTAATTGAAGAAAAGATATAGTGAGCTTAAGCTGGCTTGTCAGCAAAAGGAAGCTTGGCAAGGATGTATTGTACGAGAAGGATGCTGCTTATAATGTAAACAACATTTTAAGTATACTTTCATTTGAAAATATACTAATATAATTTGTTTATAGTATTGGTTATTTATTACCTTATCTCTTCATTCAGAGGAGTGATTTTTTTTTTAAAATGCAGCTGTGCCTATGCTAAGGGGATTAAAATGCACAAAGTGAATATCATAAACAGTCTTACGCTATGGAGAGGCATTACATTTCTGCTGGGAGAAGAGCCTTTCTTCTCGTACAAAAAGAGAGCATGCAGCTGTTCAAGGGGTTTTTCTCAAAGACACTTGGTGCTTCTATGAACAAAAGAGAGCACTTCCAATGAAGGAGATCAATCTTTCTTCTCGGACGCCATCTCAGATACAAGTGGGATACCCCCGGTATCCTAAAGCCTTTATTCCTGTGCTGTCCTGTGCTGTCCTGTCCTGTCCTCTCCTTGGGATCTTGAAATCTATCGCTTCATGATCACTGTCACCCAAGTTGTCTTCTACCTTCACATTCTTGACCATTTCCTCCCCATTTGTGAGCAGCACTTTCAGAGGTGTCCCTCCTAGTTGGTCTCTGGGCATTTTTGCATGTGCTTCTGGATGTGACCTCAGGCGCTTTAATTAGTGAGCTGTGCTAATTAAAAGCACCCATGCATCACGTGTATCAGTATCGCTGCACGTCCCTATGCAGAAAAAATGACAGCAAGGCACTTTGAACTAAAGCTCATCAGATGTGTTTTATTTCAAAGTGCCCCACTACCATTTTGTCAGCGTGGAGATGCACAGTGACACTGATACACGTGTACAAGGCTGCTGGAGTGCATCAGTTTCTGTGTTCCAGTAGATTTGATTAATCGAGTCTGTTATGATGCATTGGAGCAGGCTCCCTGCATGTGTATGGGAGCCCTCTATCACCTGTACCAAAAATTATCCCCAGTGCACTCCAAGAACTTGCTGGATTGATTGTGCACTACTGTGTTATCCTTTCCAGCAGATGTCACAGTAATTAAAGTCCCCCATGAGCACCTGATCCTACTTTCTGTTAGTTTTTCATGAAAAAGCCTGGTTTGGTGGTCTATAGCAGACACCTACTACTGTTTTACCCTCTTATCTTGACCCAGAAGCTTTCAACAGGCCTACCTCCTGCTTTGCACTGCATGGCAGAGCAAGTGAACGCCTCTTGCACAGAGCAATGCAACTTCCTTTGCCTGTCCTTCCTGAAGGAACTATATTCATCTGTGACAATACTCCAGTCATGTCCACTAAGTCTCCATTATCCCAATGACATTTTACTTCTGCGACTGTTCTGCCTGCTAGTTCTCTGTGTTTTTCATATTAATGAATAAACATCATTGCTAACTAGCTGATTGCCCTAATTCTTCACAAAATCATTGCCAAGGCTCTCCATGTTGCATCCTTTTTTCTTTCTTTTTTTTTTTTTAACAAGCTTACCTGACCCAGGTTGCTGAGAGATCTGTGGGCTTGTGTGACCATCCCCCACTACACCTAGTTTAAAGCTTTCCTTACTAAATCTTTCCTTACTAGGTTACCAAGCCTGTATGTGAAGATACTCTCCTCCCTCTTACTCAGGAGGACCCCATTTCTTCCTAGGTGTCAGGGACCCTAGCAGGCAACCCGGCCTAGGTTAATTGCCTATGCAGCCACATCTGCTTTGGGATTCTGGCTGGCAAGTTCTGCCCCAGCTAGTAACCCACCTGGCTTCCTGAATGGCTGCTGGGAGTTCAATCTCCCCATTTATTCCCACCTGTGGCAACTGCCTGTAACCTTCCTAGCAGTTCTGACCCCAATTTGCTTTGGTAAGATTCCTGGTTCCTGTACTTTCTAGCTCTGACTCTCCCTGTGGCTCTGTTTCTTAGTTCCTGACCCTGCTTGCCTTTGGTCTTGGATTTTGGGTTGCAGATTATCCCTTTGATTTGGTAATTTGGCATCTAATTCCTGGACTCTGACCCCAGCCTGTGTTGTGGACTCCACCCCTGGGTTTCCCTCTGGATTTAGTAATGAAGCTCCTGAACTCTAACCCAGCCC
This sequence comes from Gavialis gangeticus, assembly GCF_001723915.1. Lineage (NCBI taxonomy): Eukaryota > Metazoa > Chordata > Crocodylia > Gavialidae > Gavialis > Gavialis gangeticus. The sequence continues at coordinate 163,113,973 of NW_017728992.1, read as the reverse complement.
TAGGCCCTTGCCTTCCCTCAATGGCCTAACCATTAGACCAAACTACTTACAACCTGATCACTTACAACTGCAGTCCTCTCACTTGGAACAGTACCTTATGGTCAAAGAAACCGTACTGCTTCTGGTGACACCATCTAAGTGATCTTTTAGCCTTATTATGGACTCTGTTTACCCTCACGATTACATAAGGACATCTCCTGTGCAAAGAAGAAATTAAAGTTGGGAACAATGTCCTTTCTGTATAATTGTAGGTTCTTATGTAATGATATACAACCACTGTAGCTTATTTTTATCTTCAGAAAATACACAAGGGCAATTAAGAAATACCACACTGTTCCAAACCTGTGCTGGCTTTATATTAGAATTCATGGTAATAATGAAACTTCTTTCTGCATCTTTTTTTTTTTTTTTAAGACTTGTATTTCATGTCTCTCCTACTTGCCTTTTTTTTCTTTGATTATTGCTGAGAGACTGGGGAAAATGAAAATGCACAGTGGAGCTGGAATTTCCAGGTAGGTAAAGTTTTAGATATAGTCATTTATAGTAACTATGGCATGGTTACCATGGGGACTTACCCCTTAATTAGGTTGTGATGATTTGTGAGAGCCATCTATGGACAGCTTTCGAATTCTATCTGATTTTTGGGGGCTGTCTAGATGCAGTCATATTAGATGGCAAACTCTATTATCTGTGTGGAGTTTGGTTGCTTTCACTGCTGACTACCTCCATAACA
>NW_017728992.1:163107774-163108240 GCF_001723915.1 Gavialis gangeticus | reverse complement strand
AGCTAACGTGGTCCCCATCTTCAAAACAGGGAAGAGAGAGGACCCAAGCAACTATAGGCCCGTCAGTCTTTCCTCAATCCTAGGGAAACTCTTTGAGAAGATCATCAAGGAGCACATCTGCGATGGGCTGGCTTCAGGGATGATGCTCAAGGGCAACCCACACGGTTTTATTAGGGGCAGATCATGTCAGACCAACCTGATTGCCTTTTATGATCAGGTCACAAAAGTCATGGATGCAGGTGTTGCCATGGACGTAGTCTTTCTGGACTGCAGCAAGGCCTTTGACACCATCTCCCACCCCATCCTCATTAAAAAACTAGGCAGCTGTGGCATTGATGCCTACACAGTCAGATGGATTGCAGATTGGCTGAAGGGTCATAATCAGAGGGTGGTGGTGGATGAGTCATATTCGCCCTGGGGGGAAGTGGGCTGTGGAGTCCCCCAGGGCTCGGTCTTTAGGCCCGCA
>NW_017728992.1:163083422-163102774 GCF_001723915.1 Gavialis gangeticus | reverse complement strand
AGCCTGCGGGACCTGACCCTGTTCAGCCTTCACAAGAGAAGACTGAGGGGGGACCTGGTGACCTGGTGCCCGTCTATAAACTCACTAGTGGGGACCAGAAGGATTTGGGAGAGACCTTGTTTCTCCTAGCGCCCCCTGGCATAACAAGGAATGGCCATAAGTTGTTGGAAAGTAGGTTTAGATTAGACATCTGTAAGAACTACTTCACAGTTAGGGCAGCTAGGATCTGGAACCAACTTCCAAGGAAAGTGGTGCTGGCTTCTACCCTGGGGGTCTTTTTAAGAAGAGGCTTGATGCCTACCTAGCTGGGATCATTTGAGTCCAGTTTTTCTCCAGCCCAGGCAGGGGGTCGGACTTGAAGATCTACAAGGTCCCTTCCGACCCTACTTCTATGATTCTATGAACAAGCTAAAACTAACAAGAGGTAACATAAGAAATTCTTGCATTTGCCACAAGAGGATAATTAAACTTTGATAGTTCTTTGTTCAGATGAAAGCACCCCCTACCTTCTCTGGAGAAAGAACTGGCTACTGCCCGGGGCAAGACAGTTTTCCTGTCTGACCTTCAGGGACTAAACATTAGGGGTGTGTGAAGCATAACATATTCAATTTGGATTTGGCCTGAATCGGGGACAGTGATTCAAGTCCCTGATTCAATTCGGCTGAATCCGAATCTGAAGATTCAGTGATACAGACACAGCTTTAAATGTTTTTTTCTACATACCTCAAGGTACCAGCTCAGCTTGTGAATGCTGCAATGCTAGGGTGCATGGAGTGTCCCACAGGAGCTTGGGTGAGCCCCCCCACATGCTTGGTGGCAAACTCAGAAGTGGACCAGAAGTACTTCTGCTCCACTTCTCGGTCCGCTGAGGAGTGCAAGGGGGTCCCTCCCACTCCCCCCTCTCCAGCTCAGTGATTGGCTGCAGGGGGACCCTGGGTGCTCCCCCCAGACCCAGGAGGCACCAGTTGCCAAGCCAGGCGGGCATGGGGGGTGGTGCCACCAGCACGCTTCCCAGTGGACCCAGAAGTGGACTGGAAGTGCTTCTGGTCCACTTCTGGGTCTGCTACTGAGTGTGCTGGGGAGCTCCCTGTGCTTCTGTGGGAACTCTATGCACCCCAGCATTGCAGCTTTCATGAGCCACCTACTACCTGGAGGTATGTAGAAAAAACATTTAAAGCTGTGTCTATGTCCAAACCGCTGAATCTTTCCAAATCTCTCTAAATTGATTCAGAGGGTTCTGATTTGGAGAGATTAAAGGGTCTTCTGATTTGATTTGGATTCAGAGATTTGGCCACTGAATCGGGCCAAATCTCCACTGAATCGAATCAGGGACCGAAGCTTCGCACAACCCTACTAAGCATCATATTCTCTGCTATGGGACTGTGGGGGAGGAGAGGAGCCGGCAGGGTCCCAAACCCCACGCCCCGACCCCAACGGACGTATTTCCTGCCCCTCGGCTCAAAACGCCAGGGCGGTGGCACTTACCATCCACAGGTGTGCCCAGGATAAAGGGGAAGCAGCGGTTCGGCTCAATATAAAAGAGACACCGACTGCGGCTCCCAGGGCGGAACCGGAAGAGTGCGGCGGTGGAGCCGATGCCGGCAGGAGCACCCGGGGACTGATACAAGCAGCAAGGAGGCACGGCAGGACCTTTTGGGGTAAGGGTAGACCCTGACGGGGCTTGGGAGCCGGGGAGGAACCAGCCCAGCACAGCCACAGACTGTTTTGAGCCAGCAGGAATGGCTCGGCCTGGCAGGAGCTGGCAAGCCGTATTTTCTCTAATACAGGGGCACTCACAGAGGGTGAAGGTGCCGCATCTAAGACTGAGAGAGGCAAGAGGACCTCGAAAGCCCTAGAGCGGGCTGGGGAGCTCGACGGAAGCTCGTGAGAGGGTGTTAACACCCACAGTGGACAGGGAAAGACCGAGGAGGCCAGCAAAAGATCCAGGCAGCCTCCAGGCTCTGGGGAATCCCTGGCTGTCAGTGTTAAGTTGTTTTCTTATCTTTCCGTTTGCGGATCCTGGGCACGGTATCCTGACAGGGGACTGGACGAGGTTGATGATCACCCTCATGGTGGAACGGGTGAGGGTGTAGGGGCGGCGGAGCCCTCAGCAACGCTGGACCTCTAGGACCCTGGAATCCCATCCTCGGACGGACACGCGCCAGATTATCAACACTGAACCAGGTTATCATCAAAGTCGTGGCAGGCGGTCTGGACGTGCCCAGCCGACGAAGGAGCGGTTCCTGGTGGGTCACCCAGAAGACTGTCCCGATGCATGGAGGGGGAGGTGACGGCGAGGAGCAACAACGTCAGAGATACCCCCCCCCCAACATCTGGTGCATTGGCCGGGAAACTTGACGGCGGCCTCCTAACGGAAACTGAGGACCCTGGATGGAGCACCAACAGGTAATCACGATAACGGAGTCATTGCAGCAGGCCATGAACTTAATGGCTCAAGTTATGCAACAGGAACAACAGCAGGCTATAAGGCAAACGAGCCTACAAGAACATATGCTCCAACAACAAGTGTGGGCCCAGAGAGGGCCATGGGATTTCAGGATGCCAAAGATGTCTAGGGAAGATGACCCAGAGGCATTCCTCGAAACCTTCGAGAGAGTGCCCTTAGCAGCAGGGGTGGAAAGGTCAAAATGGGCCGGCCACCTAGGGGTCCTGCTGATCGGACAAGCCCAAGCGGCGTACAGGGCAATGTCCAGAGGAGACGCTCAGGACTACGATAAAGTTAAAGCAGAGATCTTGAGACGGCTAGATATTACACTGGAGTGACACTGCCAGGCCTTCTGAAAGGAGAAGTCGGGAGAAGCGAGGGCCCCTCACATCCTATGGCAACACCTGGCGGACGAGTTAAACAAGTGGCTTAGACCAGAGTCGGCCTCCAAGGAGGAGTTATGTGATCAGATCCTACTGGAACAATTCATATCGGACCTAGATGAAGATACCCAGAGGTGGGTTAAGTGCCATTGCCCCCCCTCGTCAAGGGAAGCCCTGCGGTTAGCAGAGCAATTTGATATGGCCCAGGTCAACTGCCGCAAAAACAGTGGGACCAAAGGAAAAATATCCCTCGTTAGACAAGGCAAGGAAAGCAGGGGAAACAAGAGGGGCAGCCCCACAAATCTAACATGTTTCCTTTGTGGGCAGAAGGGGCATTTCATCAAGAACTGCCCGCAGGGACTTCGAGCCAGATTGACCAAGGGTGCAGAATCCCTCGATGATCGGAGGGGACTAGAAGAACCAATGGAGACAGAGGCGATGGATTGTGGGGTCGGAGGACATGGAACGGAAGGAGTCCGGCCCCTACCTGAGATTCAGGTGTGGGTTGGGGGACGCCCCGTCATGGCGGTTGTTGACACAAGCTGCGCCCAGTCCCTGGTGCGCCCCTCCCTGGTGGAATGGCAACAGGCCCGACGATGCCCCGGAGTACACATGCTCTGTCTTCATAAGCAGAAATCATATGTCGAGAAACGGCTGCTGGATGTACAAGTAAGGGGCACCAGGCGACAAATGCTGGTGGGCCTAGATGAGGATATTCTGTATCCCATGATCTTAGGCCAGGACTGGCCGGAGATCTATGAGATAATAGCCGTGCTTCGGCAATCTGAGGACTCAAGGGACGGGCTTGCGGGAACCGAATCCGAAGGGACAGATGAGGCGGAAATGGAGGCTTTAACTAACATGACCCATTTCCGAGAGGCGCAGGAGGGTGACCAAGAGTTGCGGCCGTGCTGAGAGATGGAAGCAGAGCGACTCGGCCAGCAGGTAAGGGCCCCCGAAAGGGAAAGGCCAATTCCCAGGGTAGAACTGAGAGGGGGGTTATTGTATAGAATAAAGGCAGGCAGGGCCAAGAGGGAGGAAGTGGCCCAGTTAGTTATACCTCAATCCTACAGAAGGCCTCTCCTAAGACTAGCCCATAACAACCCTCTAGGAGGACACCTGTGGAAACATAAAACAGAGGCCTGTCTGGCGTGTTGGTGTTTCTGGCCCCGCATGTATGAGGACATTGAAAGATACTGTAAAGCTTGCCAGGCCTGCCAGAGGGTAAGCACCTACAAACCCCCCAAGGCACCTTTGCAATCGATGCCGGTGATACGGGAGCCATTCGCGCGGGTGGCATTAGATGTGATCGGGCCGATACCCCGGAGCGCAGGGGGACATCAGTTTGTGCTGGTGTTGATTGATTATGTGACTCACTTCCCAGAAGCTATCCCATTGAGAACAGTCACAGGGCCCAAAGTAGCCAAAGAACTAATGAAGTGGGTGGCTAGGTTTGGGATACCAAAGGAGATCATAACAGACCAGGGAACCAATTTTATGTCATCGGTGTTAGGAGCCTTATGTAAGGTGTTGCAGGTGTGTCACTTAAAAACTGTGGTGTACCACTCTCAGACTAATGGCTTGGTAGAGTCGTTTAATGGAACGTTAAAGGGTATGCTGCGGCAGTGCACTGAGGCCGAACCAAAAAAATGGAACTTGATGGTTCCACTCTTATTATTTGCCATCAGAGATGCTCCCCAGGCCTCGTTGGGGTACTCACCTTTTGAATTGACTTTTGGACACCGGCCTCGTAGCCTACTAGATGTAGTGAGAGAAGGGTGGGAGGCGGAACTGGACCCGGGAAGGGGAGCACCCGTACATGTACAGGAGCTAAGGGAGCGATTACGGGCAGTGAACGAAATGGCCCAGGCTAATTTAGAGCGAGCTCAGGACGAGCAAAAAGAAAGGTATGACAGCCGGGCTAGGACAAGAGAGTTAAGGGTGGGCCAAAAAGTGTTGGTTTTATTGCCCAGTGTGACCAGTAAGTTCGTAGCAAACTGGCAAGGACCTTTTACTATTACTAAGAGGGCAGGCCCTGTGGACTATGAGATACTACGGCCAGGGGCTAAAAAAGAGCGACAGATATACCACATTAACCTCTTAAAGGAGTGGCATGAGTCAGAGGGCCTGCTAATCTCACACGACCCCAAGGCGGCAGGATCCAGGGCACCCACTAGCAGCGATAAAAAGAACAACGAGCCTTGGGATCAAATATCAGTGGGGAAACAGTTGCACGGTAACCAGCTTCCCCAATTACAGGAGTTAATAAGGGAGTTTAAGGATGTCTTCACTGAGCAGCCCAGAAGGGCGATTGGAGTCGATCATAAGATTATTAACAAAGAGGGACAGATAGCCAGAGAGAGATGGCGCTGGATCCCTTATCATAGATTTCAGCCCATAAAAAAGGAACTTGAAAAAATGCTAGATCAGGGGATTATTGCGCCTTCTCACAGCCCATCGCATAGTCCCCTGGTAGCGGTAGAAAAACCGGATGGGAGTTTAAAGTTATGTGTGGATTTCAGGAAATTAAATGCTATGTCCCAGTTTGACGCGTTCCCAATGCCGCAGGTCAGTGAACTGGTAGAACGCATAGGACAGGCAAAGTTTATTTCTACCCTTGACCTGTCTAAGGGATATTGGCAAATCCCGTTACGGAAAGAAGACCAACCCAAAAACAGCGTTTGGCACACCATGGGGTTTGTTTGAATTCAGGAGAATGCCTTTCGGTCTGAATGGGGCTGCAGCCACCTTTCAAAGGCTAATGGACTGGGTCCTGGCGCCTCATCAGAGCTACGCTGCAGCTTATATAGATGACATTGTAATATATACAGAAACCTGGGAACAGCATCTAAAAGCCCTCAAGGCCATTCTACGAGAACTAAGGCAGGTAGGCTTAACCGCTAACCCAAAAAAATGCGCCATAGGAAAGAGGGAAACCAAATATCTCGGGTTCTTCGTGGGACAAGGCCGCATAAACCCCTTTTGGACAAATTAAAAGCCATTCGGGACTACGTAGCCCCCACGACCAAGAAACAGATGCAGGCCTTCCTAGGGCTGGCAAGCTATTATCAAAGGTTTATCCCAGAATTTGCCGAGATAGCTAACCCTCTAGTTGAAACCATGAAAGGGCGCAAGGCAGGCAACGTCGAATGGAACGAAAAACGACTGAAAGCGTTTGGAGACCTGAAAAAGGCCTTATGTCAGGAGGTAGTTTTACATACACCTGACTTTAATCTTCCTTTCACGCCTCAGCGTATGCCCTGGGAGCGGTGTTATCCCAAGAAGTCGAGGGAATAGAGCGACCGATAGCTTATGCCAGCCGGCGGCTCAATGACCACGAAAAAAGGTACTCTACTATTGAGAGGGAATGCTTGGCGATCCGATGGGGAGTTGATTATTTTAGATTCTACCTCCTAGGGCGTGAATTCAAATTAATCACTGACCACGCTCCGTTAAGATGGCTGAATACAGCCAAGACAGACAATGCACGCATCATGCGATGGGCCCTGGCTCTCCAGCCCTTTCAATTTAGGGTGGTGTACAAGCCAGGAAGGGCCAACACAGTAGCTGATTTTCTGTCAAGGTGCAGAGAAGAAGAACTGGGGGATAATGAGGTTGGAGTGAAGGAGCAAAGGAGGGCGAGAAGAACGCCTAGCAGCGTCTTGAGGGGCGGGATATGTGGGGGAGGAGAGGAGCCAGCAGGGTCCCGAACCCCACACCCCGACCCCAACGGACGTATTTCCTGCCCCTCGGCTCAAAATGCCAGGGCGGGGGCACTTACCATCCACAGGTGTGCCCAGGATAAAGGGGAAGCAGTGGTTCAGCTCAATATAAAAGAGACACCGACTGCGGCTCCTGGGGCGGAACCGGAGGAGTGCGGCAGCAGAGCCGATGCTGGCAGGAGCACCCGGGGACTGATACAAGCAACCAGAAGGCACGGCAGGACCTTTTGGGGTAAGGGTAGACCCTGATGGGGCTCGGGAGCCGGGGAGGAACCGGCTCAGCACAGCCACAGACTGTTTTGAGCCAGCGGGAATGGGTTGGCCTGGCAGAAGCTGGCAAGTCGTATTTTCTCTAACACAGGGGCACTCACAGAGGGTGAATGTGCCACATTGAAGACTGAGAGAGGCAAGAGGACCTCGAAAGCCCTAGAGCGGGCTGGGGAGCTCGACGGAAGCTCGTGAGAGGGTGTTAACACCCACAGCGGACAGGGAAAGACCGAGGAGGCCAGTGAAAGATCCAGGCAGCCTCCAGGCTCTGGGGAATCCCTGGCTGTCAGTGTTAAGTTGTTTTCTTATCTTTCCGTTTGCGGATCCTGGGCACGGTATCCTGACAGGGGACTGGACGAGGTTGACGATCACCCTCATGGTGGAACGGGTGAGGGTGTAGGGGCGGCGGAGCCCTCAGCAACGCGGGACCTCTAGGACCCCGGAATCCCATCCTCGGATGGACACGCGCCAGATTATCAACACTGAACCAGGTTATCATTAAAGTCGTGGCAGGTGGTCCGGACGTGCCCAGCCGACGAAGGAGCGGTTCCTGGTGGGTCACCCAGAAGACTGTCCCGACGCACGGAGGGGGAGGTGACGGCGAGGAGCAACAACGTCGGAGATACCCCCCCCGACAGGGACTTTAATATGATGAGGCTGATCAAGAGTAACTTAATGTAGAACACTGGAATTCATAAAAAGGGGTTTCTCCCCAGCTGGTGAGATTGGAAGATGGAGTCTGTCCTCTGCAGCCAGTTTACTTCTGCTTTCTCATTTGACTTTCCCCACCAAAGAGGAAGCCATATGTAAGGGGATAAGGAAGTATCCTGGACTTCTTAAAAATTTTGGATATAAGTTCAAAGAATATTGATGAAGAAACTAGGACAGAAAATTTTTGATGTTTGCTTTGACTAAATTTCTATTTTCTTCTGCTAGATTAGGTAAACAATTAATTACTTTTTGGAAACCTTTCCAAGACTTTTCTGGTTGATGGTAGAGTCATGTTTCCTGAGGAGGTGAACTATAAATATTGTGGGCATCTGGGGTGGTCCTTAACCTGACAGGAGCTTGAGGGGTGTGAATGCTGGTTCTGGGAGCATGGGGCAGCTAGACTGTGAGGTCCCATATGTGAGAGAAATAAGATAGGCTAGCTTCAGTAATTGTACCAGAAAGGGGGCAATGTTGGAGCCCACTTAAAATGAGGGAAATTTCAGAGCACCTGACTGTAGTATGTTGGAGTCAAAGCTGGGCAAATAATGGGGCTTTCTGTTTCTATGCCCAAATTAAAAAAACAAAAAAAAAGTTTCAGTCAAACTTTGAATCAAACAAAAGTAAAATGGTTTATTTAATTTTTTTGGTGACTTATTCATTTAAAAAGATGTTCAGGTTAATATTTTAGATGAGAAAATGCTGTTTTAAAAATGAAAAAATGTGGTTAGAAAAAGTTGAAACAAAACATCTTGGGTTTTACAAAATGAACTACGCTGAATTTTTTAAATGTCAAAATATTTGTTTTCCCACACCAAAATTATATTTGACTTTGACCTGAATTAATATTTTTTTATTAATATTTTTGCTATCCCCTGCCCCTGATGCCCTCTCCCTTTTTCTCTGTGCCCAGTGGCATCTCTCCTAACCCAGGACCATTTCCCCCTGCACCCCCAGTTTTCCACTTGCTGCTGCCACTGCCTCTGATGTGGAAATTGTGAGGGAGCTCCAGAGCCACTCCTGCCTGGTCCAGCTGAGCTGAGCAGCAGAGGGGCAGCAGCAGGCAGGGTCTTTTCTCCAGCCAGTCACCTAGATGTTGCTTGCCAAGCCAGGAGCACGCACAGGGAAGTGTAAACCCACCTGCCACCACCTCTGCCCCAGCCAAGCTTGGCTTCCTACACAACAGCTCTCTCTAGCCCCAGCTGGAGCAGGGCAGGAGCAGCCAAAACAGCAGCACTAATAAGTGGGCTTCCTTTCCAGAGCCCAGAGGCCTAAGTAGAGAGGGTGAGGAGGGGTGGGGAATGGAAGAGATGAAGGGATGCTGCTGAGCATGCAGTGGAAGGGGAGGGGTTGCTGCGAGGGTGGTGGCGGGAAGCGTCTTACCTGATTTGGGGACTTAAAAAAAGGTCCTGCAGTGTAGTCTGCCCTTCCTGGCAAGAGAGAGGCTCCCTACAGTGGTGATAACAGTTCCTGCATGCCCCCTTCCTTTTTAAAATCCTGGATCTGCCTATGCCGGGGCAGGCAATTATTTCAGGTGGAGGGCTGCTTACCAAGTTTTGGCAAGCTGTCGAAGGCTGCATGGATATCCCCACCTCTTAACAGGTGCCCCACCCCTTGATCACCATCTTGCGACCTGAAGTCCCACCCTCTAACCCCTGACCTTTGCCACCAGAAGTCCCTCCCCTTGCCCCCAGAAGTACTCCTTTCAGCAAGGGGTTTTGGTGTCTCAGAGTCAGAAAAATAACAAATTATATTCTAAAAATTGAACATCTACAACATTCACTAATTTGAATTCAAAAAATATTTTTTTCCTGATTTACATGTGTTTGTGTAATGTACACAGAAGTGATTGCACAATAGTTTAAAATGAAGCCTTACTTTTGTATATTGTGGGGGAGTGGGGGCATGGGGGTGGGTATAGGATTATGGGGGGCTATAGGTGTGTGGGTCTGCGGGGTGTGGGGGGAGGGTGTGGGTGTGTGTGGGGATGGATAGGTGTGTGAGGTGAGGGAGAATGTGGGTGTGTATGTGGATATATGGGGTGAGGGTGGGTATGGGATTTTTGGGGGACTGTAGGAGGAGGTGGCTGGGGTGTGTGAGGGGGTGTGGGTGTGGGGGTCTGCGTGTATGGCAGTGTGAGGCGGGGTGTGGGTGCATGTATATGGTGGGGTGTGCATGTGGGACTCACCCTATGAACACACACACACGCTCTGTCCCTCCCTTATTCATTTCACTCACTCGCTCACTCACTGTACACACACAGTCTGTCCTTCCCTCATTGGTCTCCTTGTCTCCCTCATTACATGGATGCATGAACAGCCCCCCCCCCCCCACCGCTTCTGGCCCTGTACTTCCACGGTCCAGCCATGCAGCCAAGGAGCCATGTGGTACAGGATCAGCTGGTAGGTGGGCAGGGAAGTGGTGAAAAGTGTGGGGGGTGGGGGGGAGTGGCAGCGAGTGGGGTGTGTGGAGCACAGTGACAGCCAGGCAGGAGTGCGGGGCCTGTGCTGGTATCCTACGGCCAGTGCTGGTGGAGCCCATGGGGGGGGTGGCAGGAGCATGGGGTCTATGGAGCCAGGCTAGGCTGCACCAGCAGGGAGAGAGGGGAGCCAGCCCGGCTCCAGAGCCCCTGCCAGCCCAGGCCCCACACTTCTGCTGCCCCACTCTGGGCCCCACTGGCACTAGCCCCAGGGTGCCAGTGCAGGTCCTGCATTACTGTTTGGCTGTTGCTACACTTTGCATACCCACTCTCTTCTAGTGCTCCCCACCTATGACTGCTTTCACCCCTTCCCTGCCTGCCTGCTGGCCATTCCTACACCATGTGGCTCCTGGCCGCATGGCCAGACTGTGGGACTTGGCAGGAACTGACCCGGCCTGGCCTGACCCCAAGGACTGGGGCAGTCCCTTCAGCCCCCTGTTGCCTTCCTCCCCTCCCCCCACACACACTCTTACTTTAATTTCCCTCTGGCACAGGGAGGCAGGAACCGCCCCAAGGCTCTGCTGAGCAGAAGCTTCTGGGGTGCAATTGGGAGGGCCAGACTCCTGGGTCCTGCCAGTTTCCCCTGGGTCCTACTGCCTCTGGCTCCTGCCATCTTTGACAGGCAGCCAGGAACAAATGAATATTAATTTTCTAAATTTTTTAGGGGCCCTGTGGGCCAGATAAAATGATCTGGTGGGGTAGATCTAGCCGACAGGCTGTATTTTGCCTGCCCCTAGCCTATGCTCTAAGAAACTATAGTTATCCTAAACTTCTTGGATAGCTTTTGGGGAAAAATATAACCATATATTTATAATCAACAGGGTTTCTAAATTACACTTTCCTGTTTTGCAGTGATGCTATGGAACAAGAAACACCATTGATTAGTGTTTATGAATTCATTAGTATTTATGAATTGCTCTGATGCATGGAAGAAAGACAGGACATTATGATCAAAATTTCCAAGAATGGCTAATAACTTTGAACATCCAATATGAGAGATGTTAAAAGAACTTTAACTTTTTGGAAAACCTAGCCTCTCTCTTTAAGGTATTTCAAATAATGCACTACTATTATCAAATTGCTTCTTCCTACCTATAGTTTACTCTGAGGAGATGCCTAAGGATGTGGATTTGGAGATTGCTACCAGTGATGAGGGACTACCTGAATCAGGAAGAAAACAAATTTGAAATAAATAAAACATTGTAAGGAGTATGCAGCAAGGACAAATGTGTAGGAGAGGCTGAAGAATTCTTAGACATCCTTAAGGAATTGATTTCCCTTTTAAAAGCAAGAGAGAGAATCTAAATAAATTACAATATATCAGGCTACTAGGAGGTTCTCCACAATCTTAAGATAGATAAACCTATGGTAGGAATGGAGAAGGGAGATAGATTTAAAAAAATTAGAAATAATGTGTTTAAGGTTGCAGGGAAAAAACGCTGCCTGGAAAACCCAGGAAGTAAGAAGAGTGTGCACTTAGGAAGCTGGATATGCTGGTTTGAAGTCTGCTGCACATACTCATTCTACAGGAAGATTGGGCCTGTCTTTAACAAAGAAATTACAGGACCTTGTAACCCTAGCTGCTGAAAAGTAACTGGGAAGAAATACTCTATAAATCAAGGAACAAGATAGCCTACTTTCTGTGGAGGTAATGGAATTTTCTAGTAATACTAGAGCTAGTAATTACTAGAACTATAGTAACGCTACAGAGCTAGAAGCAAGGGTGACACGTGGTGGTGCACCCCCTGCAAAAAGGTGCTGCCAACAGTGTTAGTGGCGTCTGCAAGTAGTCGCTGCTCACCACCTTGCTGCCGACACCACTGGTGATGTCTGCAGGCAGTCCACAATCATCCCTGGCTGCCACTAATGCTGACGGTGGTGTCTGCGGGTGGTCACTGACCCTTGGTCAGTGCTCGCCAACCTCCCGCCACTACCGTTAGTACCGGTGGTGTCGCGGGAGCTCACTGTTTACTGCCACCGGGCTCCCACCACTACCATGCTTCTGCCGCTGCCGGCGCAGCCATGCCCCCCCAGCCGCCAGGAGCACGCTGTTCATGGCTACAAGCAACTGTTTCTGGTACTGATCTTACAGGAAAGCGGAGTGGTCTTGGCAATAACCACTTAATATATCTCCATTCAGTTCCAACTCAAATCTTCAGCTAAATGCAGAGAGAGGGGAAAATACAAACTCTAAAGGACCTAGAACATAGTGGGACCATAAGTAATCAATTGAATAGAGACCAAATTTTAACAGCTTTGTTCCAGCTGTAAATGGAACAAAAATACTAATGCAAACCTAGTCTATATCATCTGACACAAAATAAACATCTCTTATACACGGAACTTAATTGGAGCAGAGTAAAATTTTGCAGGTGAGCACATGTGCTGTGGGAGCCATATATGCTTTACTGGGGGTACTGGAGCATATTGGCAAGATAGTTCTCTTTTCTCCTTGGTGCCATCAAGGAGAAAGAGTTGCACCCCCTGCTCATCCCCTTTGGTTGTGCCACACATGGCCTTTGGGAAGGCCAAGAAGAAAGAACTTCTTTCTTTTGTGCAGCTTGGAGCCCAGGGGGTGAGTGCTCCACCATAGCTCACCCCTCTCCTTTGCTCTACTGCTGAATTTAGCAGGGAGCGTCAGGGAAGGGAAAGGCCAACAGCAGTATCATTCATTCCCTGGGCTCTGGAGATGCACAAAAGCAGGTGCTCCTGCCAGACCCTGGCCTGATCATCTTGGAGCTCTGGCAGCAGCTTTTGCTGACTGGACAGTGAGCTCAAATCTCACTGCACATGCACGGCACAGCTAAAAGCAGGGGGCTGCACCCTTTGCCCCATTCTTGGAACAGCTATGGACACCAGCCATTGGTAATACAACCCAGCGGAAGGGCAACACTATCACATGTATTCTGTGGGAGCACTTGTGCTTTCTAAGAACAGGCAATGTGAACAACATCCAGCTACGGTTTGCTAGGCAGTAATAAATGTCTCCATTAATTTGCAGTGGCACTGCCATCCTGCTTACTAGCAGCAGATGGTATGAACAGTTCTCTGCATCTCCAGTGGTCAGCAATGAAATTTGACTGTCTTTGTCAGTGTTTTCAAACTTACGAATAGGATTATCAATTCTAATTATATATCAAAATCCACTGAATTCGACTGAAATTTATAAAGGATGAATTTGGCTCGGTCTCTCAGGAAATCTTGACTGCAGAAGTAATTCAAACTGGCTTTCATATGAGCAGTTTTCAGTTTCAGACTGTTTATAATTCTTCAGCCAATTTTCAGTCAAAGTGTAGTGATTAACCGCAATGAGTCAAGCTGTAAGGAGGGATTAATATTTGCCAAAGGGACTGATGTTCAGGTCAATCTTTTTGTACATCTTCAATGATCTCAAAACAAATTAAGTGTAGAAAGCAGTTTTTCAGGTATTACTTAATGAGTAGGTGTTGCAGCCCTGCCTGGAGAAAAGGCAATTAAGGGGAGACGTGACAACAGTTTTTGAATATTTGAAAGGCGGCCATAAATATGAGGGAGAACAACTGGTTTCCATTGCTGCAGAGGGCAGGATGCGAAACAATGGTTTTAAATTGCAATAAAGCAGATTTCATTTAAGATCCTGGGGAAGGGGGATGACTTCCTTACTATTAGAATGGTAAGATGGTGGAATAGATTGTTGATGAAAGTTGTGGAATTACCTTTTTTGCAAAGACTGGATAAGTATTTGACAAGCATGATTTAAGAATAGGATTACTGTATTTGTGGAAGGGATTGGGCCATTTGACCCATGAGGTCCTTTTTAAAGCTGTAATTCTATAAAATACTTGTGAAGAATTGGGGGACAATGAAAAGGGACCTAATTCTCATCTCTATAACTATAGCTGTCCCTACCCCCCCACACACACACTATAATAAAAAAATCTGTCTTTGGATATGGCATTTGAAGCTGACCATACAGGTATCCAGAACTGAAGCCTAGAGAGGTACAGATGAACTGGAGGGAGAGCCAGACAGCAACAAAATGATGAAGGAACTGGAGAGATTGACGGATGAAGAAAAGTTAAATGAATCCATCTGTCGACTAGTTCTGCCCCTGCCTTTGTTAGAACTCCCTGCTTGGAGAAGGGAGGAAGAGAGTTTGGTGGAAGAGGGCCTCACTTCTCTGTTCCTTTCCCCCACCCCCCTTACAGCCGGCACAAGGAACAAGACATTAGCAGGATGCAAGTTTCATATCTGGTCCATAGGGCTTCCCAGTCCTCAAAGCCAGGCTTGTACACTGGGGGTATGCCAGATTTTGGTATTAGCTGTGCACAAAACCGCCTTGCTGGAAATTAAAATCTAGAAGTATAGATGGTAAAGCATTTTTTTTTTAAAGCCCTGCTTGTTTGACTTAACTTTTTCAGTGCATCATTCTTTCTTGTTCAAAAACACTTTGTCAGGACAACAGTAATTCCATGAGTGATAATGTGAATGTATGGCTCTTTCATACTTGCTGATAGTTTTGATGGAAGTTGTACAGTTACATACTAGTCCCCTTAGATTGACAATCTTTCCTAAGATGAACCTAGATTTTGACTGGATCATCTAGTCCTAGAGGCCCCCTCTACACATTACATGTATTACATAATTAATTTTGACCAGCTACACATGCAAAGTAACTATCACACCTTAAAAAGATCCATTCAGCTATAAAGTTAGAGTTTGAAAATGCATAACAACTTTATAGCTGGTTTCTGTCCAGCTATAATTTGAACATGTAGCATGGAACATTGGGTGATAGCTATGGGCTGATGGGCTCCCAGCAGTGTGAGTTTGCTACTGGCTGGTGCAGGGGGAGCCTGGGGTTGTGGTATGGCAGTAAGGCACGACTGGATCTCATGCTGAATGCTACTCACACATCCTGCCATGCATGTGTAGTATTGCAGGAGACGTGGTTGTGTGGCTTGCGTATCAGATCCTATCGTGCCTTTACATTAATATTTAGAAGGGCCCAGAGTCATCAGTGAGAAGAGCTGTGGCTTGAGGGGGGTGAGGGTGCATGGCAGGGAGGGTTGGGGTGGGGAGAAGAGAAAGCACAAAGACAGGTGGAAGGTATAACAGACTTCTTAAAAAATATATTCCTAGGAAGCTCTGAAGTGTACTATTTCTCCTGAAAGGTGTTTCAGCACGACAGTATAAAAATATGTACATGCCAAAACTAATAGGATTGTAGCACAGTTACTGAGCTGGTTGAGTGGGTGGATGTTCCTTGGCAGATCCATGTACAGATCTCAAAGTGTGTGAACCCTTCAAACACTTCTGTCTTGGGAAGTAATACTATGAGAAAGTTCAGGGTTAGGGTGTACTTCCTCCCTGGGAAGAAAATGTTTTGCACAACAACCAGCCAGGGGAGAGGGATGCTTGTGTACCTTCTTCCAGTGATAGAGAGATAGGGTTGTATTGCTCATTTGGCTCATGCTTGTATCACTACTCCTGGGTCTCAACCTGATTGTTTTAACCCACCAAAAACAGGCTACACTCATACCGTAGGATTTTGTTTTAATTTACTTGTAGGACTCCTTGTATAAATGACACTAAGAGCTTAGCGGAATTGAAAAGAAAAAAATATGCCAGAGGCAAGCAAGGTTCTTTGGTTAGATGTGATATCTTTTATTAGACCGAGTAGTTGGAGAAAGGATTTCCAGAGGCAAGGATTTCTTGGTGTGATATCTTTTATTAGACCAGCTCTGTGCTTGGGATAGAAGACTGAGAACGAGCTGGGAACACTGGAACAAGCTGCCGAGCAAAACTGTGGAATCTCCATCCTGGGAAGTTTTCCAGCGCAGTTTAGACAGACATTTGGCTGGGATGGTTTAGTTCGGGCTGATCCCACCTTGAGCAGGGGCTGGAACAAAATACCTCATGAGGTCCCTTTCAGCCCTACTTTCCTATGATCCTATGTTTCTACAACAGTGCTATTTACAGTATTAATAACTAAATAAATATGTGGACAAGTAAAAGGAAGAGAGATTATAATGCGCAGTTTTATAAACCTTGTAAAAACATGCTCTAAATTATGAACCTGTGACCTCTAAAACAAATTAAACAATTTGATTTTATGGTCTCTTGTGAGTGAAATCTCATTAGTAACAATTTCTGTTCTTCTGTTTCACTAATGATATAATTGTCTGCAGTATGAATAGAGCTTTTGCTTTCTGTAGAGATAGTCACATAATGAGAAGCAGTTGATAAATTGAGAGGCTTAAGAATACTCATTTTTCAAAGCCTCTAATGCAAACAGGCTGGAAGTAATGATTTACAGTTTTAATGAATATGTGGAATTTCCTGCTGATATAACTGCTCTGAAATGTACTGATGTTAGTGTGTATATCTATGGGCTGCTGCTTAATCTCTGTAATATCTTGGATGAATTATGTACATTGCATCAGTATGACTTCAGTGGAGCTAAGAAAGTGGTGTACGTAACATGGATACTACTAAGCAGGATCCTGTCGTTTGTTACAAAATCAGCATTGGATTTGTGCTGAGAGTGTGCTCTGAAATGCAAGCAGGCCATCTGTTGCAAGAAAGGCTATCTGAGTTTGTATGGCTTGGTTGAACCTATCCTTAACACAAAAAGTCCTGAAGTGTCCATTGTGTGAATTACAGATTTGTTCAAAGAATCAGTCTGCTGTCTTAGTTTATGATTCTTTCCCACAGAACCTTACATTATTCTCCACTGATCTCTTCTGGCAGACTAAAGGATCCAGATTCACTCTGGAGTCTGTGCTGTGGAATAGCCCTCTGACTGCTATTCTGTCTGGCATGGTTGACAGGGTGAGTGTTGCAGAAAAGGATGATATTTGAGATTTTGAAAGAAAAACAGAATCTTGATTGAGGAGAGACATTGGTACATAAGAAATGATGCAGAAAAAAATGATATTTTTTACTACAGTATTACTATTCAAAAGTCTGTACTATGTTCCATAATCATGTTCTGTTTTATGAGATGTGCATAATGATAATGAGGCACAGTAGCAGCTGTCAGTGTTTGCAGCCATCATTTTGCTTTAATTTCTATTTTGAGATGTTCTCTTCATTGGCAAGGTCTTCTAATGTGTAAGAAAGAGACAAGAATGCCAGCTATGGATGGGCTTTAGAACCTAAACAGAACTCCCACAGCTTCCTTCTCTGCCAATAATAACCAAATAGCTCCTGCAACTGTACAACTATGCTTCTTCCCTGCCCTTTTCTTCTTTTTCTATCTGTAATTGCTGTATCTTTCATTTGGATGATTTATTTTAGATTCTTGAAAAAATAAAAATATTCCCCTAATCTCTCTGAGAGGATACTATGGCTAAGAACAGACATTCATAAAGCCTAAGGCACATCTCGATATAACCTGTGCAAGTTTCTGCAAGCAGGGTGGATTAGATTGGGAGTGAACAGAACACACATTCACCCTTTGTTGGGGATAGTGTGCTGCCTGCACTGGCCGAGGCCAGCAGGTTGTGGGTGCTCCCACATACTTCCCACCATGCCCCATGGACTCCCTGGGCTGCTGGAGAATGCCAAACAGAGCCAAGTGGCCAGGCCACTTCTGATTAGCTGCCAGGCACAGGTGAGCATGGCCTTAAGTCCTGTCACTGCAGACCCTCCCCTGCACCTAGTCCGAGGCTTCCAGAAAAGCCCCAGAGCAGGTCATTTTGGCACACAGCTTGACTGATGGTGACGGGGGGGGGAGGGAGGGTTTGTGCTCTGCAAAAGGAAGAATCAGGTCCCTTGGTCCTCTAGCAAATGAAATATGGTGGAAGCAGGTCCCCGGCAGCCCTGTGCCATGTGGCAGGGAAAGGGCTGCTTTGCAGAAAGAAGGATTGGGCCCTTTGGAGCTCTGGTGAATGGCAGGTGGTAGCAGCAGGCACCCAGCATGATTGCAGGAATCATGCCAGGTATCTCCTGCCACTGTCTGCCATTCACTAGAACTCCCAGGAGCCAAATCCTTCCTTCTGTAGAGCAACCCTTTCCCTGCCACACAGCATAAGACTACCAGGCACCTGCTGCTGGCATCTGCCATTTGCTGGAGCTCCATGGGGCCCAATTCTTCCCTTTGTGGCGTGCCCTCACCCCCTTGCCTAGGGACATTGTATAAAGATAAATAATGAGCTACAGATGCTCCCTCCTTTCCCCCCTCCCCCTCATGGCCTGCAGCTGACAGCTGGCTGCAGGCACAGCTGGGCAGAAAGGCCATGCTGCCTTGGCTCTGTGAGAAACTGAGGGTGGGGCAGGCTAGGCACTTAGTTAGTGGCAGACTGCTAGTGCACCTCCATGTGAGGCAGAGTTAGCAGGGGGCTGCAAAGCATCCTGGGATGCTGGTGGACAGTGATCTAACTTGAGTCGGTAGGGGATCTGGTACAGAGGTTCAATACAGGCAGTCCTTGACTTACAACATTTCAAGGTACAATGTTTTGCACTTACAACATTTACAAATTGACACCCTATTTCAACTTTATGCCATCAGTTTTGACTTTACAACGCTTGATCTCATGGGATGCCACACCAGCGAACAAGTTCGCGGCATCACTCATCTCTCTGAAGAACATCTGTCCAAACTTCCTTGGACACTTTCTTTAAGAAAGCAGACAAGACTCCAGAAACACCTGCAGCCAAGACTCCTGAGAAGACTCCAACCAAGAACCCTTCAAAACATCCAACCAAGAGCCCTTCAAAATGTCCAGCAAAGTCTCCTCAAAGAAGTCCTTCCAAATCAATACGATTGCTATTTACAATACAAATACATTCATGTAGCTATATTACTCATGTATAATTAATTGAGTGCAAAATTCTAGCTTATTTTTGGTGAAAATAGGGTATCAGGCCTTGGTTCAGGAACCAATCCCCCATTTATAACATTGTTTCCTATGGAAAAATCAGTTCTGAGTTACAATGTTTTGACTTAAGACGTGGTTTTCAGGAACCAATTGTGTCGTAAGTCTGAGGACTGCCTGTATACCGATCTACCTAAACCTATTAAGTCTGAGACTGTGACTGCAGACAGAAGCTGACAATTTTCGCCCAATCTGCAGTCTATAGCCATGACCAAACAAGTGCGCAGCTGCAGACAGCATCAAAAATGTCCAATGGTGAAAATCTGACCCCTCATTGAATGAGGTATTGGATAAAGATGTTTCAAAAGGTAGCGTCTTCTGTAACTTGTGTCTGCCAAGCTCCCAGCCTGTCACTGTTTTCAGAATGGGAGCAGGGAAAGGGAGCAGAGGGAGTAAAGTCTGGGAGATTTTCAGCATCTTCTGGACAGTGGGGCAAGAGTATTGAAGACCCCCACCCTCCTGAGGTTGGGGGGCTCCAATTCACCC
>NW_017728992.1:163042557-163078422 GCF_001723915.1 Gavialis gangeticus | reverse complement strand
CCCCCCCCCCCCCCCCCCCCCCCCCCCCCCCGCGGGGGGGCCCCCAGAAGAACCCCCCCCCTCCTTTTTCCCCCCCCCCCCCCCCATTCTGAAAACAGAGCCCTGGCCATTGCTATGGAAATCTGGCAGCAGGCTCCCAGCCGCAGCTGGATCCCCCTCCCCCCTGGAACCACCAGTGAGCTTCTGTTTGGACAAGGTCATGTTGTAACTCAGAACACTTAGCAAAAATTGTTCTAAGCTACAGCAGGGAGCTGCACTTCCGTCTGCACCCTACATCAATCCAGGTCTATCTTAGGTTGGGTTCTGCCAGTTTTATCCCAGTCTATGTGCACTGAACTTGTTTGGTTTTGGGTGTAGACCAGTTTCTGATCATTTATACCAGTTATGTGTAATGTTTGTACCTGGCCTGTGAGGGTCTTTCGATTTGTAATCTCTCTTCTGAATTTGAATCCCGTTCTGATTGCCTCATACCCAAATAAGCTGGGAGATCCGTATGTTTTTTAAAGGAAGTATCAAGAGGTGTGAAGCCACAGAATATAAATTAAAAGGTAACTTCAATCAAATGTTTTCACAAAGTTATTCATCTTAGTGTTCTTTAAAAGAAGTTGCAATGTGTGCTGTAGGTGGTTAGATGTTGGAAGTGAAGGAAAATGTGTTGTGGAGGTGGGGGGTGCTTGGATGATGTGATATTTAAGTGGTAATGGGGGTGAATTAATACTAGTATAGATGTTAATGTTTCCTCTTTTGGTGATTTGCCCCCCGCCCTCCCCCCCCCATCTTGAATTTTAGGATTTATGTTTGCAGAAAGTTTTTTAGAGCAATCATAACACAGTACTTGTCTGTGTGGGAAGGTTAATGCAACATAAGCTAGGGAGTCAGTTTAAAGAGAAGTAGCTGTTGCAGGCTAATTTGCCAGGGACCACCCTTAATTCTGTGCCAAGAGGGCATGTGCAGTTTAGGTCAATTCATATGGCATTAGATCATGCTAACTTCCCAATGTAGATAAGCCCCTAAAATTAAATAAGGCACAATTCTGATGTGATTTTAAAGACGCAATACACTAGGGGTGGGTAAAAAATGGCCTGCAGGTTGGATTTGGCCCACCAAAAGATTTTATTGAGCCTGCTGTAGGTCCCTTGGCCCCGCCTACCCCAGGCACAGGGGCAGCTTGGGCCTTGGTGCATGCAGGTGGTCCTGTTGCCCACAGGCACACAGTGGGCCTGGGGTGGCACAGTAGCTGGATTGGCTTCCTGGCAGCCCCCAGAGCGATAGCTCCTTCTAGCTGCTGCTGCCAGTGTCCATCACTGCTGGACTTGGCCCTGCTGCCCAGGCACCCTGACCTGTCTGCCCCGCACCCACTGCCCAGTGTGCCAGATGGAGTGGGTGGGTGGGTCGATAGGTGGGGTCTCCATGAAGGTTGGCCTGGGACATGTGAGGACAGGGCATGCTTGGCTGGAAGGATGGGATAGGGCCGTGGGCAGGTGGGGAGTGGGATGGGTGGGTGGAGTCAGAGCCATGGATGCGTTCAGGATCTCAGGTTGGTGACCAGAGCTGTCCCTAGGGGTGTGCGGTGTCTGGGGCATATCAGTCTATGTGGAGGCTTGGCGGGGGTGGAGAGTGGCCAGAGCCAGCAGTGCTTGGCAGCAGCATTGTATGGCAGCCACGGTGGGGCCTGTATAGCACTGTCTGGGGGGTCTCCCAAAGCGCAGGGCTGAGGGCAGTCACCCCAATTTGCACCCACTAGGGGTGGCCCTGGTGGTAATAGTGTGGGGCTGGGACCTGGGGCAGAGCCATGATCAGCTGCCTGCACATCCCTATGATGGGTGCTGGTTCTGTGGGCAGGGGCATGTGGGGAGCATTTCATAGACATTAGGGCTGGAAGGGACTTTGGAAGATCGAGTCCAGCCCCCTGCCCAAAGGGCAGGAAGTTAGCTGGGGTCATAGGATCCCAGCAAGATAAGCATCCAATTTACTCCTGAAGGTGTTCAATGTAGGTGCTTGAAGCACCTCCGATGGCAGGCTGTTCCAGACCTTGGGAGCTCGGACAGTAAAGAAATTCTTCCTTATGTCCAGCCTGAAATGGTCTTGCAGTAGTTTATAACCGTGCGACCTCATCATCCCTTGGGGTGCTCTGGTGAACAAATGTTCCCCCAGGTGCTGGTGGTCACCCCGATAAACTTATAGGTGGCCATCAGATCGCCCCTGAGCCTGCACTTTTCCAGGCTAAAGAGTCCCATGGCTCTCAGCCTGTCATTGTAAGGTCTGTTTTCCTAATGTCTGATCATGCACGTGGCTCTTCTCTGGACTCTCTCAAGCTTCTCCACATCCTTTTTAAATTGTGGAGCCCAAAACTGGATGCAGTACTCCAGCTGCGGCCTCACCAAGGCTGAGTACGAGGGGAGAATGACGTCCCAGGATTTGCTCGAGAAGCATCTATGGATGCAAGCCAGCATTTTTGTCACTTTACCAGCTGCAGCATCACATTGTAGGCTCATGTTTATCTTGTGGTCAGTGATGATGCCCAGATCTTGGTTATTCCCTGGGCCCCAGCCCCTTGCTGCCATGGTCTTGCAATACCAGCCCTGGCCTCACCTGCCCAACTTGCTCCAAAGACACTGCTCCCTGCCTACCTGCAGCCCCATCCCATCTGCCCAGCTGAGGGTGCCCTGCCTTGTGGGCTCCTGGCCAGTCTCCATGGAGACCCTGTGATCACTGGGTGGTGACAACATGGGACTGGGCCTTGAGGCAGAGTCACAATGAAAAGGGACCTAATTCTCATCTCTATAACTATAGCTGTCCCTACCCCCCCACACACACACTATAATAAAAAAATCTGTCTTTGGATATGGCATTTGAAGCTGACCATACAGGTATCCAGAACTGAAGCCTAGAGAGGTACAGATGAACTGGAGGGAGAGCCAGACAGCAACAAAATGATGAAGGAACTGGAGAGATTGACGGATGAAGAAAAGTTAAATGAATCCATCTGTCGACTAGTTCTGCCCCTGCCTTTGTTAGAACTCCCTGCTTGGAGAAGGGAGGAAGAGAGTTTGGTGGAAGAGGGCCTCACTTCTCTGTTCCTTTCCCCCACCCCCCTTACAGCCGGCACAAGGAACAAGACATTAGCAGGATGCAAGTTTCATATCTGGTCCGTAGGGCTTCCCAGTCCTCAAAGCCAGGCTTGTACACTGGGGGTATGCCAGATTTTGGTATTAGCTGTGCACAAAACCGCCTTGCTGAAAATTAAAATCTAGAAGTATAGATGGTAAAGCATTTTTTTTTTAAAGCCCTGCTTGTTTGACTTAACTTTTTCAGTGCATCATTCTTTCTTGTTCAAAAACACTTTGTCAGGACAACAGTAATTCCATGAGTGATAATGTAAATGTATGGCTCTTTCACACTTGCTGATAGTTTTGATGGAAGTTGTACAGTTACATACTAGTCCCCTTAGATTGACAATCTTTCCTAAGATGAACCTAGATTTTGACTGGATCATCTAGTCCTAGAGGCCCCCTCTACACATTACATGTATTACATAATTAATTTTGACCAGCTACACATGCAAAGTAACTATCACACCTTAAAAAGATCCATTCAGCTATAAAGTTAGAGTTTGAAAATGCATAACAACTTTATAGCTGGTTTCTGTCCAGCTATAATTTGAACATGTAGCATGGAACATTGGGTGATAGCTATGGGCTGATGGGCTCCCAGCAGTGTGAGTTTGCTACTGGCTGGTGCAGGGGGAGCCTGGGATTGTGGTATGGCAGTAAGGCACGACTGGATCTCATGCTGAATGCTACTCACACATCCTGCCATGCATGTGTAGTATTGCAGGAGACGTGGTTGTGTGGCTTGCGTATCAGATCCTATCGTGCCTTTACATTAATATTTAGAAGGGCCCAGAGTCATCAGTGAGAAGAGCTGTGGCTTGAGGGGGGTGAGGGTGCATGGCAGGGAGGGTTGGGGTGGGGAGAAGAGAAAGCACAAAGACAGGTGGAAGGTATAACAGACTTCTTAAAAAATATATTCCTAGGAAGCTCTGAAGTGTACTATTTCTCCTGAAAGGTGTTTCAGCACGACATGGGACTGGGCCTTGGGGCAGAGTCACAATCTTCTCCCTGTATACCCCAGCTAATGAAACTGGAGCCTGTCGGAGGGACTGGATTGTGGCTCTGCCACAGGTCTCAGCCCTGTGTTGTCATGGCTCTGTGATCCTGATCCTGGTCCTGGCTGCCCATCCCACTCCTGGATGCCACTCCTCACACATTCAGGGCCCCATCCCATCTTGCCGGCTGAGCACGGGACCCAGCCACTTAGGAAGATTTTGTGAGCTGTCACAGGCCAGGTGAACACCCCCCTGCCACCTGCAACAGCTCACCAAAACTCACTAAGTGACCCTCCAGCCCAAGTAATGGACTATCCCTACAATACACAGAATGAGCAGAATTCTGTTTCCCATTGTTCATGTAAATGGCAGCTTTCTAGCCATGTATGTAGCTGTTCCATTATCCCTACACTGTATACATAGACTCATAGAAGTAGGGTCGGAAGGGACCTTCTAGATCTTCAAGTCTGACCCCCTGCCTGGGCAGGAGAAAAAACTGGGCTCAAATGATCTCAGCTAGGTAGGCATCAAGCCTCCTCTTACTGACCCCCAGGGTAGGAGCCAGCACCACTTTCCTTGGAAGTTGGTTCCAGATCCTAGCTGCCCTAACTGTGAAGTAGTTCTTACGGACGTCTAATCCAAACCTACTCTCCAACAATTTATGGCCGTTATTCCTTGTTATGCCAGGGGACGCTTTGGGAAACAAGGTCTCTCCCAAACCCTTCTGTTCCCCCCTAGTGAGTTTATAGACTGTCAACAGGTGCCCCCTCAGCCTTCTCTTGTGAAGGCTGAACAGGTTCAGGTCCCGCAGTCTTTCATTGTAGCGTCTGCCCTGTGGTCTCCGGATCATTTGGGTGGCCCTCCTCTGGACCCTCTCAATGTTGTTCACATCCCTCCTGAAGTGGGGCGCACAGAACTGGACACAGTACTCCAGCTGTGGCCTGACCAGTGTTGCATAGAGGGGGAGGATCACCTCCTTGTCCCTGCTAGAGATGTACCTGTGGATGCATGACAAGGTGAGGTTAGCCCTGCCAACCGTGACCTTGCGTTGTCGGCCCATGTTCATCGTGGAGTCAATAATGACTCCAAGATCCCTTTCTGCTTCCATGCTGTCAAGAAAGGTGTTTCCCATCTTATAAGTGTGCTGCTGGTTGCTAGTGCCCAAGTGCAGCACCCTGCACTTGTCAGTATTGAAGCACATCCTGTTTTTGCTAGCCTACCCCTGTAACCTAACCAAGTCTTGCTGCAGTCTTTCCCTCCCTACTAGCGTGCTCACCTCACCCCAAATTTTGGTATCATCAGCAAACCTAAACAGGGTGCTTTTCACCCCGTCGTCCAAATTGCTGATAAAGAGATTGAACAGTGCCAGCCCAAGAACTGAGCCCTGGGGGACTCCGCTGCCCACTTCTCCCCAGGTCGAATATGACCCATCCACCACCACCCTCTGAGTGCAACCCTTCAGCCAATCTGCAATCCATCTGACTGTGTAGGCATCAATGCCACAGTTGCCTAGTTTTTTAATGAGGATGGGGTGGGAGACGGTGTCAAAGGCCTTGCTGAAGTCCAGAGAGACTACATCCACGGCAACACCAGCATCCAATGCTTTTGTGCCCTGATCATAAAAGGGAATCAGGTTGGTCTGACATGACCTGTCCCTAATGAAACCATGCTGGTTGCCCTTGATCATCATCTCTGAGGCCAGCCCATCGCAGATGTGCTCCATGTAGACCAAGCATGGGCAATAGGCTACATAACACAAGTAAATCAAAGTCATGAAAATATAGCTATCTATAAACTCTTGACTAACGGATGTTAGCCCCAGTAACTGGATGGTTAGGGCAGGCGCTCAACCACTGGCCCGCAGGTCAGATCTGGTTCATGGCACCATGTCACCCAGCCCACTGGGCTCCCCATGGGTCTGGAAATTTGGGTCGGGGGTGCAATGGCACTATTCCCTAGCTGCCAAATTTCCAGATCCTTGGAGAGTCCTACACTTTACATGCTGCATTGATGCCTGATCCCAGGGGGTGGTGACAGACACCTAGGGCCCAATGCTGGCATACACTGGAAGGTCAAAGATGTGAGTTCAAAACTCCCTTTAGGTGAGAGGGCCTATAAATTAGGACTCCTGTTTCCTGTGTGAGTGCCCTAACCATCCCAGCCCCATGCTTATGTATCTGTAGGGCAGAAGCAGGGACAAAATTGCCTGGGTAGGTCACTCAAAAAATGCCAGGCGAGCAAAGGGAACTAGAATTCTGCCTAAAAATAAATAAAAACCAATCTGACTACCCCCCCCCCCCAAAAAAAGTTCACAAAGGGAAATAGGATTTTGCCTAAAGTGAATCATCACATGTATCACTACTCATTCAGCTCATGCAGTTTTCCTAAATGCCATAGCCATCATGCTAACATCTGTCATCATTTCTGTCATTTTGAGTGACGGTTGCTCTGCAGCACAGGAGTTCCTCATTTTTAGCGTGGAAGAAGGTATATGACAAACAGAGAAAACTTCCAACTGAACAGAAGTTATTTTTTCCTTGCTTTTTTATAGAAAGAATATATGACTTAACCATTAGCAACGTTGTTGGGCAAAGGACATCCATGCTTTATTTTGAAAGAGACAAGGATTTTCTTGCTTTCTTTCTGTTAAGGATGTAGGATGACTTAACGTAATCAATGCACACCATTTTTCATAGAATCAGTGGACCAGAAGGGACCTGGAAGATCATCAAGTCTGGTCCCCTGCCATAGTCAGGAGGTTAATGAGTGCAAACTAGCTCAACAAGGTGCTTATCCAGCCTCCTCTTGAACACCTTCAAGGATGGCAACTACACCACCTCTGCTGGGACCATGTTCCAGGTTCTAATTACCCTTACGGAGAAGAGGTTGGGGGTCTGCCAGAAGGTCTGAGCTCATGGGGACATGACAGGCTTACACCCATGTGTCTCTCTTCTGAATCTCCTACACCCTCCACAATTGCCTAGTGAACACAGAGTATAGACAACTTCACACTGATTCCAAGACAGCCTTGCAAACTGTCATATAAGTCAGACCCACAACTTATTTGCTTGCTGTATTTTGTCATAATCTTAAAGGAGAGGAATGATATTTGAATTCTCTTTTAAATAAATACATTAAAACACACCACAAATGAATATGTGTAGAATGTGTGCAGTCAGCTAATAATTTTAAAATCTAAAATGCCAATATATATCTAAAGATTTTAGTTTTGGCATGTGGGCTAAATGAGTGGGTCATGGCTGCTCCACAGGTCAGATCAACTGCCTAGGCCAGGTCTGCATGCTGGATGGGATCTGCAGATTGACCCTGCGTGCTGGGTCTAGCCTGAGAGCCAGGTCCAACTCTACATGCTGTCTGACCCTGCACGCCAAACTGGGGGCTGTGCACTGGATCTTCAGACTGTTCCTGTGTGCTAGACCAGTCTGTCACATGGGGCCATGTCATCTAGTCTGTGGGGCTCCCCATGAGTCAAAAGTTTGGCAGTGGGGGAGTGGTGGCAGCATTAATTTCTGTTGGGCTGCCAGAACTGTGGCACTTAGTGGAGACACTATTCCTCCATTGCCAAATTTCCAGACTCGTGAGAAGCCCCGCAGGCTGGATGATTTGGTTCTGTGGGCTGTACTTTGAACAGCACTCCTTTTAAAATGTTTCACAACTCTTTGCAGGTATGCTCTCTGCTGCTGGAGCGGCAGTGATTAGAGTTTAAAGCTTTTTACAATCCAGCTTCCCAGCTACACAATTCAACCCTTGTCCATCTGGCCTCGCACACAGTTCTAAGAGGTCCCATTGGAGCTTATTGCCTTGAACCAGCTACCTGCAGACATGCTTATATCACTCATTGTGTGTGGAGCATGATCCTGTTTGCACTGGATCAGTGACTTGATTTCCATTTCCAATGGGAGCAGAGCTGGTTTCTGTGCTTGTAGATTGTTATAAACTGGTTCATTTTTCTTATGAAAATATCCAGGTCCTTGTCTATTGTTAATAGATGAGATTTCCAGAAAGAGTTACATTGTTTGCTTAAAGTTTTAATGGACTTCTGTTTATTTTGTGTATGTGTACATATATGTATGTATGTATATACATGTGTGTGTGTGTGTGTAATACAAATGAAAAAGCTCCCAATATACCCTTTATAGAATGGAACTATGTGCCGACTGTTTACAAAGGTTTCTTGTTTTGTTTTTGGAGTCCGGATCTCTTGTTTCCCTTTGTATTATTCTCTTCTGGAAATGCGTTTATGCTGCCAAAATAGTCCACCTTTTCCTGAAAGTTTTGGTATTAATAGTTTTGACAGAATGCCTTGTTCCTGTATTGTACACTGATTCAGTCTAGCAGTCAGTCTTGGACAGAAGTACAAAAATGGTTGCATAACAATTTTGTTTGGTTGAAAAAGTCTAAGTCTAATATTTTTTTCCCCTGAGCTTGTACTGCTTGTAACACAGTATGTTTCTCTAAATTAAAGTTGGGAGAAAAAGTATCATTAATTTTAGTGTTGTGGTTGGTGATGTCCATGCTTTGGTTTCAGGGAGCAAATGACTTTTATCAAAATGTGGCTTCTGCTGTTTCCTAAGTGCAGTTACAGTATTTTAAATCTCCAAGGCAGGCTTGTCTCCTCTCTCCCTTTGATAGTTTGCACTTGTCTCAGCATCTAAAATGTTCATGCTGTTTTCATTCCACACAACCTGAGAGGTCTGAAGTTTTGATTTCACAGGTTTTACTTTTAGGACGTCAGATTCTCTGGCATCATAGAACTTTTCCAGATGTCAGTGCTGAAATAGTTGTCAAGCTTAGTTGCTCTTGACCTAGCACACATAATAGAACCAACTGTAGCTTGGCCACCTTTGCCAAGTGCCTTTGGAAACGCTTGTGACATTTTCATCTAATTTAATTCTTTCTTAGTTTCCATTGTTCAGTTGTTGGTCTATTTTGTATTAGCAATCAGAATAGTCATGTGATAGAATATGAATTATCCTTGTCTACTGTTGTTTGTTCCTTGTGGTTGACAATTTATATTCTTGTAAGTTTTTCCCAAGTGCAGCTAGTGTTGGGTGGTAACCTGGAGTTCTCAGCAATTTTTACTGTAGCCTCTAATGAACAAATTGATATGATGTTATGTACATTGTGGCACCAACCAGCTTCTTAACATTTTAATGTAATTTAATACCCAAGTTCTAGACCTCCCTCACCACACGGGGTGGGGAAGGAAGCTGAATCATGCCTTGAGCTGAGGGTTTGATTAGATGATGTTTAGGAGGTCCCTTCCAGCCCTATGATCCTGTACTTACCCATGTCCCATCTGTGCTTCCTACATTGCTACACAAACCAAAAGCTATGTATTATTTTACTGTTCTATCACTAAAGCAAATGTAACAACAGAGAACATTTTTGTTTAACCTGTTTCAGTATAAAATAATATCAGAAATATCCCATGTCCCTTTATTGTCCTTTTACAGCATGGAACAGAGACAGGTATTCCTCCAGGTAACAAAAAGACTGCAGAATTTTTGCCAATGTATTATTTCCTCTCACAGCACACCTTACCTAACTTACTGAACTAAATCAGATCATAAGGTCAAGACAGTTCTACAGCTCTGTTTTATTGCAGTACAGAATTTGGGCTGGTTTTAACTTATAGCCTTCATGTTTATCAAATGTGTTCATTTTTCTTAGTGATGCAACATTTTTGACCTTTTGGGATTGGAAACCATTCTGTGGTTGGGAACTTGCTTTTATTTGCTTTATGCCAAACAAGAAAGTCTTTTAAACTTTTACGTGAATTATATATAGTAAGAAAAGAGAAGAGAATTTTAACCATGTTAAAAGAAGAGAAGATAATTTTGACCTTTTAAAAATGAAAAAAAAAATCTTAATTTTAACAAACCTAAACCTTTTCCTCATGCCCATCTTTTCAGTTGAAAAGAAACATTGAAATACTACCAGGCAACATATTTCCACTTTAAAATAGCATCAAATGTTCTTCTGAGAGAACATAAAGGGGGTGGAAGGGGTGAGAGAAGGGGAAGAATCAGTCAGGTTACGTGATAGTTCTCAAATTTTGTTTAGTGTGACTTTGTTTTTAAAGGTAAAGCAAAAGGCAAGCAGGCGCAAAGGAGGAGAGTGAAGAGAAGCTGCACTCCCTTTTGCTCTTCCATCTCTGATGCTTAGTACAAGAGCCCCTGCATGTCCCATGAGACACTGCTCAGTTATTCACTCAAGGACACCATCTGTGAGTGACAGAGATGATAATCCTTTTGGAAACCTGCTAATAAATAGCACCATAAGTTTGAAAAATATTTAATTTCTCGTAATTACTCACATTAGCACTTATTTAGTCCCCATGTGATTTTTTTTGTTCGATAATGTCTGCAGAAAGAAGCAGCATTTTCAACTTTTTATAATATTTTTTGTTCATAGTTGAGAGTGTGGTTTTCTCATCTTCCTCCTCTGCATACTGTTTTTGTTTAGCATAGTACAAGATACCCTAATGGTGTTTTATACAGCCCAATATCCTTTTAATGGTCAAGTAACTTTATACCCTTGATTTCAGTGGGAACTTGGTTTGGGCTCATGGTACGTTTCTCACCAGGATGTGAATGGCCAGGTCTGGGACCTCCTAGGTAGGGCCTAAGAACAAGACAAGTCAAGAAACCAGGAAGTCAACCAGAGCAAAGTCCAGGAGTAAGCCAGAGGGAACAGCAGAACAGTTTGGGGTCAGGTTGAGCCCAGTTGCCCAGACACTTCCTGTTCCAAGTCAGGGGTTAATATGGAGGAAGTGTGTGTGTGTGTGCGCGTGCCCATTTGTGTGCATGGGGGTGAGGGTCAGCTGGCTGTAGCTGACTATTCTGGTGACAGGGAGAGGGTGGAGGGTGAGGCTTTATTAGAGGCTTCAGGACAGCTTTGACCAGCATGGTTAACTAGCTGCAGGATGGCAGGCCAAGATTAAGGGCTTTGCTGCCAGACTGGGGCCCCAAGTTTAAGGCTGTGGCCTGACAGAAGTGTCCTATTTTTTTTATGAGCAGTCCTTCATATCTAAACTATTCCCCACAGAACTTCAGTTCAAATAAGTTATTCCACAAAGCTGGAGTGGTTTATAAGGCAACCATAGTTTGTTCCATGTACAGTACCTTCTTTTTGCTGAATTGTTTTTTAAAGCTGAGGACAAAAGAAAGGAGGGGAGATATCTAGTACATGACAGAAGTAAGGAAAACAAAGTACATTATATTAATTAACCAAAAGCATGAGACAGCAGAATGATTTTATTATAGGAAAACACAGTAATGTTTCTATGCTAATATTACCAAACTACTTGACATCAAAACACTTTGATATATGCATATAAATATCTCTGCTACTAAAATGATGGTATTGCCTAAGTACTTTTTAAAAATGTAGTTTTAATTGCTATATTAAAGATAAATTTCTCTCCTAGGACATACTATAATATTAATTTTTTGAAAGAGAGTCCTAAGATATTTGCTGTTAGTAGACAGGAACATATGGAAAATGTGTGATCCTTCTCAGGTGGGGGATGGTCAGAGAGGCTAGCCCATAAGGTTGGATCAGTATGAGACATTCAAACTACAATTTCCATGAAACATAGTGACACATTGCCATATACAGATAGGCTTCATACTGAACTGACTTGAAAAGACATGTTTCACTGTTTCTGAATTGAAATGTTTCTGAACTTTTCATTCTCTGAGAAATGTCAATATTTTAGCCGTTTGCTCCAAGCCGGAGCTAACATCAGATTTCGGACTTTGGAAAAGGGTGTGAGATCAGTGTTGGGCCATTGGCCTCTGGGGCTGGCAGTACAAAGCCTCCTGGCTGCCTGCCTAGTGTGGGAACAGGGGCCAGGCAGCCCAGCTTTGGCAGGTTTGGGCTTTCACCTGGATGGACAGCCAGCAGCACCTGTCACATCAGCTTGATGTGGAGCTGGGCAGCCTGGCTAGGGCTGTGCTATCAGATGACTCAGCAGGCTATGCTGGATGCTCGACTTGCTGGGGTGTAGGGGCTATGCAGCCTGGCTCTGGCAAAATCAGGCCCTTGGCTCCTGCAGCTGGGGGTGCATTTGTACCACTTCATCCTCCTGGATCTGACCCTGTCAGAATGAAAACAAATTTTGAAGTGTGGGTGCAGCGGCATAGACAGCAATTAATTTTGTCATGCAATCAGCCCCCTGAAAGTGCTCTTCACCCATGCTGTGAGACGCGTGCACAGCAGCAGAGTGCTTTAAAAGTGGCCAATTGCATGACAAATTAACCTTCATCAAATGAGGGATCAGATGAAGGTGTTCTACTTTGGACTGCCTTAGGGAACTTCTGTTCCCTAGGGTCAATCTGTTGTGGGGCTAGGGGAGAGAGGCTGCAGGCAGGCTCTTTGGCTTGATCGGCTCCAAAGTGGATCTCAATTTCCCTCCCCCACCGCTGACCCAACGGGCAAACATCTGTTGGGTCAGGTGGGGTCACTCTAACTCATGGAGCTTTATGTAAAGTCACATGAGTTTGAGTGGGGGCCTGCATGTCTGTCAGAGCCCAGAGTTTTCCAGGAGAGCATGTTCTCAGGACTTCTCACCTTGTCTGGTCTCTCTATGAGAACCCCTGAAGCTCACCTGGGTATGGCTTCCACAATGGGAGGAAGCCCAAGCACCTTTTGACTCTGAGACCTTTTGACCTTTGTGTCCCTGACCTTCCCTGCTCTTCCATGGCCCTTCCTTCATGAACTACCTTCCCATTCACTCCTCCCTTGACAGGGAATAGAAGTGGAAACTGAAGTTCCCAGCAGCAAAGCAAACAGATTCTCTTCAATAAAGGCAGATATTGGGCACCAAGGAAGAAAACTGTCCCCTCTCCAAAGGGTTAAGCAGTCCCTCTGTCCTCAGTTTAGCCTGCTCAGCCCTAAGCACCCCCAAGTTAGCTCAGCTCTTCTCTCCAGTTTGTACAGCCTTAAAACCCCTAAAATTGCCAAGCTCTTTCCTTGCTCAAAACTTTGGAACTCCAGGCTGATGCCCTGTCTGTTCAGGCTGCTCTGTCCATGTGACGATGCTTATCTCCCTCGGCTCCCTTTGAGGCCTCTTCTGTGTTACCTCCAATCCCATTTGATCGAACCATCTACATAGCTATTCAAATCCTTATAGATGGATGTCACTAGGCAAGACAACTCTGGCTTCACTCTTTCTTCCCCCACTGGACAAGTTAGGGAAAATGAGAAATGAAACATTATTCTAACATGAACACCTTTAAAACAAATACTGTACATAATTATTTGTATGCAACATGCACCTTTCCCCCCAAAAATGAGCCCTCCAAAGTTGGGGTGCATGCCTTAAGTGGAGAAGCTGATTTTTCTTTGTTGTAATTGAAACAAGAGCACACAGCTTCTTCCTCTCCCAACTTCAGGTAGAGATGGGGTGGAGTTCACCCTTCAGAGTCAGAGCTAGTGTTAACCCTCTCACAGACACAGCTGTTGCAGTCAAGATCCTTTGTAGTTAGCATTCAGCTGAGACTAGAAAAAGCCTTTTTTCCTTCATTCTGCCTTCCCAAAACAAGGTGTGTGTCTTATTGGGTGGCATGAGGTATGTAAGAAAATATGGTGTTACAGTAAAACCCATGTCCATCACAGTGGGGATTTGCCAAGGCACGGCAATTTTGATTTTTTTCACTTTAGATGAATAAATAAGATAATATTTTTTTCTTTCATACTGAATATTTTTGTGAAGAAACTCCACATGAGGATTAAAGGTATACATAATTAAAGATTGCCCTTCAAATAATGGCAGAACTCCTATTTCTTGTGGCTTTTCCACATAGATATGAAAACCTCCTACAGGTACAAAAACAAACTGAGCAGTGGTTTGGGCACTGCTTTACAGAGGGTGCTCAGTTTAACAGTAATGCTGTTAATTGTGGATCTGTTTCCCATCTGAAAAATACACACTTCAAGCCAATCTGTGACAGACTTTGAGGACAGATTAGGTGAAAGGATGCAGGGAGCCTCTTGTCCCTAAGCAAGAGCAGAATTACATACTCCATGTGTGGATGGAGTGCAAATCTGCTGTGGAGATTCTGTACCTTCAGATCAGACGGTGCCAGTGGTTGAGCTGTCCAGCGAAAATTTGAGAGCCAGTGTTATTCATTTGTGTATGTGCTTTTTAAATGATTTGTCCCAACTTTGACAAATTGCCAGTCTTTAAAGAAATCTTGCGTGTGTGTACTGTGATAAGCTATCATCCTACCAAGATTCACTTGACTTCATGTGGTGGGGGAGGTGTGTGTATTTAGTAGAAAGTTCAGAGGGACCCCCTAACTTTTTCCATCTGAGTGCACCTGTGTATGGAAGGAAACCTGGTTCTGAAAGTGTCTTGCCTGCTTTTTTACAATAGGTACAGTTGTATAAGCAGGAAGCACCTTACCTCCTGCTAATTGGTTAAAGATGCTGACGGCATGAGGATGCGGTTCCTGCCATATTGACTACTCCATTGGTTCTGAATCAGCAAAGCTATTAAGCATGTGCTTACCTTGAAGCTTGTCAATAGACCTTTTATTTTTAAATCTGTGTGCATTGGTACTTTGCTGAACCAGGGCCGCGGTGCAGAACATTCTACTGCTGTCTGCCAAACAGTTGCAAATGGCGAGTTTGAAAGTGGTCATACTTTTCTTTTTTTTCAAATCAAAGAAATTGCATACAAAAATCCATTGGAAGGCCATGAAGGTTAAAAATGTAAGTACTCAGAAGTCTGGAAATAATTAAATCAATATTTAGTTTTTCATTATCTTAATGGTTACAGATCCATAGGCACTGTATTACGGTGATTTACATCCTACTGATTTGCTAAAATAAGTTAAAACTGAGCTTATTTTTCTGAAGGAGGTAGCTAGTCAATGTTATGCTATGTCACTTTAGATATAATTATTTTTATTATATTTAAAATACTTTATGTAGTTCATTATGTTTTTTAAATTGTGAAATTACTTTATTACCTTTGTCATCTGAGTAATGTAAGACTCCTAGCAGGTTATCTTCTGTTTTGTCAGCTCTTCATGGAGGAGGCTTCTCTGTAGTGTGCTTATCTTTCAATTAGGAAATCTTTTTTGCAGCTGCAGAGATTATTTTGCCAGAGCATAAAACAAATTGAACATGTAACATGACAAGCATAGGAGTAAAATAGCATAGCAACAATATGGTAGAGTACTTTGTGGTCATTTCCACTGTTGATATTTTCCCTGTGTTTTGCAAATGCCTTCTGTGAAAGGATTTCCAATGTCATTCTGGTGGTTTTGCAAATGTAATTTACACTTTATTATTATACTATTCACTGCTGTAGTACCTTCTTTCTAAAGCTCTTGCAGTGCCTTTGTGAACTATCCTAGGTATGTATTTCCATTTTAATTTAACAGATGGGGAAGCTAATCATAGTTGCCAGATTTTAAAGGATATTTAAAAACAAAGATGTAGATTAGTACCTAGTAGCATTTCTCAAAAGGGCCTGGCACTTAAATTATAGCAAAGAACATCTTAAGTCTGGTATAAGTAATCTGTCCAATGATCATACAACATGTCCGTAGCATAGCTGGGACGAGAAATCCAGTATCTTAAGTTGCAAACATTTTGTTTTCCTTCTTAAACAATGTAGTTAAACTTATTCCACATCTGTAAAAACCATTCTTGCTCCTGTAGGCACAGCCCATTTGTGGGAAATTGTGTAGTTTCCCTTTGATTTGGGGAACCTGTAATTGTTGAGACTAATCTTGGATTTCACTTTAAAACAAGTAATTTGTTAGTCATTTTCACAGCAAAGTTAGCCTTGAAAATGTAAACCAGTCCTTAGGGCTGACAGTTTGTCACAGCGGTATTTTGTAAAGCTTCCAGTCTGTTCTTCGGGACCTGTGAAATCCACAGCAGTGGGTCACTGACTTTTGGCAGGGGTGAAACCCAGACCACTTTGCTGATATGGAAGGCTGGGTGGTTTGCCAGCTGGTCTGATGCTAGTGAGGATGTAGCTTCCTCAAGTTCCCACACTGCTTCTGCCCAATTTGCTGAGCTTGGTGAATGGCCAGCCTGGTCTCTGGGCACAGAGCTTAGACACAAGCTCTAAAGAGCTAAATTTGGGACTGAAAGCAAAACAGCTATCCTTGTTTTCTATGGTCGTAGCTACTTGACTTTTCTAACTTACTTTTCCTATCTGTGACGGAGGGATAAGAACACTTTCCTCAGTAAGTTCTGAAGCCTGCTAATCTTTGTAAATGCTGTATATGAAGAGACAGATGGAAAGGACTGTGGAGGGTTGTTGGAAGTCAGGAGAAGGCATGAGAGACAGGGGGTACTAGAGACAGATGAGATATAGGGTCATAACAACCCCACATGGGCAAGAACAAGCAGACAACAGGATGGTGTGAAGATAACAGTAGGGGGAGAAGGGAATAGGTTGTAGCCATGTTGGTCTAAGGACACAGGCAGACAAGGTTCTTTGGATAAATCCAATATCTTTTATTAGACTAACTAAAATAGTTGGGAAAGTTCTTCTTTCCAAGTTTTCAGGTACAAACACCCTTCTTCAGGCTGAGGAAGTCTGCAGTTAGTTTGTGCTGTTCCTGGTTGGAATAGACAAGAACCCAGAGGCCAGTATGCAAGAATACCAGTCAGTGAAAATGCAAATCGAGGTAGTCAATGGGTGAGAAACAGGTTGTGTGGTGGGGCAGGAAGGGGAATGTAGACCTGGTAATAAGAATATAGGTGATAATTAGGAGAGAAGTTACCTGGGGAGTCAGATGTTAGGTAGGTTATAGTGTCATAAATCCAGTGTCTATTGTCAGGGAGCAGGGACCGCAGGGGTTCCCGTGATGCCTCTGCGATAGTGCCAGCTCCACCCTGAGGGTGCCGTCTTGTCTTTCCTGCCATGTCTTGCTGATAAAATAAAATCGGAAGGCTACCCATTGAACCTCACCAGAACTCACTGGTTCTTGAGCCCTTTGCCAGACCTCTCTTCAGTACTGTGCTGAATGGGGCACTTTGAACCTTATGGACTAATTCTGTAGCTCCAATCCTCCCCTATACCACGCCCCATGCCTTGTGGATGTTACATGGATGTTGTTCCCTCTGTTGTGGCCTTGGCCTATTCAGTCTCCACCACTGGTGATGCATAGGGGGTGCACTCAGGTGCACGTTAATTCCCTGAGATTGGCAGTGCAACCTCTGTGAAAACCGCCACTGACACAGCCGGCGGCACCTGCGGGCAGTTGCTGCTTACTGTCCCCTGTCACCACCAACACCACCAGCGGTGTCTGCAGGTGGTTGCCGACTGCTGGTTGGTGGTTTGAGGCCCCCATAGGAAGGGAGAGAGGGAGTTGGGCCGGTCTGGAGCTGGAGCTAAGGCTAGGGCTGCTGCCCTGCCAGGCAGTGTGTGGGGCTTGGGGCCTGGGGCCTCACTGCATGGGAGCAGAATGGAGCCACAGGTGACTTGTCTGGGAGGTAGCCACTGCCTTCTGTTGGGGGCAGAGGGCTTCAGACCTGGGTGCCTGGCCCCATAGCTCTGGCAGCTGGGGGCCCCTCCAGCAGGGCTGTGGGGGCAGGGGGATGTGGGTGGGAGGACAAGGGGCACCAGCAGGGCTGGTGGGCTGTGGGGGGAGTGAGGGGCAACAGCAGGGCTGGGAGGGCTGTGGAGGGCCTTTAATTTTAATCACGGATTTGAGGGGTTTTATCAGAGAACATGCAATTTTTTTATTGGTGAATTTGCAATTTTTTATCAGGGAAACCAGGATCCCTAGTGATTGTTGAATTGCTGAAGGAAATCAATCAGAGATTGCAGGTTTTCAGTCCAATTAATGAATTAATCTATCTTAAGTGTAGCAAGGGTTTGATGGTGCAGTCCTTGAAGAATTCTTCTTCCTGGTGGCTTATAAAAAGGTTGGCATATTGTGGGGCCATTTTGGTGCACATAGATATACCTGTGGTCTGGAGGAAGTGTTGCTTACTGAAAGTGAAGTCATTGTGAGTGAGGATGAAGCGTATAAATCCAGTAATTCAGTAAGGTCTGTACTCTGAGTTGTAATCTTGCTCTTGTAAATATGTAAGGTGTACTTGGATGCCATCCTGGTGTGGGATGTTGGTATATAAGCTGGTAACATCCATGGTGGCTAGGAGGGTGTTGCTGGGAAGGTGCTCTATGTTTTTAAGTTTTCATAGGAAGTCTGTTGTGTCTTGGATAAAACTTGCTCTTTGGGTGACAAGAGGTTTTAGGACTGACTTGATTAAACCTGATATTTCCTCAGTTAGGGTTCCCTGGTTGGATATGATAGGTCTGCCAGGGTTCCCTTGCTTGTGGATTTTAGGGAGCATTAAAAAGTCCCTGGGTTAGGTAGTACGGGGATCAAGTTCTGCCTTGTTTTTGTTTTTTTGTGTGATTCAGATGGAAATTATTTGATGGTAATTTAGAGTTTTAAGGTGAAAAGGGGAGAAGGATCATCCTCTAGTTTTTTATAGTAGGCGGTGGTAGAGAGTTGTCTGTTGGTTTTTTTTATGTAGTCTTCATGGTTAAGGATAACTATAGCTCCTCCTTTATCTGCTGGTTTTATTACTCTTTGGTGGTTAGATCTTAGAGATTCTATGGCCCTACTCTTTGAGAGGTAGAGGTTGTTATGGTGGCGTGTGCTGTTGATTATTTTATTGTTCATTCTTTCCCTGAAGCAGTCAATACAGCAGTCAAGGTTAGAATTTCATCCACTCTGAGGTGTCCAATATGATGGGGTTTGTTTGTTTGTTTGTTTGTTTGGGGGGAGGGGTTGGTTGGTTGATCTTTTCCTCAATGTTGTAAAGGATGAAGTATTGTTGGAAGTGCATTCGTTTTGGTTGTGGAAATATTCCTTGCGGTGGAGGCATCTGAAAAATTCTTCTAGTTCTCCACATTGTGTTATTTTATTAGGATATTTTTCTGGACAGAAATTCAGGCCTTTAGAGAGGACAGATTTTTCAGCTTTTGTAAGTGTGTGCATAGAGAGACTGATAATATTGATGGTTGGTTGCTTTTTTCAGTTTCATCGAGGTTGAGGTTGGAATGTTGTACGGTGTTGGTGGTGTCTCTCTGATAGTTGTTCTCTGGTTGGGAAAGTTGTTCCTGGAGTAATTGGTTCCATTTCTTCATTTTATGTATGATGGATGTTGTAGAAAATCTTTGGTAGTCTCTTTGTATATGTTGTATAACATTAGGGAAGATGGCTGGATATTTCTCTTTTAAGTTATTGTAGTATGTGGTGATTTCCTTCTTGAGTTGATCTCTTTTGGAGTAGGCTAGGTGAAGTATATGATTTCTAAGTTTCTCTAAAGTTCTCCTGCATAGTTGTGAAGCATATTTGGAGTTGTGTGTAGCAGTCAGAGGATTGTAGATGTTTATCCTCTGGGAATGATGTTGTGTTTCTTGCATAGGCTTAGAAAATATATGTCACTGTTGAGTTTAGCTTCTTTCTTTTTCATGTTGTATAATTTCCGTTTCAAATGGCAACATTTGATATCTTCCATGTTTCAGGGGTATAGATGTTTTTCAAGGAGAGAATAAGAAAGACATAATGGAAGGACATAAAAGAGAAACTGGGTACAGTGGAAGATAAAATGGGCTGGGCATGGAGTAAGAGGGAAAGATATTTAGGAGAAACAGGAGGCTGAAAATAGCAGTAAGACACACAGTTCAATGAAGTCTGTGTCATTTATTTCACTCTGATTTTTATTGTGCTTTCCTGGCAGATGTCCTACTTCTGTGTTTGCAGGCAAGAGGTATTCTGAGTACAGCATATTGCTATGACTGTCTGCTCTGGGATGTGTGGCTAACAAAAAAAAAGAATGAATAAACATTGGTGGGGTCTAGTGCCACCAAGACCCCGGGATATTTAAAGAATTGTTCCTTGAAAAATGTTTTTATGTGTTACGGGGGTGTAGGCTGTAGTCATGCTGGTCTCCGGACATGGACAGAGAAGGTTCTTTTATTAGACCAACTTAAATAGTTGGAAAAAAAATTTATAGCAAGCTTTCGGGTTTAAAAACCCTTCATCAGGCTGAGGAAGTCTCTGCAGTTGGTGTGTGCTTTTCCTGGATGGAATAAGTAGTAAAGAAGCCAGAGGCTGGTCTGGTATGCATGTAAAATAGGCAGTCAGTGAAGATGTAAACTGAGGAGTCAATGGATAAGAGACAGGCTGGTGGGGCGGGGAGAGGTGAGGAGAAGGGGGATGAAAGTAACAGTTAGATATTGGAGACATACCTGGGGAGTCAGATGTCAGGCAGGTTATAATGTGTCATAAAACCAATGTCTATATTTCGTCCATGATTTTTTGTATCCGGGAGATTGAAGCGAAGTTCATAGGCTCGTCTCTGAGAAGTGTTTTATAAGTTTCCTTTGAGGATTAGAACTGAGAGATTGGAGAGAGAGTGGTTTTCTTGTGAGAAATGTGCCCCCACCGGTAATTGGGTATTCTTGTCTTTGACAGATTTCCAGTGTGCATTCATTCTGGTGCGCAGTTGTTGTTTAGTCTCACCTATGTATCGGGGCATTTGGTGCACTGGATGAGATGTATTACATTTCTGGAGGTGCAGCTGTAAGATCCGGGAATGCATATGGCTCTGTTGTGGGGTGTAGTAATTGTGGGGGTGGTGGAGATGAGTTGGCAGGTTTTGCATTTCTTGTCATGACATGGTCTGGATTCATTCAGTGTGTTCTGGGCCTGAGGAAGTTTGCTTCTGGTGATGAGGTTTGGTGCATGTTTGATGGCTAGGATGGGGTGGTTCTGGGAAGATGTCTTTAAGAATAGGGTCTCTTTCTAGTATGGGTTGCAACTGTTTGAGGATTTTCCATATGGGTTCGAGGGAGGGGTGATATCTTATAACCAGTGGCATGTGATTCGTGGGGGGGTTTCTTCTGTACTGCAGTAATTGTTCACATGGTATCCGGGTGGCTCTTTCAAATGTCGATCTATCTCTCTGGAGGAGTGTCCTTATTGGGTGAAAGTCTTTTTAAGATTGGTGAGGCAACAGTCTTTTTTATATGTTAGCATATGTGCCCAGAGCCATAGCATGAAGGCTCCTTTGTGTGCATCAGCAGAAGAGGCAGACTGTCAGCTGACGAACTGCCTTACTGACTTGCCTCCCATTACCTGGATTAGTTTTTGTGACCTGTTTGTTCCTGCAAGTTATTTTGCTTGTTTGTTCCTCCCTGCATTGTTCCACTCCAGTCACCTTTTGTGTTCATATCACTCACTGCTTTATACACTGCTCTCTGCTGTCCTTTTACAGCATCTGATGAAGTAAACTTCATCATGATAGCTTTTGCTCTTATTTAGTTTGTTCTTTAAGATGCATATTTACCCTGACTTTTCATCTAAGACTGCCAGAACAGATCAAGGATATACAAGCAATGGTGAAGGGTCCCTGTACTGGTGAAGATTCCCTTTAGCAACATTAAGATTTGGACTCCTAGGAGGTCCAGGTTGCAAACTACAGCTGCTAGCCTCTGTGGTCGTGTTGGAGCGTCTTGGGCTCCAATAATCTCATTTGAAATGGGTGCAGAGATGGCATATTGCAGTTAAAAAAGAGAGTCTATTTTGTTATAAATGATGTGTGTTTGCACTGGCTAATCTCTCCTCCCCACTCCTTCCTGTTGGCAGGGTGGGCCTGCTATAACTAGTAATGGAATACTTCTATTGTAGGGCCGGGACTATATCTGGCCTTTGTCCTCTCCTTGGTTGTACATTCCCAGAGCTGTAAATTGCAACTACTGTCTCAAGCTCACACAGCTTTTAGGGCTCACACAGAGATTACATCTGTTGTGTGATGAGCCCCCTGAAAGCTCTCTACAGCGATGCCATGATACATGTGCACAGCTGTAGGGCACTTTTAAAGTGACCAACTGTGTGACAAATTAACTCTTATCAAATGAGGGATCAGATGAAGGTGCTCCACTTTGGAGCACTTTTGGAAATTGTGTTCCCTGGGATTAATTTGTGATGCAATTTAGAGCTGGGCTGCTGTAGCTCATCCCTGCCCCCAGAACTGTCATCAGGAAGGGAGGGGAGAGGGGGATCAAGCTGCCAGCTGGGGTTTGCCTGGTCTGAGGTAGAGGGGGCGGGTGGATTGGAGCCCCTGCTCAGGCTGAGCAAACTCCAGCCAGTAGCTGCTCCCCCTCCCTCTCCCTTCCTGCAGACAGCACTGGAGCTTGAGGGGTGGCTCCTTGGCTGCAGGCAGGCTCCTTGGGTTCCTGGAGGCAAGCTCAATTTTATGTCCCCCCAACAGGCAAATGTCTGTTTGGGTTGCGGGGGGTGGGGGGGTGGGGGGCACTCTAACTCATGGTGCTTTTTGTTATTTCCTTAATCTTGGCATCATAGGCAGAGGGAGAAAAAATATTTGGGGGGGCTGAGTACATGCATGCATGTGCACACACACCCTCTCTCCCCTGCCCAGCAGGTAAGTTTGTAGGGGAAGGGCTGTGCGGGGGACAGATTGAGGATGCACATGGCATTGTGCTGCTCCCAGGGCAGCGGCAATGGCAAGCAAAGCAAAGCGTGCAACAGCAGCCACCTCTGCCCCACACACAGATCAGGAGGGTGTGCACAATGGCAGGAGCCTCCCTGGCTCCCATGCCCCTGGATGAGCCTCCTGGGCTCCAACTGGCCCATCACCTGGCCTGGCTGGGGCCCCATTCACTCCAGTTCCTACCTCTGCCCCACTCCCTCCCTCAATGTTGGGGCCTCAGGCTTCATGTCGCCTCTAAGCCTCTTCCTCTTCACAGAATAGACAGACTGATACTTGCCTGCCATGCTGGGGAGCCAGTCATCCATGTGTGAGGCTGCAACCCTGGATGCGTGTTCATCCCTCCCCACTCCTGCTGCAGCTGCCTGGAGCCTGCAGCTGGGCTGCCTTGCAGCCCTACCTGTTGCCCTGAATTTTGGGGAGGGCTTAGCCCTATTAGCCCTGGCCTTCTGCTGCCTATACTTGGCATCTGTATTGACCTTGAGGAGGATTTTTATTGAAGTTTGTTCCACACAGGTTTCAGCTTTGTTCAGATAAAAGTCTTGGTCAGGCATGGCATTTGTGGAAGCCTTGATTTATTGCAACTATTTAGTTGGTCTAATAAAACGTATTACTTCTACCCAAAAAGTTTTGTCTGCCTATTAGGGCAGTGTGAAGCTTTGGTGGCCAATTTGGTTCAGAGGAGATTCAGCCCGATTTGGTGGCTGAATCTCCAAATCTGAATCAAATCAGGAGACTCATTAAAAGGTCTGAATTGATTCAGAAGCCTCCAAATTGATTTGGAGAGATTTGGAGATTCTGGTATTGACTATACAGACAGCAGTCCTCAGTGACGCTGGATATAGCTGTCTCCAGCTGGTAAGTCTGTTGTGGTGGGTGGAAGGGGGAGGGAAGGGGTATGGTGGGGTGCAGAAAAGTACCCCCACAGCGAGGAAGGGATTGGAGCTGGGGCTGGGACAAA
This sequence comes from Gavialis gangeticus, assembly GCF_001723915.1. Classification (NCBI taxonomy): domain Eukaryota; kingdom Metazoa; phylum Chordata; order Crocodylia; family Gavialidae; genus Gavialis; species Gavialis gangeticus. The sequence goes on along the minus strand of NW_017728992.1, from coordinate 163,054,825 downwards.
CTGCCTAGCCAGGGTGGGGGGATGTGGGACTTGGGGAGGGGGGCTCCTGCTACTGCACACTGCAGTGCGCCACCGGTCTGGGAGCTATTCTTCCAGTAGCTCCTCCAGTGGCTCTCTCCACTGGTGCAGGAAGGCACAGGAATGGGCGTGTGTCTCTGGATCTGCATGTGGTGGGCTGGGCCGGGCTGTGCTTCAGGAGGCTAGTCCCAGTTGCCTGCCTTTCATTCTTTTCAAGCCATAATAGTAAAAGGATAGAGAACTCAAAAGCAGTCTCTACACCAAATGACTTGGTACCATGACAGAAGAGGTTACCCTGATGGGCACTCTGGTAAACATCGTATCCCTTATTTCCTACTGTCCCCCACCCGATGAGTTTGTAGATGGCCACAAGATAACCTCTCTCAGCCTTCTCTTGTGCAGGCTGAAGAGATTCAGGTCCCTCAATCGGTCCTCATAGGGTTTTTCCAGACGGGTAGCCCTCTTTGGAACCCTTTCCAGGTAATCTACATCCCTCCTGAAGTGTGGTGCTCAAAACTGGATGCAGTATTCCAGCTGTGGCCTGACCAATGCCACATAGAGGGGAAGCATCATCTCCCTAGACCTGTTTGTGATGCACTTACTTATGCAAGAAAGAGTGCAGTTAGCTTTACTTATTACTTCATCACATTGGCAACTCATGTTCATTTTGGAGATAACTACAACTCTGATATCTCTTTCCACAGCTACTTAGAGTGGTACCTCCCAGACTATAGGTGTGTTGATGATTCTTCCTCCCTAGGTGCAACATGTGACACTTGTCTTTGTTAAACTGCATCTGCCCTCTTCCCCAGCCTGTCCAAATCCACCTGGATTTGGTCCCCTGCCCTCTAATTTGTTTACCTCCCTCCATAGTTTGGTGTCATCTGCAGACTTGGACAGAGTGCTTTCTACTCCCTCATCCAAGTCACTAATGAAGATATTGAACAGTACCGACCCCAGGACAGAGCCTCCGCTGCCTGTATTTCTCCAGGTAGAAACCAACCCATCCACCACCAGTCTCTGGGTGCATCCCATAAGCCAATTTTCCACCCACCAGATTGTGTAATAATCTAAAATGCAACTTTTAAATTTATTCATAAGAATTGCGTATGACACTGTGTCAAAGGCCTTTTAAAAATCTAAGTAAATAACATCTACCTCTGTTCCTTCATCCAAGCATTTTGTGACCCGGTCGTAAAAAGAAATCAGGCTAGTTAGGCAGGATCTGCCTGCTATAAACCTATACTGGTTGCCCCTTAGCATTATTTTACCCACTGGTCCCACACAAATGTGATGCTTAACAATTTTCTCAAAGGTCTTGCCAAGGATAGAGGTGATTTTAGATCTTATGTTCCCTTTAGGAGGTCATTCCTATTTTTCTTGTTGAATGAGAGTTCCCAAGCCTGCCTTTCTGGAAAGTACATGGAGGTCATGTTAAAATACAAATTTTATTTACTTGTAAGTGTAGTTGTCCCTGAATATTTACACTTGTGTTCTTCCTTGAGGTCCTACCAGGAATGACCATGATTTAATATGTTGCTGATTTAGTTAAATGTCATTAAAACTAGTAGGTGTAACAGTTTAAGATACCTGTAAGAACTCATTAAATGTCTTTGTAAAACCAGTTAGAAAACAGGAGAGGCCAATATCTAAGACTTAGGCACCTATTACTAACCAAAACAAAAGTACTGGTGAGGTTGCTCAGGAATTGGAGCTGGGTAGATGGAGGGATTTTGCTACACGCTGTTTGGTGGTGGTGTGCATATCTGCCCGTTTGAAAGAAACAGGATAAAGACCAGAGAGGCAAATATGAGCAACAAGAAAGAACCAGTCACAGCCAGAAAAGCATTTGGTAGCATGCATGTGCACATAAGTGTGAAACTTGGGGGATAATACTGGCTGCAGTTGATTTGTTATTTTCCTTACAGTTTCTATCTTCTGGGGTTCAATCCTTCTATTTTGAGGTAAGCAGGACTTGGTATATCTTTCATAAACAAAAAGTCAAGATAGTAAAAAGTCATTAAATAATAATATTGTTCCTTTACCTAAGCAACCTGAAAACTAGCTTACTGCTTGGATCAAAAAGGATGGATGGAACACAGGAATGGAACTGGGGTAGTGGAAGACAGCACATATGTTTATAAATATGGTTCCAAATATTTGATGCCACATGCAGTCCTAATGGACACTGCTTTTCTACAAGATTCAGACAATATTCTTGAAGGATCCCAAATACTAGTAACTTGTATTTTTAGCAACCAACTTGAAAGTATGGTAGCAGCTGTCTGCACACAATCCAGAAAAAGAACTATTTAACTGACAGCTAATTGTTGTTATTGATTACTGTGCTGACAGTGCTGTTCTAGCTTTCCTTGTTTCCCTGAGAGCGGCTTTATTAGAAGAAATATCATTATGTGGTGTCCAATCAACTCCTTGACATGTAGAATTACATTCATAGCAGATACAGTTGATATTTGGTTCATTCTTGTCAAGCTTGTTCAGTATTTATGCTGCTTTAAAAGTTAGTAAGAACAGAAGCATTTTCATTAAACATCTCTGTGATGGGTTAAGTGCTGATTCAGAGAAAAAGAAATTTAGTTCCCAGTGATTGGGCTAACAAGAGAGGCTAATCACCTAGCCCACATTTATTTGAAAGGTTAAAGTATGTAGGGGAGAATGAACAAAACATTTCTTCATAATAATCACTTTTGTCAAGTTTTTAAATGGAATTGTTCAAGATTACTTTAATATTTGGTTTTCAAACCCATTAGAGGTATTCACTATTTTCCACTTCTTCAAGAAAATATTAATTTTTCACTGCTGATTAACCTCCTGCTGTGAACTGCATAATTTCTTACTCTGATTAAAATTAATATAACCACTTCTTTTCTAGTTAATCCAGTGTAATAAAACAGTTACACTCGAGCATTTGATTAAGTTTTTCTCTTTCATGCATGAGAGGCAGATGTGGAGTACACATTTGGTAAACTTTTTCTAACCACTCCAGCCAAACCTGTAGAAGAAAAATAATCAAACAAAGTATTATTGGGTTTTTTTGCTGTCTTTTTAGTGAAAAGTACAAAGCAGGGCCATATGCTGTGTTTAAGCACATGTATCAGAAATTCATAAACATTAATGAGCTTCTTCCATATGCCAAGAGACATACGGGTACTCCTCACTTAACGTCATCCTGGTTAACGTTGTTTTGTTATTATGTTGCCCGTCTATTAGAGAACATACTCATTTAAAGTTGTGCAATGTTCAGTTATAACGTTGTTTGGCCGCCACCTACTAGTAGGTAACTACTGTGATGTTATTGGATTCACTTAACATTGTTTCACTTAAAGTCACTTTTTTTAAGAATGTAACTATGATGTTGAGCAAGGAGTAGCTGTAGTTTTGTCCCTGTATTGACACATAGGACCTTTCAGCATTCAAACTAATTATTTGTCCTGAAAAATGACATCATAAAGAAAGTGAACAGCAAATAATGGTGCTGGTGCTGTAAGGGTTGTATTTGACTTTTTCTAAACTTTGGAAATAAGAAAGGCTTTGGTTAAAAAATCTTTAGTTCAGTCCACAGCTTTGTTAGGTGCATAGACTAGGACCTCCTGATCCATTCACAGCATGCTTGTGAAAAGCGAGTAGAAACATAACTCATTTTGAACATATGTTTATGCATCTGCTTTATTTCTTTGGTGAAGTGTCATATATCTCTGCTCTGCTGCTTTTGATGTTAATCTAATTCCTGTTGGTCTTTGATTGCTGTTCAGAGCAACAGATATTTGTTCATTGAAGGATGATAAGTAACAAACATCCACTCTTTGTCCTTTATAAAACCCAAACTAAAAGGTTTCCTTGTAATTAGAGCTCTACTAAAATGTCATAGTCTGTTTTCTTACAGTTTAATTCTCCTGAAAGATGCACTGTATTATAGTAAACACCTTAGGGTACCATACGGTAAATTTTAGCTTGAAACTGAGTCATTGAGAAGTTTATTGGGAGGTGGGATATTGTTGTTGTTTTCTTTGCTTGTTAATTAAGTACAATGGCCTCTGTCTTAAGATTTTTCAAAAGTCTTTATAATTTTAAGAAACTTTTTGTTAAGTTTAAGCAGAGATCATTCTCTACAACCAGCAGTTGTGGCATGTCTCTTGAGGAATTTTGTGTGAATGGATTGTAATGGGCTAGTCCCAACAATGGTGGAATATTTTTAGTTTTGGTGCCCCGGGTCTGATTACTTTTAAACTATTTATATAGTAAAATAAGACACCTTTCCTCCCACCACTTCTGCTATACATTAACCAACAGAATAGGATGCTGGGTTTCGACCTGCATTTGAGGCTAAGGACAGACAGTCAAAAAGTCCAAGCCTGAATTGATTCAATCTTTGCAGTTTTTTTAAAACTGCATAGATTGAACCAATAAGCAAGTGAACTAATGCTCACTTTTCAAACAGGAAAGCCAGCCAGACCCCTGCAGTGGCCCATACTAATAGTTGGGGAGCACTAGAGCATGTCTCCCAGCCTGCTGGCCACTGCAGAGATCCAGAGCCCTCTTATTCCCCAAGCCATACACCCTCCTCAGCCTCTCTGCTGGCTGCGCAAGGGGTTGGGGAGGAAAAACCCACCTATCCTGCCTGGCACCAGATTCCTCCTCCCATGCTTTGCCCTCCTCCCAGCCAGACTGGAGGCTGAGAAAGAGGCATGGCTCCCAGCTCCTGGCTCTGGAGAGCAGTCAAGCCCCTGCTGCAGACTCTCCCTCCCTTCCCCAGGCTGGCAGCACCCATCTGGGGGTCCAGTTACTTTCTTCCTGCCCCCCCTTGCCACTCCAAGCTGCACCACCTGGCTGGGGGTCTGGTGCTGGCCCAGAGGAGTGAGCTTTTTCCCCCTGCACCTCTTCCTCAGCCACCTGGGGTGATAGTGCTCTGGCTAGGGAGCAGAGGGGTAGGGCAGACCCTGCTCTGGAGCAGACATCACAGCCCAGGGCTACAAAGCATCATGGGATGCTGGGGGACTGTGAGGTAAATTGAACCAGGAGAAGATCTGGGACAGAAGTTCCATAAACCTGTTTGACCTGTATCAGTTATGCCTGATACTACACCAAAGCAGGTTTATCTTAAACCAGTTCTTCCCATTTTGAAAGCAGTTTAAGTGCACTTCTGTTCTGTTATTGGTTTTGTCTAAGCCAAAAATCAGAAGTGCTGATGACACAGAGTTAAGAGAGACAAGTACGAGCATGCAGAGGGGGGACACCTAAACAAGCGCGCATGTCCAAACACGCGCCACACACAGGGCCAGTGTGTGATGAGGTAAAGTATTCAATTTGACAGAGCACGCATGTCCAGTCATGTCAAGTAGCCATTACATAATTCACCTAGAACATTCCACCGAAGGCACCGTATGATTGGTTACTTGAGAAGTATATAAGCTGACAGACTTTCCGCCCAGACAGAGACCAGCTCAGAGATACCTGGGGCTAGTTCACAAGCCGACCACCTGCGAACATTGTCTCTCCGCCACCGTTGTCTCCTGGCGTACCCCGCCCTGCGTGCTTGTGACCAGTCGACTCGTTTCATCAGCTGTCGTTCCGTCCGTTTAGCTCCGTTTATTTTACTTTACTTACTTTGTTAATTCAGTTTGCAGTTTCAACTTAGGGTTCAGTTGTTCTAAGTAATTAAGAGTATACATCTGAAACCTATGCTCCCTACAAGCATAAGTAATAAAGCTGCGTTGAAAACATTACGCGTCAGTGCCGTCTCTGCCCCGCTAGCCCCCGCCTGTTCATCCAAGCTTGTCATCTAGTACCAGCGCTCAGCTCCGGATGGCTGACTGCCACATGGCGTCATGAACAGGATCCAGGGAAGGGGCAGACGAAAACAGCTCGGAGACACGAGAACTGTTAGCTAACTGCCCATGGCGTCTCTGTTGCCGAGACACGCATGACTCCGATGAGCTCTGGGCCCACGTAACTTACCACCAAGCGGGTGTAAGAAAACCCACACTATGAGAATTCTTATCTGTACGAGAGGGCGGAAAAGAGTGGGCAGTGGGGTTAGACCCCGTGTCGCTGGACTGTCTGTTGCAAGATCCCCGGGTAGTGTTTCGGCCCCAGGAGGAAACGGCGACCCTCAGCCTAAATAAAGTCAAGGCGGGCGGAACACTAAACCCCACCCCAGCACAGGAGTTTGCTCGCTGAATTCACCACCTAAAAGACAGGGGAGGTGAAACCACCCCAGCGGACAAGTTCCGATGTCCGAGTCTCCCGGAGGGGGGAAGAGGCCATGAATTGCTAACTCAGCTACGTGAGGCACTGGAGTCAGAAGGTTGCACCGCTACTAAGTGGTCAGGGCAAAAATGGGACAAAGGCAAGATGCTGAATGTCTTGTTCCAAGGGTATGTGGGGCTCTTGCGGGAAAATCACAACCTCCAAGCCCAGCTCAGCACCACGGTACAGGCCGCTGCTGAAGTCCCCAATGAGCAGGGACCTGAACCCGAGCCAATGCTCAAAGATGGTGGGGCAGCATGATAGCGCCAAAACCCGAAAATGGTGCGGAAAAAAGGGTGCGAAATGAAGAGGGGGAGGAGGCAGGGAGGAGCGTGGCTACGTCAGCGCCACCCATGACGTCGCCCTCAGCCTCGCCTCCATGCCAACTCCCCGCCCCCTCACGGGATGGCGAAACCGAAAGGAAAGCAACATTGTATCCCTCGCTTCCCCAAGCGATGCCGATCGCAGTGCAGAAGCGCACGGAACAGCAAGGAGTACCTACCCAGACTACTACTACATTCTGCACTCGTACTCGTATGGAGGTGCAGGAGCTCATAAAAGATACTCATGTGTGATCTGAAGAGACTCCCATAAGCTGGTTAGGTCGCCTTGTAAGAGAAGCAGGCAACGAATCAGTGGACCAAGATGAAGCAAACGTCCTGTTATGCAACTCAAGCTGGAGTCACGGAATGGTCCAGGATCCAGTCCCAGCCCTCGCCAATGGCCACTGGCCAATCCTGCTCCCGGCACTAGCGGTGGAAGCACTAGGCCGACAAGTACACCTGTGGCACGAAGGGAAAGGCCCACCAGATGCTACCACACTGATCCATGCTTTAGTGGGAATATCATACGCTAGATGGAACCCGCAACAGCAGGTCCTCGGACTTACACCAGCCCAAATAGCTGGAGCATGGCCACACAGATTCCTTCACAACCTGAGTAATGTCCCATGTCTCGCGGAAGCAGTGGAAGTAGCCACGGAGTGCTATGGAGGGGCCCATAGCGTTACTCTATGCCTCCTATTGTTAGGTTCAATCAATGGTCCAGTAGCTCACGCCTTAGGCCAACTACACCAGATAAGAAGGGCCACTGAAGACGGGGGTCTGAAAACTCAAACTTACTCAGCTTACCCCACAACTTCAACACCCGAGGCTCGACCTTGGCGTTTGCCGAATACAGAGCGCGGCCCACCTTCGCAACAGACCCAAAGACAACGGGCAATGTTCGGCTTCCTCCTGAACAACAGCAACCTAACAAAATCACAACTAAGAGCCCTCGGAGAGGAAGGTCAAAAGGCCTTAGCCACGAAACTTGGCTTCCATTTCGAAGATCGAAACGCAAAAAGAGTAGTGGCTGTCGGGTTCGCCGATGGCCGTGAATCCTGTGAAATCCGTGAAACCCGCGAAAATCCTGATGACCAACGGCCTTACATCACCCTTCAAGTTGGACAACATCCCAACCTCCAACGCACCCAATTTCTTCTCGATACCGGTGCACAAGTTAATGTAGTTACTAAGACCACCCCTCACATGTCAACAAGCGACACCATCTTAGTTCAAGGCTTAAATGCTATCTCCAAAACAACAAGAGTCAAAATTAAAATCCATGCAAGGGGAGAATTAGTTTCTCTCGATGCCGTATTGGGAGACCTAAACATCTTAGGCATCCCTGGCTTTCGTCGCCTAAACTTGAAAGACCAAGTCCTCCGAGCACTCCCCATTAGTGTTTCAACTATAGACCGGCATACACCGACTTTGCAACGCCAGATAACGTGGAAGTATACACCCATACCTACTAAACCTGAACTCACTACACCCCTCAAAGAACTACTACAGCGCCTCAAAGCGAGCGGAGTGATCATGCCAATCACTGTAAGCACCCATCTATCACCGGGATGGGGCATCCCCAAGCCAGGAAGACCGAACGAAGTCCGTCTCGTCATCGACTACAGAAAGCCCAATAACGAGTGCATCCCCATTGTGCAGGCTTCTCCACAAACGCTTCCCCAAATCCTTCAAGAAATGTCAGAGTTCCAGATGCAACCATGGTTCGGAGCCACATTAGACTTGAAGGACATGTTCTACTCCATTCTAATCAACGACCACCACGGCATATTAAACATGGCCATATAAGAGAGAATGTGCAAGTGGAATGAATGTCTGTCCACAGGGATATTGTAATGCTCCAGCACTCGCGACAGGAGCCATTACTCCACATATCGAAGAGTGCACACCGGCCCTAGATACTGGCCACATTAAAGTATAATCTTACATCGACAACCTCGCCATTATGGGACGCTCACGAGTGGAAGTCAAAACCCTGGTAGAACAACTTGTCCAGAACTTGACAAACAAAGGATGGACAGTCAATCTGGCCAAGTCACAAACGTCACCCACTCAGCAAATTCACTTCCTGGGTACCACCTTTGACCACAACACTCATCAGGGCAAGCTACACGAGCCCTTCAACCAACAAGAGTTACTGCGGTCGACCCCAAAAACAACGAAAGACTTCCAGCAACTTCTAGGACAAATTGGCTGGCTCCGCCATCATGTCCTTCCCGACAACCTGATGATCATCGCTTGCCTTCAACGACACATTAAGAGAAAAGCGCAAAAGAAAGAACCCTGGACTGCAAAGGACACTGAGGCAGTGTATGACCTAGCCACCCGAGTAGCTAACAACCCCCTATATGCCTTTAACCCTCAACTGCCAATAACAGTCGTTGTCGGGACCATTGCCAAGCATATTTTTGGCACTGCTCGCGACGCCGAAGGACACCTCGTATTTACAGCCCACCGGTCACTACAAGCGGCTCAACACCGTTATGGCACTGTAGGCAAAACTCTCCTTGCACTTCAACTAGTGGAACATCTGTCAAGGGGGCATGGATTGCTAGAAGCTCCCGCAGGTCCATTATTACCACTACTGGATCCGGAGCGCCCGGACCCAGAGTTTGGCGGAGAGCCGAAGACGTGGAGCACACTGGTCCTAGGACACAAGTACCATTGGCACCAGTGGTTGCACAAGTCAGCGCCACTATCTCTGCCTGTTACACAACAACCCATACTGTATGGAACAATGAGCCAAGGATGGATGGCATCAGACGGAGCGACGGGAGGAGGAGAAAGCCGCTATGGCATCTATTGTAAGGGTTGCTGATTCCAGGAAGCACGCTACGCACCACCGGAATCGTCAGCTCAGCTGCGCGAGCTCCTTGGCATTCAAGCCTTGGTTCAACACTGCTGTTCTGCTCACAAAGACGTCATCCCGGTCCCAGTCCTTGTCACTGACTCTCATTTTATATACACCATCCTTACTGGTGCAGCCGACCCCAGAGAATACTACGATGTTTAGGATCGAATATGGGACACCCTCACCAACTTTACGACTCTTCCCTTATTAAAACACACCAGATCGCACAGACCAGACACTGATCCAGTTCATGAGGTCGTAGACAAGTTTCTGGCTGACCCGTTAAGAACCGATGCCAGAACTAGCAGCATCTGTAGCGCAGGATCTGGTTCTACGATGGCTCCATGAGGAATGGGGACACCCAGGTGCCCGAGCATGTCACTCTCGTTGGGTACAGGAGGGAGGAAAACCCCCACTTGGAACCCGCGCACAGTGGGAAGCGGCCGTAAAAGCCTGTGAGTCTTGCACCAAAGAAAAGGGCCATCCCACAAGCTACACAGAAGGGGCGCTAGCACCCCACCACTTTACACCAGGCAAAAATGGCAAATCGACCTACTCGGACCGCTCCCAGGAGCTCGTAATTTCCCAAAAGGATTAGTAGTCATCGATCTAGGCACCCCTCAACTCGCTGTGGTCCCCGTCAGGAAGACGATGGCAGTCTACGTCATTGACACCTTAACGAAGGTCTGTTCCATGTGGAAACATCCCGACATCTTGCAGTCTGATGGAGGACCACCCTTTAACTCAGTTGCACTCAAGAAATTTTGCAGCCTACATAGCATCCAACATCATCGTCATCTTCCGTATCACCCTCAATCAAACAGAGTCGTTGAAAGAGCAATCGGCACCCTTAAAGAACGCTTAAGAGTCATTAACCATGGGTCATACAAAAACTGGATGTCCAAGCTGCCAGAACTCTTGCTCAACCTCAATGTGGATAAAGAACTCTGGATAGAATGGGACCAACAAAAGCCGCCCCCGTGGATGCCCAAGTTCAAAACCGATGAACTTGCGTGGCTCGCTATCCCTCGTCAACACACGCCGCACCCGCCTGTTGTTCGAGCTACCGTCCAAAAACCAGGCAGTTATCCAAATACTTATTATGTCCGCAGTGAAGGCTCGAGAACTGACATTTTAGTTCACCATAATTGGCTCAATAGGCGCTCAGAGTAAAATCAGTAATGGCTATATTACAGTGCATGTCTTGTCTTGTTGTTTGTTTTGTCTTTCAGCCCCTTCTCCTACCAACGCCAGCCATGAGATTAGAAGCACTATTCGTCATGGGCCTCGCCAGTGTACTATGCGAGTTAGGGAATGGGTACAACTTGTTCCTGACAATGCTGGGTCTCTCCACCACCGAATGCCTCGATCCTGGAGAAGACGCGACGACAACCTACCGTCTATGTTTCCCACAGCTTACCGGAACGGGAGAGACTGGTATTATCACCCACCTTGGACGACCACACTCCAGTGCACATATATCCAGTTACCTCGACCTTACCCGCTGTAATCCACTCTTCAAAGTAGAGGTTTTAGGGTTACCCTACACCATTAATGTTACCACGTACACTACTTCACCTAACTGGCCGTATGTGTGCATTGGAAAAGATTGCCCCAATCACGTTATTAATTGTAGCACCACTCTTATAGAATTGGCAAAAGCCCTTAACATCACCTTGACAAATTGTAGTGATCCCTGGCAACGAATGGCCTGTCCCTTATTCCAACTGGGTAAATGCTTGAGGCATACGCAAGGACTCAATTTTGAGCTTGGACAATGGCAAGAACAAAGGAAGTACAACATGCATATGTTCTGCAGTGTATTACACCTACTCTATCCCGTGTGTAATAACTCAGAAGTCCATAAGGAGCCTAAAAGGGGATCCGTAATATACATTAACGCCTCTAATACTTTAGGGGGTAGCCTAAATATCGGTCTTACAATCGGCCAACTCTTCTCCGATATAACTCAGCAGCAGACCCTTACTCAGAAAATGACCGGAGGGATAATATGTGATAAAAGCAGACCCAACTATTTCTTGCCTCCAGGTTGGCTTTTGTTTAATCTGGCAAAAAAATCCACCACTTTAATTCCAAAGCTTGGAAAAAATGAAGTTGTCACCCCGGTAACTTCTTTGTGGAGCCTAAAAGGGTTACAAGTTGGCTGGAGAAACATCAACCATCAGCATGAAACCAGATTAAAGCTCTCATTAACCAATGAACAAGAGAACTACGCCTACACACTCATGGATGGATGGGATGTGTACAGCCTCTGGTTCCCGATGTGGGGTTCACAGAGAAATTCCTATAAAATCACCCTCCTAACAGAAACGGTTGTCAATCTTACCACTCTAGTCCTCGAAGGGTTCCAAAACATCGACGAGTTAATTAGAAAGCTCCAAGCAGCAGTGTACTACAACCACTTGGGGTTAGATTATTTGTTACCTGAACACAGCGGGCTGTGCGCCATGTTCAAAAATGACACCCACTGCTGTTTAGAATTCACCCCGAATGATGGAGGTAACTTGACTCAAGTTATAGGCCATCTCAAAAACCTGACCACCAAACTCCGCGAAATGACCGAAAAAAAGGAAAGTTGGTTAGATTGGGCTTTTGGGTGGACTGATTGGTTCAAATTAGGAGGACTGAAACGTTACCTGCTAATGTCTGGTGTTATATTGTTATGCTTTGTAATTAGTTTCACCTGTCTGTGTTGTGTAATTGAATGGCTTAAATGTAAGGTCATGAATCTATCTGTTTTTGTATACTCTCGCTTGCCAAGGCTGGA
>NW_017728992.1:163014302-163037557 GCF_001723915.1 Gavialis gangeticus | reverse complement strand
TACACCAAAGCAGGTTTATCTTAAACCAGTTCTTCCCATTTTGAAAGCAGTTTAAGTGCACTTCTGTTCTGTTATTGGTTTTGTCTAAGCCAAAAATCAGAAGTGCTGATGACACAGAGTTAAGAGAGACAAGTACGAGCATGCAGAGGGGGGACACCTAAACAAGCGCGCATGTCCAAACACGCGCCACACACAGGGCCAGTGTGTGATGAGGTAAAGTATTCAATTTGACAGAGCACGCATGTCCAGTCATGTCAAGTAGCCATTACATAATTCACCTAGAACATTCCACCGAAGGCACCGTATGATTGGTTACTTGAGAAGTATATAAGCTGACAGACTTTCCGCCCAGACAGAGACCAGCTCAGAGATACCTGGGGCTAGTTCACAAGCCGACCACCTGCGAACATTGTCTCTCCGCCACCGTTGTCTCCTGGCGTACCCCGCCCTGCGTGCTCGTGACCAGTCGACTCGTTTCATCAGCTGTCGTTCCGTCCGTTTAGCTCTGTTTACTTTACTTTACTTACTTTGTTAATTCAGTTTGTAGTTTCAACTTAGGGTTCAGTCGTTCTAAGTAACTAAGAGTATACATCTGAAACCTACGCTCCCTACAAGCATAAGAAATAAAGCTGCATTGAAACCATCATGCGTCAGTGCAGTCTCTGCCCCGCTAGCCCCCGCCTGTTCATCCAAGCTTGTCATCTAGTACCAGCGCTCAGCTCCGGATGGCTGACCGCCACAGGTTTAAACTAGTTTTTGATCACTTAAATTGGTTTGTGTGTAGCTTCTGTCCCTAGCCTGAAGGACAAACAGTCTAATGGCTATTTAGCCTTTTTCTGGCAGTGTCTTTCTTCCTCTCAGCACTTCATAAGAATTTAATGTGACTACTTCTATATGTATATGGAAGAACTGTTGCAATTGTAGGCAGTCATTCCCACCAAGATGTAGTGAAGGAGGCAAAAAACCCCTCCCTCTTCATCCAAGAAGAGACTTGGAAGGTGCAAGGTGATGCTTTGTTCTGCAGAAGGCAACTTAGGACCAGCCGGTGGGAGGGTGTGTGTGTCATGGTGGCAGTGCTGAGACCTGTAGAAGAATATGGATGATGTAGAGGAACCAGTTTATTTGGGAAAGGCTGCTGGTTATCCCTGTGTTGTGGATTGTAGGGTTGGGCTTGTACTAAGAAGCAAGTGAAAAACTGCATGAGGCCACAAAAAAAAAAAAGCAGTGGTGGTTGAGGTCTGGAATAGGCACCTGTTTCTTATTTAAGGGTCCCCAGGAATACTTTCAGAGGGGACAGATACAAGCCACCTCCATCAGGAGGCATTATTAGGACAGAGATTTTAGCTTTTGCTATGGTTTGAGTTAACTGATTTTAACTATGTGTGGGCTAAGATAAAGTTTAATTTTTAATCATTTAAAAACAGAGCAAGAAAAAATTCTTAGTTTACATGTACCCAAGGAAAGACAAGATTGCTTACATGGTTAAAGGAAGGCTGTGGCTGGAGAGAGTGAAGAATGTCTTGTTATCCCTTTCAGTATGAGTAGTCATCCAATAGTTGAGTCTTACTGGAGATGTTTTAAATTAGGAGGAGAGAAATTGTGATATCATAAAGTATTTCCAGTTTAGTTAATTTTGAAAGAATGTACAAAGTCTCATTTCCCTACGCAATGGGAATCGAACAGGAAATAGTTTCTTTTTTCACAATTCAGATCTTCTTTCCAGCCAGACTTCTGCCTCTTTTGTTTTCTCTGTAGGCTCCATTTCCAGGCCTTTTCATTTTGTCTGCTTTCCTTTCTGACTGCTATTCTCTACCTGTTCCCTGGCTGCTTCTGCCCATTTTGTATCCCTTCCAGCAACCAATAATTGAAAAAATGTCTCCACCTACATAGTTAAGTTTCATTGACTTTGCATGTTACCTGTGTTTTGGCAGTAGCTTTTCTGTTTCAGCTGTCTTACTCCAAAAAGGAGCCTAACCACTTGCTATATTCCTTCTCAGTGCAGGATAGTTATCATGTCAATAAAGTTTCACCCAACCTCTATTAAAAAAGCTGGTCAATCTATTTTTGTTTGAGAGCTCTTTTTACCATGAAAGGAGTAAAGATCTTACTATTTTAGCAGGAAGACTGAATTAAATGACATACTAGCCAACATTTGCATAATAAACAGTAGATTGCATGTAGTAGTAGTAGTAGTGCTACAAACAGTAGATTGATAAACTTGAATAAATTTGCAGACATATCATGTCCCTCATATCCATTCTGTGTAATCACCACATATATCTTAACCAGAACTCATTACATTTCACTCCATTGTGCCTTAAAGCCCACACACTCATTTTGCACATTTTGCATTTTCTAGATGGACCTAAATCTACTACTTATACCATTTATTCCCTACTTATCCAACCGCTCATTTGCAGAAAGTAAATATACAGGCACTTGTTTCTGTAATCCTAGTCTACACGCTCTCGTATCCACCCACCACCATCCATTCTGAACAAGGCTTCCCCACTTTATTCTCCCATACTTCCCACCTATTGGTTCTGTGCACATCTCCCATCACTACTAGTCAAAGCTCAGCAATCACTTGATTCAGTAATCGCTCACAGCTAAGAAGTGTAGCAGAGACCAAAGAGTAGAAGGGGCTCCTTTTCAGGCACCACCTTTGACTGCATCTCTCAGGTAAGGAGGTCCCAAGCCATTTATGATTTATAAGTCAAAGCTGAAGCTACAGCTGGAAACTAGGAAAGATCATTTAACAAGTAACTAAATCCCTGTGTTTATTTAACGTGTCCTTAGAGGCAATATACTTGCAGTAATCCAGCTCTGAAGTGGCAAAAGCCTGGATCCCACTAGTTGAGTCCACATCTGGAAGAAGTGGTCCCAAACTGCTTTTTAGTTTCCCTTAACTTTAGTGGAATAAGGATGAAGGAGACCTGAGATCTTGAGGACCTGGATATAACCGCTATTAGTTAAATGGGTTTTTAGCTTTCCTTAATGGCTGATGGAATCCATTGTAAACAAGCTTCACTGTTTGGGACCAAGAATAGCAGATTTCAATATTTTAGTTCCCTATCACCATACTGTAAACTATATCTACTGCTTTTCCAATTCAGACATAGTAAAGTACCAATTGTATATGTTACAAAAGCATATGAACAAAACATCTTCCTCCTCCACCAGACAATTCTGTCCAACCCAGGAACAATAATATTCTAAAAAATAGGTCATTTGCTATTCTGAGTGTACAGGATACAAAATGCAACTATTCAGCAGCAGATAAAAGCAGAATAAGGAAGTAAAATGGACTATAACTTCAAATTGCTTTAGATCAGAAGTCTTATTGGATTTAAAAATGAGTCGCTTTTCTATTAATTTTTATTGAAGTGGTGCCAATAAACTGCTAGTTTACTATGAGCTATTTGTAGCTCTGTTTACAGGGTGCAGTTTTAGTGGCTGATTAGCTCAATAACCTCACTGAAAGTGATTATTGAGAAAGTATCATTTATTCTAATCTGAAGGTACATAATTATGCTGTGTGTTAAAGATTTTTTTTCTCATTTTTGTGGAATATATATACATGGTGGGTTTTTCCTGTGGTTACATCTTTACTGCATCAGTAAATATTTTTTCTTGGAACTGAATGGAAAATATTTTAATTATGTGAAGAAACATATTATATCAGTTATCTAACCTCAGAGAGAATACTGTATACAGGCAGGAAAGGGGGAGGATGCCATATGCATAGACCAGAAGCTTATCTAGTTTGGTATCCTGTCTCCAAAGTGGTCAGTACAATATGCTTCAGAGGAAGGTACAAGATTCATCCAATAGGCACTCGCATAGAGTATTAACCACCACTATTTAGTAATTTATTTATGCCCTATACAAGAAGCACAAGGTTTTATAGAATTGGTAGTACAAGGAATACCAGAGAATCCTGCTATATCTAGCAGACATTTGATTTTTACAAGCACAAAGGGAGCACAATGAAAAGAGTAGCCTATTAAACCATTGGGTTTAGCCAAAGATCCCAAATATTCTGACAAGTGTTTTTTTCTGTATTAATAAAATAGTTTTTCCTTGATGGTTATCTGTGGAACTCCAGAAAGCCATTACTGTACTTTTGGCACTTCTTCCACTTTCCACTGCTGTACATAAATACACATGCACACACAAAGTCTGTTGTGTTTTTCAGCTTGTATATCAAACCTGCATCCTGTTTCAGATGTACACCTCTTTTCGTGCTGATTTACACTCTGGAGAAGGAATAGGAACATCTGATGCGAGATATCAGTGTTGCAGGAGAGGTGAGCACTGTGATCAAAAGTTCAGGGCAGAAGGGAAGGAAAGGAGAAGCAGTTGGCTTTATTCTTATGCTTTCATAAAAAGTGGTTAATGTTTTGAGGGGACCTTGATGTTCTCCCTTCATTAGGAATTGTGTGCAGAAAAGCTAGGTGAAAGGAGTATTGTGTAAATAGGGACTCTAGGAGGAGGCAAAGCTAATGTTTGTTATGTTAAATATTTGGCTTGAAGGTTTTTGGTTCTTAAGCTATTTCAAAACTGTTTTTACAAATGGCACAAAGAAGGTGCCTGTAAATTGATTCTACTGGAAATCAGGTAATGCAGCACCTCTGTATCTCTTCGGAAACAGTCAATATGCTGTTCACTGTAGGTTACCATAGAGATACAAAATTGTTTTCTTAGCTCGTAGTGAATTTCAGTACTTTTACAGAAATGGCAGTTAATAAATAAAAGAAACTACCTTGATAGTTCATGTTAATGCTACTTCTGTTCACTCTGCAAGTAACATCTGAAATTAAGGGCTTATAATGCCATAAATATGGAAATTGCTCCAGTTGAAGAGAACTCATGATGGTAAATGATTTTAATTAAACCTGTGCACCTTTTTGTGGTCATGCTTACATAGGTTTCGACCTGGATAATAGAGTTTTCCTGTACAAAAGTATATTGGTTTAACTAAAACACTTTAATACTGTGCCTTTAAACCAGTGTGGTTTTGTGTAGGTCAGGCCTGTACAGAGGATGGTTTCCCAAAATGAGTATGCCTTTCTGTAAAACAGTCTATGCCCACACAGTGTGATGATACACACTTTTTTTCTAGTTACACAACCTTTATAAGGAAGTACAGCCTTGTGATTAAGAAAGTGGGAGAATGTGGAACACAGCCTGTCCAAAGTCCCTGGATAATCATACTCCTGCTGTAGCATTATCTCTGCCCAGCTGAGCTTATCATGAGGGCCTATATTCTCCTGCATCCGCTTTGTAAGAGTGCTTTGGACTTGTCCTTACTTCCTTCCTGAGTTAGCCATCTCTCTTTCCCACGCACGGAAGGAAATCCTTCAGCACTGCCTTAAAACCTACTTAACCAGGACAGAACCATTCAGAATTTCTCTCTTAGAGAGCTCCCATTATTGGCTTACAGCCTCTTTAGCCCCGGTCTCTGGCTGGATGTATTCCAGTATCTGACCCAATCCCACATCAAGCCTTTCTGTCAGAGCCAGGGCTACCTGTCAGCCTGAAAGAGGACAAGCTTCTTTGGGGTGATCTGCAGGGCAGCAATCTGAAACTTCATCTACACCCCAAGGCCATGTCCAAACAAGCACAGATATAGGTTCCTCAGATATAGGTTCCTCAGGGACAGTGGCTCACCTTGCACTACAGCTACTTGTCCCTGGGGAATACCTGTGCCATGCGTGCTTTGACACACGGCAATTTACCTTGGGTGCAGTAGGGGAGCCTGGGGCCACGGTGATCCTGCCAGGCTGGCAGCTGCAGCATGGGCAGCCTGGCTCCCCTTTTCAGCAGTGCACGCTGCCTGCACATGCATTGTTCCGGTTTTTTTTCCATGTTTTTTTTTCACCCCTGGATGCAGGGGTAAAAAAAAACTCACACACAAAAAAAAACCAGAGCAGCACACACACGGGCAGTGTGTCCTTGCAGCGTGGAGAACACCTGACTGCGATATGCAATGCTGCAGATGTGTTTGCGGCACCACATACCGCACGACCGTGCTTATCTGGACATGCCCTAAGAGTGCTTTTTGAATTAGCAAATACAGAGATAGGAGTCTGTGTGCTCAAGTACTGTGTACTTTCTGAGTGAGAAGGTGCAAGTGTCCCTTCAACTAGGCATTCACCCTACCTGTTTGTCATAATTCTGCCCTGTGGCTCATAGCTTGCCTTTATGTTTCTGCTTCTACGTTGGTGCTGGTTCTGCCAGTCAGGCCGAGTGCTTCATTCTTCACAGTGCCCAGCTGCAGTGTATAGTGGTAGCTTTCAGTTCTGCTTTCAAAGGGTCTGGGCTGCAGCTATGCATGCAGAAACATAATAAAACATCAGAACTCTTATCAGAATCCTCTGCTGGGGTTTTATCCTTTGAACCAATTTAATTTTTCACACTTCCAGATTTGCAGGATGATTTCATGTTTCAAGGTAGCTTTTGCAATATTTTTTTGTTGCTCTCCCTCTGCAAAATGTATTGGATTCCTGCTTACATCCCAGTACATGTGGCCAGCCTGAGAATTTTGGCATTTATTGCAAGTCTGATTCACTTTACACAAAGAATCCCTCTGAGCAGATGCCAGTTCAGACCAGCTTTTTGTGCACCTTCCTGCAGAAACGAGGTTCATTTTGACAATCTTGGTTGCTGGAGATTGATTTACTCTGGTTCAGATTTTCAAAGCTGTTTTTGCAAGCCCTTAGCTCAATCTGTTGTATCCCATAATGTTAGCATTGAAGCCATTCAAAGCCAAAGCTCAATGTGAGATAAGATAGTAACATTAAAATACACTGACTCTGTTTACAATGGCAGTACCAGATGGGAGACAGGCCGTAAACCATTATTTAATAACTTGCAGCACATGAACACTGGAAAACAGTATGTCATAACTAAAGGTGAGGCTATACTGCAGAATTAAAAATTGGTTGGAGATCTCAAAATATCACCCCTACCTAAATAAGTAAAAACTGCTTGCAGTTTCTTGGTTTGGATGTATTTCTAGTGACAAACAAGAGAGAATGGTGTGGAATGAATGAGTCCAGCTCACTGAAGGAACATCTTAGTGAGTTGGTTTGGTGCATTTGCTAAAGCTGGGTTTTGTTTACTTTTATCAAAGATGCATTTTTGCAATGTGAAACACTAGATAATCGTAACAGAAATAATGACTTAACATTTATGTTAACCATAAACCTTTTTCAGATCAGGATAGATACTTGTCTGCATCTTTTTGCAAAAGCAATGGATTTTGAGTTAAATTGTTGTAGATTTAATATTGATGTTAATTCTAATCTCTCTAGCTGTATCACTGAGGTCTCCGACAGGCATTAATAGAGTGATAGGATCTGATCCTGGAGCCCAACAATCGTATGTCTTGGTATGCCAAATATGCATAACAGGATGCACTATTTTGGGGATCATGAATCAGATACCAGTCATGCCCTTTCAGCTTGCTAGAACATGTGCAGCCCAGGATCACTGGGCAGGTCTGTAAATGCTGGGTAGGGGGAGCTGATCTGCACCCCCTCTTGGCACACTTAGTAGCCAAGCATGTGATGTTTAATGTGCTGAATGGGGGGAGCCAATTAGCTCCCCCTACCCAGGATTTGCAGAACCCAGGCAGCCCCAACCTGGTTCCAGACCCTAGGCTACCCCAGTCTTCATGCTAACAAGGTGACAAAGCAACATACAAACCAGCCCCAGAGATATTCTACATTATATGTGGAGTGTCTCTGTGGCTGGTTTACTATTTTATGGTGCCTAAATTGGCTGAACTTGTGACATATTAATTGTGTCATAAATGTAACACCTGTCAGTGGTCTCAGAGTGATTAAAATAGACTTGAAATAAAATTGGATCATTGTTGAAGTAATCTCTAGCCTACAGAATCTAAGATCTTTAGACATGTCTTAACAGAACAAAGTGATGCATTCATGCTTGTTAGATCAGATCTGTTAGTTTGTCAAAAAACCTGGCAGTTTGAAGGAAATGACCCTTTCCTAATCATCAGAGTTTAGAGTAGGCATCAGCCCATCAGTCCAAGTACTTTTTCACTGTTTTGTTGACTGTCTAGAGATCTCAGCCCACATACTAGGGCAGAAGCTTTAGTCAGCTGACCTTCAGACTTTTCTGTTTTCTTATATTACTAAATAACTCTGGCCCATGGGTCTTCCACAGGAAGGAGGAGTTGGTATCACTTGGGGAATTACTGTGTAATGCATAGCTGGCATTGTGGCTGTACTCTGCTGCTAGATGTGGAGGGTCAAAGGGGAATCCCTCAGCTCCATCTGTTGGGAGATTTTGACCCACTGTTCCTTTCAGCTCTAGCAAGGGTGTTGGGCATGGCAGGTTCAATTTCCCAGCAAGAGGCTGCCTGCTGGGAGCCTTTGATCCCTGTGTAACTGGCAACGCAGGTTGGGCTGGTGGGAGCAGGGATTTAAACTCCCTGGTGTGGGGAGCCCCTTGACTCAACTGTCTGGGGAGCATTTCATCCCGTGCAACTGGAAACCTGAGCTGCCAGCACTGTTGCAATTGGGACCTGTCCCTGATTTCCATAATTGCATATCCTGCCATGCACAGATGGCATGGCAGAATGTGCAATTGTTGGGATCAGAGACCAGATCCCATCATGCAATTATGTGAATGTTTATCAGTGACCTAAATGCCTTCCCTTAATTTTTTTCAACTATGAAAAGCCATGTTTGTCACCTCATGATTTTCCATTTTGAATACCAATAAAATAAATTATAAATACAATTATTTAAAATAAACATTTTTTTAATCCTAACAATTCAATAATACCCTGTGTTCTTGTCACTTCTTTACCCTACCTGCAGGGTAAAAGGATAAACTTCAGTTCTATAAAGATTTATACACCTATTTCACTTAGCGGAGTAAGTTGGCTTTAGTTGGAAAGTTCTTATACATATGTCTTTGTAGGATCAGGATCACACACTTGTCCAGACTACTTCACAGCACGGCCTAGTGTTCTTAATGTATGGAAGCAAGAAAGGGTAGTGATAGGATATTAATGGAATTTCCCTGGTAGTAGCATTTAGGTGAGAGAGGATGTTGTTATGTATTACCCTTTGTACATGTTAAAAGTCCATAATATGTGAACATCTTCAGGTGAGCAGGAAAACATGCACTAAGAGTGCAGACAGAAGTTACATCTGTCATGCGATTGGCCCCTTGAAAGTGTTGTATAGTCATGCTCTTAAAGGAGTGCATGGCTGCAGAGAGCTTTAAAAGTGCCCAACCTCCCTCCCGGTGGCTCCGTGCTCCGGATTCCCCTACCAGCGTAAAGCCACTGGGAGGGGGTTGGGGCAGCAGGAGCATGAAACATGGCACTTCCCCTCCTGGTAGCGCCATTCTCTTGCCCTTCCCAGAAGCTGCAGTTCCCCTAACAGTGTGAAAGACAAAGCATAGAGCTCCTGGGAGGGGCATTGCAGTGGTGGGAGTTTACTTTTCCCCTACAGTGCAGAACTGCAGCTTCTGGGAGGGGGGTTAGCATAATGGGAGCATGGAGCTGTGGGATAGCCATGCTGCTTTCTGCCTACCTGGGGTTTTTGTGCTGTGCAGGGGACTCACCCATGGCTGGGGGCAGCAGCCCCAAGCAGGCATACAGTGGCAGAGCCAGGTGGGACCTGAAAGGAATGATAGTTATGGCTGTTCTCCTGCAGCTACCACAACTGAGAAAGTGAGAGAGTTTCTCAGTAGCTTTATGCCCCCTTCAGTTCTCCCCCAGCATGGATGAATCCCTTTCCCTATCAGCTTCCCAGAGCTGCAAACCAAACTCAGGCATCCCAGCTCCCCTGCTCCAACCCCCATGCCCATCCCAGAGCAGAGACTGAACCCAGGTGTCCTGGCTCCTAGCCATTCCCCTGCATACCAGCTCTCTAGCGGTAAGTCAGAGTTGTGCTGAGATCATAATTAAGCTCTAATGTGTGACATTCTAACTTTAATACTGCGTACCATTCCACACAGTTAGCACTTGTGAATTGTATGTGTGACAGCACCCTTAAATGGCTTGTATACAGTGAGATGTTTCCTGGAGACCTATCTTCTCATTTTCTTGGTTTAGGTCCTGATTCTGCAAGGTGCTAGGTGCCTTCATTTTCAGATTTACTGATGATTTTTTTCACCACCCATCACCAGATCTTAAATGGTTAAAAGACTGGGCTCAATCTAGACTGTGAGTATAGATATGGTCGTAGTTTCCTGTTTCTTTAAAAAAGGTTTGTCTTGTATTGGCTCATTGTATTTCCTTTCTAGATATTATCAGCCCACCGCTTTTGACATAAAGAAAGAAATATTGGCAGCAACCGGATATGACTATTACTTCATGTTATAGCACAGCATTTATTTGCATTTTGACTCGTGAAACAATCGACTAAGGGCCTTTAGACTCCTGTAATAGTCTCTTAAAATAATCTCTTAAGGACCTTGTACAAATTCATATCCTCAAGGTGATTACTAATATGTCTTTGTTACACAGAGTTACAGTGAAATGTACTCAGAGGGGTTATTAAAACTGAAAGTATCTTAAGTACATAATTTTTCATCATTCCTATAAAACATACATAATCTGAAGATATTCTGTTTCTCTTCTCTCCAATGTACACACTTTTTGTAGTGTCTGCTTCCTATTAGTTTTTTGAAGAATTGCAGGCAGTGAACTTGAGCAAAATATTCTCCAGTTCTGAGGAGCTTTTAAGACAGGCATCCTGTACACACAGAGATCTGCCTTGACAAGGCTTCTTATTCAAAAAATATTCCTACAAAATAGGTCAGAGCCCGCTTTGATAGCTTTGACATGAAAAGACCCTTAGTTCAGAGCCTTTTTGGAACATACCAAAATTCCCCAATTCCCACCTTCTTCTGTAGGGCTATGGATATTCAGTGCTTCACCTGTATTTCTCATTACCTTGCAGTCTAGTCCAAAATGGGAGACTGTAAGAGTGTTTTGGTTTTTTTAAATTTTCTGTCTCAGCATAGAAGTGCTATGAGAACTTTCATTCCCTCAAACACTAACTGAGCTCCTCCCAGAATCAGTAAGATTATGTAGTAAGAAGGGAGATTTTTTTTTCTCACCATGTCTGCAGACTCACTAAAAGCCAGCATGCTACAGAGCAGAAGCTCTTTGTCTCTGCTGTACATTCCTCCTTTCTGCATAGTGTTCAGTGTGGTTTGTAGATTATAAACGGTGACTTCACCATTTGTGCACTTACTTTAGACTGTGGTGACAAATGAAAGGACATAGCTGAGACCTAACTCAAGCCTGAACTTCAATATAGTGTCTGTCTATCAGCATTCAAATTGCACTTTGACTCTTGTGGGGGTCTGCAAAAAAAATTTGGCTGGCCATCATGATGCCCTAATAAAATTGGAGACCTCCCCCAGGTTGTGATTTTCAAATCTTACAAGGGGTTCCTAGTGTCTTCTGGGGGGAAACCCCTTGAGCTCCCCCGTAATTCGAATCCTGATCTGCATTAACTTCCACCTCCCATGGGTATAAGAAGTCAGAAACAGGCTCTGTTTGGCAATGGATCTATATAGCTACTGTTGGATTTCTGCCCTTTACACCAGTTGAGGATCTGTTTAATTAAGTCTTCCAAAGCCATCAGTGCTTTAAGAAATGCAAAACTCTAAAACTCTTGGTTCAGAGATGATATCTTTTATTAGACCAACTAAAAATTGCAAAAAAATTATCTTTCTTTGCAAGCTTTCAGGCACATGCACACTTGTTCAGGCTGTGGGAAAATTAAAGGGGGTAAAAGTCCCCATAGGTAGAAAATAAACTTTATTTTGCACAGAGGAAGCTGAAGGGGTAAAATGAAGTTTCCTTTATGCAAAATGTACAGCACATGTTGGACACAATGGCCACTCTCCACACCACTGACACATTTTAACTCCCTACTCCAAATCTCAAGGACCCAAGAGCTGTCCAGAGACACTGATGCCAAAACATTTTTAACCGGGCCACAAAAAATTAATTTATATAAATATTGTATATTGTATTTTATTGTATAAAATACTTTTTTGTATACTTACCTGGCAGGGGAAGCACCGTGACCATGTAGGCGGGCTCCCCAGGGCAGGTGGTTGTCCCTAATATGAGTTCCATAGGAGGTCTATATTTAGTAGATTTTTGGTGTTGGGAGGTGGAACTGGAGCTTGCTCCATCCCCTCCATGCATTGGCCTGGTATTACAGTGCTTCCAGGAGTGGTGCAATAAACAAAAAAAACAAACCAAAGAACAAAAAAAAGGAGGCTGGAACTAATTGAATAAGCTGAGTGGAACTGGCTGACAATAGTGGAAATGGTGTTGGGACATAGCAGCCAGTTGGGTGGGAAGAAGGACTGGATGAGGAGCTGTGGGTAATGGGAGGAGCCACATCATCTGGCCCCTCATGTGGGCCCTGGTTCTGGAGTTGGTCTACATGCCAAATCAGGCTCAAACTGCCTTCTTGCATACAGCCCAGGACCTACACTGCATGACACTTATATGGGGCAATCTGGGACCCCTGCCAACATGCTGGGGTCCACATGTCCTGGACTGGCTGGTGTGGGTGCTATGGGTACTAGATCCAGCATGGGGGAGGGAGGTGGAAATCTGTGGGTCCATGGTGAAGGCCCCATGCCATTCATCTGGCCTTCGGGTCAGATGAGTTTTACAACCTGATGTGTATGTAGACATTATAGTATAATGTCCTGCATTCCTACATTTCTGCTGAGGCAAAAATCAGTGCAGATTTCATGCAACTAAATAGCCACTGAGAGATTTTGGGTTGTGCTCAAAAGCAGCTTAGGCATCCTTTCCATTTATGAGTTGGAAAAACCCTAGGTCTTGGAGCTTGACCTGTGATTTCCTTCACCTGGCATGCACGCAGCAGGTCACATTTAAAGGACACAAAAGGAGGGCAGCTTTCTATCACAAGAAGTACCACAAGATCAGAATAATGGTCCATCTAGCTCAGTATACTAACTCCAATAGTGGCCAGTTACATGACCAGCAGTGGCAGAAGTGGGTGCTAGAGTTGGGAAGCATAGAACCATGGAGAGCCCTGCAGGCCAGATGGCATATAATTGCTATTTGAGGCTAAATACTTTGAAAAAATCAGTTCCCCATAGGTAAAATGCACAGATAATTGTAATTCTGGCATTTCTGTACATTTGAGTGCTTGACGTTGCAACCTTAGTTCTTAGTGTATTTGCAACAGTAGTTCTTTCAATTTCAACATAGATTCTGGGTGTCTAATTTTCTATAAAATCTAGTTTAAGAAACAACTTGTTTCCTCTAAGGGTTTAGCTTGGCACGCTCCTTGAAACATTGCTGCCAATGTCAAGGTTATGTTAATTAGTTCTGTATCTCAAGGAGAAGAAGGGAACTTGCTGAGAATACATGACTGAGTACGTTCCAAAGTGTATGCCACTTCCATGCAGGTCCTGGGACTAGCTTTCTGAAGCATGTTCTGCCCACCTGTTCCCACTCTGCACTCACCAGTCCTGGAAATAGGTAGTGAAGTAGTGCTTAGGGTACCTCCTCCAGCCACTCTTGATTTTTGTCTCTGACGTAGCCAGAAATGGTGGTAGGAGGTGCCCTCATTACAGCTTCAGAGCTTTATTTCCACGTTTGGCATGTGCAGAGTGGAAGTGTTGCAGGAGTGGTTTGGGCATACCCTTAGTGACAGAACTTGTGCTCATATAATACAAATGAGAATGATTTGTCATCCTAGCTATTAAGTCAGGGATGGGAAAGTTTCCACAAGGCCACTTGCTTTACGTAGCACCTAAAACCCTATTTGCCACCTTTTGTGATTGGTCCTATAAATATCTGGAGGACTCATTGCAATACCTCACCACTCCTCAAGATTCATAAAGTTGAAAGAATTCAACCTTTATGGAATGATAGATTATAGGGAGGGAAGTACATTTCATACTTCCCTCATCCCAATACAGGATCGATTATACCTAAGTTGTTCCATACATCTTTGTCTAGTCTTCTCTTTAAAAAATTCTGTTGATGGAGATTCCATAGACTCTCTTGGTAATAAATTCCAGTGCTTAAGGCTAAGTACAGACAGTCAAAAATCCCAAGGTTGAATTGATTCAGTCTTTGCGGTTAAAGTGAAGAGATTAAATAGAGATACAAGTGAACAGACATTTACTTTTGATTCAGGGAATGCAGCCACATGACTGCAGTGGCTCAGGCCAGAAGCTAGGGGGCACTAGAGCATTGCATTCTGCATGTAGTCAGCTTCTTCTTCCTGCTGCCCCTGAGGTTTCTGGGATTTGCAGTACAGAATCATTGTAGCAGGAGTCTGCATGGTTGCTCATTACTTCCTCTTCCTACTTCTAGGTGCTTCTGGAATTTGTATTCTAGTCACAGCCAGAAGTAAGTTTGAGTGAGGGCCCTGGCCTCAGACCCCAGCCAGGGTTTGCGTAGGGGGATGGTGGTGGGGAAGCAGTCTCCTGCACCCCGCACTCCCACAGACTGGGCTGCATCCCCAGCCAGGCTATCCCCCCTTCCACATCCTTGTCAGCCGCCTGTCACTGCTCCAGCTAGGGAGCAGAGGGGTGGGGCCAACCCTTCTCTGCTGGAGCAGACAGCCCAGTCCAGGCCAGTCCAGGGCTGGAAAGCATGCTGGGATACTGGGGAACTGTGGTTTAACTTGAACCAGGAAGGGGTCTGGGACAGAAGTTTCATAAACTGGTTTGACCCAAATCAGTTAAGTCTGATACTACTCAACCAGGTTTACCTTAAACCAGTTTCAGCCATTTTGAAATTGGTCTATGTGCACTGAACTTATGTTCTGTTACGGGTTTAAACCAGTTTCTGGTCACTTAAACTGGTTTATGTGTAACTTCTGTCCCTAGTCTAACTGTCCTCCCAGATGGAAAATTTGTCCTGATATCAAACCCAAACCTCCCTTGTTGTAATTTAAGCCTGCTTAAAGCCCTTTCTGGTTTGGTATTGTCTGCAGATTTAATGTTTTGTTTTATTTTGTTTCAATTAATTAAAAAATTAAGTAATTTCGGACACAAGACAGACCTGGTAGAACCCCACTTGAGTCAACCCTACAGTCTGACAGTGAACTACTGATAAGTACTGTTTGAATATCATTTTGCCACCAGTTGCTCCCCAATCTTTTTCTTTTAGAAACTGTCAACCTTTTTGAGCATCTTTTTCCTGTAGACTTGTCTCTGGTGGGATTTTTACCTACCAATTCTCCGAGTTTATTGATGTCTGCTTTCTTGCTTCTCTTATTCTGCTGCTGCTGTTTTTTTCTTGGTTAAGAATTGTGATTTCTATTATTATGATCACTGTTACCCATGTTAACCATTTCCTTTCTATTAGTTAGAGTCAAGTCCAGAACAACCTTCCCTTCAGTTGCTTTCTGCACCTTTGCGTCAAAAAGTTACACCCCACACAGTCCAAGGATTTGTTGAATAGTCTAAATTTACAAGTACAGTAAAGTGAAGCAATAGATGTAGTTGATTTATTTTTCAGGGGCTGACCCAACCTGGTTCATATATAGAAGCAACTCTGACATTATTTATTAGTTGTTTTTGCAAATACGGTGTCAAAGGATGTATTCTTTGCTAAATTGCTTAACCTAAACTTAGATGGGATGTAGAAGCATTATTTCTACTTTAAAGTCTGATGTCTTTTTTGATAAGAACATTTTTTCCCCTTTTCCCTCAGTTTTAGGGCATATGTTCTAGTTACTTTCTGTATAAGTACCTCATTTTTGGCAGAAGTTAACATACTATTTTCATCTCTGATGTAAGAGAAGCAGATGGTTTCTTGTGCTTATAGCTGAAGAGCTCTTACCACATCCTTTCAACATAGCCGCCTTCTAAATAAGATGTACACTTTTTGGTATTCAGTTATTCAAGAAATCTAACAAGTCACCAAACTCTTTCTTCTGAAATATTGACAGTTCCTTCACAATGTTTCTAATATTCCTGTCCATATTCAATGGGTTGGTTCTTTTGGGAACATTAGGATCTCAGATTTGATTTTCATTCCGTTTTTGTTCGGGTCCCTATAGTTCCTGCCCACATGTATCTTAAGTTACTGGCTTGATCTGTTAATTTATCTGGTTTCATATTCATAATGGCCATAAACATTTTATTTTAAGTTCTACCAGAATTAATAATAACATATGATAATATGGTAACATATCATTGACTCTTTTTCTCTTTATCCCTGTTTCTATGCACATTTAATGCTTGTTGTCTCTGGAACCATTCACATGCTGGAAGGCCAAATCAGCCTGGCTCTTTCACATTCAACCAGCAAAACTGATGGCTCATATAAGGGAGTATTTGCTTCATTCATCATCAGAGGAAGCAGAAGGTACATTTGGCCATGCTCACTTGAGAGTTTCTGTCTCAAGCCGGCATTCCCGAAGTGTAGCTTATAGGCCTGCCAGCTACTTTAATATGGCCCATTGCTTGGTAGTATTTTCTCTGAACTGGCCTTTTGATGTGGCTCTCTTTGAAGGGACAGTCCTGGGTAATGGCCCTACAGAGGCAAAACTTTGGGAATTCTGGATCTAAAAGCACCTTGCCCCTAGGTATGTTTGCTGAGGTATTGTGGACAGTTTAGTTACATAAAACCACAATATATCTTCGAGTTCTTTGTGTCAGGGGCCTGGTCTTCTACATACCTGTCTGATGCTGGTACTATACAAATCAAATAACTACACTGATACAATATAAGGTTACATGCATGGGTGACTGGTGCTGCCTTAGTTAGGTGTGCACGTGCCCCCCCCCGTGACCAGTCCTGCCAACTGGGAGTGGCCCCCCCGCCCGATCTTGCTGTCAGGGGGGTGCCCCCACACGGCCAATCTCAGTGCCCAGGGGGTCCCTCGCACCTGATCTCACTGCCTGGGAAGAGAGGGGGGGTGTTCCCCGTGTCCGATCTCACTTCTGGGAGCGGCTGCAGTGATTGGCCGGCACTTGCGGTGGGGGGCACTGGCGCTCCCACCTGCCTCCCCTGCCCATTGCCTAAGTGGCGAGCGTGGTCAGTCAAGTGGTGTAGCGGCGCTCTCACATACAGCCCTGTGCACCCCCTAAGCATCTCCACTGGTTACATGGTTACTCATTCAGAAGTCAGGAGATGTCCTGGGTAGTACCGTACAATCTTCATGTTTCTCCACAAGTGCATATATTGTTCATATATCTAAGAATTATATAGAAATTATATGATCCCTAAATATAGCGTATCACTGTACTTTTTTAAACATCTTTGAGCAATGTGTGTAATAAAACAGCAGTGTTTGATCTTCTCCTTGTACATTAAACAAGCAGTATGCATTCCTTTTTGCCCTATGGGCCAGGTGAGCAGTGCCAAGTCCTGTGTGGGCTAGATCTGGCCAGTAGGCTTGATCTGGCAAATGGGGCTGGCATGGCAGGGCCCCATCCAGCTGTAAGGCAATGCACAATCCGACCCTGATCCATCTGCAAGGGGAGGTGGGAAGTGGTTTGGTCCCAATCTGGATGTCTGTGGGGAGAAGGCATGGTGAAACGACCTCCATCTGGACACAGGGGTGGAGGGAGGGGTGCAGCTCCTATCCAGATGCAGGTCGTAGGGAGCAGTCCAGCCCAATCTGGATGTGTAGGGGGCAGACCCAGCCTGGCCCAGCCCTGATCCTGCTGCATGGCAATGGCCTAGGCAGGGCTAGATTTTATGGTGTGGAGCTTTCACCACTCCTAAGTGCCAATTTTTCCGAACAGTGGGAATTTCTGTGGGCCACCTGTCCTGCCTGTGTGGGCCAGAGGTTTTATACCCCTGTGCTAAACAAAGAGCCCATGAAAGAGATTTTTCTATCAGAAGTATGCAGCACACTGTGCCTGGACAGCATACAGTAACTGAAATACATTTGTTATTTGATATTGGTGTGTCCTCACGTACAGTGATTTGAAATTAAGCTATATTTCTTTCAGTAACTGTTGGCTTAGAAACAGTATTTAAAGGTTTGTTTTTTTGGTAATTGGCTTATAGGTATACATATATGCATTGTAAGGGGTCAAGATGGGCAGCAGGGGTTAACTGGATTTCTAAAGAGCTTGGGAGACACACACACAGCTTGTCATGGCCCTGAAAGCAGACGGGCTGTCTAGCACAACAAGGCCAATGGATGGAAACAGCCTGAGAATTAAAGGGGGACATACCATAACATTAGATCACAGGCTTCAAGGCAGACAGGTTGTCTAACACAACAAGGACACACAGCCTGTGAACCAAAGAAGTATGTACCATGATGTCCCATAACACAAGAAAGGTGACACCAGCAACAAGGCCTCAGAGCAGGGGGGCATAAGTCCTGGTTTTGGGGGAACAGACCAAATTAGGACAAGGCCTGGAAGGCTATGTGGACTTGTAACCACAGAGAGACAACCAACCAGAGATAGCTATGGGTGAAAAGTCATCAGGAATCATCAAGGGGGAAGGAGAATACAAAAGCAGAGACATGAGATTAATGAAGAGTCCCTTCCTTTGTCTTGTCTGTCCCTCCCTTTGTCTCATCCCTCCCCATTTTGCTCCCTGAAAGGGGTCCCCATCCCTGTCCCTGACACCAGGAAGCGTCCCTGAGGCTGCCATGGACAGAGGGCACACACCAGTAGCCCGTGTCATGCACCCCACTGGAGGGAGGCTGTGGGCTTCAGCATCCCACCTCCAGACTGCTGGCACCTAAGAGAGAGAGCCTCAGAGTGGAGCCTGCACCCTGACCAGATGTACTTTGACTCTGATGACAGCCCTAGGATTGGTAGATATAGAATTGTTTGTATTGTTGCTTTTCTGTTCTTACTCTGTATCAATAAATTCATCTATTATCAACTGGCAGGTGTTGTGGTTGGTCTGTGGGTTTTGCTCATCCAAACAAAGGTATAGGGGTCGGGTTCCTAAAGTCCAGTGTCAACAAAATGAACATGTGGGCAATCAGGAAGGCCAACCATACCTTGTCATGCATCCACAGATGCATCTCAAGCAGGTCCAAGGAGGTGATCCTTCCCCTCTATGTGACACTGGTCAGGCCACAGCTGGAGTACTGCATCCAGTTCTGGGCGCCACACTTCAAAAGAGATGTGGACAACATGGAGAGGGTCCAGAGGAGAGCCACTTGCATGATCAGGGGTCAGCATGGCAGGTCCTATGAGGAGAGGCTATGGGACCTGAACCTGTTCAGCCTCCACAAGAGAAGGCTGAGGGGGGATCTAGTGGCCAATTACAAACTAGTCTGTGGGGACCAGCAGGCATTGGGGGAGTCGCTGTTCCCTGGAGCACTACCAGGAGTGACAAGAAATAACGGTCACAAGTTGCCAGAGGGTAGATTTAGGCTAGATATCAGGAGGCGCTACTTCACTGTCAGGGCGGCTAGGGTCTGGAACCAACTTCCAAGAGAAGTGGTGCTGGCTCCTACCCTGGGGGTCTTTAAGAGGAGGTTAGATGAACACCTTGCCAGGTTGTTTGACCCCAGTACTCTTTCCTGCCATGGCAGGGGGTCGGACCTGATGATCTGCTCAGGCCCCTTCCGACCCTACTAATATGAAACAGTAACCACATTACCATCTATATAATCCCTGTTCTCATACTTCCTACAGTAATAAATATTCTTGTTTAACACTATTAAATTACCAAAGACTCTTTATATCAACTTCTGAACTGATTAGACACTGTGGTTGTTTATTGTTGTAGAGATGAATTTAGCTGCCAGTCATTGTAGCAAATGTACAGACTGCTTCAATGAATAAGTGAGACGTTGGAAAGTGATGCTCTATTGTTTCTCCAAGCAGGCACAGCTCAGCCCCAAATGAGCTATTTACTGCGCCTTTTCCAGTTTCTGATTCATCTCTTCAATATGAGGATTTACAATATTGTGTTAAATCCAGCTGAAAAATAGATCATTGTTGCCAGAAAGACAGATAATGAGAATACCCACAGGCTCATCTCAACACTGTGTGAGTTATTGCCATTCTCGCCTTTGTATTTGTTTCCTTTCCAGCACTCATCAGTTTCTCAAATAGTGCTCTCAGGATGAAGCCTGGCTCATTCATATGTGAGGAATTTATTGAATTACTGTGCTGCTCAGAGTAAAGAAATGTAGTACTCCTTTTACCTGGTAAGTGAAGGGGAGTTCACTATACCTATTTCTATGGCTGAAGACTGAAGAATGAATTGAAAAAAAACTGCATGATTGTTGCCACTTTTAGGTCTCACTACCCTCAGTCTCATATGCAGTCAGTCCTGTTTGCAATACCCTCCAGATCATATTTTATCATTTAAATTATCTTCTTCATGGGTACAAGCATGAAGAGGGGATCCCACCAAGAGCTATGTATCTGGGGCAAAATAGGATTAAGATACAAAAATGTGATAATCATATTTTAAGTTTTCTTTAGACTGAATGGCAATTCTTTTTCTTATTTCCATTCCTGTAGGTATGATGACTTTGTTAGTGCCAAATTTCTTGGCCACATCATGGGACTCTTGTTTTTTTAGAGATTTTGCAGATGGTAGATGCCATGGAGGATAATGATATATCTATATCTGGTTTAGTGGCCTCTCTCTACAACAGCATTCTCAGCCTATGGGTCACAACCCAGAAGTGGGTCGCAAAAAGATTTTAAAGGGTTGTAGGGAGGTCTGAGGGAAATGCTGCAAGGCTGCATGGAGCCAGCACACAGCAGGGGGCCCACAGCACACAGTGAGCATGAAGCAGGGTAGCATAAAGCCGCAGGAGAGAGAGGGAGGGGGCCGGATGCAGCAGCTGGAGGGAAAGTGGGGAGAGAGAAAGAGGAAGAGAGACACTGTGTGGGTCAGGGACCGGGAGGGTGTGGGTCATGGCAAGCTGATAGTTATGCTAATGGGACCCAGTGTGAGAAAGATTGAGAACTACTGCTCTACAGCATCCACTCCTGCTATCGTCAGAAACAGGATCCTGGGCTAGATGGGCCATTTGGTCTGACCCAGGACAGCACTTCTTATGTTTCTTAGACTTTGTACTCCCAGTAGACCCAGGCCATTGAGCTTGAACTTATATTCACACAAGGACTGTCCCAGTGCAAGAGGGATATAGCTCTTGTAGAGAACTTCATGCCCACTGGCCCTTACTACTGCTGGCACAGGGCTAGGCCTGAACCCCCATGCCAATCTCCTGCTGTGGTTTCATCAACAATGCTGAATTATGATCTAAGCATTTGGGTGAGGTACAGGATCAGATACAAGATGTTAACATTCTGGCACACCCCAGTCAGGCAAGCACACTGCAGACTTGGGTCCATTGCAGGCTATTGAAGTTTATTGAACTCATGTTTGAGAAAGAAAGGAAAGCAGAAAAGTGAGAACACCTCCAGTCATAGATCATCAAAACATGATCTGGAGCCACAAAACATGTGTGCAAGCACTCCTCCCACCAGGTGCCCATTGCAAGACCTGCTGGACAGGATGCTTATTCCTACTTTCCGGTGTCAGAGACAGCACTTCACACACAATTGTGAACTGGTTCCCAATGCTTGACATTTTAGAATAGTTCAGTTATGTGTGTCCATACCCTTAATAGAGCAGTTTGCCAAGTGAGGTCATTTTCCAAATGCAGTTTGATTTGCTCCAGTTGTTCATGCCATTCATTTAGTTGTTTATCTTGCAACTTGGATTTTGAAATTGTGCTAGTTAGATTTGACTTTTATTTTTAATCAGTTTCTAGAAAATTTCAGTTTCATGTCTTCTTGGCACTTTCCCAGACTAAATAATGATTAACCATGTGTGTGATTGGATCAGAATTCTATTGTCATTGCTTCTCTATAGCAACAAAAAAGAACAGCACCTGCAAGCCAAACAAAGGTAACAAACAGAATGGCTGCCATTCTCCCTCAAGCTGCCCTCAAGGGTCTGGTCTGTTGTTTTCCACCATTCCTCCGTCCCCTGTGAGAGGAAAGATTCCTTGATGCCTGGGCTTGGTGTCCAGTTGCATTTCTTCCATCCAGCCCATCTTGTAACAGTATGGTTGTGGGGCTATTTCCTACTCTAAGGTGTCATCAGAACATGTTTAGAAATTTACTAAACAACTCATGACTTCCCTCCTGAATTTCAGGTTTAGAGCTCAAACATTAAATAAACAAAGGCAGCACTGTCTTCGCAGTCTTTTAACAAGGCCCCCCCCACAAAATGTCCCTTCTGCATAGTCTGTGATAAATACTGCATGCCAGAGGTCACCATATTTACAGAAAGAATAGGTAAAGGGAGACTAGGGAATCTGTTTTTCTATTTCAGTATTCTTCTCTGTAACTGTTTAAGAAAGAAGCCCCACCTATTTGGAAACAAGTCTGTGTTAAGTAAGTTAACTAAAAATGCTTGTATTTGGATTCTGAAAAGTACAAAGTACATTGATAGCATTGTACAGTTTGATGTCTCTCATTTGTGAATGGGGTGACTGAAGGAATTAACGCCAAGTTTGGTATTTCAGAAACAAATTGAAAAAAAAAGAAAGATGTGTACGTCTTTGCTTTGCCTGAGAATTGTTTAGAAACTAAATTTAACTAACTCTGATTTAAAAATGAAGGAAAAATATAGTTTGACCCAAAATGATTTTTCTTCCCCCCCATTTTGGTAAGAAAATAAAAAAAAATGCTTGGTTTGGCCAGTGAATCTTGAAACTGATTAATCACAAGCTGCACTGAAGACCTCCTTGGAAGGTTTGGAGGGATCCTCTTTTGGAAACACATTTTGAAAGTATGTGAGGTTTTCTGCAACCTGTTTCATTCTAGTCACAAAAAGCTTGCTTTTCACAAGTACTGTCTTAATCTATAGTTGAGCTGGATGAACTTGAATGATGAACTTTATTATATGGGGGATGTCACCTAATCTTTCCTTCAGTTTGCTGTGTCTTCCCCACCTTTCCCCCTATCATACTAGTTAGTAGGAGTGTGTGAAGTGGGCTGTATTTGATTTGGATTCGGCCTGATTCGGGGGACAGTGATTTGATTTGCTGATTCGGATCATTGTCCTGATTCGATTCGGACAAATCCAAATCTGAAGATTCGATTCTGATTTGGAGAATCAGCGATTCGGACATAGACACAGCTTTATATATTTTTTCTACATACCTCGAGGCACCAGGCATGGCTCGTGAATGCTGAGATACTGGGGTGGATGGAGCATCCCACAGGAGCACAGGGGGGGCCCTCCCACACGCTTGGCAGCAGACACCCCCTGCACCCTC
>NW_017728992.1:163011316-163013399 GCF_001723915.1 Gavialis gangeticus | reverse complement strand
AGGCCTTGCTGAAGTCCAGAAAGACTACATCCACCGCGATCCACACATCCAAGACTACATCCACCCTCTTTAAGCTATCTCAGACAACTGCTTGTCTAATCTCTTAAAAACTTCCAGTGAGGAAAGTTTCACAGTCTCTGTAGGGAGTCTGTGTAATGGGGCCGCAACCCCATTACTAGAGGGGGGGTGGAGGTAGGGTGCCCCAGGTGCCCCAGCCCCTTGCCAGGGCTTTCCTGTCCCTTGCTTTGCCTCCCTTCACCTCAGGATCTCCCTGTGGGGGCTGGGGGAGCCTTGCTCACAGAGACCTAGCAGTTTCCTTCCCAGCACTCAGCCCACCTGAGCAGCAAGGGTTGCCAGGCAAGAGCATGTGACCGGGTCCGCTGGCCAGGAGGTCAGGTGACCAGGGACACTGGAGAGTACATGAGGCGAAAGAGCAGAGGGGCAGGGAGCCAGGGAGGGGAGCCAGAGCTCTGGGGGCCGTCCCCAGGAGACCCGCTGAGGAAGAAGGGGGATCAGCGGGGCGGCTGCCTCAAGACGACAGAGTGAAATCTGCAGATAGGTTTTTCCGTTGTTTACATTAGGTAGCCTGGGCAGGGCTGCCAGTGCCAGCTGGGGATTTGAGTTAGCAAAGCAGGGAGCATCCAGGAGCAGTGTGCATGAGGCCAGAGTGGTTTCCCTGCTATGTTGCAAGGGCAGCTTGGGTTCCCATATCATGGACCTCGAGCAGGACCCGAGGCAGCTAAAGCAAATGTGGCCGGGGCAGAGGTGCTTGGACAGACGCACCTTGGTAAACGGGCCAGCCTTGCAGGTGTACCTCAGGGCGGCTTACAGCCTGTTCCAGTGCTCAACCACTGCATCAGTCCTACTACTAACAGACATGGGAAATCATTTCCTACCCAGATGAGTCTCTCTTGATCACCTTATCTAGATCCTAATTTTTTGTTATCACTCTCTTTTAACTGATGAGGAGATGGATGTGGAAGAGCCTCACCCAAGAGGAGTCATGGAAATCTCAGAGGCCTGATGGCTATTCTTCCTTTGAGTTAGCATGTTTTTGGCAATAGTCCATAGTTTACAGTAGCTGCATTATGCCTGTAAATTACACATACTATACACAGTGGTTTACGGTTGGCTTAACAAAATACAGGCAGAATTTATTATTTTAATTTCCTGCATCTTGATGCTTCTTGACGTGATGTATGGCTCAACAAAGGTAGTCACTTGACTTTAGCCAAATAAATCACAAAGCAAAGATCCTTATACTTACAAAGCATAATAACTTTGAATCACAGATGAATCTTGGGAGTTGTCAAGGCGCTGAGACATCTTGCATTGCAGAATGCTTTACTGCTCACTGCGTAGTCCTGTGGTGTTCTTCAGTGCTAAAACACCAGAGTGATTTATATTGTGTGACGGCAGCAACGGATGAGTGAAGATCTTTTAACATTGAACAAAAATCTCTAATAAGATAAGGGAAATGGTACTATAGCAAAAGCTCCTCTCTGTCTAGTCTGGCTATAGAACAACTTAAAATAATCCTTTGTTTCCCCCCGCCTGGCTTCTTGCTAGAAATGTAAGGAAATTGTTTATATCTTCATAAGTTAACCTTTTCTGAGGTAAACTGCTCAGCTCGCCTTAATGAGGGCCCTGAATACTGAGGAGAACACAAAGTTCCAAACAGTGTTAACAAGGTAGTTTCAAGGTGTAATTGAGACCCAAGTTCAAACCTGCTTTGGGTCACAAGTGCAAGTTCATGCTTGAACTGGGTCTGCAAGGGTCCCTGGAGTAAGCCACCATTTGCACTAGAGCTGTCCATCACCTGGGGGGAGCAGCCCAACTCCCCCCTGCTGCACATGCTGTGTGGACAGCCTGGCTCCTTCGTTTGCTACTTGCAATGCATGCATGGCACAGACCCTCTGCCCACCTTGCCACACAGGCAGTTTAGTCTCCTTCTGCTGTGCCACATTGCCCCCAGGAGCAGGGACAAGAAGCAGAAGCTGGAGGAGAGAGGGGGAACCTGGGCACCCTGTCTGCTGCTGCGTGAGCAATGAGGGAAGTAGTGGCTCTGCAGGAGCCTGCAGGC
>NW_017728992.1:163011076-163011305 GCF_001723915.1 Gavialis gangeticus | reverse complement strand
CACATGTTAACCTTTCATAGGTTGAATGTGGCCGCAGGCCACCAATTGCACAGCTCTTGTTTAGTCAATGAAGGGTAAACTAATACAAAGTAGGCCTACTGCTAGGGAGAAAAACAGAGAATGTGTGGGTGGATTTTGATGGGAACAAGTGAGGCTCATGCTGAATGTGTCTAATTGGGATTTCTAAAGTAGCCATGACTATGGTATATAAGTTCTAAACAAGATGGAA
>NW_017728992.1:163004145-163006076 GCF_001723915.1 Gavialis gangeticus | reverse complement strand
TGCACAGCTCTTGTTTAGTCAATGAAGGGTAAACTAATACAAAGTAGGCCTACTGCTAGGGAGAAAAACAGAGAATGTGTGGGTGGATTTTGATGGGAACAAGTGAGGCTCATGCTGAATGTGTCTAATTGGGATTTCTAAAGTAGCCATGACTATGGTATATAAGTTCTAAACAAGATGGAAAATTCATTTTTTCCTATATAAACACTCACAGCAGGGCCATAGGATTCACAGAACTGTTACTTTTGGTTCTCATGTTGCATATTACAGGATGTGAATTGAAAAGGACATAAAGCATTAGAAAGACTTTTCCTGTGTTCTTGATATAGGTGTCAAGAGCAAGATCTTCTACTGTATTTCAGCTCCTTGGAATAAGAAATTCAGCATGAGAAACCAATTGGCATTTGTCATGTAATGTAAATATTGATCTGTTTGAAAAAGACAGCTCTAGGATTGTCTGGGTTTAATGATGTGTTGAAAGCCTGTTCCACTGATTTATCTTTCCAGCATAGGAAATGTCAGAGAACTTCCTTAGCAATTCCCTGTTGTTGTCATAACAGTTTATGACAGATCTACTGGGGTTGTATGGTCACCAAAAGTACCATTTTATCACCAAACCAGGTAGCAAATGGATGCAATTAAATCTCATTGTATGCTGTGATTTCACAGCAGCTGATCTGTAAGTACTGTAATTTTTTTCTGTACATAAAGTACTTCAATTGCTTTTCATTATATATTGTTATGCTCTTACAAAGTATACCCATGGCCATCCAAGCTACTTGTGGGTGGCTTTTCTTGTTGATATGAATAGTGGTGTTTGAAAATACACTGTAAGAACTATGCAGGTTTATATTAAAGCTATTTGCAAATAGCATTAGTCTGCCTATGAATTACAATATGTACTTTAGTATTTATTTCTGTTGTTATGATGCTGTGTGAGTTTGGTTCTTGGGAATATATTTTCTCAGTGTCTCTGAACACTTTGCTGTGACATTTCAATACTCTCATCTCGCACAGTGTAGATTTAAAGAGGAAAAATCCATGAAATAAATTTTTATTCGGGCATCTACAATCTTTTAGTCAAGGCTTATTGTAGACAATATCTTTTATTGGACCAACCACATTGCTTTCTTGTGCTGCTTCAACTTAAATCTTTGACAAATGGGGACTTTAGTATTGTCTTATAGGATAAAATATGTTAACATTGCATAGATAAGAAATCTGAAGGGATATAAACATGAAGGTGCTCACACCAATGTAAAAATGTTGCTCTGGATGTGCTAGTGCCTTGACTGGAAATAGTATGCCTGCATGTATCTGGTGCTGGGGGCAGTTGCTTGCCAGAGTCAGTGGTGCCTTGCCAGGTGTGGGTAACATGTGGAGCAGTTCACATGGTTGAGGATGCTGCTGTGGGCCTGGTAAGTTAGCAATGTCTACATAGCTGATTTCTCAGATAACACAACATGAAACGAACTACTGTACTTTCTTTTCTTGAGTCCCTGTGCACTTTATAATACAGTTGGGCCTTGATTTACATGGTGGTTACATTCTTGAAAAAACATTGTAAAAATAGGAATTGCGTAAAAAGATACCGGGGTCTATGGGAAATAAGGATTAGGCTCCAGATGCAGCTGATAATTTGGCCAATAAATTCCTAGACATGCATGCATGCAGTCACAGTGCAGCACACAGGCAGTGAGGAGCACAGCCTGGTACCTTGGAAGACTGCATGTAGCTGGTAAGTCTGGTGTGGTGGAAGGGGAGGTGGGAGAGAGAGGGTGTGGGGAGAGTAGAACGACTCTCCCTGCAGTGAGGGAGGAGTGGGGCAGGTGTACAGGCAGATGCTGCCGAGCTGGGGCAGGGCGGGTGTGGTACGGAGCCAGGGCTCATCCAAGGGCACGGGGTGGCTCCCGCCACTGCATGTACCCCAG
>NW_017728992.1:162997877-162999145 GCF_001723915.1 Gavialis gangeticus | reverse complement strand
GCAGGGGGGGTGTGGTCGGGAGCCAGGGCTCATCAAGGGGCAGGGGGTGGCCCCCGCCACTGCATGTACCCCAGGAGAGCATGGGGAGGGGGTGCTGTGCCCCTGGATCTGCACCGAACAGGGTGGGACGGGAGGGCTGCAGCTGCAGACTGCAGCTGGGCTGTGCTGGGCTTTTCTTGGAAGGGGATGGGCTATGGGTAGGCAGCTGCAAGGGGCTGTAGCCATCCCAAAGTTCACCATAGCCCCCCTATAGCCCCCTTCTAGTGCCGCCACAGCCTGCCTCAGTCCCCCACTGAGAACAACCCCACGCAGCCCTGGCTCCAGCTCACAGCTGCAACCTGCCCTGCCCTGCCCTGCCCTGCCCTGCCCTGCCATGGGTCTGGCCTGCACCCACCCCACCCTGGTTAGGTAGTGCCTGCCCTAGCCCCTGCCCCACTCCCTCCCTCACCTCAGGGGGCATTGATCTGCCCCCTCCCTCTTCCCCTTCCACCACAGCACACTTACCAGCTACACTGAAAGCAGCATGGTGGAGGGGTGGTGAGAAATGACCAGCTGATTCTAGATGCATCTGTGCATCTTGGCGACTGTACTACACCATGTAAAATTGAATCTATATCACGTATAAAAATAAGGGGTCACAATTAATTGACCATGCATAACTGAAACCATGCAAAAAATATTGTGTAAACTGAGGCCCAACTGTATTTGCAAATAGTTTTCCTCAGTGCCATTACATCTTAAAAGGAGGCTCTTCTTCCATCCCAAATGTCTCCTACTTATTTGTAGTTATGTTTTTATTAGCCCTTTCTGTGAGTAACTAACTTGGCTACATACATAACCAGTGCATTTCTGATTGGGTTCATACCGTAACTTAATGGGAGAAAAGGGAAAGTGACTGTTCATATATAAAACACGTTTAAAAAAACCCCCAAACATATATTTTTCACATCATAATTAACACTTTTAAAACTTGTTCTTGCGAATTATTGTTCATTACTGTCCAATTACTGGGTATAGCTTTTCATTGGGGTCTATTTTGATACCAAATTTTAACCCCTAAACCTCAGTTGCTAATGATGCAAAGTTCAAAACAGGTGATAGATTTGTTTTGTAATAGGAAACACAGGTAGCAGAAGGCCCAGGTTAAAAGGGCATAGCCCCTCCCCCCTTGCAAACTAATTTCAGGAGTGCTAAATTAAGCTAATTTACAAACTTAGAAAGTCTTGGCACAAAAGATTACTAATGACCCATAGTGAACCCCTACTCAA
>NW_017728992.1:162992796-162997866 GCF_001723915.1 Gavialis gangeticus | reverse complement strand
CACATGTTAACCTTTCATAGGTTGAATGTGGCCGCAGGCCACCAATTGCACAGTCTTGGCACAAAAGATTACTAATGACCCATAGTGAACCCCTACTCAAAATCACTAACCATGCAGTGTGCAGCGGCCATTGTTACTGTGCATGAGTCTCAGTTTTTGATGCAATGATGCATGCTGCAGTTTGAATGGTTTATAATCTCTGTACAGTGATGTGGTATGTGGTCTGCATGTGAGGTGGTAAAATGGTGGCAGAGATAAAAAGATTTTTTAAACCCAGACAGTCAAGTGCAAAACAAATACAGATAAAGAGGAAATTTAGCTGGCATCAATTGTATATGTTGTTTGGAAAATGATAAAGTAGTCAGTGTGGAAATCACTCATCAACATAAAACAGAAGAAAACACAGACAAAATACACACCACTGATAAAAAAGCAAGTGCCTCTGCTGCTGCTAGTGTTTCAATGGATCTGAAACTAGGGGACTGATTGAGAGGTCCTGTACAGGTGAAGTTGAGTAATTATCCCAAAGTTCATTTGGCAAACAAAATTGATCAGTCTCGTCATTGTTGTTTGATTGGTATCCCTTTATTGAATACTGGTGCTGGCCAATGCTGTATTTTGCTGTCTCTTCAGAATTTTTTACAGTTCTTCTGAATACAAAGATAACACTTTTACAGAAAAGGAGTTGCAAGATTGGAAAAAGATAAATGAAAAGCCAAACAGTCATTCCATTGTAACGTTAATTTGGAATGTGTGAGTAAATGGAAAAATTACCAGGCAGCAATTAAATCAGGCTCAGTTGTATGTCACCTGTCAAACTCCCACAAGATGACTATTCAGGAAAACAGAATACGCTCGAAAAATTATTGATTTGCCTCTGTATCTTTCATGCCAGGAATTGGCCTTTATGGGTCACGATGAAAATGAAAAGTCAGAAAACAGAAAGAATTTTCTTGAGTGATAACTCCCTTTTTGCAAAATATGGT
Organism: Gavialis gangeticus; assembly: GCF_001723915.1. Taxonomy (NCBI): domain Eukaryota; kingdom Metazoa; phylum Chordata; order Crocodylia; family Gavialidae; genus Gavialis; species Gavialis gangeticus. The sequence goes on along the minus strand of NW_017728992.1, from coordinate 162,996,880 downwards.
GAGCAATTTCAGAGGAAACTGCATGGCATGTTTAACATGACAAGCCACGAAATTCAAAATGAGCTCCTGTACATTGGAACTGACCTGGTTAGGAAACGAAAAGCCGAAGACATTTGGAATGCGGGACTTTATTGCCTGATTGCTGATGAAGTCTTTTAAACAAGAGCAACTTTCAATCTGTGTTCATTATGTGGACACTGACTTAAATTTTTATGAGTGATTTCTCTTGTTTAAAGATTGTTCACAGTTTAGAAATGTAGAGGGGATCTACAGTTATCTTAAACAAGGTATAGAGGAAGCTGGACTAAGTGCTGTTCTAATAGTGGGACAAGCATATGATGGAGCGAACGTTATGTCCGGCGACACAAACTGAGTCCAGTGGAAAATTAGGAATGACCACCCAACAGCTATCTACACCCACTGTATGGCACACAAATGTTATCTTATTCTTGTGGATGCTTGTAAATTAAACAGAACCATGTCGGGATTTTTTTGCATTTTAGAGTCACTGTATTGTTTTTTCTCCATGATTGGGAACCATGCACTTCTTTGCAATGTGCAGCATACCCTAGATGTAAAAGCCATGGAGTTCACAAATCTTAGTGATACACGTTGGGCATGCGAGTGAAGAAATGTCAAAGCACGCAAGTCTACTATAAAGATTATTATCCAATGCCTAGCTAAGCTCTCTCAGAATGGAAGTAACCAGAATGTTATTGAGGCAAATGAATTGTTATACCAAGTGCAAAAAACAGATTTTATCATCCGTTTCATTTGTTTTTGAGAACCTACTGTCATTAATTCATGTTGCTGACAAGGTACTGGAGTCTGAGAAGGCCTCACTCTCCATAGCAATCAGAGTAGTTACTAGCACTGCCATGACTTTGGAAAATATGAAAAATGAACAAGCCTGGCACAACATCTGGAGAGATGTTCTGAGATATAGGGAAAACGTAGGAATAATGATTGAGGGGGGACAAAGCCAAACTGTTCAGCCTCTGAGAAAGACTTTAAAACTGAGCAAATTTGTTGTGGACTCAAGCTGCAGTGCAAGAGAGCACCTTCCCTCAGAAACACCAAATAATAAACAAAAGTGGTATGTGTAGTTTTTTTAAACCAGTTTTCAGTGCTCTAACAGGTTTAAAAGGAAATTTAAAGGAGGCTTTCTGAGGGACCTTTAATGTTTGCCGGACGTATAGATGGCCTTCTAGCCTGTGAATCTCAAGCAGTTGATAAGATTGTGGTGGTGCATCTTTGGGTGCTTGCCACTTTAAGGGCCTGAGCAGGCTGTCAGGCAACCTGCAGGTAAGTGCTGAGATGATCAGGCAGTCACATGACAGCCAGGAGGCCACCTGATTGGCGCAGGGCTGCACAGCCTCAGCATAAGAGCAGGCCCTGAGGAGTACAGCCGCCAGTTGCAGCTGGGACGCTGCCAGAGTAACATCTCCTGGCCAGGGTACTGCTGCTCCCAGGAATATTCTGGAGGTCCAGGGTGGGAAGTAGGGGGAAGAAGAAGGTTCCTAGGGACCCAGGGGTCCCAAACCCCGAGGAAATGGCTATAGGCCTAGGAACAGTGAGGCCAGTCTAGGAGGGGACTTACAGTTGTGGGCCTACTGAGGGCTTAGGCAAGCCTTAATGACAACTGGCAGTGACTGAGGCCAGGGGAACTCAGATGAGCCCATCTGAGTGAAGGGCTGCCTCATGTAAGATCTCTGGGGCTCTAGGCAAGCCCAGTGAGAGATGGGTGTTTATGGTGGGGCCCAGTGGAGACCTCTGCTGAGTAAGAATGTCAGCTGCTGTTGAACTGATACCAGGGAATCCCTACTGCTCAAAGCAAGGGGACCAGGGCTGAAAGGCCGAAGGAGCAAGTAAGCCACCAAGAAGGGTAGGCCAAGGCTGCAGAGAGCTATCTGGCACCCCAACTGGCTTGGAGGTGGGCCAGAGCTGGAAACAGGCTGAAGGTCTCTTCAATGCGGAGGGCATCACTGCCAGAGGGAGGATAGGCTCAGCTGATCAGCATGCTGAAATGACAGAAGCTGAAGCCCAGGCTTCTGAGTGGAGGAATCCTATAAGGGGTTCGGAGGGAGATGGGCCAGTGGATGAGTGAGGTTTATGAGATGGAGGCTGTGATAGAGTGCCCAGGAGTGAGCAGCTCAGAAGGAGGAAAGACTAGGGCAGGTAGGCCTGCAATTTGTCCTGAGGAATGACCTAAAACTATACCCTGCTTGGGAGGTTGGTGCGGTGGGGCAGTCCACAGGAAATGTCACACCGGTGCCTCCCTAGTGAACAACAAGTATGGGGCACCAGAAAGCCTCAGCCCCCACTAGCTTGCAAATGACCCTGTAGAGGGTAAAGGCTAGGGCTGCACGCTCTGAGAGAAAAGCAACAGGCTTGGGCAACAATAGAGAGTCCAGGAGGGCCTGAGGCCAAAGTCCTAAATCCAAGTGAGGCCTAGTGGCAGGCTGAAAGTGAGATTCCAGTATGTTGACAGATGCCTGAAGCCTGAGTGGGCCATAGACCAAGAGTGAGGTCCAGACACATCAACAGACACATGAGACCTAAGGGGCATAAGGCCCTATAACTCCAGTGAGGGGGTGGAGTAGTGACCTCAGTGCAGAGCCACAGTGCAAAGGGCTAGAAGTCTAATGAGAGGCAAGGAGCCCACAGTGCGCGTGAGAGTAGAGGCCCCAGTGAGGGGGCATGTGTCCAAGGTAATTATCCAGATGCCTGAGGCCAAGTTTGGGCGAGAGGCCGAGTGAGGCCCAGCAATGGGGCCAGGGCAGTAATAGTGCATAATTTGGGTCAGTGGCTTAGGACAGCCCAGGAATGGGGCCAGGGGTGTTGGGCATGATTTGGATGCCATCTGCAAGGCATGGGACATGGTAAAGAGGAGTTTGGAGCCACATATAATGCCCTCAGAATCAGGGCATTAAATGGGCAGCTTCCTGCATTTTTTCATTGGTTTGTTTGATACATCAAGGTGCAGCAGGCGAATCAGGGCAGACTGTCCTAGACAGGTGGGTGGGCCAATACTATGACTGGTCCTGGGATGGCCCCCCATCACAAAGATGCTAGAAATATATGGGAAAATTGTAAGAGTCAATTCAAGTTTAGCTAATTCAAGTTTTCAGATGATACTAAGATGTGGGGAGAAGTGAGCACACTAGAAGAGAGGGACAGGCTACAACTAGATCTGGACAGGTTACAGAGGTGGGCAGATGAGAATAGGATGGGTTTCAATACTGACAAGTGCAAGGTGCTGCACCTGGGGAGGAAGAACCAGCAGCATACCTACAGGCTGGGGAATTCCCGTCTTGTCAACACAGAGGCTGAAAAGGATCTTGGAGTCACTATTGATTCCAAGATGAACATGGGCTGGCAGTGTGGGGATGCGGTCAGGAAGGCCAACCACACTTTGTCATGTATCCACAGATGCATCACGAGCAAGAGCAAGGAGGTGACCCTCCACCTCTATGTGACATTGGTCAGGCCGCAGTTGGAGTACTGCGTCCAGTTCTGGGCACCGCACTTCAAGAGGGATGTGGACAGCATCGAGAGTGTTCAAAGGAGGGCCACTCGCATGATCGGGGGCAGCAGGGTATGATGAGAGGCTATGGGACCTGAACCTGTTCATCCTCCACAAGTGAAGGCTGAGAGGGGATCTGGTAGCTGCCTATAAGCTTGCCAAGGGGGACCAGCAGGCAATGGGAGAGTCCCTGTTCCCCTGAGCACTCTTGGGAGTAACAAGGAACAACAGCCATAAGTTGACTGAGAGTAGATTCAGGCTAGACATCAGGAAGCGCTACTTCATAGTCAGGGCGGCTAGGAGCTGGAACCAGCTTCCAGGGAAGTGGTGCTCGCCCCTACCCTGGGGGGTCTTCAAAAGGAGGCTAGACAACCACCTAGCTGGGGTCGTTTGACCCCAGCATCCTTTCCTGCCCATGGCAGGGGGTTGGACTTGATGATTTGCTTAGGTCCCTTCCAACCCTACCAACTATGAAACTATAAATTGGAAATACAGATTGCATGTACTGATACTGAATCATGTGGACTGGTTGTGGGACTAGAACATTTATGATCCATG
>NW_017728992.1:162985122-162987796 GCF_001723915.1 Gavialis gangeticus | reverse complement strand
ATTGGAAATACAGATTGCATGTACTGATACTGAATCATGTGGACTGGTTGTGGGACTAGAACATTTATGATCCATGGTGACAGCTCTAGATTACCCCAGTTTTTTTAAGCTTCTTCAGTTAGCTCTTACCTTATCTGTTGGCTCTGTGAAATCTGAAACATCTTTCTCTGCAGCATGCTGGATTAAAACCTACTTAAGAACTACAGTGAGCCAGGAATGTGTTTCTGGACTGTCCATTCTGAACATCAAGTCGGCTATTACAGGCAACCTTGACCCTGCAGAGTTCGTGAGACTGTACTCAGCCAAGGCAAACAGAAAAGTTATGATGGAATAGCAAGGTAAGAGCTGGGTTTTATTATTCAGTTTTGTGAGGTAAGTATGATAATATTAGCAATTTTAATGTGGACTAACACCAGGCTCAAACACATTAGTGGCTAATGAGTGGTCAAAAGTTATGTGAAGTGAAAAAGAAGCTCTGTTGTTACTGTTGTTGTTATTTACTATATCAGTTTTTTTAACAATAATTAAATATTATGACATGTCACAAATCTGATTGTAATTAAATAGGGACTAACGTTTGTATTCATTATTGTCGTATGGGGTGTTATTATTGTAGAAATCTCATCATGTGGTTGCTTGCCTGATTTGGTCCTTAACTGGTGTCCCCTATAGGTTAACTCTGGTTGTGGAGTAAGTGGATTTCCTGATAAAAGGGAAGTGGTAGAGACTGCAGGGAGATGGGCTTGGGCTGTGTGAGATGTATGAAGTGTCAGCCTTTTGCTGCTTATTGTGTTGCTGTAAGCTGTTAATAAAGTCTAAGCGAAAATGCCATTTAATACAAAATGGTCTTGTTCTCATTTTTACCGCAAGTGTGCTACAATATAGTTAATATTGCAATAGACGCATTGTGTGAGCGTATTTAAGTAGACGCATATAATTTGGATTGGCAAAAGCAGCACAGTAGAAGTATGTTTTAAGTTTAAATTTTACTCAGCCCCACCCCCCCAATTAATATTTTCTCCCACCATGTGTGATAGGAAACGGTGGTTTCCCCCAACAGATGCACTGATTGCAGTCAGGATGACAGAACTGTTTTTGCTCAAAGTAAAAAAATAAAAAATTAGGCAGTGATTCTCAACGAGGGTGCCAGGGCACCCTGGGGTCTGCAACATCCTTTAAAGGGTAGCTCAGGAAGTGTGAGGACCTAAGAAGATAAGGGAAGGATCAGGCTTTCCCTGCCTGGCTGCTGCCCCATTCCCACTGTCTGGCTCTTCTGCAAAGCAGCAAGCTATGTAATAAACACAGATTTTTTTGCAGTGGGGTGTCACAGAATTCACAGTAGTTACGGAGGGATGTCTGGGGTCTGAAGTCCTTGTGTCTAAAAAGGTTGAGAACCTCTGGTCTAGATTGATTGGATACTGTGGCAGTCTTCACCACTTGTTTCCTTCAGTGGTGTAAATCACAATGGTGCAGCTCTCTATGACTGCTGCTAACATACTCTAAATTTAAAAAAAAATCTGATCTGCGCAATCTGAAATCTTTACAGAGCTGGTGCAGACCAAGTTTTACAGACCAAGTTACCATGTTAGTATGCAAATGTCTTATAAAGAGTATCTTGGGACAGGCCTCCCAGTAATTTAATTTAACAGACTGGGAATTGGATTTATGAAGCTTGGAATAAAATGCAGTCTTGAAGGGAAAAATTCTAGCTCTGTCCATCCCTTTTGTTTAACTTGTTGCAGCAGTGAAGAAATACAGCGGCTGACTGCTGGCCGAGATGATTGACTGGAAGTGATTTTTCTCCAGGTGACATTTGCAATAATTACACAGTGCCTCTCTTGTGCTGGAGGAAATAATCAGCATGACCTTCAAAAGGCTGTGTGGAAAGTGGCTGCTATAAAAACAATTATCTGAACCTTCTACTAAGGCTGCTTCAGGTACAGAAAGGAAATGGGATAAGTATATGGTATATAGGATAACTACTTATGAATAACAAGGTACTACAGAATGTTAGGCTGAGACAAATGGAGAAACCATAGGCGATGTGTAGGGGGGACATGGGGGACATGTACCCCTCCTGAGAGTGCTAGTGCCCCCCCTGAAATGGACTCTGCCAGCAGCACATCAGTGACAGAAGTGTTGGCAGTGGAAGTGCTGCATGCGGAAGTGCTGGCACTTCTGCTGCCAACACACTCAGCACCCAGCCACTGGGGGACTCCCCCCAAGTCATGCCCTGCTGGTGCCTCCGCAGACTCTGGAGGCACCAGTCGCCCATGGGAGAAACAGATAAATTAGATTCCTTCAAATAAATCCTGCATACTCATGACTGAAGCTCCTTACTGGCTGCTTGGGCAAATGGGAATATGCATAATGAACAGATTTTAAGTTTAGCTTCTCAGCTTCAGTCTGCAATACTGCATTGGATTGTGTGTGAATGTTTCCCTTTGTTCTGCACCTTTGACCTTGAAGTCAATGTTTTATTGGAGGTACTAGATGAGTCAAAAAGCAGCAAGCTGATGTTTGCAATGGAGGTATGCAATGGATTAGTGACTGGAGTGGATGGAAGGAGAGGCATGAAATAAATATGGCAATTCCTGTCCCACTCGCTCTATATTAGAATCATAGAAATACAGATTCATAGATTGTTAGGGCTGGAAGGGACCTTGCAGATCAT
>NW_017728992.1:162984661-162984938 GCF_001723915.1 Gavialis gangeticus | reverse complement strand
TATAAGTAAGCTAAGATGTAGGATAAGCTTTAACATTTTGAGGTAGTAAGTTTTATTTTTCTCTCCCCTCTTTACAGATAAGTTCCTTGCTCTGTTGATATTGATACCTACTGTTTTATAAGTGATAATTATTATGTTTGTACTGCTTTTATATTGTGTGATTACTGTTTTAGGCCTATATATGTAAGTTAGTGTAAATCATGTCAAGTTTCCATTTTGTATGTCAAGCCTCCATCTTGTGTCCTCTGCCGGGGCATCCCCTGTGTTGCAACTGTAT
>NW_017728992.1:162980237-162984155 GCF_001723915.1 Gavialis gangeticus | reverse complement strand
CCCCCTCTTCAACCAAGGACTTGGACTCTGCTTCTCTTCCCTACCTGGACTCCAACCCTTCCACTGAGTCTCTTTCTCCTGCTGCCATTGTAAGTGCTTGTGTGTGTGTGTGTGAGAACCAGTAACTTCATGGGGCTGTGTAGTGTGTTGTCTGTTTAATAAAACTGTTATTTGGACTCCTAAGTTGGGTTTTGCTTTTCTGTGGTTTGGCCCTGCTCCAATCTCTGCTTCTCACCCCTTTAACTTCTCTCTCATCTGCTTCTGGCTCACTGCCACCTCCAACACCTGTCCTGAGCTCCTCTCTGCCTCCAACCCCCCTGTTTCTTTGCCACTGTCTTATCCCCACTGCCTTTTCCTTTTTCCCTGAGCAACCAGGTTTCTGCCTCAGTTTCTTTCCTGGCTGTCTCCTCCTTGCCACCACTTATCTGTTCCCCGCAATATCTCAGTTGTCTGCCTCAGTTTCCAGCCCCAGTCTACCTTAAGTAAACCCAAGCCTCAGTTCCTCAGCCAGCTTCTCTGTAGTCTGCTGGTTCTAATCCCACTTCTGGCAACTTTCACTCCTTACACTTTAACTTTGTCTCTCTCACCTGAACCTTTCCCCACATATCCCAGGTACCCCAAGCACACACATACACACTGTACCATCCAAGTTAGGAACTTACCTGTGTTATGTGTAGGTGGGTTGTATGTGTGTGAACTGGTGAGTGTGTGTGTGCATTTATGTATGTCATTGTGTGCATGTTATACAAATTAGTGATCTTTGTCTAACTTTTGGTGTGTATAGTGTATGTACTTAAATTGGTGATAGGTATGCATGTGCCTAGGCTGGTTTGGATGTGTATGTGCCTGAGCTGGTAGTGTGTGTTTGTATATGTGCAACTGTGTCACACCCTCCTGTCTAACAGCACAGTATTGAGATCCTGAGAGTAGGCATGACCCCACAGGGCAACAGTGCAATCCTCTGATATAGCAGTAAGCCACTATCAAGTCCCCACTCAACCTTCTCTTCTATAGGCTAAAAAGGCCTAGGTCCCTCAGCCTTTCCTCGTATTACTTGCCTTGCAAGTCTCTGATCATACGGGTGGCTTTTCTCTGGATCCTTTCAAGTTTTTCCACATCCTTATTGAAGTGCAGTACCCAGAACTGGACACAGTACTCCAACTGTGGTCTCACCAGCGCTGAGTACAGCGGGGGTATCACTTCCTTAGTTTCACACAAGATGCATCGGTTGATGCATGCCAGCGTGTTGTTTGCCCTGCTGGCCACCACATCACACTGATGGCTCATGTTTATACAGTGGTCAATCATTAGCCCTAGGTCCCTTTTAGCCATGGTGCAGGAGCCTATATGTATGTTGAGGGTTATTTGCCCCCAGATGGAACACCCTTACATTTGGAATTGTTAAACTTCATCTGGTTCCAGTCTGCCCAACTCTCTAGCCTGTCCAGGTCTGCCTATATCAGCAACTTATCTTCTGGCATGGCCACACTGCCCCATAGCTTGGTGTCCTTCATGAACTTGGCCAGTGAGCTTTTCACTCCCCATCCAAGCCATTGATAAAGATGTTGAAAAGCACCGGTCCAAGCACGGACCCCTCAGGGACACCATTGGCCACTTCACACCAAGATGACATGGATCCGTTCATGAGAACTCTCTGGGTCCTACCCTGTAGCCACTTTACCACCCACTGAACCGTTGAGCAGCTGAGCCTACAATCTTCCAGTTTTTCCATAAGTATATTGTGGGATACTAGATCAAAAGCCTTTTGAAAGTCTAGGTATTTATATACCTAGACTTCTTGTCTCCCATGTCCAGGTGGTGAGAGACCTGTTCATAGAAGGAGATGAGATTGGTAAGACAAGACCTACCCTCCACAAAGCCATGCTGGCTGTCATTCAGAATCTTACCTTCCACGAGCGTATCACACATAGATTCTTTAATGAGCTTTTCCGGGATTTTCCCTGGCATAGAGGTTAGACTGATTGGCCTATAGTTGCCCAAGTCCTCCCTCTTCCCCTTCTTAAAGATGTGCACAACGTTGGCCCTTTTCCAGTCCTCAGGGATTTCCCCTGTGTACCACGAATTCTGAAAGAGGTTTGCCAGGGGTTCCATGATGACCTCAGCCAGCTCCTTCAGCACTCTCAGATGGAGTCCATCCAGTCCCTCTGACTTATAAATGTCTAGCTTTTCTAGTTGGTATTGCACCTGCTCAGCCTCCACAGTGGGGAGGCTGTCAGTCCTGGCATGCCCCCTATGAGCCTTATCTTGCTTGACTTTCCTTTATAGGGTTGGAAGTTACCTCAGGTGGTCTAGTCCAATCCCTTGCTCAACCTAAACCAGTTGCATTGGCAAATTAGGTGTCAGCGTGAGTACTCCTTTGGGCTTGATTCTGTTGCACTAAAGTTAATGTGAGTTTGCTGTTGACTTCAGTAAAGGCAGAATCAAACCCTTCCTGACATGCACATGGAAATAAAGAAATTTGGTGTGTAATTTACTAGGATTGGTTTATGCATCTTATAAAATAGAATGTAAAATTATTTTTGGTGCATTCCTCCTTGTGCAACAGAGTCCTGAAAGGACCTGTTCTTACTTCCACAATACAACTATCCATTTTGCAGCATGAAGTCATTAGGGTGACCATATGTCCCATTTTCCCAGGACAGTCCCATTTTCCCATTTCTCTGAGGTGTCCCATTGGCTTGGTCAAATGAATGGTTCCTCCCTCACTCAGAGACTCTGAATGTTTCAGAGAGCCAGCCAGGGTGTGGTGGTGAGACTTGGGAAATATGGTCACCCTAGACATCATGCACTTTGGTACGGGAGGTTCAAACCTGTATCTTACCAAGACATTTTTATACAATAAGTTTTCTATGAAAGGTTGTCATGAGAGACTGTGGTTTTGTGTGCTTCCCTGTCAACCTTTGCTGGGTTAGAATTACATACTAGAGGATAATTTCCTTCTCTTCACTTGCTGGAAACTGAAGGTGCCAGCTTGAAAAAATATTATACAAGTATATGTATAGATATATGAGTGGGATTTTCAGGTGCTCTTTAGTCTTGAGTTACGCAAATGCCATTAAAAAATCAGTCCCTAGCTGTTTTTTGATCCTGTTGGTCCAGCATCACGGCTTTCTTGGACCCTGTGTGTGCTTCCATGTACACTGTATCTTGTTCATAACGCCTCTTCTCATCCTAATGCAGAGGTGGGCAAAATACAGCCCACGGGCCAGATCCAGCCCACCAGGCCATTCTACCTGGTTTGTGGGGCCCCTAAAAATTTAGAAAAATTAATATTTATCTCCTCCTGGCTGCCTGTCAAAAATGGCATGAGCCAGGGGCAGTAGGACCCAGGGGAAGCTGGCAGGAGGACTAAACCCAAAAGCAAGGCTCACACAGCCCACCCCACCCAACCAGAAGCCTCTGCTTAGCAGATGCTTTTGGCTAGGACCATGGGGTTGTTCTGTGCCTGCCTCTGCCAGAGAGGGAAACTCAGATAAGAATGCTGACAATCCTCCCTGCCTGTAGCTGCCATTTCCCTGGTTTTCTGCCCACTGCCAGCTGCTTCAGCACCACATGGCTCCTGGCTGCGTGGCTGGACCACAGGACCATGGGGCTGGCGCCAGTACCCCGGGGCCAGGAGCAGGAGGGTGTGTGTGTTTGCAGGGAGGGAGGAGCTGTGTGTGTGTGTGTGCGCGCGTGTGCGTGTGAGCATGCAGGGAGGGAGGGACAATGTGTGTATGTGTATGTTGATAGGGTGGGTCCCACATGCATACCCCACCATACACATGCACCCATACCCCACCTTGCACTGCCATACACATAAACCCCCACACCCACACCCCCTTGTGCACCCCAACCACCCTCCCCCACACAAACTCCACACCCACCCACACCTCACATATCCACACACACAATCAC
>NW_017728992.1:162974995-162975237 GCF_001723915.1 Gavialis gangeticus | reverse complement strand
CCACAGGGCCACAGCTCCTCCCACAGGGGCCTGCCACAGCTCCCCTCCCCACAGAGGCCACATCCCCCCCACAGAAGAAGCGTCCATAGAACCCTCAGGGCTCACTAGAGCCAGAGTCCCCCATGGTGTGTCATGGCCCCAGCCACCTCAGACCTTGTGTCACTTATGCTGCTTGTCACACCTGGAGCCCAGTGCTGTGCACAGGGACCATGTGCTGTGCTGGGCTGGATCCTGCCTCCACA
>NW_017728992.1:162969611-162969995 GCF_001723915.1 Gavialis gangeticus | reverse complement strand
CCACAAAACCACACAACACATGCCCACATCCTCCCCCAGACACCCACAGCCCCCCACAAACCTATACCTGCTCCCATGCCCTCCCACAATATACAAGCATAAAACTTCATTTTCACTTATTGTGCAATCACCTCTATGTACACTACACAAATTAATGTAAATCAGGACAAAAATATTTTCTGAAATCAAATTAATGAATGTTGTAGATGTTTGCTTTTTAGAATATAATTTAGTATTTTTCTCATTCTGAGATGGCAAAACCCCTTGCTGAACGGAGTACTTCTGAGGACAAAGGGAGGGACTTCCGGTGGCAAAGGTCAGCGGTCAGGGGGCGGGACTTTCAGTCACAAGAATGGCAACTGGGGGCAGGGCACCTACCCATGT
>NW_017728992.1:162964266-162964611 GCF_001723915.1 Gavialis gangeticus | reverse complement strand
CATTCTGAGATGGCAAAACCCCTTGCTGAACGGAGTACTTCTGAGGACAAAGGGAGGGACTTCCGGTGGCAAAGGTCAGCGGTCAGGGGGCGGGACTTTCAGTCACAAGAATGGCAACTGGGGGCAGGGCACCTACCCATGTGTCCCTCAACAGCTTGCCAAAACTTGGTAAGCAGCCCTCTACCTGAAATAATTGCCTGCCCCTGTCCTAGCAAAATAACCATCTATGAGTGCTCAGTGTGAAATGGCTATAATGCTGGTAAAAATAACCATTTTAATAAGCATGTGTTCTCTTATAGGTTGGCGGACTTCCTCCGGTGGGCTTTAAACTAGGCTCGTCGGGGG
>NW_017728992.1:162962655-162964255 GCF_001723915.1 Gavialis gangeticus | reverse complement strand
GGTCCCTTCCGACCCTAGAAACTATGAAACTATAATTCCAGCAAAGGCCAAAATCCTTAAGAATATTTTTCATGCTATGTAGAATTCAGTCACTTCTTGATTTATGTAGCCTTAAAATAAAAGCTGTTTAGGAGGAGGGGTTGCACCAATAAATTCATGAAGGTAAAAACGTAACATTTTAAATCTCCATTCCCCCTTGATATCAATGCTTCTGATATGGTAGAACCTGATTCAAACTAAACTATTTTAAAATGTGGAATTTTTGTTCAAACTTTTTCATTTCCTTTCCATTCGAAGATGTTTGAGCCGATTTTGTATACATTAAAAAAATAATTTGCAAGCAGAGAGTGAATATGGAAAATGTCTTGTTTTGCTGGATCCAGAAATAGAAGCCAGGACCCTTGACTCCCAATTTCCTACTCTAGCCATGGAAAAATGTTTTGTCTCATTAAAATATTTTATTAACTTTTTCTTTAAAAGGCATTTACAGGGCATGTGGTACATGGTAACAGCAGTAGTTCTAATGATAGGTCATTAGCACTCTAAAGATCTCTGGGATGATTTCCAGTCTCTGCATCACAGGGGAGATGATGGAAAGTTAATATATATTAACAGGGGAAAGATGATTTTGTTTTGGTTTGTGAGCTGTTTTAAAAAGAAAGATTTTTTTTCTATTGAGCTATCATAGGTCTTATGTGCAATCTGAAATACAATGTGTTTGACAAGGGCTCTCGAACATAGCTCCTTACTGACAGCCCCTCTGCTTGTGTGAAATATGCTTGTCTCATTGGTGTGAAAGGGTCAGTGGAATGTAAGAGCCATGGCAGCTGTGTGTGGCAAAAGACACTGCTTGAAGGATAGTGTACCTCTTCAAGGGGCAAAAACCTCAGAAGGAATATTTTCTAGTGTTGTAGAAGTTACACATTGCAACAGATAGCTTCACTGATAATGTGGCAGTATGCACATTTATAAAAACCTAGGGACATAGAGAGGGGTCTTAAATACTATTTAACATGCTTTGAAAAATGTGGGGAGACATATACAAACCTGCATATCCTTATAGCCGCCTTCTAAAAACACAGGATTCTTTCTGCTATGATTCACGGTTTGCCTGAGGTCATACAAGGTACTTTGCAAACAATAAAACAAGGACCTTACACCCTCTATGGGCACGTCCAGACGAGCGGGCACGTGCCTCTTGCCCCGCCTCAAACCCCTTTGAGGTGGGGCAACAGGCACATAAGGGAACGAAAAAACAAGTTGTCTAATGAAAATCAGACAAAAACAAGTCGAAGTTTAAAAAAATGAAGCAGGGCACAGTCCCGGACCATGCTCTGAGGCAACCGGAGGCTAGGTCCTCCATGGAGATGCTCTGCCTGCCATAGTGTCTCTATGGTTGGCCCTTGCCCTGGTGCTGAAACACGCGACCCACCAGGCCATGTGTTTCAGCAACAGGGCTCTGGTGCCAGTGAGTAAGGGGTTGGGGGGAGCTGAAGGAGGGGGGAGGGGACCATGGGGGGAACTCCGGTGGCCCCAGCCCCTGCTGGGCCCAGCCCCTCCCTTCACCAGTCCCTCCCGAGGCCCCCGACCCCTGCTGGGC
>NW_017728992.1:162961387-162961824 GCF_001723915.1 Gavialis gangeticus | reverse complement strand
GCAAGTGGTGGGGGAGGGGGCCAGGAGGCAGCAGTTGGGGGGCATGTGAGCCTTGCAGGGGGGGTGGTAGCCCCTGTGGGGGCCATTTGGCCACCACTGGGGGGTGTACCCCTTGTGTTGGGGCTGAATCCCCTGTTAGGGGACCAAACCCCTTGTTTGGGGCTGAACCCTCTGTTTGGGGGCCAAAACCCTTGTTTGGGGGCTGTACCACTTGTTTGGGGGTTGAAAACCCTGTTGAGGGGGCAAACCCCTTGTTTGGGAGCTGAACCCCCTGTTGGGGGGCCAAACCCTTTGTTTGGGGGTTGAACCCTATGTTGGGGGCCAAACCCCTTGTGTAGGGGCTGTACCTCTTGTTTGGGGGCTGGACCCCTTGTGTGGGGGCCATCTCCTTGTGGGAGTGCAGCAAAACCTGTATTCATGAATTCATGAAACATGTA
>NW_017728992.1:162957900-162961143 GCF_001723915.1 Gavialis gangeticus | reverse complement strand
CTGCAACCACAGTTCACTGGCAGCTGGCCCAGAGGGGCAGATTCCTCTACTGGCTGTGCAGTCCCCATCTGAGTCTGGCAGGTGTGCAGCAGGTCACAGCCAGGCAGAAGCTTCCACTGCCAGACTGCTGCAGTGGGTAGAGGGTGCAGGGAACTCTCAGGGCTGCTTCAGCAGTCCAGCTGGCACAAGTGGTAGTGTCCCCAGGTACTAATTGTCTGGACCCGAGAAGCTCCTGAGAGCAAGTAGCCCTGAGCTACTTGCCAGGGCAGCTTTTTGTACGGATGGGGACAGCACAGGTGCTGGCCCCAGGCTCTAGCTCCCCCGGCTGCAGATCCAGGAGGAGCCAGACAGGGTTATTTTACCCCAAGTGGTGCAATTCACTCCACACCAAAGTGCATGTCCGAGCATGTGTGCTGAAGCAAAAAGCCCGGCTCAAATTTGCATTGCTTCTATTTGAGCTACTGCAAGTGCACGTGCTTGCATGTGTGGATGCGCCCTATGAGTATAAGAACATGGAGGACAAAAGGAGATGGTTCTGTTGAGGAATCCTGAGAATTAAGATGGTCATTTTTGTCGCAGGCTCTGCAGATATATTCTTGTGTTCCCCGAAAAGAACGTCAAAGAGATTATTGCACATTTTGTGTGGATTGATCTTGAGAAAGCTATGACCATTAGGTGTGAACACTTAAAAATAATGAAACTTGGTGATAAGTACTACTGTTGTCTGTTGACTTGCAAGAGTTGTTCAGTAAGACTAAGTACAGGCAGTCAAAAAGCCAGAAGCTGAATCAATTCAATCATTGCAGGTTAATCTAAACTGTAGATTGAGCTGAGAAGAAGTGAACAGATATTCACTTTTGATTCCAGAAATTCAGCCACATGCCTGTAGTGGCTCAGGCTAGAAGCTGGGGAGTGCTAAAGCAATCTTTCCCTTCCCTTTGGCAATGGTTGGAAGGCTGGAGAGAAGCCCTCCGAGCTCTTCCTCCCTCCCTGCTCAAGCTAGGGGGTGGAGGGGGTGTGGAAGGCCCCAGTAGTCCTGCTGGGTATGATGGGGGAGAGTTAAATCCCCACCCTAGCCTGCACAGACACCAGTTGGAGCGTGTCCAGGGGGAAGCAGCCTCTGCCAGGCTTTTCCCCTGCTGGAGCAGAAGCAGGCAGGCTGTGGTCAGACCCCAGCCTTGGCAGGCATGCTGAGAAAGTGGGGGGTGTAGCAGGGACCTGGACAAGCCCCATACTTAGCAGGGTGACAATCACCAACATGCTCCACAGGTGGTGGGTTTGTAGCCAGCCTGTCAGGAAAACAGCAAGCATGTAGGATGACAGGGCACTGTGCTACTTCCCCATCCCAGGGGTGGGACAAGAGGCCAGCAGGAAGCAGGCAAACAGCTGGTCCCTTTCCCAGGCCAGAGCAAGAGCTGGCTCTGCATGAACATGGAGCCCAGCCAGCAAATCAGGCAGGTGGTGAGAGTAGACAATGCCACCTAGGGCCCTGGAGTTGCAGGTGCAAGACCTGATGAGCCCTTCCGCGGCTCTCAATACCTGGTGGCAAACGCAGAGCATGTGGGAGCAGGAGTCTGGTTTGGCCCAGGCCAATCTGGAACTTCCGGTATAAAAGAGCTTGTGTGCAGAGGGGTGGGACTAACTCTGTTCTGCTGGAGCAGACAGCAGAGCCCAGTTGAGGGCTACAAAGCATCCTGGGATTCTGGGGGACTCTGAGCTAACTTTAACTAGGAAGGGGTCTGGGACACAAGTTCCATAAATTGGTTTGACCTAAATCCATTAAGTCTGATACTATATTCAACCAGTTTTATCTTGGACCAGTTTCAGCCATCTTGAAAGTGGTTTATGTGAGCTGAATTTCTGTTCTGTTACAGGTTTAAACCAGTTTCTCATCACTTAAACTGGTTTGTGTGTTATTTCTGTCGCTAGCCTAAAAAATCTTGGTAACCCAGTAAGGGGATGGAGGACTTAGGAGTACCATTTCTGGCTTTTAATCTATGCACTGTTCTTTATCATGCAAGAAACTTTTAATAAGATACTTCCACTAATTATCACAGTTAGAGAATCATTTGAAATACTTACACACATTATTGGCTTCTAAATTGAATGTATTGACTTAACAAAAAAACCTGGGTATCTTTGTCCAGAGTTCAGTGAATGTTTCTCTTAATGTGCAGCAGCATTATAAAAAATATTTTAGAGTTAGTGAAGGTGGAGAATAATATAATATAAAAATATAATTTCCTTCTGCATGTAAGTTCCCTCATCTGACACACTGTGTTGAGATATGAATAATCTATCTCAAAACGGATGGGGCAATAGGGGATGAGAAAGATTAATTGGGTTGAGGAGAGAATTATCAAATCAAGAGACTGAAAAGCCTGGGGCTGTTTATTTTACAAAGTAGACAAATAAGAAGGGACTTGCTAAAAGTAAACAAAACAATGACTAGTATGGAAAAGACATAGTGGGAGCTTCTATTGACCTTTTCTCATGCCACAACAAGACATTCAATGAAACTGAAAGATGGCAAATCAAAACTTTCTCCAGCAATTGACCTGGGGCAGGTCTTGAACATTTCATTCAGTCTTTACTTGGCTCTTAATGTCGGTGGGAGCTTTCCAGCTGGGAGTTAGATAAAACCTGAACAAGGAGCTCAGGATTTGGTACACTGATTATTTTTGGTGAAGTACTACTCTTTTGCTAAAGAAAAATGCACCAAAAAGGTTTGTGCTCCCTCCCACTGGTGGTTAGACAGAGAGAGGCAGATTACTTTGTCATATGCTGGCTGTTCCTTTAAAGCTCTTTATTGAGCTTCTGTCAGAGCTAGTCCTTTGTTTTCTCATCTTGACCACGGACTCTCCATTGTAGGAAACAAAGCATTCAATTTCTAAACAGAAATAATCCAATGAACCTCTTTAAGTGCAGAGCAATGCTTGACCAAACAGTGGAATGATTCAAAAATAGAAAAGTATGTGATGGAAGCAAACTCTTGCATGGTCCTTACACTATCATTACTCACAGATGAAGAGTTAAATGAGTTTTGAAGTAATTCATGCAGCAAATAAAATACAGATAAATATTTTACATGGAAAAATGAGATTTTTCTGTTGATAGCACTATTGTCTAGTAATGCTGTAGGTAGGGGTGATATGCCAACTCACTTTCTGAGACAGGCTCTAGTTCTCAGTCTCACATACATAAAATATATGCATGGACACACACACACACACACACACACAC
>NW_017728992.1:162951249-162957598 GCF_001723915.1 Gavialis gangeticus | reverse complement strand
CACACACACACACACACTCTCTCTCTCTCTCTCTCTCTCTCTCTCTCTCTCTCTCTCTGCAGGAAACCTGCCTGGGATCTGAGACAAATTTCTATTAGGTACATTCTACGTATAATGTGTGCATGTGAATGCATATACATGCACATACATGCACACATACAGTAAAAACTCATTAATTTGAAACCGAGGGAACTAAAAAATACCAACTTTGAAGTAAATGGGTTTGAAATAAATGTATGGGTAATAATTTGAATATATGCAAATTAATGTGGGTACTTACCCACTTAGTTCATCTATTCCCAGGGGTTCCCATGGCACGGAGGTCTCCAGGCCTGTCGAATGCTGCCTACAGAGCTGGGTCCTCATGCCTGGCTGGCCCAGCCATGTCATACTGCAAGACATGGGGATGCAGCACCCACCCTCCCTCTGGCCATTGCCTGCCAGGCTCTTACTGAACAGCACTTCCTGCAGGAACCCCACCATGGTCCTTAATCTGGAAGAACCAGAGTTTGGTGTGATTGGGGGTTGCCTGAGGGGGCAGGAGTATGTGGAGTGGCTGGATCTCAGGACAGCAAGTGCCAGACTGCAAGGAAGTCTGCAGGGGTAGAAGAAAAAGGCAGCAGCCCCTGCTACATGCACAATAGGGAGTGAGATTGGGGGTTGGTGGGATCAGTGTCAGTTTTATGGGATTGGGGTTGCCAGGTCTGTAGAGGGATTAATGGGGGTTGGCAAGACAGTTCTGCATTTAGGTTGATCTAGGCAAAAGAAGAAGAGCTCTTAGGTCATTGCTACTGATCTACATTAGGAACTCCATATGCTACATCCCATGAAATCTTCTTAGTTATTTACTGGGATGACTCCTCATTTTGTTCCTAATAATTAGTAAGGTCCACATACGGGTGAACTAAGTCTGTATGTAACCATGGTAATTTGCATGCATGCAAATTACTGTCCATACATTTATTTTGAACCTGCTTACAGTATTTCAAAGTCAGTATTTTTTCATTCCCTGCATTTTGCATTAATAAGGTTTTCCTGGTCCAAGAGACCAGAAAACAACTTCAAATGTTAAAGTAGACATATTTCAAATTAGCCATACTGTAATGCATACAACAAGCAGTCCTTTCAGCTGGGGTGTGTCAATAGCTTTGAGATATTCAACACTTTGACTTATCTGATATTGAACTAACAAGGTTTTACTCTAGGTATATAGATATATGTATAATATATGTGTGTGTTAGGGTGGTCGCTTTTTTCCAAATAGGAAGGCAGGACACATGCCTGCCTTCCCCGCCCCAACCCCTTGGCGCACAGTGGTGGGGAACTGCCCTCCCACCCCCCAGATGAGCAACCCATTGCTTCACCCTGCTCCCCACCCAGGCCCTGCAGCTGCACATTCCTGCCCTAGGCCTCATGCACTAGGTGTGTGCGAAACAGGCTATATTCAATTCAGATTCAGATTTGGCCTGAACTCTGCCAGCCTTCAAGAGGAAACCAACTATTGCTTGTATTTTTCCATGATCAATGGAAAACCCAGATCCCTGCATGATACTGTGAATCCAGGTCAAATGCGGTAAACACACACACACACACACACACACACTCTCTCTCTCTCTCTTTCCCCCCGCCCCTCTCTAGGCAGGCTTCTTGCAGGCTCTCACTTTCTACTTCCAATTGAAATAAATGTCTGAGTAACTTGTGCATGCAGTTCTACCCAGTAGTGTAACTAAGCGGGGAGGGGCTTGATGGTCATTAGCCTTGGGAACCAACTTGTAAGTGATGGGGGGGGGGTGTTAAAAAATAGCAGCTGCAGAACTGCTGGCTGGCCACTGCCACTGCCCAGATTGTAGAACTGTGTAATTATACCTCCAGTTCTACTGCTTGTTTGAAGTAGTTTCTGGACTATAAGGATGTAGGCCAGCTACACCCGGGGGGTGTGCCCTGTCCTCCAATTGGAAGGGATGGTGGTCAAGCAGGGTGCTGAGAGAGGAGCCTGCCACCTGGGAGCAGTTCCCTCTCCTTTCTACAGAGGCAGGCCGAGACCAAGAGCTTAACTATATACAAATTTATTGCTACAAAAAATAAATATAAATAAGGAACATTAAATATTTACAGTAAAATTAACATGTAACACTGCATATAACAACCTGCAATCAACATATAACACTACTTCTAGGGACTACAAAAACATAAACCAGGTGACTCACAGCATATGCAATAATTAACCTCCCCCCTGCACAAAACAGGCATTAACACTTTGGAACAGGTAAGTCAAGGCATCAACACAATAAACACATATGGGGATCAACTTAAATAACCCAGGTAAGTTGAGATAGCAATATCATAAACAGACACAGGCAACAATACAGATATATTTCAATAATAGGCAATAAACACATATAGACAATAAAGACAGATAAACCCATATAAACTCCCTTAAGGGGGATCCAAAACTATATTAACCCCTTCAATACAAAACAACAACAATCACAAAATAAAGAGTACACTCAGTACCTCCCGGGGTGTTCCCTGCAGCCCCTCCCATTTAGGGCCCTGGGATATGGACATGCCCTCTCCCATACTGAAGGAGAGTGGAAGCTGCAGACCATCTGCTCCCAAGCCCACCTCCCCTGCAGGACCCGCTTCCCCAGCAACTCCCGCTCCCACTCTGAAGTAGCTAAGGCTCATCCCCTGGTGGCCAGTCCCGTGAGGGCCTCTCTCCAGTGGCGCCTCCAGCTCTTCTCGATGGCCCTGTGTCCCGCATTGGACAACCAAGGTGCTCCCACAGGAGCCGAGCCCTTACTGTTTCTGGTTCCCTGGCCTTACACTGGGTGTTCTTCCCTTTCCCAGGCCCTGCTCTGGGCACCAAGGGTCTTTTCGTTTAATGCGGAGCCACGCTGCGGGGCTCTGGTTACTCGGCCTAGAGCCGTAACTACTCTCCATGTGCCGATCTGCACACCGTGTGGGACCCGAGCAGCCTTGAGCTGCTCCCAGGGCTGGCTCACCGTGCACCGTTGAGGCTCAGGTGGGGTCCTGAGGACAGTTGTCTCCAGACCTCCTCTCTCCCCACTGTCCCTTGTTGCATCTCTCCCCCCCGAGTGCTCTCTTATGTATCACTAAGCTGTTGATATTACAAAATTTCCAATTTACAAGATGGTAAAAAAATTGTACAGCATTTTATGAGGCTTCTGCTATTCTGAATTGAAATTTTATGATATTGCAGTGCTTCTGAATTCAAACCTTAGCCTTAATTCAGCCTCAACACCATATGTTGATTCCTAGCCAAAACCTAATGAGGTTGCCTCCTTGACCCATGTCTAGTTCATTATTCCTTTATTTGCCTTTGAATCACACACATACATAACCTAAGGCCTCTCTTGAACTCATCACATGGATATATAATCTGAGTAGTCCCTTGCATTATTCTGTAACAGATTTACATTGTTCTCCCTTTATCTAATTTATCCACAACTGCCCCTACAAAGACCACTGTGAAGCAGCCTATTGTTGCAGCCAATCATTATACTTTGTGCTGTGAACGCTACTACCAGCACAGGAGAAACTTCCATCAGTTTCCATCATTGTATCTTTAGAATATTAATATACAAGGCTTAGTTCTTTTCAGTTACTCACTGGTATTGGTTTGTGGTTCTGTGCTATCTGTGGCAATCTGACTACTGATGTTCAGTCACTTTTATTACTTGGGCTGAGATATTCTGAGAAAATTGATAGTACCTGGTGTAGTAATATTGCTATGTCCACGTCATCTTTCTAATTTCATTTCCTTCTATTGTTTAAAAAGACAATATTTTATTTCACCATTTTATGCTGTTATCTGGCAACATTTTTACTTTTTTAACAGAAATGCTTGATTTTTTCTATTCCCCTATTATTTATCTTTCACAATTTGCCCAGCCCTCCATTTTATCCAATCATTTGAATTTTAAAGTACTTTGTTTCATTTTTGTCATCTTATTATATTTTGACTGAATTGCACCTGTCACCATTTGATAGTCAGATTTAATTGGGGAGATAGTACAATGCACATTTTCTGTTCCTTGAAAACCACTTTGTTCCATAAAAATTTTAAGACCAATAAAATGATCTCAGAGTCTGCAGGAATGTAGTCAGTGCTAAAGAAGGCTAAAGAATAATTTTACTGTATCCAAGTCTGGTACTGTTGAAATACTTTGAAAATAGACCTGTATCATTGTTTTCAATGCCAGTCTGTCAAGGCATGGTTTTCATTGAGGGGCTAGGAATTTACTGATTAGATGTCCAATTTAATAAGCAGCCAGTCCTATCCAAAGATCATATTGTGCTATTGACTGGTAGGCAGGGATCTTTATTTCAGTGAGTACTTAAAACCGATGGTACAATATAGCTATTAAAGAATAAAGACGCCTTCTTTCTAGCAATCTCTTCTCCTCCATTGTAGATATAGGAAAACATTCATACTCAGTATTTCAAGACTTAGTTTCATAGTAGTTTCATAGTTTTGAGGGTCGGAAGGGACCTGAACAGATAATCAAGTCCAACCCCCTGCCCTGGGCATGAACGAGTGCTGGGATCATAATATCCCAGCCAGATATCTATCCAACCTCCTGTTGAAGAGGTAGGGGAGCGCACCAGCCTTGGGAGCCCATACCAGAGCCTGGCAGCCCTAACCGTAAAGTAATGCCTCCTGATATCAAGCCTGAACCTACTCTCAATCAATTTGTGGCCATTATTCATGTTATCCCAGGTGGTGCCCGGGGGGAACAGAGCCTCACCTTTTCCACTGGTCCCCCCGGTGAGTTTACAGACAGCCACCAGAGCCCCTCTCAGTCTTCTCTTGTGGAGGCTGAATAGATTCAAGCCCTTTAGTCCATCTTTATAGGGCCAAGTCTGCTGCTCCCTGACCATGTGAGTGGCCCTCCTCTGGACCCTCTCAAGGTTAGCCACATCCCTCTTGAAGTGTGGCACCCAGAACTGGACACAGTACTCCAACTGTGGCCTGACCAGCGCCGCATAGAGGGGAAGGATCACCTCCCTGGACCTGCTTGTGATGCATCTGTAGATGCACGACAAGATCCAGTTAGCCTTACTGACTGCTTCCTTGCATTGGCGGCTCATGTCCATCCTGGAGTCAACAATGACTCCAAGATCCCTTTCAGCCACTGTGTTGTTGAGAAGGGTGTTCTCCAGCCTATAGGTATGCTGCAAGTTCCTTTTCCCTAGATGCAGCACCTTGTACTTCTCTATGCTGAATTTCATTCTGTTCTCACCTGCCCACTTAGCAAGTCCTGGTTTAAATCCAGAGTAAGAAATCCATTGAAAAAAAATGGGAAGGGACACCAATTTTGAAATGAATGGAACTACTCTGAATTTTATACTGGCTTAACCCAGTAGAAACTGATATAAAATATTCACCAGATTCTGCTTTTATCAATCTAATTGTCTGTGATTCAAGGCAAGGGTAATATAGAAGCATGTTAATTACTGCAAAACTGAAGCTTCCAAAACACTTCCCCAACTATTTTTTTTCCATTTAGCTATAGTGCTACTGTATTTGAAATCTTTCATAATTGCTGATGTACCTGATAAGGAAGTAGGGCTGCTCCATAATTATTTATGAGTGCTACATGTGACACAGTTGCTGGGATATTCAGTGTAAAATTATATTGCCTTAGTTTTAATAAGAGGCTACTAGAGTAGAAGACAAAACTGATTCAAGACAGAACATCTGCTTGGGGGGATTGTTATAGAAGAACAGTTATCTGAAGGAGGTTATCCATTAGCATGACTATGCAGCTTGCTGAACTGGTTGAGGGCAGGGTCAAAGCCTGGGAACCTGAGAAGAACAAAAATTCTGATGAGTTTCTGGAAGGACTCCCTCAAACAGGTGGGAGACACAGCTCTTGATGAGCAGTTCAGGGGTAACAGCCTGGCATTTTAATTCAGTAGAACTAATTCTGAACACAGGAACAGGGAGCAGAACTATTGAGAAAAGAATGTGCAAGTTCTTACATCGTTGCTTTTCAGAACAGAATCTCCCTGAAGTTTTCTGTATTTGGTCTTTAGATTCTCCTTGTGAAGTGTACAGCTTTTTAATATGCTGGCTGCCATTAAGTATATGGTTTGGTTGCAGCAGTACAGACCTAGAAATGTTGGGGAGTGGAAAAACCACCTTTCAGCCAGGTAACAATTGTTGGGAGTACAGATAACAATAATTAGAAGTCCACTGAACTTGAAGGGGGCAGCTGGCCAATTTTGCAGGCAGATCCCAGGGCCAGCTCCTGTTTTTGAAGTCAGGGTGTGGTGGGGTCCCCCAATGCCTATGTTTAGCTTGTTTCAATGGTATGTTATC
>NW_017728992.1:162939398-162946249 GCF_001723915.1 Gavialis gangeticus | reverse complement strand
ATGTTTGGCAAAGGAGCCCTGGCAGCCCTGCCTCTCCCAGCAGATTGCCATATGGCCTGAAACTGCAGATTAATTACCCTGATTAAGGCCACGGAAGATATTAATCAATGTGTTATTAAGCATGGATTCATGGCTTCTCTGGGCTTAATCAGGGTAATTAAGCTGTGGTTTCAGGCTATCCCCAAGTGGCGGGCTCTGCAATTTTGGGGGTCTCACTAAAGCAAACAAACAAAAAACACGTTACCAGCAAACAGAAAAGGCCAGGAAACCCTGCAGTCTAGGAGTATGGGGGCCAGGGGGAACAGTAGAGGCAGGGCAGGCCTGGGGCTGTTCACAACAGCCAGCATGGAGGCTGCCCACCATTTTTCATGGAGCCTGCGCTTTTTCGCAGAGCCCACCCGAAATTTCCTTTTCCATGAAAACAGTGCAATCGCAATTTTGGTAGGTCCCTAACAGTAATTAATGTCCAGTTGTAACTGAAACAATGGGAAGCTTGCACTTAAGAAATGGCACAGCATTGTGAGGCTGAACAGAAGCAGAGGTGGATGAAATTTCTTCAGACAGCTTGAGTAAGTTTCCAGATCACAGTCCCTGGTTCTTATGGGGGACTTTCAATCACCCTGAGATCTGCCGGAAGGGCAATACAGCAGTGCACAGGCAATCCAGGAAAATTCTGGAGAGTATTAGAAACAACTTCCAGGTGCAAGTGTTGGAGAGGTCAAATAGGGGCTGTGCTTTCTTGATCTGCTGCTCACAAACAGGGGATGTAGAAGTGGATGGCAACTTGGGCAGCAGCAACCATGAGATGATTCAGTTCAGGATCCTGAGGAAAGGAAGGAAGAAGAGCACTAGAGTAAAAGCCTAACTCCGGGAAGCCAGTCTGAAGGAGAAAGGAGTCCAGGAGACCTGGTTCATTTTAAAGACACCTTACTGATCACTCAGAAATGAACCATCCTAATGCATAGGAGAACAATCAAGTATGGCAGAACACTAGTTTGGCTTAGCAGGAAACTCTTCAGTGAGCTAAAACACAAAAAGGAAGCTTACAAGAAGTGGAGACCTGGACCTCATTCAAGTGGTCCAAGAGTATAGGAGTATCGGAGTATAAGAATATTGCAGGGCTACAATTAGAAAAGCCAAAGCACAACTGGAGTTGCAACTAGCAAGGGACATGAAGGATAACAAGAATTGTTACTGACATACTTGTAGAAACCTGAGAAAGAAGGGGAAGTTTGGGTCCCTTACTGAATGGGGAAAGGCAGTCAAGTGACAGATGATATGGAAAAGGCTGAAGTACCCAAAGTATTTTTTACCTCAGTCTTCACAGGCAAGGTCAGCTCCCAGACTACTGTACCTGGCAGCAGAGTTTGGGGAGGAGGTGAGCAGCCAACAGTGGTGAAAGAATGGGTTAGGAACTATTTATAAAAGCTGGATGTGTACAAGTCCACGGGGTCAGACACAATGAAAGTAGTTAGGAACAGTTGGCATGGATTCACCAAGGAAAAGTCATGCCTGACCAACTTGATTGCCTTGTATGACAAGATGACAGGCTCAGTGGATGTAGGATGAGCAGTGGATGTGATGTACCTTGACTTTGGCAAGGCTTTTGATACGGTCTCCCACAACATTCTTGCAAGCAAGCTAAGGAAGTATAGGTTGGATGAATGGATAGAAAACTAGCTGGATCATTGGACTTAAAGGGTAGTAATCAATGGCTCTCTGTCTACTTAGTATCTGGTATCAAGTGAAGTGCCCCAGGGGTCAGTCCTGGGGCCAGTTTTGTTCAATATCTTCAACAACAATCTGGAAAATAGGATGGAAGGCAGCCTTAGCAGTTTTGTGGATGACACCAAGCTGTGGGAAGTAGTAGGTACACTGAAGGGTAGGGCTAGGATTCAGACAGACCTGGACAAATTGAAGGATTGGACCAAAAGAATTCTCATGAGGTTCAATACGGAGAAGTGCAAAGTGCTGCACTTAGGATGGAACAATCCCATGTATTGGTACAGGTTGGGGACCCACTGGCTGAGCAAAAAAGGACCTGGGGGTTACAGTGGACAATAAACTGAATATAAGCCAGTAGTGTGCCTTTGTTGCAAAAAAGGCTAACAGCATACTGGGCTGAATTAATAGGAGTGTTGTCAGTAGGATTATTCCCCTCTGTTGGGCACTGGTGAGGCCATGTTTGGAATACTGTGTCCAGCTTTGGCCCCCTACTACAGAAAGGATGTGGACAAATTGAAGATAGTCCAGCAGAAGATAAAAGCTTCTTTTAACTAACATATTTACCTAATGCATAGAACTAATGCATACAAATTTACCTTCCAAATGTCAAATATTTCTGTAGGAAATCTGACATTCCCACCGCTTGACAACAATATTATTTTCTCTCTTTAAGGTTAAGAGTTAATTAGTTAGCATTGTAAAGCCCCAGCCTATTGATCTATGAAGGGATATGGTGTACAACCAAGAGAGGCATGCTAAATTACTCCTGTAGGACACTTAAATTGCTGTGAGATTACTTCCTTTCATATAAATGCTAATGATTATTAAACATGTTTATCATGGTATTACATAATTATCAACCAAGCATAGGGCATCAGACATTGTACAAGCATGGAATAGCGGATGGTCCTTGCCCCAAAGAGGACACATGTTGTTTGGGGGTTAGGTTTATATAGGAGGTAATAAGCCATATGGAAAGGAAAATGAAGGGTGGGTGAAGGGAAGAGTGAATAGGAGAGGAAGACAAACAGAAGTTATGGTAAAGACATTGTGAAGGAGGAGGACGGAAAAGGGTGGAGCAAACTGCCAACCAGCAATCTTTTCATAACTTCAGGATCAGGATAACTTTTGATGGAAGGAATTTTCAACCATATAAAAGAGAGGACAGCAAATCTTGTGTAAGAGGAAATTTGGGTTTAAAATGAGTGACATTCCTTCAAGAGGGCTAGATCAGATGTCTAGTGCTTTCCACTTAAGGGAGTGAATTTGCACCAAGCCTTTGTTGCTGGTGATGCTGTATGAGAATGCAGGGCTGGTAGTTAAGAAAAATCACTTCTTTAGCTTATGAATGGACTGTACTTGCTATGGAGTCACTAAAAGATGGTAAGAATAGAAACACACTATGCTGTGTGTTATCACTGTATCATTTTTTCAAAGGAGAACCTCACTCTCATTCTGATGGCACCAAGATATAATTTGGTTTGAGAGCTGTAACTTGGCATGGGCATAGTTTTTTCCTGTGGTTTGAAATTCTTCCAACTTCTACTTGGTCATCCATTGTTTCTGATGGGACTGATGTAAAGGAAAATGTCTGAAGCTGAGAGAGAGTGCCTGGAGAGATGGCAAGAAAGAGAGCGAGAGAAAGAATCCCCCCCACCCCCATATTATCACATAAAAGATATTTCCAAAGCTTTTGACACATTAAATTTGTTGTGCTGTTTTAACACAACAAAAGTTAGCACCCACACATTCACACCATTTGTTATGCCACAAAACTGGCAGAGTTGCAACAAAAATGGCAAATCTGAAAAAAAGGTGCTTTTTGCAACAACAATTTCTTTGTAGTGCAAAACTTCAGCATCACATTTAACATTTGTACAGGTCTGAGAAACCTCCAGTATTCCACAGTGTCCCACGCTCTCTCACCCCACTCCCAAGGATACAATGACCATGGTTGTGGCTGCCAGTGTTGGAACTTGTCAGTGCTCTGGCAGCAGTGGTGGCACCATGGGAAAAATGCCACTGCAGCCAGAGTCCTGGGAAGGCCTGGGCTGCTGCCCATCAAGGGTTGCCACTGAGCATCAGTGGCTGGCTGGGTGCGGATGCATGAAGGGTTGATTGGTTGGTGGAAACCACCCTGATTAAACCTTGTCACCACAGAAGCTTGTGGCTACCCTGTCAGTTGTTGCCATAGTGTTACATGCCAACTGGGCACTGTGAGTATATCAATTTAGTTGCAGACTGACTGAGCACTGCAACTTTATTAGCCACTGGGCTATTTTGGTTCGGGATCAAAGAGGTGAGGTTGGGAAGGAAAGCAATGACAAGTTTTATTTATAAAAAAGAATAAATTTTACATATGACAACAAAAGATATAGTTTGCACATATGACAGTTAGTAAAAAGGTTAAGCTAGTCAACAGACAACATAACAATACAGATTAAAATTGACAGTGATAATAAAACAAATAAAGAAATTAACCAAGAGTTCCCACTTGGTTAGTAACTTATCAATAGTCCCTCAGAAGACACACGCCAAGTTGATTCAGCAAAGTCAGATGTCTCTGAACTGGGCTGTCAGAGGGGGGAACTGAGGGAAGCACCTTAGTCAGGATCTGGTCTTCGCTCTCTCAGGGAGTAAGAGAGATCTGTGGGGGTATGGGACAGCAATGACCCTTCTGTTCTGTCCTTCCCGAGGGTTACTTTGACGTGCATGTTCTTTTATATTCTATTTATGCTAATTTTTTGGTTATATAGTCATTCATAGTGTTACTTTGTAGCTGTTATCCTATGGGGTTAAAAGGTGTTAGAAATCATTACAATAAGTTACTGCCCAAGCTTGGGTTTACCCAATAAGGAAATCATACCGTATCACTTTGGGGTCTGCGATTAACATGTCCCCACCTAAGTTCAACCCACTATGTTAATTGTACCTTGTGATTACGCTCATTTTTTTTTATTGATTCTAAGCAAAATTTTATAAATCAGCTATGCCTGCGGCTATAATTTCCAGTTCTGCTTTTTAAAGTTCATGCTGTCTGGAGATTAATACAAAAAGCTATATATAAATCTTCTTCTAGATAGACAGGGAACTGCTCCATTAGCTACTTCTGCAGATACCTCAAAAAACAAATTTCTCTGGTTAAAGCTGCCCATTTGACCCTTCTGGTTCTGGCCATCACACCATAGTGACAGCTGTTAATCATATGTGCCTATCACTGAGCCTAATGCCTCTCCCCACTCCAAGGGACCCTAAAGAGTAGCTCCTACTGCCCCCTGGCTAGAGAATGGGCCTTTGTGGCACCTTTGTTGTGCCCCATCCAGAGACTGTGACCACCCATAGTGATTTGTTTTTGTAGCACTACACACTTTCCCTCAGTTTTGTATTGCTACAAACATCACGTGTCGAAGGCCTAAAACAGCTTTTCTCCTACAGTTCCAGAGCAGTTCTGCTTTCCTCCTCAGTTCTGCTTAGACCATAAGCTCTTCATTATTCTTGTGCGGAGGCCCTGATTGTGGGTCGGGGTAGAGCTATAGTGAGTACCTGGGAGGGATGGGGGCATGCTGACCACTGTAGACTGGGGAAGAAAACTAAGGGAAAGGTAAGTCTTGCCTGCCCCAGCTCCCTGTGCACTGAAGGCTACTGCTGTAGCAGTTTTGGCTCAGTCAGCAGTAGCTCCATGGCATGGGCTCCCTAGGAGCCAACCCTGGTGCGCTGTTCACTCCCCACTCCCCAGATTGCAATTGCAGGGGTGGCCAGCCGGCAGCTCCGGAGCCACATGTGGCTCTTCAGAAGTTAATATGCATGTCCTTGAATCTTTGCACAAGCACATGGTGACCAGCTTCCATAGCCATTATCTTACATCATTACGTATTACTGTGGCTCTTTGGCAATGTACATTGCTAAATTCTGGCTTCTTCTCAGGATCAGGCTGGCCACCCCCATGCTATTGGGTGCAAGACTGTACCTGCTGTGGCAAAGATTCCCAAGGTGGGGTGAGAGCAGGAGAACACCATTCCACTTGTCCCTATCATCCCTGCCTCCCAGATACACTGGTGAGTGCAAGGCTGCCCCTGCTGTGGCAGACCCACAGACAGTGCCCAACACTGGTGCCCTACTCGCCCTCTCCCCAGTTATACTGCTGTTCAAGGGCTGGCTGTATTACGCACTGTCTGCATATTAAAGTTAAAAATGGTGAATAAACCAGGGAAAAAGGGGGAGGCCAAGGTACGAATGGAATGACTATATTTGGTACAAGTAGCAGCTGAAGCACATGAGCTTTGTTCATCAAGTGTTTTTAAGCATCACCAGGTGAGGTTTTAGGAGGACTCTAAAGGCAGGTAATGAACTGGTTGTATGGATTTTTATGAGGTGCCTCTCCTAGCCATTTTTCATGATCTTACTGATTTTTTTTATCATTTTACCATGGATACTTCAAACACTCTTATCACCTACATCACCACTTGGATTGAAAGCAAGATAATGGTAGAGATAAAAATAGGGAATTAGACCTTGAATCAGTTAAGCAGCAAGTTGTTTTATTGTCTCAGAAGACTGAAGCACAGGTACGGGGGAAGTCCCAGATGGCAAAATACTGATCTTTTTATCCTTTAACTTATATTTTACATACTTTTGGTAATGTCCCTATATTATCCAAAAAATATGGAGACCCTCTTCAGTCTCTTGAATGTTTGGGACCACGAGCACATAAACAAAATATGGCAGGGAAACCCTAGTTGCCCCAAGGAATAAGTAAAATCGTGACCACCTGAGGCAGCCACCTGAACCAAGGAAAATCTTCCTTAAGCTGAGAAGTTTTTAAATGCAATTTAGGGTCATTTTTTCTAAGTGTAATGGAACAAAGACTTCATTACCCTTCATTTTCCATTTGTGTATGCACAGTATGAGTTGGAAGATGTCTGATAAAAATGCAAGGACACAACCTATTAATGTTTCCTTCTATTTGAAATGTAATACATAAACTGATAACTGCACCAATCTTCCCTTCTTACTCTCTTGTAAATAGGTCCAATAGATGTAATGAAAGTGTATATCAGTTATGTGGCAAACTTCAGACTTCCACCTTCCTAATATTTCATTTAAGGAACTCTGGGAAAAATAAGCGA
>NW_017728992.1:162931119-162934398 GCF_001723915.1 Gavialis gangeticus | reverse complement strand
TGGAAGTGTATATCAGTTATGTGGCAAACTTCAGACTTCCACCTTCCTAATATTTCATTTAAGGAACTCTGGGAAAAATAAGCGATTAATAGTTTTGGGGTATGTTTTTACTTTTGGATACTCAACAGGAGACATCTTAACGAATCTGAGACGAGAAAGAGAAATTGCTCAGCACTTTTTAGATACCTAAAATCAGGTATTTCAAGTCATTCACAAAAAAGTCTATTTTGAAATTTTTGGTCACTGTCAACTAATTATAGGCTCAAATAGTTAGAATTTCCATTTTTAGAATGGTTTAAGAAATTCAATTATGTAGGTTTCTTTTTAAAAATTCAGGCATAAAGATTATATTTAAATGTTCCTCTTGCTGTGTTGTGCTCTTCCCAAAACAGCATTGTGCTAAGGCAAGGAAACCAGAAGGCAAAATTGACCATTATACTTTGCTTATCTAAAGTGAGTGAAGTTAAAGTGTAGTAAAATAAAGCAAATAATAAATAGTAAATTAAATAATAAACAAATAATAAAAAGTAAATTAGACATATGCTTCAACAGCATGAAGTGATAGAAATTACAGTTAAGAACTTTTTTTAAGTTGTTGTTTCACAATACCTTATTAAGCTGGGGTGTGTTGGGGTTATATTTTGGAGCAGGGCTTAACGTGTTTTTTCTTACTGTATCTGAACTGCACAGAATCTCAGGGTGAGTAGAAATGGGACATCACTCTATGCCATACTCTCTATCATTCTGGAGAGAGAGCTGGGTAACCATGCCTACAAGCAGCCATGGAGACAGCTGTGTTGGAAATTTCTGGCGTTGACCGATTTACCCATTCTCCACCTTCTAGTTTAAAAGCAATTCACCATAAACCAAGTTTTGTTGCTTCTCTTTGGGCATCTTAGGCTGTCTAAGAGATATCACATCTTCATAAGAAGTTAGTCATGTTAGTCTGATGTCAAGTAAAAGGCAGGGTAAAACTGCACCTTATAGATTAGCTAAATCAGGGATCCATAAGCTTTTGTAAGTAAGAGCTGACAACATTTGTTGAATTTAGTCTGTAAGTCGTTTCTCTACCTGGTCTTCCTGTGAAGAGTCACTAAAGCTGTATCAGTTACAGTCCAATTGGCGAGATGACTTGGTTCTCGGTTATGTGATGGAGGCTCTACCTGAGCCACTGTCTACTGCTTCATTGTTATCCTTATTTGTGCAGATGTTCCCTGTGGTGGTAATCAGATAGGCTATTTACTATTCTGCCAATTATGAGACCATTTCAAGCTTTTCCAAATCGAATAATGTTTCGATTGCTCTGGAATTTCTTCCAAGAGCAAGCTTATTTGACATTAGTCAAGGCTTTGATATTAGTCAAGGCACTTTCTTACCATTGTTCTGTGCAAAATCATTTCAGCCTAGAGAAGGTCAGTGTTCATTTCCTTTAAGCGAGATGAACTATGAGTTGTGTAGTATAGTTCTCTGCACATTCCATGGAAATCATCATCTAAAATTGTTTAGAAGAGCTGTCACTATGAATGCTAATGGGAATGGCTATAGAAAAGTATCTCCTCCAGTCAGGCAAAATTTTGCAAGTAAAGACAATGCTATTCTGCTTTGG
Organism: Gavialis gangeticus; assembly: GCF_001723915.1. Taxonomy (NCBI): domain Eukaryota; kingdom Metazoa; phylum Chordata; order Crocodylia; family Gavialidae; genus Gavialis; species Gavialis gangeticus. The sequence goes on along the minus strand of NW_017728992.1, from coordinate 162,932,792 downwards.
ACTTAGGTTTCTAGCTTTCCCATCACTGTGTGGCTTCTGCTGTTATCAGTCTAAGGATTGTTACTTCTGTATGAATAACAGATAAAATTGGAGCTGAGGAAAGTTCATCTTTAATGTCAAATGATGCTGCTTCACTATTCAGATTCTTTAGAACCTCAGCCAAATCAGTCCAGTGCTGCTTAATTGTTCAATGTGATAAATCATTGCTTTTGCCAGCTGCTGGCCTAATTATGTATTTTACTCATTGTAAACATAAGCACTAAAAGAAAAGAATGATGGCTGTGCAAGACTTCCACAGCCAATCTGATGGGCTCAAATTCAGCAAAAATTTCTGAAGTTAAATTTAGTTCCCTAAAAACACAATAGAATTTTACTCTCCAGAAAGTCATTTTAAAATCCAGTTTTTAAAAAAATAAGATCTCTCCCTAAACTTTAGGTGAGCTATGGTTTTGAATTTGTTAACAAAGAGACATCTTCTCAACTTACAGGACTTACACATTTTTGTAAAATATGTGGGGAATTAAAGACTAGTTAATCTAGCACTGATACCTAAACTATAGCATATAGATCTAGACTACAGCAAAGTGAGCAGGAACAGCCAACATGGATTTGTCAGGAGCAAGTCATGCTTGACCAATCTGATTTCCTTATATGACAAGGCTTTGTGGGTGGTGGAAAAGTGATTGGTGAGACACCTTAGTTTCAGAAAAGCTTATGATACTGTCTCCCATAACATTCTCATTACTAAACTAAGTATCTCATGATCAAAACTAAGGTTTACAGTTTAGATGAAGTACTGTACAGTGGATAAATAACAGGTTGGCTCATTGTTCCTAAAGAGCAGTCATCAATAGTTCCAATGTGTAGGAGGAGATATCAGGAGGTAACAAGTTCCTCAGGGATATGTCCAGGGTTCAGCATTATTTAATAGCTGGGACTGAATATTAAACTTACAGATGATAGTGAACTGGATAGAATTACAAATACACTAGAGGATAGGATTTAGGGTTGAGAGCGACCACGATAAACTGGAAAAATAGTTTGAAATTAATCAAATGGTATTCAGTGAAGACAAGTGCAAAGACCTGCATGTAGGATGGAACAGTTGCACAGAAATACAAACTGTGGAGCAACTAGCTAGGTTGTAGTACTAAAGAAAAGTATCTGGGAGTTATAGTGGGTGATAAGCTCAGTATGCATCAGTGTGCTTCTGCTTTTGTTGCAGAAAATGCCAATAATATATAGGGTAGTATTAATCAGTGTTACCTGAAAGTCAAGAGAAGACATTCTTCCACTCTATTCTGCACTGATGAGGCCTCACCTACAGCACTGTGTCCAGTTTCAGACATTGCACTTCAAGAAAGATGTAGAGAAATTGAAAAGAGTCCCATGGAAAGTAACAAAATAATTAGGGGTTTGGAAAACACTACATACAAAGAAATGTAGAAAGAACTGGGATTATTTAGTTTGGAGAAGAGAGGACTGAGAGGGGATTTGAGAACAATTTTTCAGTCCATGGAGGGTGGTTATAAAGTAGGCTGATTAACTATTTTTGATGTCTGTAGGGGACAGGAGGTCATTTAATTGAACTTCCTTCAAGGCAGGAATATCCCTGTCCAAGCCATACTGGATATCATAGTTTCATAGTTTCTAGGATCGGAAGGGACCTGAGC
>NW_017728992.1:162920121-162931108 GCF_001723915.1 Gavialis gangeticus | reverse complement strand
ATTTGTGCCGTCTGCCCCGTCCACTCACTGGAAGGATGGAAGTTGGAAGTTTCTCCACCCCTATTTTTCTATGATTTCTGTCTCCATTATTTTAATTGTGGAGTGACTGAAAAGACCAACAGCCCTCCTTGGAGAGAAAAGTAAGTCTTAGGCCCCTGGCAGATGTTAAAATGATGGATATCTAGGATTAAAGGAATTTTATGTGTGGCAGGAGGCACAAACTTGTGGCAAGAGACACAATGTTTGGGATGAGGTATAAAAAACCATTGGTCTCAATCATGCTGCTGCTGAGCTGTTCCCAGCCCTATCATGTAGATCAGGCAGGGGAGGCATTGTCCTGGACCCAAGACTGCCCCCAGCCACCTGCAGGTTTCAGACCATGGAGCTATTGAGGCTGGGTCTGAAAAGTAGCTTATTGTCAGATCCAGCCTTGGACTATTCTGAGTCTAGTTCAGTACCTGGCCCCATCAGCCCAAGGTCCAATTTGAGACCAGGGCTGTTTGGGGAGGTGTGACAATCTGCTGCTTGTTGGGCTGGACTGGACAGTCCAGCTCCATGTGTGGCTTTTAGAAGTCCTGAGGCACCAGGACCTTGGGATCAGGGAATCTCTCTCTCATCCCGAGGTATCTAAGGGCAGATTCAGTCCAACTTCCCACAGCCCGGCATTTTTAAGTGTCTTGCTCTGCAATCCCTGTGTTCTGCTGGGCTTGGGCTGCCAGGTTCCTAGTGGTCGGAGCCCCTCAGCTCTTCCTGGCAAGGAACCTTGCAACCCACTTGCCGGGCAGCTCTTTTTTGGCATTGGGATCAGGGCTTGCTCAGGCCCAATGCTGGTACTCCCCTCCCCTCCCCACCCCCCATTCCCCTGCCAGCTGATTGTCAGCATTGGTACAGGGGTGCCATGCTTTTAATTTACAGTGCTAAACAAACCAGCCACAAACTTGTTCCAAATTATTAATGGAATAACTTTGTGGCTGGTTTGCCACTATATGGGATCATAATTCAGTTGAACAATGGGGCACCGTTACTATTCATGGTGTGATTAACACATTAATTATACTATAACTGTAATGTGTGGCAGAGGCCTTAAATTGTGACAGAGTCAAAATAGGTGCAGTATTAAGTAGAATGTTCTAATTGTGAGGATGGTTTAATTGTAGAACACTGGAAAACACCAACTTGGCAGCAAGCTCTGATTATGTGTTGTTAGACTGAAAATCAGTTATAAAAGCATCGTCTTGTGCTCCTTCATCCTTGTTTCAACATATCACTTTAAGACCTTGTAGAAATCATAGAATCATAGAAAATTACGGTTGGGAGGGACCTCAGGAGGTCATCTAGTCCAACCTCCTGCTCAAAGCAGGACCACCTCCAATCAGATCATCCCAGCCAGGGCTTGGTCTAGCTGGGTCTTAAAAGCCTCCAAATACAGAGATTCCATAACTTCTCTGCGAGTCCATAACTCTCCTCAAGAGAGACTTTTTTCCTAATATCCAACCTAACTTCCCTTGCTGAACTTGAGACTATTGCTCTTTGTTTTGTCATCTGCCACCACTGAGAACAGTCTAGCTCCATCCTCTTTGGAACCACCCTTCAGGTAGTTGAAGGCTGCTATTAAATCCCCTCTGTCTTCTCTTCTCTAGAATAAATAAGCCCAGTTCCATCAGCTTCTCCTCAGAAGTCATTTGCCCCAGCACCCTAACCATTTTTGTTGCTCTCTTCTAGACTCTCTCCAATTTATTCATGTCTTTTCTGTAATGGGGAGCCCAAAACTGGACACAGTACTCCAGAAGTGGCCTCACCAATGCTGAATAGAGGAGAATAAATATGTCCCTTGATCTTCTGGATCCCTTCTACTAATGAAGCCCAGTATGCCATTAGCCTTCTTGGCAACAAGGGCACACTGCTGACTCATATCCATCTTATTGTCCACTGTAACCCCCAAGTCCTTTTCTGCAGAGCTGCTGTTTAGCCAGGTAGCCCCCAGCCTGTACTGGTTAATGGGATTGTTCTGTCCTAAGTGTAGGACTTTGCACTTGTCCTTATTGAACCTCATCTCATTCTTGACTTCATCTATATAATCAGAAATCTTATTCTGTTTTTTTAATACATAGATCTGAGCAAAAAAACCCTTTTTTTGGTTTGGCTGGCACTTCTAATACTTGAAATGGAAATTTCTGTCAGGTTGAAAAAATGGGTTTAGCTTTAAAAAGGCACTTCAAAAGACCAGATCTGTATGCTGTATTCTAGGTGAAGTCACACCAGTGGCATTAATACTTCCCTGTCTTTACTGAAAATACCTCTCTTGATATATCCTAGGATCCTATTTTTCTTTTTCACAGCTGTCACCTTGGCAGGTCCTACTTGTCTTGTTAATACTTTTCTTATTAATACACCCAGGTTCTTTTTTCCTCTATCATTTCTTAGCTAGTGAGCTCCTAGGTTAGAGCAGATATTTTTATTAGTCCCCAAATCCATGGCCTGCCCCTTCGATTATTCTAGTCCACAAGGTCATCAAGGTGTTTTGTATGCTACCCTGATCCTCCTCTTCATTGACGATGTCTCCTTGCCTTCAGACATCACCAAATGCCAGCAGAATATGTCTGTATTCCTTGTCAAGAAAGCCTTGTTCTAAAATACAATTCTTGAGAAACTATACAAGTTACTAGGACTGTGCAAAATTTCACCAGCTGTTTTGTTTCAACACTGTTTCAACTCCTTTTGAGCTCGAAACAGCGAAATCATAATGAAATGAAGGGCTTCGAAACAGCCTTGAACCAAAATGAGGCCAGTCAACATGTTTTGAAAGTTTTGAAACATTTTACATTTTGAAGCAGCCAGCAGGCAGATGGTGGGAGACAGGAGAGAGCTAGGGCTGCATTCCCAGCAGCTCCACAGCCCCAAGTGGCTCAGCTGGGCAGAGAGCGCAGCCCTGGCTCTCCCTGCCTCCTGCAGCCAGGATGCGGGAAGCTAATCACAGTGCACGGGAAGGGAACTGAGCCTGGGCTCAGTTCCCCTCCCCAGTGCTGCAATCAGGCTGGGGAAAGGGAACTGAGCCCGATCGCTCAGTTTCCCTCCCCAGCGCTGCAATCCATTGGCCTGGGAAAGGGAACTGAGCCCAGCTGAGCTGAGTTCCCCTCCACAGCACTAGTATCTGGCTGGGGAAGGGAACTCAGTCAGCTGGGCTCAGTTCCCTTCCCCAGCCCAATTGTAGCCCTGGGAGGGGAACTCATCTCAGCTGGACTGAATTCCCTTCCCCAGCCCAGTCACAGCGCTGGGGAGGGGAACTGAGCAATTGGGCTCAGTTCCCTTCCCCAGCCCCATCGATCACAGCGCTGGGGAAAGGAGCTGAGTGATCGAGTTCAGATCCCTTCCCCAGCTCCATCGATCACAGTGCTGGGGAAGGGAACTGAGCAATCGGGCTCGGTTTCCTTCCCCAGCTCACCACTCCCAGGCGGCAGCACCCAGCTTCCCTCCCTCATCTGGCAGGCGGATCAGGGGCCTGCAACCCTAGGAGGATTGGCACAGCTCCTGCAGCCCTCCCAGGTTTGTGGGTCCCCCAATCTGCCTGCTGGATAAGAGACGCTGTTTTTAGCTTCCCCATTATAGCCTGGGGTGAAACTCGAAATAGCATCAAAACAGTGTGACTGTTTCGACAAAACAAAATGGAACAGCAGTTTCGAATCACAATGAAATTTGAAACGAGACACTGTTCTGTTGAAACCTCGAAATGCAAGTCGAAATGGAATGGTGCTGTTTCGCACAGTCCTATAAATGACCTTACTCCAGCTCAATTTTCTGCTCCTGACTCCCCCCCTCCCCCCTCCAGTGGTGTCTGTATCCAGGGTAACTACATATGTCCTGATCCTTTACAGACCCTGGCCTCCTGAGCCAACTGCTTCTGATTCCCTGTGGTTGCCATCCTTGCCTTGTCTGTTCCTGATAAACTGGTTTATGACCCTTTGGTCTGGTCAGATCCCAGAGAATTGCTTTCACTGAGTAGTTCCAGTTCACAAGAGGTAGACATGGTGGATTCATTGGACAAGGAATTATGTAAACACAGCGTAAAGTCTTTATAATCTAAAAGGCCCCAAGAAGCTTATAATATAGAATAGGCCATAGACAGATACAGGCAGACACACAGAGTACAAGGTGACAATATGAAAAGTATTGATCAGTATTGTAGACAGGAGGCACCTAGCCATTGTCAAGTCATTGTGTATGCTCCAAATTTACACTTGGATAATAGAGAAAAATTTGTCCTTGTCTTTCTGTGCCAATGCACATTTTTTAACTGTTCATGTACTGGTTTAACACAAGTGTCTTCTGGCACTGTATGATAAACAGAAACTAGATTTAAACTGCAGAAATTCTGTTCAGGATCATAAATATTAATGTTCACATACTACCTGCTCTCTGCTGATACACTTTTATCAGAAGATAAACTGAATTTGTTACTGTTTCTTTTGTAATAGCTGCTGAAATTTGAAGCAATTTGAAGCTGTTGTCCAAATTTTTTAAAAATGAAATTGGCCGTTTTGGTATGGGAAGAAAACTTCACCCTTTAAGAGATTTCTGCATAGCTAGGGAGCTGTAAAGTATTGTACTTCAAAATGAAGGTCATCATAAAACATTATAAAGAACATCACAGAGGGGAGAAACAAAAATGTCTTCTTTATTAACATAGAAGGCAATCTTGCTTTTTGTATATTTTAATTCTTAAATTGTTACCAGAGAGGCCTTTCATTTCAGTGGAAACAATGTGATAAAAATGTGTGGTTTGCATTTGGTAGAGAGAGGCCCTTTGATAGATTTGCCATTTATCTTCAAAATTTGAGAGCATGATTTTCATTTTGCAAATGGGCCATACTTTCTTCAAACACAGCAATTTAAAAAAAAAAGGAGCACCAGTGCTCTACATACAAAAAGAATACGTGCAAAGGTATGGTATTGATTGCAAGAGCAAATATTATAGTTAAGCATTAGGGGTGTGCAAACCAGGCCCTATTTGATTTGGATTCAGTCTGAATTGGGGACAGTGATTCGATTCATTGACTCGGATTACTGTCCCTGATTTGATCTGGCCAAATCCAAATCTGAAGATTCAATGCTGATTTGGAGAATCAGTGATTCGGACATAGACACAGCTTTAAATGTGTTTTCTCCATACCTTGAGGTACCAGCATGGCTTGTGAACACTACTATCCTGGGGTGCATGGAGCATCCCACAGGAGTGGGGCGGGGGGAGGGGGAAGGGTTCTTGATGCTCAGCGGTGAACCCGGAAGTGGACCGGAAATATTTCCAGTCCACTTCTGGGACTGCCAAGGAGTGTGCTGGGGGCCCCCCGTGCCCCTCCGGCTCATCAATCAGCTGCGGGGGGACCCCGGGTGCCCCCCCCCCAGACCCAGGAGGCACCAGTTGCCAAGCCAGGAGGACTTGGGGGGGCCCCTTGCACGCTCCCTGGCAGACCTGGAAGTGGACTGGAAGTGCTTGTGGTCCACTTCCAGGTCTGCTTCAGAGCACACTGCGGAGCCCCCACGCTTCTCTGGGACACTCCATGTGCCTCAGCATCACAGCATTCACAAGCCACCTAGAAGCTACCTAGAGATAGGTAGAAAAAACATTTTAAAGCTGTCTATGTCTGAATTGCCAATTTTTTCCGAATCTCTCTGAATCAATTGGGAGGGTTTCCATTCAATTCAGAGAGATTAAATGGTCCTCTGATTTAATTTGGAATCCAAATTGGGTCGAATCTCAGCTGAATCATATCAGGTACTGAAGCTTTGCACAGCCCTATTAAGCATGCAAACTGGACAACTGAACGCACAAATTAGCAATAAAAAGAAGTAATCCTGAGCTAACAGTTAGTGAATTGCTGCAGGTGGCATATGGTAAGTACCTGAGCAAACAGGAGAGATTTTTTTGTGTGCTTCTATTTGCTTGTAAGCCTGGATCATGACTTTTTGGAAACTGGATCCACTAGTTAGTTCCATGCAAATTCCATATCATAAGATTTCTTTTTGTTGTCTCTTCTGCATATAACTTGTGCTTCCTGGTCCCATTATTTGTCATTTAAGCAAAAATGAAATAAATTTCAGTGCCTTAAATGCAAAGCAAATTATTTATCTCCAAAGTTCTTGTCAGTCACTCAGTGATCTTGGCTCATGAAGCAGACAGTGGAAAAGGGATCTATGATTTGGTTTTTAACTGCACACTCATCTCCTCCACCTGTATCTGTCTTCCTGCTCCTGCAATATTTTTCACATGACCTTATAACATATGTTCTGAAATCCAAGCAACTCTGATGCTACAATTCCATTGTAGAGTCTGAAAAATATTTCAGGATCCTGGGCTTTGCATTTCCTCAAAATTGTTTACATCATAAGAAAAAGCAAGAGATGATAGAAATCTACTGACTTCCTTGTTTCTTCTTGATGTCAGTCTAGTGGTGCATGTTTCACTATGACTGATGGAATCATCTGACAGACAGAGGCTTGAGAAAAATTAACATTTCCCAGTATGTTTAGTCAGAAACAACAACAACTGAAGCAAGATATTCAAAATGATCTTATTTAGTAGACTTGAATAAGACTTTGAAACTTCTGGACTAGTTTTTTATAATAGTTTTTTTTTAACTCACGACATTACAAAACTGATATTAGTGCTTTTACATCAGAACATATCTAATATTATTTGGGCTGGCTTCTTGAAAGTAGGTTAGCTGCTGAGCACAGACAGCATCTCTCTAACTTGGAAATGCTCTTAATTACCTCTCATCTTTGGCTCTGAAACCTGCTCTGTACCTAAGACTCCCACTAAGCTGCCATAAACCTTTAAGCTACTTCAAGAATTTAAAGCAATTTAAGGTCTTATGTTGCAGCCTAATACAATGTAAGGCCTGAAAGCTTTTGAGAACCCCAAGAGCTCAAGTTGTTATTGATTAGCTTGAAAAGGGCCTGGAGTTATGAAGGTCTGGAGGTCCATGACCTTGCTTCTGCAGTTTCAAAACCACACAGTACTGCAACCCAATGCGATTCAAAAACTTAAAAGCTTTATTGGCAGAACTTGTAAGCTCCAAATGCAGGAATTCACATGCTGTCAGCAAAACCAAGAGGCTTAAACCCACAAATATGTTATGCAGGATATCCTAGTGCAATGCACCTGAGCAAACTATCTTATCCTGTGCACTAGAAAACATCAGATGTTACAGAAAGCTCTGTTAAAAATATTGCAGCAACTTTTAAAACAATTTGGGGGATTATTTTCTCATCCTTCTCTCTGCAGTGACAGCTGTCTTCATTATCATGTTCTCAGATGCAGAAGGCTTAGAAGGTCTGAAACAATTTTCTAAACGTGACCTAAAATAGATTCTACTCCTATCTAAATGTTCATTGTTTTACAGTGTGTGTACCCTGACTATTCCAAGGCTAGAAGTGTGCGCCACCATCCTTTGGGAAATTTGGAATGATCCTTTCCCAATGGTATAAAGCTACTATTTCTAGCCTGGATATGAATACTAAATCTGTGATCTGTTTAGGTATGGGAAAGCTGTTACAGGGACTTGACATTTCCACTTATTTGACATGCTCCTGGTGAATCATAGGAACCTTTAGTGATGACATGGACTCAAAGGGGTTGTATTTTTTCTTCAGGTTGCAAATGTGCTATATTCAGGTCATTACAGCATATGTCCCCTTATTCAATGTGCAGTCTAAATGCCCTCTTTTCGGTGTATTGAATATAAACATGTTCTGTGCATGTGTTCTTTTTAAAGGTGTAGCAAATTCTGTTATCTGTGGTGGATTTTAGAGTGCCAGTTTGTTGTTCAGCAGGAGGATCTGACAGATTCAAATGCACAGTTTCTTCAATGCATAGAAATTCCTCTCTCTGCAATATGCTATTATTTAGGGCTCAGTTAATCTTTTGTCTGCCTTTTGCCTTCAGCAGCTGACCAGTGAAGCTTCTTGCAGTTTTTTTCTATGTCATGGGATGTATTGTTGTAGGGACAACTGTGGTACCCTTTGTCTATTCCTCAGGCTTGTCAGTTTCTGGTTTTGGATTATCTTTTGGCCTGGCAGTTTTTACAGAGCTGTAGTTGTCCCCAAGATTTCACAAACCCACTTGTGCATATGTTGTTTACACAGTCTATTGCTACTGCTCAAGACTTGACAGGTCTTTTTGTTAGCCAAGTCTTAGGCATTATGTGGATTGTTATATCGTCCATTTATTTCCATACAGACAGAAATTCAGTTCTGTATAGAGTCCAGAGCTTCATACATTTTTCTTTTCTCTCTCTCTCAGAATTGTAGACTTGACAAATTGTGTTGCCCTTTTTGTAAAAGATGTTGGGTCAGTGTATCCTTCTGGCAGTGTAACTCCTTTCAAATGAATACTGGTCTGCTGTGTTTTCACAGTAATGCAGAACCAGGCTCAAGAGGTGGATGGTTGGAGTAAAGGACCAGCTGAGACCCAGCTAGGTTTATTTTCCTCGTCCAGAGTAACCAGCTACAATGGCTGAGGATGTAAATGTGCTGCTTTTCTTGGAGCAAAGTGATACCTTTTGGAAGACAATACTAAATGTCATTAATGCATTTTTAATGCCCTTTATGAAAGGAATAATACTTCTGAATAATAATTTTGAATGGTGTTTTCCCTCGCACAGCCCTCCCTGACTCTAGCTATGTGAATCAGGAAGTCTGGCAGTTGAAAACGATTGGGTGAAGAGAAAAGAAAACTCAAGAATTTAGGAGAAATAGGCCAGAGGCCAGGACTCTTCTGGGAAATGAATATAGTTTTCTTTGGGAGAGTTGTCCCCTTCCCCCTTCTGAACTGCTGTGCTTTCCATCTCTTTCACCTCCTGTTCTCTCAGTGGTTTGACTCAATTTGCTTGACAGAGCTCAAGAGCAGGCCAGCTGCCCTCAGGCCTGCCTCTTATTCATCCCTGCTAGGGTGATTGATTGCTTCCATACCTCTCATGCTTTTCTGTGTGTAGTTTCTGAAAGTGGGGAGAAAAGCCTCCCAGGAAGTTTGCATTTCAGGTTTTTCAGAGCTAATAGGCCATATCCTCAACAGTAAAGGAGTGCTTCGTGCTGTGGGGATCAGAGCGAAGATACATTAAACCCACCTTCGCACTCTCCTAGTCTTAAAGCCGCTTTCCATTGGGTCTTTACTCCCCAGAACAGCTACAAAGACGTTCAAAGCCTTCTCTAACTTGCTCTGGTTGCTTAGACCCAAGGGGCTCCTATGGAAGCTGTGAATCTTCAAGCTCAGAGAAGTGCTGGCTATGCCTTATTTCCCTTGAGAGTACCCAAAGCACTGACTCATGTAGGTGGGTGGTTGTGTAGGAGTCTATGCAGAGGATATTCCTGTGGCCGGTTAAAGCTGCTTTAGGCCAGCTTTACAGCTCAAGATATGGCCCACTGTTTGTTTATTTACTTAATTGCACAGGAGGAGGTCTATTTTTATATGTAGTATACTGTATGCTCTGAAAATAATGACCTTGTCAATAGCTTTTGTCAGCATTTGGTCTCCTGAACTTGTTTTGTTCCTGTGTAACATTTTGTGTGTCTACTAAAGACTATACTGGAAATGCTGTAAGGTTGTTGCAGCATCTGTTTCCATGCACTGCCCTTGATCTTATTGAGCAAAAAGAATACATTATTAATTTGCTAAATTAATGGCTTACAATAAGCCAACTCGAGAAAAGTTTGTTCAGATCTTATAAATGTTGCATAACCTCTGCTGGGTAGAAAGTTGTTTTGGCAGGGAGGCCTTTGCTGTAAAAACTGTTGAATGTCAGTAATGTTAATGAGAAATTTCTTTCTCGCAGAGTTTCTTCTACAAGAGCTCAGGGATACTTAGCTATTTTCTGATTAATTTAAGAACAACTAACTATAAAATTAGTCACAAAATTGTAATTGTTACTGATTCCCATTGAAAATTTATAGTGCCTGCTAACTTTACTGTTCCAGTAGAATATATTCGGGGGTGAAATGGACAGGATACCTCTCTTCTCCTAGCAAGTAATAATATGTACTCTTCTTATGGTGATTTCATAATTAAGGTAAAATTAGCTTCCTGCTGTATATTTGATGTTGAATGGCTTCTTCTTTTTTTCTCAAGTGCAGATTCACCAAAATAAACCTGATCCTGTATGAGTGATTCTCAGCCATGATGCTGTGGCACCTTGAGGTGCCTTGAGATCTTTCCAAAGGTGCTGCAGCATTATGTTGACTGTTAGGTGTGCACACTTGACCTGTAAGATGAACCCAGAGTTTTCAAATAGGAATCCCTAGTGTTAAAAACATGTTGCCCTGTTGTGGGCTTTCTGAGTTCTTTGCAACAGAAAAATTGCTCTAGTCAGTCAAGAAATGAGTGAAAATAGGGGTGTTTTGAGCCTAAGGAGTGGTGCCTTGAGCCTAAAAAGGTTGAGAACCACTGCTTCACATGAATATAAAGTACTATTTACTAGAGCTTTAGGAACAAATTGGATAACTTAATTGGGAGATAGGAGGCTTGAAAAAAACTGGATTTCTTTTTCGGGAATTACCCTACCACTCTTTTGTCTTGTTCTAGCCTCAATTTAGCATAGTCTGCAAGCAACCATGTTGCTTTGGTCTGTTCCTGCTATTGAGAGTGATTATCTTCTGACCCTTGAACTCCTAAATTAGTTAAACAGGCAGTTGTTGACTACATGCTCACACAGTTTTTGCATGTCTAATGATCATATTGATATAAAGTAAAAGCCGAGAGCACCTTACAAGCTGGCATGCTCTGTTAACTGTCACGCCGACTTGCAAGGGCTTGTAAGGGAAAAGTGAAACTGGAAGTGCCCACCATGCCCCCATGGCCTGGGGGAAAGCAGCCTGCACTGCCAAGCCCCCAATGCCCAGAGCATAGCAGCCTGCGTGGGTCCCCCCCTCCGTGTCCCTTTGGGCCCATGGGGCCTGCGGGAGGGGTGGCAATGTGGCGGGGGGAGGGAGGGGGCAG
>NW_017728992.1:162907991-162919813 GCF_001723915.1 Gavialis gangeticus | reverse complement strand
GGGAGGGGGCAGCGACACCCCAGATGTGGCAGGACAGGTGGGGGCCCAAACAGGCAAAGACACCTGTTCAAGCTGCTCAGTTAAACAACATATTTTGTTATCCAGCACCCTCCATTCCCCATGGGTGCTGGATAACAAAGCTTTTACTATATGTGTATTCTTAAGACTAATGGGCAATGTCAGCACAGCCTCACACTCTGTGGATACAACTGAGTTAAAACCTGTAGAGGCCAAATAGAAAGTTAACCTAGAGTTCAGGTTGGATAACCCTCAGCTTACCTTTCACCTTTTTAGAAGCTACCTTAGAACAAGGTTGCAGTTTAAAACAGGCATGTAAGTAAAATCCCATAAGATTTGGCAGCCTATGCCCACACACATAAAGGCACAGAAGTCCTCAGTTAAGGCTGTTTTCATTAGTAAGAAGAATAGGAAGTCTTAATATTGCATCATTATGAAGCCAGGACTTCTTGAAGGTGAGCAAATATGCTGCAGGCAGTGACACTGATCACTACATCTAAATTGATAGACCGCTAGCTGCTAATATTATGCAATCTCATTGTGTACAAACAAGAGACCTGCATAATTTAGCATATTTCATATTGTGTGGTGCCCTCATCTCAATGTTAAGCCTAAATTAAATCATTATGAAAATGTTGATCTGTTTGAATTCCCATGCCCTCAGTAAATCTTCAGCACATTCTGTTAAGTTTTGGAAATTTTTTGTTTTATTTGTCCCTTGAGCAACTAATTTTTGCTCATTTTATCTTGGGAAGGGAATTCATTTAGCAAGGGTTTATTGTGTGCTCATTCTACATAAGATAGTATTAATAATTTATGCTCTATCCAATCCATATATAATTAACCCATTACACTACTCAAAGGAATTTAAATGCCTTGAAGCTATAGCTAGGAGTGGTGTTAGACTTTGGTTATGCGCCAATCAAAGAGATGTGTGCTACCTACCTTTTCTGTTTTGTTTTTTATTCACTGCTCTCTCCATCTCCAGTACTGTGAGACCTATTAGCTTTTCATTCTGTAGTTAAGGAAAGTGACTGTGAAAATCTTTAGTAACTAAGGTTTGTTATTAAATATAGATAAGGTAATAGTCTAAATTAAATTTAATTACTTAAAGATAATGAGTGAGTAATAGCACTAGCAAAAATTCAGACATGGTGGTGATAGTCTTGGTGAGATAATGACAGAGTTGTCAGATACTCTGGTTTTCACAAATACATCAGTTTTGTTAAGGAGTCCTGGAGTCCTGGTTGATTATATTTAAAATAGTGGTTTTCTTCCTGAATTCATAAAAATATGCCAGTCTTTAAAGTTTCTCAGGATCAGTTTGGTGGAAAGGACTTTGGTTTATTAACTCATGTGAAGTTGACCTCTGACATGCAAAAATCTAGAACTCTTGGTTCAGAGATGATGCCTTTTATTATATAGCACTAAAGAATGTGCAATATTGTTTTAATCTCTATTTAGCATGAACCCAAGTCCTGGAGTGGGATTGGAACCCTTAGACTTGTGAGCAAGAGGTGAGAATGCTTCTTAAAAGGTTATTTTATCACTGTGCTCTGGTAAGCTTCCTGTTTCCAGTCTGTTTGATTGCTGATGCTACAGCTGTTCCTTCATTCCCCTTTAAATGAAATTACAGGTCTATATTTCCCCAGTCCTTATTGTTATGATTCGGAGGGGAGGGGATATCTTTTTGCTTTCTTTACTCTGGCATGATTTAATATCTGGATGCTAGGAATTTACTCCATTTTTCACCTGCAGGCCATAGTCTGTTCTTTGTGCAGATGCCCTGGGTAACCTGCAATGGAACATGGCTTGTAAAGATGACAGTAATTATGCAAGTGCTTTTCCTATTTTTTAAATGTCACTAATATTCTTTTTATTTATTTTGCTGCTCTTTGGAGCTTGAAAACAGGCAATGCAACTGTATGTTCATTGTTCTTTTTCTGGCTAGCAAATTCTACCCCGTTTCCAAACTGTGTAAGTGTTCCTAAGAGAACTATAAATAAATACTAGCTGAAGTACCTGATCTTTGTCTGGGCTATTATTTTTGTAATTGCGGTGTTTGTTTATTTTCAAAGAACTTAGTACAATATATTTAGGTACAAATATTGTTTATTTTTAAAGAACATAGTACAGCATATTTAACATTTAATATTTAACATGGAGCAAAAAAAGGCAAGCATCAATATAATAATGACAATTGAACTGAATTCACTGCATCTACAATGGAGTGGTATCAGTTTGTTATCTGAGAAGTGAAGTAATCCCAGTCAATGGAAACCCCAAAAAGGTCAAGTGAAAAATAACCTGCCTATAATTTTCCTCTAGTGGTATTAGGTATTTTGGAAAGTTTAGGGTAGATAGGACCAGCCATTCTCAAGTTATAAGTGAATATACATACGTACATACAGATAGACATATACTCCATTATATGTATATAGATGTGTAAAGAATCTATGCTTTAATTAATATAATATAATGCAATACAATATTCATGCTAATATGAATACAATATGATATAATATTCATGTTTTTATGTTTTAGCATTTAAATAACCTGTGTTTTATCCATATATAAATGATCCACATTTGCATGGACATCATGATGATATTGAAATAGGGTGTTTGCTAACTTCATATTGCAAAGTCATTGAAGTACAAGATCTCATAGTTTTATGTATTGCATAAGAAAGCTACTGTTTGATTATTTTTCTCTGTAATAATGAGATTTTTTTTATTGTCTCTCTATAGAGACTGTAGACCAGGTATTTAATGAAACTACATTGGTTTGTTAGCTGAGGATATAGCCTCAGGAATATAGACAATAAGTTACCATCATAACCCTTATTTTGAAACCCTTCTTTGCAGTCCCAGCAGAGATGTGGTAATTGTCATTTTGCCCTTTTACATAGTAATGGGGAAAGCTTGCATTGCTGCTGCTTGTTATGTACCTTGTGACATTAAAGACAAGATTTCTGTCTCCAGGTTTGTTGATTCATCACAACTGCAGCACATTTACTTTAAAAGAATGGAAAATAATCAATTCTTGCTTACTGTGCCGGATTCTCTGCTTTACCTTAGTTGAACGAATCCTTGCTCTGCAAGCAGTTTCTTGAACTATTAGGATTACATGCAGAACAGGTGTATATAACAGGATCCCAGGGTCTGCTCCTTATATCTTATTAGCATCCATGGGCCAGATTATCTATATATCTTACTTTTTCTGGTAGCATATCTGGCCAGCTAAAATTTGCCCCAGAGTGAAGCCCGCCTAATGCAAATATACTTAACCTGTATACCACTACCCTCTTGATCCTAGCATAAGAGGCTCTCAAACTGCACTAGCCTGCCCCTGCATCTTGAGCAGTGCATATCTCCACTGCAGTGAGTGACCTTACAGCCACTTCACCTGTGCTGCACCTAGTGGGGAAAAAACAATAATTTACAAACTATAGCAATTAAAAAAAATATCAGAGGAGTAGGTACGTCATTTTTCAGTGAAAGTGAAAATGTAATATAAACTGAGAGTAGGAGAGAGAAAGTGTTGAAAAGAAAAGAATGAGGTGTATTGGACTATGAAATGATCTTCCCAGAGGCACAATAGAAGTCCCATGCTTAGAGGCATTTAACTCTGTTGCATGAAGCAGTAGAAAGAGAGGCTGGATGACCTCAAGCAATAGGTCTGTTGGTCTCTAATGTATGTTTTTGTGGAGTGAAGAAAACAGTAAAGTAGACAGACCATGAAAAAATGATACGTATAATATTTAAGGTAGCAGATCTTGAAGGTCTGTGTGCTTAGCACAGCAGTAAATATATCTTTTGAGTTAAGGCCAAAGTTAGTCATCCTCACTTTCAGCTACAGCTTATTCCAAAATAAGGAGTATAAGGGTGCAATATACACCCAAGGGCATATCCTGGCATAATTATGCCAATATAAAATTTGCCAGGTAGACAAGCTTCAATTTTGCCTTACTTCTTGAGCATTTCTAATCAAAGAAATACCATATTTACTCACATACCACAAACACCTTTTCCCTAAGAATCAGCCCCCCAAAATTGGGGTACATGTCTTAAGTGGGTGTGGCAAAGTGGGAACTCCCTGACTAGCCACAGTGTAAGTCTCCCTACCTGCCTCTGGGCACACTGCCTGCCTTTCTCACCTGCCGTGCCTTGATGACACATAATTAAGGTGTTAATTAGGTGGGAGGCTGCTCTTCACATGCCCTGGTCTCCTAGGCCTATGTACGCATCTCCGAACCACCCTGATACTGCATCCCAGTCCTCGCAGAAGTTCCTAGCAGCTGAGCTCTGCTCCGGCCTGAGGCCGGGCTCAACTCATCCCAGTGTTAGGCCTCTCGCTTTCCGCCTTATTACGGGCCACACTCATACTGCCTCCCTCCCACTCCACCGTCTCACGCAGACTCTCTCATACTGCCCCATTGCGGGGCCACTCTCTCGCTCTGCCCTTGCCCGAAGGGTCCTGGGGCTCGTTTCCCTGCAGTCTCTGGCCAGCAAGCACGTGGTCTCTTGGGCCTCTCCAGCGACCCTCATACGAGCAAGCACTGGGCGGTTTGCAGAACACTGGAGTGACTCTGCCTCTAGTCCCTCACTGGGTTGCTCACCCAGCTGCTCTGCATTAGGGGCGCCTAATTTGCCCCATTGTTTACCTGCAGCATTTCCTCAGTTGCTCCACCCAATTGGCCTCTGGCCCATCTGTGGCCTCAGGTGCCCAAAGGCTTACCTGGACCAAATCTGGCCCCCACATTAGCAGGACCTGCTCACTGGGACTCACTTCACGCCCTTTCATCACAGGGCCTCATCTCAGGCCCCCTGTTCATAGGACCTCACTACTCACCCCTCTTGGCATTCATATGTTGTAATTATATCCTGGCCACTAACTCTGGCCTCTCTCCTTGAGCCCCTCATTCTCACTGGGCTCCTTCCCACACACACACTCACAGTCGGGGTTCCTAGCCTCTAGGCATCTTGCCTCTTCACCATGCTTTATGCCCCTTGCTAGGTTCTCCAGGACTCCCAGCTGCCACTCAGGTGCAGGCTGTCAGGTGCCTCACTGCACCCCCTCTACACCTCTGCCTCCACTGAGGCCCATGCTCTGCCCCCATGCTGGGGGCTGGGGTCACACTCACACCCCACAGGTTCAGGGGGCCACAGCTGTGCTTGGCCCCACTCTCCAGAGTTTTGCGCCCCACACAGGCTCAGGTGGCTGCAGCCATGCCTGGCCCCAAACTACCTCCAATGTTAATTGACCCACCTGAGGGTGGGGGCTGGGGTTTAAGCACCCCTACTCACCTTCCACTGGGGTGGTAACTGGCCTGGCATTTCTGGGGGGCTGTTCCGCCACAAACAGCCCCACCAGGCCACCCATCCCTGGCAGAGTGCAGTTTTATATCTTGCCCGGGGCCAAGAGCGTCCTAACCATCCCCATCAGCTCTAGCTCTGGTGGCTTCAACCTTAAAATGGCTGCTCATCAGAGCTGGGCCACACCTGCCGATCGCCTCTAAAGGGTCTTAAAGTGGCAGGCACCAGAGGTGCTCTGTCACAGTGGAGCAGCTGATTTTTCTGCCTGAAATAGAAGCACCCCACATTGATTCCTGCTCCAACTTTGATTCCTGCTGGCAGCATCAGCATTTCTATATCAGCTGAGGGATTCAGTTGACTTATAGGCTTATTATTCTTCATGCCACTGATGTTAATAGTCATCTCTCCTTTTTAATAGTCTTGATATTCCACTAATCAAGCTGACCCTTTCTTCTGGCAATTTTGTTATCCTTTAGCTACTTATGGTCTGTTTTCTATTTCACAGCTTTGCAGGCTATTTTTAGTTCTTTTCAAAATTATAGACCCACCCATGGAGACAAATCTTCAACAGCAGCTTTTGGTTAAACTGGAAACGGAAGGTGAGTGAGCTGAAGATTAGGTTCTGTTCCTTTAAAGCCATAACTCTGGAAAAATCATTTTTTCATCACTATACCTTCCCAGAAACAAGGTGCATGTATTATTTGGGAGTGTGTGGTATGCAAAAAAATGGTATTTACTTCTGTTAATTTCAGTGGGACTTCCAGGAGAGCTGAATACATCTCAGTATGTTTAGAGGCAGGAGCAGATCCGTGTGTGTGTGTGTGTGTGTGTGTGTGTGTGTGTGTTGCGGGGGAGGGGGGAGTTATTTATGCTCCATTGAAAGTTTAATTCCTTCGATTCCTGCTCCATGGAAAGTTTAAAACAAAATGCCCAGCAAAGACAGTTGCATTTCTATTCAGGTGGATTTGAGGGAGTGAATTGACTTCTTGACTCATTATTACCTGCTTGATTTCTGCTAATCTCTTCACTCCATAGGTGTAAACAACTGTGGATCTTCTTCTAATCAAGCCAGCCTTTATTCTAGTACTTTCTATCTTATTATCCTGGATGTTATTTACTCTTGGTAATGTTTCTCTGCTTGACTCCCAACATGTCCAATAAACATGTGCTGCTACCTAGGAGACTGTACTGAGTGGCTTTGTTCCTAGGGGTTTTGACTCCACACCAAATCAGAGACAGGCAGGGGAGGGGAAGGGCTAAAAGCAGGCTGAGTTATGCAGAGTCAGAGGCAGGAAAGAGTTGCACAGGTGAGGCAAAAAGGTAAGTTACTGCAGTGACCTTCTTCTGGATTATTTGTTGCACAGCAGATGATGGATGCTGTGGGAGGGTGAACCAGTGGTGCAACCGGTGTGGCATAAAGTTGGGCAGGGGTGGATGAGAAGGATTGGTCTCCCTGAGTAGGGGCATTGCTAGTAGCTGAAGCTAGTTCTCCCCTGATCCCAAGTGTTCGTTTCTGTATGTGGGGGTGGAGGACAATGGAAGCCAGCTATCAGCATGCTGTGAGGTAGGGGAAAGAAGTGGGCGGCACTTTTAGATCTGCCCTCACCTGCCCTATGGTTGGAGGCTGTGAGAGATGGGGAAAAATGTTGTGAGGGGTTTTGAGGGGAAGCAGCTCCTGGGGGCCATGAGGGGCTTGATGAGGGTGGGTCACAGGCATGAAGGGGCTTTTGGGGGCAGAGATGCCTGTGAGGTAGATGGGTGTGATGATGAGGAACGCATTATGGGGATGGGGAGGTATGAAGGGCATATGGGGTTTGGGGTTGGGGATAGGGTCTTTGGGGGTGAAAGGGGGTGTGAGTGGGGTTGAGAGTAAGAGGGATTGTGGGTGAGGGGAGTGTGAGGGCTGCAGTGAGGTCTATATGTTCAGAATGGCAGGGGAGGGCTCAGTGTGGTGTGAGGGGGATGGTGGGGGGCCAGGGGTCTGGGGTGGGATGCGGGGAGGGTCTGTGCAGGGGGTAGTGGAGTCATGGAGGCAGTGAGGGGGCAGCATAGGACTCAGTGGTACATGAGGGAGATGGTGGGGTCTGATGGGTTTGGGGCATAATGAGGTGGGGCTGAGCATGGGATATGTGGGGTGATGGGGACAGAGTGGAACCAGGGTAATTTGAGGGGGCAGAGACAGTGTGTAAAGGGCAGTGAGGGGCACACTGGGGCCGTGGAAGACTCATGGGGTGTAGGAAGCAGTTCTGTCTGTGGCCAGACGGGGGGGGGTGCAGTATCCCCGTGGCACTGGGTACTTGCCCCACCCTGGAGCTGGCAATCAGCCCACCACTTCCCTCACCATGGACTCTCTTATATTTGTTCTTGCTTGAATAATAAACTGAATAATATAGCACTGGCTCCTAGATTATCCATAAGCTTCCAGCTGCTTTGTAACTGAAGAAAAGTATGCATTGTATTATGGGATGATGTACC
Organism: Gavialis gangeticus; assembly: GCF_001723915.1. Lineage (NCBI taxonomy): Eukaryota > Metazoa > Chordata > Crocodylia > Gavialidae > Gavialis > Gavialis gangeticus. Next base: position 162,912,002 of record NW_017728992.1, on the reverse strand, counting down.
CACCCCCTGCACCCCCCTTTTCAAAATCCTAGATCCTTCTGTGTTCAGAGAGAACAGAAACTACCCTGAGGCTGGAAGCAGTTTATAGCAGACTACATACCTGAGCCTGCAAACATTTACACACTTGAGTAATTTTACGGTTGTGAGTAGTTCAGCTCCAAGATCTAAGATCCTTATAGAGGAAAGTAGCATGTGAATTTTTTGGAGTTAAAAAGGCTGGGGAGCTAATGCTAGAATCCTGGGGAGAAAGCCAAAATGCTGTTCATATTACTGTTGAGAATTGATGTTTTGATTAACAGCGCAGGAATTTGTAAATGACTGCTTCTTGTCTGTAATTGACATTTTTGGAGTAGAAAGAAGTTACTTGGCTGTTGTTTCCAGCTATAATAGCTTCTTTTTCAGCCTGGGTGAGACAGAAAGCTCTGATAAGACTTTCCCCACAGATCTGAAGGTTTTCTTTTTAATAAGCCTCAGAAATATCTGTATAGACTTATCAGTTCAAAACAAGTAACAAGGATGATTTTTGTCCCCCCCTCCCTCCCTCCCTCCCTCTCTCTTTCTTTCTCCCTCTTTCTCTTCATGCTCAATACACTATTGAGCTAAGCTATGTGCTCACTGACATCAAAGTTAAAAGATCTAGTTATAAAAAATGCAGAGTTTTGAGAGTTTTGAGAATTTTGCTAGTAGTTCTCAGTAGAACTATATATTAAAGGTCAGATTTTACCCTTAGAAATAAAATTTAAAACATAAATGTGAACTAGCAATTTTTGTGGATCATTGTATATGGTCAGGTCAGCCAAATGTCTACCCAGTTCTAATCCTCAAAGGGAACTTACAAAACACCTTTCATAGACGAACCTACAAACTTCACTTCATAAACCTACTGGATAAAAAAAATCATGGACTCAATATAGACATTGGATTTATGACACATTACAACCTGCCTGACATTTGCTTTATCAGGTACATAACCTTTTACACTCCTCTTCTCCCCCCGCCCCTCCACTTTCTTCCTCTCCCCTCCTTTTCTACCCTTTGTCTTCCTAATTTCCAGCTATTTACTTTTTCACAGACAACCTCTTTTCTACCTTGGAAAACTACTACAGTAGAGACTCTTTCTTTCTTTTGTTTCCCCCCCCCCCAATCCATTCTCTACCAAATAGATTTGATCTTCTTTGACCAAGTAACTACTTGGATGCATGAAGTGAATGCTGGGAATATCTGGACTTCATCAAGGCTTTTGGCAAGGTCCCACACAACCTTCTCATAGACAATTTGGAGATATGTAGGATAGATAAAGTTGCTACAAGGTAAATAGATAACTGGCTCAATAGCTACAAGCAAAGGGTAAATATTGGTCCATGTCAGAATGACAGGAGGTTTTCAGTTGAGTCCCACAGGGGTCTGTCCTGGGCCTGGTGCTGTTCAACTTGTTTATTAACAATTTGGATGTTGGCTTAGAAACCTTCTTGAGCAAGTTTTCAGATGACATAAAACTGGGAAGGATTGTGAATATGTTGGAGAATATGAGTGCAATTCAGAAGGATCTTAACAGATTGGAAAGCTGGGCTTGAGCTAATAGGATGAAGTTTGATGCAGACAAATGCAAGTTGCTACACCTTGGAAGGAATGATCAAAAATACAAATATTAAATGGGTGAACCTGGATGGATGAAAGAGCTATGGAAACAGACTTGGGAGTCTTGGTTCACAGACTCAACATAAGTCTGCAGTATAATGCAGCTGTACAAAAGGCAAATGTGGTTTTGGGTTGCATCAGTAGAAGCATTAAGTGCAAGACGCAGAAGGTCTCTACTCAGTGCTGGTTAGGCTTCATTTGGAGTACTGTGTTCATTTTTGGGCTCTGCATTTTAAGAAGGATGTGGAGAAATTAGAGAGGGTCCACAGGCAGGCAACAAAGGCAAGTTATACAAGGAGAGGCTGAAGGAACTAGGCATGTTCAGCTTATGGAAAAGGCACATAACAAGGGACAGGATAGCAGTCTTCAAATACTTGCTGCCATTAAGAAGAGGGAAAGCACCTTTTCTCTCTCACTACAGAGAGAAGGATGCAGATAAATGGCTTGAAGTTGCAGCAAAGTAAGTTTAGATTGGATATCCGGAATTTTTTTTTCACTGTTAGACCAGTGAGGCAGTGGAAGCTGTAGACACTGTTACTGGAGTTGTTCAAAACAAGGTGGACAGCAACTGGTCAGGGATGATCTAGACATAGCTATGCCTATGTTCTACTATGGGTATTTCCTGTACTTCTGGGCTTTGCTTATGTCCCCCAGCTGTTTCCCCATGTTTTGCTACATGTGTCATGTGACATTTTTAAGCCTTCCTCAAAGGTGTTGAGTGTTGGCTGCAGCCAAGGCTGGGGACTTTGACTGGGGTGTGCTAATGCTCCTGCTGTGACCAAAGCTGGAGGTTCCTGTCTATAAGGCATATTTGGGGTTGGGAAGGAATTTCACCATATTTGGGGTTAGGAAGGAATTTTACCCTATAGTCCGATTGCTATGGAGTGTAGAGGTTATTGCCTTCCTCTGCAGTAGGGGGCATAGCCCTCTACCCAGACTTTCTTGAGCAAATATTGACAACATTTCATAGTAGCAGGACATTGGCTGCCATGGTTCCCTTGCTTTGCCTGTGGTAGGTTAAGGTGTTAGGTCTGTGTTGTGTCAGGGTTGATGGTAGTCTTATGTAGAATTTAGATTATGGTTTGTATAGGGTGGTTTGGACAGGGATGATCCTGCCTTGGGCTGGGGGTTGGACTAGATGAACTCTGGATGTCTCTTTTAGCCCTACTGTTCTATGACTCTGTGTAATTGAAGATCATTTGTAATGTACACTCAGAGACATAGGCGGTGGAAAGGGGGGCTAACAGGGCTTAGCCCCCACAAACACAGGGCAGCAGGAGGGCCATGAGACAGCCTGGACACAGATTTCCAGCAGCTGCAGCAGGGGTGGTGAGTGGCGCACATGCAGTGGTGAAGGACGGAGTGGGGCTGGGGCTGGGGGAGGGGCAGGCACTGCACAGCTGGGGTGGGGCGGGGCGTAGGACTGAGCCACAAGCAACTTATCTGGGGGGTATGGCTTCTGCTGCTACATGCACCCCAGGAGGCATGTGGGGCGTGTGCCCCTGGATCTGCACAGGGCAGGCAGGCTGCCACTGACAGCTGGTGCTGGGGCAGAGCCAGGCTCTTCCTGATGGGGCACTTGGGCCTCACTGTGCTCAGGGTGGGCAGTGGCTGTGCTGGGAGAAGGCTATGCGGGGGAGCTGCAGCTACCCCAAAATTCACTGTAACTCTTCCTACTCCCTGCTCCCAGTGCCACCACTGCCAGCTCTGAGTGCAGTGCAGCCCAACCCCCACCAGGAAGAGCCCTATGCCACCAAGGTCCCAGCTTGCAGTGGCAACCTGCCCTCCCCCACGGAGATCTGGGAGCACAGGCCCCCCCATACCCTTCCAGTCCACGTGCAGTGGTGGGAGCCGTCACCCCCTCCCTGCACCCCCTGGAGAAGCCATGGCTCTATCCCACACCCCACCCCACCCCCCCCCAGCTGGGCAGTGCCTGCCCTAGCCCCAGCCCCACTCCCTTCCGCTCACCACAGCCCTTTTCCCTCCCCCTGCCCTGTCCCCTGCAGGCTTACTTGCTGGGGAGGCATGTGCTCAGCTTCCCCCCCAGATTTTTTTCTCACTCCGCCTAGGCTCAGAGAGGTCACATGCAACCTTAATGCTTCCATTTCCTGATTTTGGAATGCACATTTTGTTGATATAGATGTTAATATTTAGATTGAAAGTGGTCTATTGACTTTATTCTTTTAACCTCCATTTCATGACTTCTTCAATTCTTCTGTGAAATTATGAATCCCACCCCGAACTCCCTCTAAGTCTTCAGCAGCCCTACAATGGAATTTATCAACAATCCCCTTCTCTAATACATTGAGTTACATCTGTTTCTTTATCCTTCAGCAGATTACATAAGGAGTTATTAATAATGATCACTTGATG
>NW_017728992.1:162900183-162902991 GCF_001723915.1 Gavialis gangeticus | reverse complement strand
TGTATAGGGTGGTTTGGACAGGGATGATCCTGCCTTGGGCTGGGGGTTGGACTAGATGAACTCTGGATGTCTCTTTTAGCCCTACTGTTCTATGACTCTGTGTAATTGAAGATCATTTGTAATGTACACTCAGAGACATAGGCGGTGGAAAGGGGGGCTAACAGGGCTTAGCCCCCACAAACACAGGGCAGCAGGAGGGCCATGAGACAGCCTGGACACAGATTTCCAGCAGCTGCAGCAGGGGTGGTGAGTGGCGCACATGCAGTGGTGAAGGACGGAGTGGGGCTGGGGCTGGGGGAGGGGCAGGCACTGCACAGCTGGGGTGGGGCGGGGCGTAGGACTGAGCCACAAGCAACTTATCTGGGGGGTATGGCTTCTGCTGCTACATGCACCCCAGGAGGCATGTGGGGCGTGTGCCCCTGGATCTGCACAGGGCAGGCAGGCTGCCACTGACAGCTGGTGCTGGGGCAGAGCCAGGCTCTTCCTGATGGGGCACTTGGGCCTCACTGTGCTCAGGGTGGGCAGTGGCTGTGCTGGGAGAAGGCTATGCGGGGGAGCTGCAGCTACCCCAAAATTCACTGTAACTCTTCCTACTCCCTGCTCCCAGTGCCACCACTGCCAGCTCTGAGTGCAGTGCAGCCCAACCCCCACCAGGAAGAGCCCTATGCCACCAAGGTCCCAGCTTGCAGTGGCAACCTGCCCTCCCCCACGGAGATCTGGGAGCACAGGCCCCCCCATACCCTTCCAGTCCACGTGCAGTGGTGGGAGCCGTCACCCCCTCCCTGCACCCCCTGGAGAAGCCATGGCTCTATCCCACACCCCACCCCACCCCACCCCAGCTGGGCAGTGCCTGCCCTAGCCCCAGCCCCACTCCCTTCCGCTCACCACAGCCCTTTTCCCTCCCCCTGCCCTGTCCCCTGCAGGCTTACTTGCTGGGGAGGCATGTGCTCAGCTTCCCCCCCAGATTTTTTTCTCACTCCGCCTAGGCTCAGAGAGGTCACATGCAACCTTAATGCTTCCATTTCCTGATTTTGGAATGCACATTTTGTTGATATAGATGTTAATATTTAGATTGAAAGTGGTCTATTGACTTTATTCTTTTAACCTCCATTTCATGACTTCTTCAATTCTTCTGTGAAATTATGAATCCCACCCCGAACTCCCTCTAAGTCTTCAGCAGCCCTACAATGGAATTTATCAACAATCCCCTTCTCTAATACATTGAGTTACATCTGTTTCTTTATCCTTCAGCAGATTACATAAGGAGTTATTAATAATGATCACTTGATGTCATTGTCACCTGTGTTTGTTAAGGCAAAATGTTTTATCAACAGGGTCCAAAACTCCCTTTTCCTTTTAGAAAGTCTGAGTAGGTGGCTCCTTTAAGGATCAGAAACTAAAGTAACCTTTCCTGTTGTCCATGCTGAAAGTTTCCAGGTAAAACACAGCCTGATGAAAACAATACAAACTAATGACAGTTACAGGCATGGCTGGAGGTAGAAATAAAGATTTCATCATATTCAGAAGTGGTATCTGGTTTAAGCTAGGATTTAGTGTGACAAGCTATCCAGTATGATGTTATCATTAATTCATAATCATCTTAAGAGATTCTTGAAAATACAGAGATGAAATCAGTTTCAAAATATTGTCCTCAGTATTTATAATTCATGTTATTTATGGAAGTAGAATCCTTTTGGATGCTGGACCTTTACCATTAGCACAGGACAATTTTTGCCACCTGCCATTAGAAATCAGGATTGAAATCTTGGCTCCTTTAAGTCAATGGCAAAATTCGTATCTACTTCACTGGGGCCAGGACCTCACCCCAGGTGCCCATCTACAGGATGGATATTAGCTTTCATTATTTATGTAACCCAGGCGGTACTCCAAGAAGTACCCCCTCTCCAATTAAAGGGATCAAAGCAGGTGCACAAGCGCTGTGGGAGGTGTAGGGACTCTCCTCCCCCTATAGAGCAGAGCCAGACCACCAATGGGGACTTAACCATATACCTTCTAATGAGAGAACAGTACTGGAACATAACCAGTATAAACCACAGAGTAAAGGGGACACTACAATGCCCTGAAGGGGTAGGATTCAGCAAAGGTTAGACACTTACAATCATTGACAAAAGACAGGGTTAACAAAATATAAAACACAAACAGCAGAACAAACAAATACGGGTTGGTGAAATATAAAAAGGTACAAAATACAAATGACAAGAAAGGGGAGAAAGACACAATGGCCTCTTTCCACTGCAAGAAGGTTTACTTCTTGTTAGCTCACTCACCCCAGCTGGGATTTGAACTCATCTCTCTCATGTGGTAGCTAGAAATGCTACCACACAGCCACCAGTGCTGGTACTATTTCAGGCTGTTAGGGGTCTTGACCGTCGCAGAGCCCTGGCCTCACATCATGCTGCATGGCCTCTGATTGGAGGAGCTGGAAGCAGAGCTGAGAACCTCTCAGGTCACTGCTTAGATCCTTGCTGGAGCTGGGGAGCCTCTCCTGCTGGCTGCAGCTTCTTGTAGGAGATCCTAGAGCCCAGTGGGGAGCCTCTCCTGCCAGCTGCATGCCGTGCTGCTGAGGGTCCAACTGCTTCCTGCAAGTCTGGCTCTTTCAGGCTCTTCTGGGGCAACTGCTTCTGCCCCACTGGCTCAGCTCTTGCCAGCTCTTTGAAGCTCCTTCCATGTGGTCCCTCCTGAGTCAGCCACGCTGCCCCTTTTATCCCCTCCAGGTGACCCAAGGGGCCAATCAGGGGACACAGAGGATGAGTCTCTGGGGCCTGATTGGTGCGGAAAGGGAATCCC
>NW_017728992.1:162894604-162895183 GCF_001723915.1 Gavialis gangeticus | reverse complement strand
CAGGTGACCCAAGGGGCCAATCAGGGGACACAGAGGATGAGTCTCTGGGGCCTGATTGGTGCAGAAAGGGAATCCCAAGTCCTCCAATCATCTTTTGCCCTTTCAAAACCTCTGGGCTAGGTCACTGCCAGCTAGCCCGTCACATCTGCTTTCTCTACAGAAGCAAGTGTAAGCTTTAGCTTTTCCATTTTTCTGGGAAGAAAGGCTCAGGTCTTTAAAAAAACTATTTCTCTGCAATTCTGACTTAGTTTTCCAGCCCTTGTTCTGTACCCTTCAGTCCCCGTTCTTGACCTTATGTCCTGAATTCTCTCCCCTTCCCCCATTTATCTCCACCACTCTAGGCTTCTCATTCAATATCAAGGTACTTCCATGTCAGCTCTTTGTCTCTGTTTCTTTGCCCACTTAGTATAAGCTCTTTCCTCACACCTTCATTCCTTAACAGATGCATTTTTTCGCACCTAGGTCCTTTCTGTTACCTCATTGTAACAGTGACAGAAGCCCCTAAATTGAAACAGTGGGTTTTTAAAGATCACAATTAAAAACCTATCATTTAAATTTAGCAGACCAAATCCCCATCAC
>NW_017728992.1:162887332-162889604 GCF_001723915.1 Gavialis gangeticus | reverse complement strand
CTCTCCTTGGCTCCCAGCCCTAACCCCCAGTTTCAGGCTCCTGCTCCTCTTACTGAAGGTCTAATTCTTCTCTTCTGTGTTTGAATCAGATAATTTCCTACTCCATGCTTCCTGCATGACAGCAGAGATGGAGGACCACAAAGGCAGAGGATAAACAGACTCTTTTCTTAGTTCCAGAGCCTGGTCCTACTTGATCTGGAAGCAGCCATTTCTGGGAAAATATGACTTCAGTCTGGTAACTATAGGATGGAACAGGTTCAGTTGCTGAGGGGATACAGCAGGCTCAGTCACCTTATCAGGATGGTGCATAAACAGTTGAGTGAGTGCTAGAATCTCAGAGAGACTGGAGTATGCTCAGTAAGGATGAAATCTTTAGAGATTTTTTTAGCTGGTTAAACTCTATCAGCCTCCCCCAAATTACACTGCTATTCAGAAGAGAACATTTCAGGCCTAATAGTTAAAGTTTGGTGAAGTTCTAAACAACGTATTAAGTGTTGAACAACGTAAAGCCTGCCCTGTTTATAAAATATCTCAGAGATGTAATGTTTTCTTTGAGTGAAAAACTCAAATTGAGCTACTGATGGATTTGCAGACAGCACATGCATAATACTTATAAATAGCAAATGAATATACATTCATCCACCATTTCACAAGGTGGCTTCGGTAATTATGCTGATACTAACCAATTGCCTGTCAAGAATGATGGGGGGGGCAGCAACGCAGCATCGCCACCCACCACCCTGCACTGCTGCTGTGTCCCAGGAGCGGGGGTGCGGGGGGGCATGCTTGCCCTGCCATCCCCTTCCCCCTCCTCCAGCACCCTGTGCTGGTGCCACCTCTAGCACCGCTGGCCTTGCCCCCTCCCCCCACCCTGGCCCTGTTCCTTGGAGGTAGTGGAGTGCCACTGTGATGGTGAGGGTGAAGCACCCCCCTGCCACTCCATCCCCACCGTCATGGCGGCACTCTGTACTCAGATAAGTTATTTCACTAACCAATCAGAGTGCTCCAAGAACATTTCAGATAGACAGACAGATGGACTAAGCCCTTTATTATATAAGAATACTGGAGGCTACCAAAATCTGATTACTGTGAAAAGGGAAATGGGGTCTGGCTTCCAGACTGAAATAGGTGCATAAAAAGAGTCTTCAGGAAGATCTGACTTTACAATCATGACTCCTCCATGATGTTTCCTTATGTTTCCAATGGCAATAGATATAATATTGGATTCTGTGCACATCTACATGATATGCTTCAAGTGCAGAAGACTAATTCTACTGCACATTAGCGCAGTGGGCTAAACCCATGCTAATGTGCCAATGCATAGTAGATTTAATCTAATTCGTAGTGGCATCACAAATAAAATGTTCATCTGTACTAATGCTCAGTAGCACTGATTACTGTGCATTAAGTTAGTATCTGCCTTTACAGGTACTAAATGCACCATAATTGCAGTGCATTAATGAACGCGTTGATGTGTCCTGTGTATGCACAGTTTTCAAAATAGCAATGTTGTCATCATTGCTCACTAATGCATGTCTAAAAGATTTTTCTGTATATTCTGGTTGTGGCGGGCCAGTAGGGGGTGCTCCTGCGTTGAGCCCCCCCACCTCACTGTGCCCAACCACCTTCCAGGCTCCAAGTGCCTCCCTAGGGGTGCCTCGCATCTGGCTGACCCCCTTCCTGGAGCACACTCGCTAGCCTGGAGGTAACGTAAGCTGCCACCACCCTGAGAAGGGACTCTCTCAGCCCTGTGTCCTCAGGGAAACACAGGCCTAATAGTCCTATGGGTACTCGACCCAGTACAGGCACTTGGGGCACTTCCCCAAATCGGGGCCAAAAAGGAAAGTCTCCCATAGTCCACAGACCTAAGGGGCCTCTTAGGTATAATTTAGACCCACCCCTCAAGAAGTCTCCTACACCAGTCACAAAGGAGAACTTTATTGATTACAGGGGTAGGGTGAAAATAGGGTACAAGATAGAGCAATATTATAGAAATCCCATAGAGCAAAACAGTCTGGCTGAGGTAGCCTTTTGATCACGCATCTGAGTTACTGCCAGCTATATATCTAATCAGATCTCGAGTAGCTTACTCACAAGCATCATCCAGAGGCTGTTGGAGATTTCCTCTGGAGGCAGGCTGTTCCCAGCTCATGAGTTATGGGGGAGAGAGCCAGTTTCAGATGGTAAAACTCCTCTCTAAGTCTGAGTCCCCCGCATGGCTGCTTCCCCCTCCTCCTGGGCAGTCTTAACTTATATAGCCCTTGTGACCTCA
>NW_017728992.1:162868468-162882332 GCF_001723915.1 Gavialis gangeticus | reverse complement strand
TAGACATACATTCTATTAAAAATATAGCAAATTGACTTCTATAAATGTATATATATTCAAATGACTTCATATAATTTAAATTTATATATATTTAAATTCTATAAATTCTATAAATGTTATCTCAGAACTGGTGGCTAGAAAATGGTATTTACAATTTTGGTTTTGGGAATTGGCTTGTAGATAAAGTAGATATTGCATTAGAACAATGGTCCAGGGGAATGGCTACCATTAATTGGTTTCTGAAAGCCTTTTTGTGACAAAGTTTTCTTCAACACCCACTGTGTCTGAAACCAACAGACACACAGGCTGGTAAATTGAAGACATGTACCACACTGTTCTATAACATGAGATGAGATGGCATTAAGTCACAGTGCCAAACCACAAAGCCCTTGGGATTTCCAGCTTTGGCAAAAAGACCAAAATAGGAGGCCCAGTAAAAAACCAAATTAAGATGTGTACATGAACAAAGAAATAATGCTGATAGAATAAAATGTGGACAGTATGATCACAGGGAGACCAGTCAACAATGCCCAGAGATGAAGAGTCATCAGAAGGGAGAAAAAATACAAAAGGAGGAATTTCAGAGCAAAAAAAGGTCCCCAAGAGAGGAACCCAAGGCCACTATGGATGGAGGGCACACCACCAACCCGTTTCATCCACCCCACTTGGGTGACTGGGGGGGTAGATCTTAACCTTTGATCTCTAGGTTGCTAACATCTGACATTCAGGACAACCTCAGGCTGAAGCTCATGTACCGGCTGGACGTACCTTCATTCTTTGACAGGTCTAGGACTGGTAGATATAGAATTGTTTGCATTATTTTTATGTGCTATATGTATCAGTCACATTTCCCTATTATTGAATGGAAAGGTGTTGGTTCATCTGAGAGTTTGGGTACTCCCAGAACAAAGTATCTGGGTCATAAATCCAGTGCCAACAAGAACAGGGCTAAATAGACATTCATTTGAGCTTTAATTCACTTTCCTTTTAATGACCTTTCTGAAAACTCCTGTTAGACTGAATTTTAGGAACCCAGCCTTTATACCAGGCTTGTCCAATATACGGCCCACAGGCTGCCATGAGGCCCTCCAAGCTGTTTTCTGAGGCCCAAGGTGCTGCGAAGGGAAATGAAAGTAAACACTGTACTTTTGTTTTGGAGGGTAGGAGGTGGGGTGATGTGAATACCACTTCCTATGAGGTCTTTAAATATGGCTTATCGGCCCACTGGGTGATAAAAAATTCATGATCCGGCTGCACATTCAAAAAGGTTGGACACCCCTGCTCTATACCTTTGTTCTGGGCAAGCACAACCCTCAGACCAACCACAACACCTGCCAGTTGATCATAGGCAAATTTATTGATACAGAGTAAGAACAAAAAAGCAACAAGAGAAACAATCAAACAATTTTATATCTACCAATCCTAGGGCTGTCATCAGAGTCAAAGTACATCTGGTCAGGGTGCAGGCTCCACTCTGAGGCTCTCTCTCTTATGTGTCGGCAGTCTGAAGGTGGAATGCTGAGGCCCACAGCCTCTCTCCAGTGGGGTGCATGAGACAGGCTGCTAGTATGCCCTTGGTCCATGGTGGCCTCAGGGACCCTTCCCAGGGGATAGGGATGGGGACCCTGCTCAGGGAGCAAAACAGGGAGGGATGGGACAAAAGGAGGGACCACAAGGAGGATCCCTTTGTTACTCTCAAGTCTCTGCTTTTGCATTCTTCTTCCCCCTTGATGACTCCTGATGACTCTTCATCCATGGCTATCTCTGGTTGGTTGTCTCTCTGTGATTACACCTCCACATAGCCTTGCAGGCCTTGTCCTAATTTGGTCTGTTCCCCCCAAACCAGGACTTACCCCCCCCCCAGCTCTCTGAGGCCTTGCTGCTGGTGTCACTTATCATGTGTTATGGGACAGTATGGTACTACTTACTCTGGTTCCCAAGCTGTGTGTCCTTATTGTATTAGACAACCTGTCTGCCTTGAAGGCTGTGATCTCATGTTATGGCATGCCCCCCTCAATTCTCAGGCCAAGTTGGCCTTGTTGTGCTAGACAGCCCACCTACTTCCAGGACCATGAGAAGCTGTGTTTGTATCTCCCAAGCTCTTTAGAAATCCATTTAACCCCTCCTACCCATCTTGACCCCTTATAATGCATATATCTATACCTATAAGCCAATTCCCAAGAAACAGACCTTTAAATACCGTTTCTAAGCCAACAGCCCCCAGACAAACATCATAAAAGAGCTGTAATATCATAATGTCAGGTAGCTCTTATAGAGATGCAATGAACTTTGCCTAATTGAAAAGAACAGCAGTGGGACTTGTTTTTTAGAGAATGTATTCTTAACAGAGTTTTCTTTCAGTTTGGGCACATTCATTTCTCCTATTTTGGACCAACTTCAAATCTTTCCAAATCCCCATTGCATTTAGGTGGAATTTCTGTATAGAAATAGAATACAAAGTAAGCAAGCTAGATTTGGCTCTTCACAGGTATGATTAAGGCATATAAAAATAACCTTTTGCTCACTGTATTGCCTGGGTTGCTCCTGCCATGTCAGAGATTTAAGGTTTCCTGCTTGCTTAATTTTATAAGAAAAGAATATCACTAACTCCCAGCAGTTACAAATACCTGCTTTTTTAGCTTGTGGCTAGAATGGAAATTGCAACACCAGGAATTTTACATTGTATACTTCAGCACCCAAACAAAGATTTAGTTCTTTGTTGTTAAAAACCTTACAAAAGATGTTTTGTGTGTGTGTGTACCAACCGTACTCTTGTTCTCTGCTTTTAGCACATTTTATTTTTCTCCTTCTAAATATAAATAGTCACCACACTGCACAGGGGGAAGGACTTTTGCTTTTAGGAAACTGAAAATGTTCGTGCAATGATTTTTAGACACCCTTTAAAGTAGGCAATAAAGATTGGCAGTTACCTATATAAGGTATTCTATCTTGCTCCTATGTAAAATACATATAGGCCCCCTCTATATGGTACAGGTACTGCACAATTAACTGGTTAATCATGTAGTTACCAGGAGACCATCTACACGTGCAAAGTAGCTATCACACCATAAAAAGTTCCAACCAGCTATAAAGTTAGACCTTGGAAATGTGTACTCACTTTATAGCTGGTTGCTATTGAGTTTTAATTTGCATGTGTAGCAGGGACTCTCCTGTGGCTGAGAGCCCTATCAGCTCTGGGATCTCAGCTGCAGGGGTGGATCTCAGGCCCAGCATCTGCAGACTCTAGGTTCCAGGAGTTCTGGCAATCTCCCTGTCCTGCAGCAGCGTGAAACTTTCAGTACAGGGAAATCACCACAGTGGTGATCTCCCAGCTGTGGGGGGTGACCTCATGGCTAGAAGCCCCACAGCTGAGGGGCCTCCCAGCCATAGAGTTTTCTTCTTGTCAGTGCAGAAGGAGCCCAAGATTGGGCACCTCTTGCATTGGTAGTGAGCGCAATGGGATCTAATGAGCAATCCCCCAATCACTCCTTCTGCCATGCACATGTGGTGTGGCAGGAGGCATGATTGTATGAATTGTGCATTAGAACCCATTGTACTGTTACCTACTTAGGCAGAAGGAGCCATAGACAGTTATGAATTTGAGATTATGAATGGACTTAGATTAAATATGACTAGGCACAGAGACCAAGAGCCATGGTCATGAATGACTTGTGCCCCTGGTGGCTGGGGGGCATGGTGGCAGCGGGAGCACAGCAATGGTGGTGGGAGCGGCAGGAGCATGGTGGCAGTAAGCAGGGGAACTCTCATAGCTGCCACCGGCTTTGTCAGCAGTGGTGGAGAGGGTGGCAAGTGCTGACCAAGGGTTGGCAACCACCCACAGCTGCTGCTGGCAGCAGCAGCGGCAGCCAGCATGGATTGCAGACTGTCTGCAGAAAGTAGGGTGTGCACGTGCACCATGCACAGGGGGTGCATGTGCACCTGCATGCACCCCCTATGCGTCACCCTGGCCATGGTGAATGTGCAAGAGTGGAAGAGAAGGAGAGGCCATTCCTTGCAATGCTCTGGCCCTTCTCAGCCTCTGTGCTTTCATCTTTCTCACAGGGAGATAGGAAAAGTGCAACATCAGGGGTACAGCTTCTTTCAGGGAAAAGGCAGGGCATAGGAGCAGTGTAGAGAGGTTGGGGTTGTCTGTCTTCAGGGCTGGAATCCCACCCACCACCCCCTCTTTTTTTTGCAGATTCCACATTCACAGAGTTCCTGCCTTACCTCTTGACTGTTCTGTGCCCCCTCTCCAACAGGACACTTTGAATAACAATCAGTGAGGTTCACCATGCAGAGTATCCTAGATCCACTAATGTGCTCCCTAGTTAATAGCACAGAGTAGATATTTAAATGGGTAGAAGCCAAGAGTATTCTGTTTGTGTGGACAGTGCCTACCACATTGCAGACACTACTGGAATACAGATAATAAGAAATGATAATGGCTGTGCCAGGCAGTATAAAGAGCCCTACTGCATGTTGCATTCTTGCCTAACCTCCTTCAGCTTACAGGCCTACCTCCTTATGTTATATATCAGTAAAGCAAAGTGAGTCATAAAGATAGTGTTGCAAGAATTTTAAGCTTAATTAATTTTAAATCACTTTAGGATCCTGGCGGCAAGGTGCTTTAGGAGCATATAATAATATTTCCTGCATATAACTACAGTAGCTTTTTCATTACCCCAAAGCCCAGTCCTGAATGAAGTATTGTATGGTAATTACAGTGCTAAAAATAAGCTGATATTGAGAGTATATTTTTATTATAGGCTTCACCTGGAACCTACCCTCTTCCATGAGCCAAGCCTGAATAAAGGAGGTATATCAGAGACTTCTGCAGGCTGGTGCTTTGGAAACCTGTTTGCCTATCAGTCAAGTGAGGATCCCATAGTTCTACTATAGGTGGGATCTCTGCAGCCTGCCTCTACCTGCATGGCAGAAGCACAGTTAGAATATAACTACACCAGTGGTACTCAACTTCCTGCCCATGGAGCCATCATATCTGGCCTATGGGGCTCTCCATGGGTCAGGAAATTTGGCCTTTTTCAAAGCCTTTCATTCTGTTCTTTTCTGTCACAGTACGAATACATTTTGTCTGTCCCTCTTAAAAACAATAAACAACCCCCCGCAACACCCTTGACTATACTTGCCTCTCCCACTTGAAACCACTCTTACTGTAGTGTCAAATGACATTTTGCCTATGCCTTTCCTTATGCTTCTACACCTTCTCTCTGGATAATGTTGTCTACAAATACAAATTCAACTACCATTTTTGTACTGATGAAATCACAAGTCTATTCTTTGCTACAGAACTGTCTGCTTCTGTCCAAACTGTAATCTCAGCCTGTCTCCCTGACATCTCCAGCTCAGCATGACAAAAACAGAGTCCTTGATAATCTCCTGAAGGTTTCTCTCACCTTAGTTATGGTGGACAAAGGGTGCATCTACATAAGATGCTTTACTGTGCATTAGACTAATCTAATGCACAGTAAAGCATCGCTGTCTACACATGCACAGCAATTATTGAACAGTAGACTAGTCTAATGCACCATTTTCTAGTACCGATAAATACAGGTACTAGAAATTGGCACATCAAACTAATATGCCGAAGTGCATATATAGATGCACACAAGCCCTATGAGGAGAGACTGAGGAACCTGGACCTCTTCAGCCTCTGCAAAAGAAGGCTGAGAGGCGACCTTGTGGCCACCTACAAATTCATTAGGGGCATGCAGCAAGGGATCAGAGATGCTCTGTTCACCATGCCGCCTCTTGGGGTAACAAGGAACAATGATCACAAATTGACAGAGAGCAGATTTAGGCTAGATATCAGGAAAAACTTCTTCATGGTAAGGGTGGCCAAAATTTGGAATGGGCTTCCAAGGGAGGTGGTGCTCTCCCCTACCTTGGGGGTCTTTAAGAGAAGGCTGGATAGGCATCTGCCTGGGGTTATCCAACCCCAGCTCTCTTTCCTGCCTAGGCAGGGGGGCAGACTCAATGATTTGTTGAGGTCCCTTTCGACCCTAGCATCTATGAATCTATGCTGACTGGAACCGAATTGCTCCCGGTCAGCCTAGGTAGCAGGGGGCCACAAGGGGTGGGGAGAGCTGCCCCAGCTCAGTGGGATGCTGCCTCCCAGCCCTGTGGAAATTGGGACCTGTCCTGATCTCCAGGTGATTGGGAGAGATGTCCTGGCTGCCAGGATGAGTTCCAGTCTCCACGGGGCTGGGAGGCAGCTGCCCAGAAACTAGGACAGCTCTCCCAGTCACATGGAGATCAGAATGTTCAGATGCATATGGCGGCGTAGTTTAATGTGCCTGAAGATGCACCCAAACAACACTCCTGTATGGTACTGTCCCTCATTCCTGTACCAGGGCTTCATCTTCAATGTGGGCCTGTCTAGGTCCTTACCCAGGCACTGTCCAAATATTTCAAATGTTGTGTGACATCTCTGAAATACAACCTTTCCTATCCATCCACTCAGCCAAAATTCTTGTCCAAACTGGGTGTATCTACACTTGCACTTAGTGCACCTGAATTTTCTGTGCAGAAAATTCAGGTTCATTAAAGTGCTCCCCAGAGCATGTCTACACATTCACCTCCACTGGAAGCAAATTAAGCCCAGTAGGAGCAGCCCTGTCCTGCTCTGACCCCCCTGCAGCAGCCAGGGGAAGCTCCAGGCTCCCCCAGGTGCCAGCCCTGGGCTGGCAGGGGGAATGGGAGCTTAGCCCAGAGCTCTAGCAGGCAGGGGGGAAGCTATTCTGGTTGGGTAGCCAGCTCTGTCCCAGCCAGGGGGAGATCAGGCTTGCTCACAGCAGGGGGAGGAGTGGTGGGGAGCTGCCCTGTGGAGATTGGGACCCATCCTGATCTCCACGTGGCTGGGAGACCTGTCTGGCTGCTGGGCAACCAGCTCCCAGCCACAGGGAGATTGGACCTGTCCTGATCTCCACAGGGCAGGAAGGCAGCATCCTGCTGAGCTGGTACAGCTCTCACCGTCCCCGGTGGCCCTCTGCTGCCTAGGCTGACTGGGAGCAACTTGTTCCCTGTGAGTGTCTACCCATATGGTAAGGTACATTACTTGAATCACTGTTTCCACTTGCATCTACAGGTACTAGAAAACAATCCGTTAGACTAATTTACTGCGCAGTAATTGCTCCGCATATGTAGATGGCGATGCTTTACTATGCATTAGATTAGTGTAATGCGCAGTAAAGTGTCTTGTGTAGATGCACCCACTCTCATTATTTTGTCTCAACTGCTGCAACATCTGCTCTGGTCTTGACAAATGCAGCCTTGCCCCACTCTGAACATTGTTGCAGTCTCTTAGACCCTCACATGGACAACATAAGCTATTTATGTGCACCCCTCCATTAGCTGCCCCTAACTCTTGGGAGATGATCTTCAGAAGCACCTGCAAAACCACCTCATGGTCTCTTTCACATTCTTCTTTAACTGTGATGCCTTCAAAAAGCTTGATAGCAGTTTGGTCAGTTGGGACCACTGCCTGTCTCTGTACTGAATATTGTCCCATTGTTTTATTGTATTTCTCCTCCTCTGTGCATCCATTTCTTGTTTTATATTTTGAGTGTAAGTTCCTTGGAGCAGGGACGGTGTTCTTGTCCTCTGTTTTATACAGTGCATTTCATGATGAAGTCCAGGCTCATACTTAGTTCTCTTAAGAACTCCAAGAAAAAGAAGTAAAAAGTGACTGGGAAAAACAGAGGGGGTCAGTGGCAGCAGTGCTGATATCAGGCTAAAGAGTCCACAGCAGAAGTAGAGAGCATAGATGTAAGCTGGCCCTGTACCATGTCAGGAAGTAGAACTTTGCCCTTAATAACTCACTTTTCTAAAAACGATATGCATTAAGGTATATAAAAGGTTTAACTAAACTAATGAGAAGGCCTGGAATTCAACAAAGTATCATTGCTAATCTTAAGAAACTCATTTCTTATACTGTTTACAAATGTTCTGTTGAATAATTATAAGATGGTTGAAGAATACAGTCAATGATTATTGATTTGGTTGAATTAATCAAAATATAAATCAATATTTTTTCATATTGAGCACTCTCTGAAACAGTTTCAGGACCCCTCTGAACATCCTAATTCTGTGCTGCTGGCATGGAGGCCTCATATGAATACTCAGTTAGTGTGATAAAACTGTTAGTGTAGCTCAGGAATGTCAAACATACAGCTTGCAGGTCAGATCTGGCCTCCAGAGCTCTGTCATGTGGCCTGTGGGGCTCATAGAAGAACCATGAGTTCGGGGGTTGGGTGCACCATTGAATTCTGGGGAAGGGGACACTGTTTGGGCAGCAGGGGGTGAATGATGGCTGCATTAACACCTGCAGCCAGTATTTACCTGATTTCTACCATGTCTGGTGCCCCATGGTCTGACTCTAACCTGGTAGGTGGGGTGAATTTGATACCCTTAATGTAGATCATGCATTGTATTTTCCAACTGTTCTTAAGTAGTACTTCCAAAGGGTTTTGAACAAATTTTGCATGCAAACAAATCTAGCCTCACAATACATACTGAGGAAGGGAAATATATCCCCATTTTAGAGGTAGGAAAGCTGAAGCACAGAAAGGCTTAAGAGAGTTCCCAAATTTACATAGGAAGCCTATAGCAGAGTTCGGACCTCAGAACCTAAAACTTCTGATACCTAATACTAGGGTTTTAGCCTCATGACCCTCTATCAGGTAAGCATCTCACCTCCTCTGTTATCCACCTATGTTGTTGCACATGGCTGAAAAAACTCTGGCATTTAAAAAGAGAATTTGTAGCAAGTGCAGGGGATGAAAAACAAAATTTCTTCCTAGTTCACTTTAATTATTCCTAATTTAGAGTCTGCGTCTGTGTATTCTATTTTCTATACCAGTTCCAGTGACTTGACTATTGTCAAATGATCAAGATTAGAGCTTGTTTTCACATTTGGTTTCCATGGATTCCTCAATTCATAAACTAGAGCAATATAGGCTAGATTTAAATCTCAGGAGTGGCCACACAGGAGCCTGTATCTGTATCTGGTTTTAGTTAAAACCTTGTGGCTTTTATGTAGGAAGGGGTCTTAGATTGTTAGGTCCTCTGGGGTCTCCTTTTTCTGTTACTATAAAAACCATGCCTTCATGTAATGCTTCAGAAACAGCAAATAATCTAGGTAGCAGGCTAAAGCAAAATAGAAAGTAAATAAGAAAAAAGAAAATGGAAAGGATGCTTAATAAGCAAAAAATAGCCAAGGCATTCGTTTGAGGTGCACCAATACATAGGTCCCATATCAGATCAGCACTGACATAAGGAAAATTGACAGTATCGACAATTGGCTTTTTTTGGCCGATGTGGCTGATAATGTGCTGAATAAATGCCCCATGCATGTGCGCAACCACTACGCAGGCAGCCAGGAGCACAGCCCGGTAATATGGAGAGAAGCTGGGTCCGGTTGGTAAGTCTGTTATGAGGGAAAGGGTGTGGGGGAAGGAAGGAGTGTTGGGGGAGGGCAGACCGAAGTCCCTGCAGTGAGGGAGGCAGGGAGTGGGGGTGAGGCAGGGGTAGCCACTGCCCAGCCAGGATGGAGCTTGTCCAGGGCACACATGGAAGGGGAGGTGGCTCCTGCCACTGCATGCACCCCAGGAAGGCATGGGAAGCATGTGCCCCCTGATCTGGGGCCAGGGGGGGCTGCTGCTGTGGGCTAGGGTTGGAGGTAGTGCTGGGCTCTCCCTGGCAGAGGGATTGGGCCAG
Organism: Gavialis gangeticus; assembly: GCF_001723915.1. Taxonomy (NCBI): domain Eukaryota; kingdom Metazoa; phylum Chordata; order Crocodylia; family Gavialidae; genus Gavialis; species Gavialis gangeticus. The sequence continues at coordinate 162,872,597 of NW_017728992.1, read as the reverse complement.
GATGCACTTGGGGTGGGCAGTGGTGGTGCAGGGAGGGGAGGTTTCTGGGGGATACAGTGAATTTTGGGGTGGCTGCAGCCCCCGCCCCATACTCCCTGCTCCCAGCACCACCACCGCCTATTCCAAGCTTAGCTTGGCCCAGCCCTTCCCCCCCCACTGGGAAGAGCCTGGCACTGGCCCAGCCCCAGCCCACAGAGGCAGCCCACCCTTACACTGTGCCCAGATCTAGGGACACAGTCCCCTCCCCTGCCCTCCTGGTGTGTGTGCAGTGGCAGGCCCTCCCCATACCCCCTAAATGAGCCACTCATGGCTCCTTCCTGCACCCTGCCCTGGCTGGGAAGCACCTGACCCAGCCCCACTCCCTCCCTCACTGCAGGGGCCTTGATCTGCCCCCCCCATCCCACAGACTTACCAGTTGGATGCTGCTCTCCAAGCTGCCTGGCAGCATATTGACAATCAGCTCAGTATTGGCCGATATGGCTTGTTAAAAATCAGCCATTGGTATTGGCCCAAAAAATCTCTATTGGTGCACCAGTAGTACTTTTGTTTTGTTCTAGAGGTAACTAATATTTGCAGTTAATGTTCTGGGGAGTATTAACCATCTTTGTCACAAGGTGATAGAAACTTTAATCTTTGGATGATGTATTTAAAATATACAAAGTAAAATTAAATATAAGTGTACTGATAAATGTATCTGTGGGATTATGCTTTTGATGGTATGCTATACAAACATGAATTAAAATGTATTAGGCAAAATGCACTCAAAGGCATTACACTTGGGTGCTTTAGGCTAAAAATATAACAAGGAAATAAGGAATGTCATTTTTAAAGAAGTCTTTCTGGAGACAGTAGGGTTTACTGAGACAACACAGGATGTATGGTTTAGACTAGAATGTTAATGCATACTGACATACATATATTGGGATTTTGTGCTATGAATTTTCACAATAGAACAGCCTCTGTTGCTGTTCTGGCTGGCATACATTATGTTGCACTGTGAAATTAGCCATAAAAAATCAAAATACTTCATCCTGTAACTGAGGAAGCATAACTTCCTTGTTATGGGGTTAAAACCCAGCTTTTTATTAGCTTGATTTTTCTTCATTTGAAGGCAGTAGAACTTGGATCTAATTTTTTTCAGCATCTTGTGAAGTGGACAAGCAATTTATTTGGATAGTGTGGCTATATTAATGTCTAAATTGCATATTTCCATCTTCTCTGTTTTTTAGATTTTTTTATATTGGAGACAGACATTTGTACTCAAGAAGAAGAGTACAAAATGGTATCAGTGTAAAGACTGTCTTTATATATTACAAAACTTTTTTTAAATGCATCTTTTAAATTTTTAATATCATTTATCTCTGCTGTGTACAGCAAAATACAAACACCAGGAAAAAAAGAGCAATTAAGCTTTTGAACACTTGCTTTCCTATGAGAAAGATTATCTTATATAAGTGCACATTGTTCAATGTGTTCCTCTGTGCCTTTGCTCTCAGGCTGCTATTGAGAGTAGATTTTGCTGCACAGTTTAACTTGCCCTACAGTTTATATCACTCCTGAGTACGATGCAGATATTTCCATATGACAATTCCACCCACTTATATAATATTGAAATTTGACACAGATGTGAATAGAGCTGGAAGAAGGAGCTATGGTAACAATGCTTGATACTTTGGCACAAAATCATTGAATCAGGGATGAGATAGGATGGTCCATGGTTGGGGGAGTTGGTGGGGTGGGAGCCATAGTCAGCACTAGCTGTCCTATGGCATCCTCTCAGATTTCTCCGTGATCCAACACCCAGAATGCCTTTTCAAACAGGGACTGAGTGTACATTCACATTCATAACAATAATTTACATTCATAACAGGTTCAGCTTATGAACCAGATCTGCTGTCCTCACTTTCCTTTTGTATTACATCTACAAACTCTTTATCACTTGCTCTCTCTACAACAGTTTGTCCTATGCCCAGATGTTTATAGGCATTGCTCTGCTCAGCTTTTCAAGACACAGACCTGTGGGAACCTAAGACTTGGATGTGGCATTACCTAAGTATCTTTGAGGCCTTAGGTCTTGTAACACTGCACAGAATATGCCTAAATACCTTTAAAAATTGGCCTGAGGATGAAATCCATATTATTCCTTTAGGCACCTCCAGTTTGGACATAACAATGCCTAAAGATGAGGTGCCTGATCCCAGAAAGGTGATTCAAAGAAATAGGGTTATATGCAGCACCTATCATTCCCTATGTGTAGGCAATAGGGAATGATAGATGCCTCCAAAAATGTTTCAGGGAACCTGGATGTGGAGCAGAAATCTGCCTAGAGCTAGACAGGAGGAAGCACAAAGCACAGGGGTGTTTCTCTGGAATGGCCTCTGCACATGGGGACAAGTCCTGTGCCCAGTGAGGCTTCTTTGTGCAGCCTGGGGCTGGCTGAAAGCTGTCTCATACCTGGCCAGCTCCTGGCCAGCTCTGGGTGGTAGGAGGGACAGTTCCCAGCTAGCGGCAAGCTGCTCGGGGAAATCCCCATGTAGCCTGAAGCTGGTTGGAAGCTGACCCAGAAGTGGGACAGCTCTTGACTAGTCCCAGGCTGTGCAAGAAAGCACAAAGCTCTTGAGTGCTAGTGCTGTTCGGCTCCCAGCTCCTATGGGGAGCCAGGAGCCAAGCAGCACTGGGACAGGGGTAGAGCAGAGAGCTACTCCTCCCAGGTGCTGCTCAGCTCCCAGCTTCTGGTGGGGAGCTGGGAGCTGAGTAGCACCAAGACTGAGGGGACTCCCCATTCCTTGTGGCCCTCTACTGTTGGGCCTGACCAGGAGCAAATTTACTCCCAGTCAGCATCTACACAGGTGCTACTGCGTAGTTAGTTTGTTAGCTATATTTACAGGTAGCGGCTAACTGTGTGGTAGATTAATTTACTTGCTCAGTAAATGGTGCTCATGTCTAGACACTGATGCTTTACGGTGCAGTAGATTAGTTTACTGCACAGTAAAGTGTCTCATGTAGACACACCCACTGAGTAATAATCTTACTGTTTGTATCATTACTGATCTTTTCATTTCTCCTGGTGGTTGTCACCCCAGAGATGATGCTCAGCAGCATCAATATCATTGCAAGCAGCAATGTTAATTGCAAGCCCCGTGTGTCTAACTTGGAGAACAAGAGCCAAAGCAGTTACCTTTTTCTCCTTAGAACCATAGAGAAGTAGGGCTGGAAGGGACCTCCAGAGGTCATTTAGTCCAACCCCCTGCCTGAGGCAGGATCATATCTATCCAAACCATCCTATACAAACTATAATCTAAACTCTACATAAGACTAGTGTGACCCCTGCCACAACAAAGACCTAACACCATAGCTTGCCACAGGTAAAGCAGGAGTACCATGGCAGCCAACAACCTGTTTTTATAAAATGTTGTCAATGTAGTCTCAAGTAATCCTGGCTAGAGGGCCATGCCCCCCTGTGACAGGAGTGCCTCTTCTGGAGTCCGTCTATCGGCGACCCTGCCCTCCTGTTATGGGCCTGCCTTCTTGCCTGCCATGGCTTGATCTTAAATAATTAATGGATATTAATTAGCGGGAGGCTGCCCATTTATTGCTCCAGTGCCAGGGGGCACTATCTGTGGCTCCTTTTCCTCCCCTACACCACAGCCCAAGCCTCACAGATGATACTGAAGTGGTTTGATCTGGGCCTTGTTGTAATTTGGCCCTCCCCTTGTCCTCCCCGGGCTTTCCACAGCCCTGTCTCACTCCATACCTTCCTGGTGCTCAGGCCTTCTGCAGCCCTGTCTGGCACTGTGCCTTCACTGGTGCTTGCTGCCCCCTCTCCCTGGGGTTTCTCACCGCCCCCTCTCTCCCTGGGGCTGAGGTTCCCACGCTGCTGTGGCTCCCTTATGAGGCCTCCTCCATCCCCTAATAGCCTCACCCAAACCACCAGTTAAAAAAGCAAAACACAAAACATGAGCCCCTGGGCTATAACAAAAATCCAAGCCACCCGGCTAAAACATCACTCAATCCCTACCAGGGAATACTCCATCCCATAACAGCATCAGGAGCTGCTTGTGCAGTCAGGCCTCTCCCCTTTGCTTGCTCCAGCAGAGCTCCCTTCCCCCTTGGCTGCCAGCAGGGAACT
>NW_017728992.1:162866849-162868426 GCF_001723915.1 Gavialis gangeticus | reverse complement strand
CAGGCCCTGCCCCTTCTGGTCAGCTGACCAGGTGCAGGTGCGGCCAATTCCCTCCTTAACCAGTTGTCCTGGCAACCAGCACCTGGGTTCCTGCCTCTGCTCTGAGGGTAGCAGGCAACTTAGTGTCCTGCTACACTCCCACTACAGAGGAAGGCAAAAACACCTGTACCAATCTGACCATCGGGTAAAATTCTTTCCTTACCCCAAATGTGGCAATTGGGCTGACCCAGAGCAGAGAGGCAAGACCTTCCAGCCAGAAATCTTTGACTTTGGTCCCAGCAGGAACACTGGCACACCCCAACCAAAGCTTGGGCTGTAGTGTCCAGTGTCTTTGAGAAAGGCGTAAAAATACTCTTGCCTTAGTAATTTTGAGATCTCTACTGCTTGTGTGGTCAATTTGCTAGAAATGAAGTACTATTCAAAATAAAAATCCCTGCTCTAGACTTATAAACAGACAGTGTTGTGTGGTTTGTTTGCTTTGGGCCATAAATTATCACAAATGCTTCAGATCAGATACAGATTTAAAACCCAGAAAAATCAGGAGCCTCCAGACCAAAATGACAAAAAGAATTTAAAGGCTGTGGTTATTATTAGCAATAATACTTTTACTGTCCTCAGTCTTGGTCTCTCCCAGCAACACTTACCCTGCTTTTTTACTGCCATGGCTCAGCTCGTCAGTCTGATTTAGTTAGCAAATATTTAGTCAGAAGTTGTCAGCCCTAGTTTGAATTCTTAATAATGTAAACTTAAATGATAGTAGCTGACTGAGCAGTAAGGAAGTGCTGGTGGCATTTATACATATGCTCCAGGGTGTCGCGGGGCAGGGGTGTTTAATTAGAGCAGTTCTCAGAGTTGCTCTAAGTAAAGCAGCTGCAGAATCATGTGTATTCAGTGTCCCACACTTCAAAATGGCAGTGGAGGTCCTTTAACTAAAGCTCATTCAATAGTACTGAATACACATGTTGTGGAGGCTGCCGGAGCATGCTAATTGGCACACTCCAGCAGACTTGATTAATCTTGATTAATCAAGTCTGCTCCGATGCATGCTAATTAGCATACGCTGGAGCAGAACTCCATCATGTGTATAGGTGCCCTGAGAGCTGTTCTAATTAAAGCCACCACAGAGTTACATGTGGTCCTGATAATCTCTACCCCAGAGTGCTGAGGGAATTAGCAGAGGTCATTGTGGGACCCCTGGCACGGCTTTACAAGCACTCGTGGTGCTCTGGTGTGGTGCCAGAGGACTGGAAAAGGCCAATATGGTTCCCATTTTCAAAAAAGGGAGGAAGGAAGACCCAGAAAACTATAAGCCAGTTAGTCTTACCTCAATCCTGGGTAAGCTTTTTGAGAGAATTATCATGACACATGTCCATGAGGGGCCAGCAGGGGAGATCATGCTTCAGGGCAACCAACATGGGTTCATTAGAGGCAGGTCCTGTCAGACCAACCTGGTGGCCTTCTATGACCAGGTCACAAAATCCTTAGATGCAGGGATAGCAGTGTGGACGTAGTCTTTCTGGACTTTAGGAAGGCCTTCGACAGTCTCTCACCCTGTTCTCATTAAGAAACTGGGGCAC
>NW_017728992.1:162846514-162861849 GCF_001723915.1 Gavialis gangeticus | reverse complement strand
AGGCTAAGGGACCTGAACCTGTTCAGCCTCCACAAGAGAAGGCTGAGGGGGGATCTAGTGGCCTGTTACAAACTAGTCAGAGGGGACCAGCAGGTATTGGGGGAGTCCCTGTTCCCCCGAGCACTACCAGGAATGACTAGAAATAATGGCCACAAGCTGGCTGAGGGTAAATTCAGATTAGACATCAGGAGGCGCTACTTCACTGTCCGGACAGCTAGTATCTGGAACCAACTTCCAAGAGAAGTGGTGCTGGCTCCTACCCTGGGGGTCTTTAAGAGAAGGATAGATAAACACCTTGCTGGGGTCATTTGACCCCAGTACTCTTTCCTGCCATGGCAGGGGGTCAGACTTGATGATCTGCTCAGGTCCCTTCCGACCCTAGAAACTATGGAATTATGGAACTATGTATTCAGCGTCCCACACTTCAAAATGGTGGCAGAAGTGCTTTAAGTAAAGCTTGTTTGATGAGCTTTAGTTGAAGCATTCCCACCACCATTTTGAAACACAGGGATGCTGAATACACGTGACGCGGAGGCTGCTGAAGCATACTAATTAGTATACTCCAGCAGACTTTCAGCAGACTTGATTAATCAAGAGCTCTGCCACATGTATAGGTGTCCTGGGTGATCATCTGGTTTTAAGTGTAAATGGAAGGAAATGGTAACTATTCATAGAGATTTTTGTTCTTTTCTTTTTCCTTTTCTGTCGTTCATGCCAGTCATCTGAATTAACTGAACTGTCACTGAAAAACAAAAAGCTTACACTACAAGGAAAGAAAAAAACTGAACAGAGTTATGGCTATATTGGTATAATGGCTATGGATAGAAACCTCCTGGGTAGCTTTCCTCAAGAACAAAGCCTGTCAAAAACATGGCAGTATTGCCAAGCCCATTTCTGCTCATTGATAATGACTAAGCATGTGACAACTAGATTTTGCAAAATATGTCATCTTCTTTCCTCTCTTCTGTTCATTTCATTTATCTGTTGTTCCTTGTTCGTGACGGAGAATCTAAACTTTCCAAAGTAGGTATTGTTTTCATGATGGGCTTGTACAATGCCTAGCATCTTGAGTTCCCAATCCTCATTAAAGCTTGTAGATACTACTGTAATGCAAGTGATCAATAATAACATTAGGGTTGGTTAAATTAATGATCTGAACTGCCCAACAGGATGACAATTGGTAGGGGTTGTGTTTTTCCTCATGGAATATTGCTATAGCTGTATTTGAGGTATTTGTCCACCTCTCACACTTTTTAAATACGAACAGCTTTCAGAGAAAACTATAATGAGCTGACTTGCTCAAGGGTGATGTGATGGTCAATTCTTCAGACATTCAGATATTAATCTCAGAAAAAACTCTCAAAGTTTGTTGTCACTTATCCAAAATTATTTGGAATTTTTTGTTTGTTTTCATTTTGGTAACAGCTTCCTTTTCTTCATCCTGTCTTTCAGTTATACCCTTCTTTCCCCTTTAGTTTATCCCTCACTTGCATTATCCCCTTTGAATATCTGATTACAATCCTCATTCAAATTTTTCAGGACCTGATTCTCATCTCCACTGCATGGGTATAAGTAGGGATAAGCTCCCTGGGTAAATGGAATAGCACTGGTGAACGTCTGTAAGTAAATAAGAATCAGACACACTGACACTACTACTCGACCCTCCAAATCCCATTTGCTTTTCTTTTGTTCTTCCCCTCCTTTTTCTTATATTTAAGTTCATGTTCAGATAGACTGGAGCCTTCAAAAATACTTTGTGTTTGAGCTGAAGCTCAGACTAGTTCCTATTGTTCATTCACCTCTCCCTTATTTAGAACAGCAGTGTTGTATGTTCCACATAAGAAACCATGCATCAGTCAATGCATGAATTAGAGTAAGAAACAGCTGATAAATTGAAGATGCTTCTTATTCATGACTAAATAAATATACCCATTCACTGGTTGTTAAGGCCATCATTGTCATCTAGTTGGATCTGGATAAACTGCTTTGGGTTTTCCACTCTGAGTTCCTACTTCCACATTCCATTTTTTCACCCAGGTCCCATATTTTGAATCCAGTAATTTGTTTTGACTGAAGCACAACTGAGTCCAACATTCTTGCTTGATATGAACAGACTTGAACTTTTTTTGGCTTTTTTCTGGATATTGTTTTTTTTCTTCCATGTCTTATGGCCTGGAATTATTAACCTCCTAAACAAAACCAATCTGCATAGCAAGTCATTCTCTTACAGGTCCTGTATTATACTGATTGTCCAGATGTTTCTTTTCCCTGCAATTACCTCATAGCATAGTAACTTGGTCAAACAAATTATATAAAATTAATCAATCTTACACAGGGGCCATGGATCACATTTTGAAAGGTACTTAATTTCTTAACTGTCCAGACAGTTCTCCTAGGTGCTTTGGAAAATCCCATATGTAACTATCTGCAGACTTAAGGATGCCTATAGACATGTAGATGTGCTGTAATTACAGCAGTTGGAGCATACTTGATTCATCGAGTCTGCTGGAGTATACTAATTAGCGTGCTCCAGCCAGCCTCCATACATCAGCATTCCTTTGCTTCAAAATGGCGGACAGGCCCTTCAACTAAAGCTTGTCCAACAAGTTTTACTTAAAGTGTCCCCACTGCCATTTTGAAGTGTGGGAATGCTGATACAAAAGATCATGTGGTGCTTTAATTAAAGCGACTCTCAGAGATGCTGTAATTAAAGTGCCCCCCAACCTCCAGAGCACATGTAAAACACCCTAAGTGCCTAAATACTTAAAAAAACATCCCCATGTGCCTTTGCATAGAGTTCTATTCTTTAGTATCCCATTGGGGTTGCTCAGGTACTACCCTGAAGGGAGTTGATGACAACGTAGATGCAAGAGATAATGAACTCATCAAGGTAATCAAGGTTTCTCTGACCATAACAGAGGTAGGTGACCGTGATCGGTGCTGCAAGTAAATGATGGGAGACACCAGTTGTAGTAACTACAGTAGCTATCTTCCTTTTCTTTTCTAGTTTACTTAGATCCTCTGTGTCAAAGTCTCTTTTTAGTATTTTGGTCAGTAAGTGGATGTTTTCTGGGTGAAGCTTTGACCTTAGCAAAATGTATCTACCACATTTTGGAGTAAAATATAATTATTGTTCTGTGCATAGCTCTAAGCTGATGACCTCGCACCAGTTTTCTAAAGCATTCCAGGATCTTATATATAAAAAAACCTGTGATGTTTGGTGTGCTGTTTATATGCTAACCTTTTACAGGTAGCTTTTCATTTGTCAGTTGTATGTTCTGTTTCATACTCATAAAAGAATTGCTTAGTATTTAACATATGTTTGCTAAAGTCTTATTAATCTACTCATTGCAAAGTTAAATATTCACTTTTGACTTGTCTCATTTCCAGGGTGTTTATTGTCAAACTGGTTCTTGTGACAAGATATCATCTTGATCTCTTGGAAAGCTTTGTGGCCTCCAGCTAATTCAGTGAGTGCACTTTTATAATCTATAAAATTTTGGTTTTATAAGTAGATTAGGGAAAGAAAACTTGTTCTCTACAATATAAATACAGATTGCACTGATTAATACTGTTTCTGTGACTTCTGTTTTTACTGGCTAGAAACTGTCAGTCCTAGGCATCAGAGCACTGGGAGGGGGACCAATTGACTGTCAATCCACAGTCAAATTACTAATTAGGGCAAGAGAGTGGGCTTGTCCCAGCCAGCTTGATAGTTTTTTTTTTTTTAAATCCCATTCCAAGATGATATTTCTGCAGAGACGCCAATTAAAAGAAGTTTATTTAGCGTCTTGTGACTTACAGCAAAGACTTTAAAAGATTTTTAAATGATCCTTGAAATGGACTGCCTTCTTCCTGAAAGCTGGCAATACATTTTCTTAATCACCATGAACATTCTTCTTACTTGACATGTAAAACCAAGCTTGAATTAAACATATTTTGGAATCTGACCCAAATTTTATAGATTTAATCTTTTGAAATTCTATGACTGTATAATTAGTACATTAGCACTATCAAAATTAGATTCCTCATTATGCCAGCAACACCATTACCATATTAGATAAATGAGCAAGTGAAGTGGAAAGCTCGTCATTAAACAAAGGACTGTCTCAGTATACATGATAAAGGATGTGCATTTCTTTGTAGTATTGTCTATAAATTAAACAAATAATTTGGGACAGATTCCATAGTTTTTATACATTTCTACTGCATACCTACTCAGGCAAACACCTTTAAATTTTTTCAAAGTTTACTCTACCTAATGTCAGCAAAAGATCTGCTCTGAATTTTCAGACATTGCAACGTGGTGATTTTAGTGTGATTTATTATGAATATTCAAAATATTGCCAAGATTCATAGCTTGAAAGGAGGAGTAGGTTGTAAGTATAAGCATACTTGTCAAAAGTATATAATCTAGTTACAGAACAAAAGTAACACAAATAAATATTTTCTGTTATGTAATATATAAATATAATTTGTTGTAAAATGTTTGGGTCAAATTTAAATATTAACATAAGCAGATACTTGTAACAGCTCTCATGGCTTTGTAGATCTCATAGTTCAGCCTTTCTATCTCTAATTGTTATATATGGCACTTAAATGCATAACTGATAATAATGGGAGTTACCTGTGCCTATCCCCTGGGTATTAATGGTATGCTTCTTGACCTGATATAGCTTATTTGCTTTAGCCATTTTGGTTATCTCCTAGTCATACTATAGTAAGTCCTTTGGGTCTTTGGTAATTAATCTGAGTGCAGAAAAAGAGATTTTTATTTTCCTATGAAGTTACTTTAATATTTTGGGCACACCCAAGCTACTTACAAGCTAATGACCTTACAGATACCCACTCCACCTGTGCAGTTAAACCACTTTCATTTTAACTGCATGAAAAGTACCAGAATCGCTCAGAAATGGAAGTTGTAGAAGAATCAAAGTTCAGTAGACATGAAGAAATAGCATATCAGGCTATAGGTGTGAGGATTTTCACTTCTCTATCTGAATGTATTCAGTAAATAGATGTTGGCCATTGGCAGGTAAGGAGAGAAATGCTTTAAGTGGGTGTAAGCAGCTGGAATCCTCACTTGGTTCTTGACACAATGCACACATGTTGGATCTGGTCCAGGCTTATGCTTTGCTTGGGGATTGCCTCTATTATAAACTTGAATAACAGTAAATCCATACGTCCAGCTTTTCTCTGTGTTTTGTTGCTCCTAGACAAAGGGTGGCCAAGCTGCAGCATGCTCGCCACGAGTACCATATGCAGCTGCTTTGTTTGGCACATGAGGTCTGGCAGGGAGCAGGAAGAACAGTGCAAATAAGCATGGAGGAGAGAGCAGAGCTATGTATCATGCAGAAGGGGGTTGGAGTGGCACTTCAGAAGGGGTGGGGCCAAATCAGGATGAAATCTATGAAACTTGGCATCTTGAGCAAAATGTCTTGGTTCGGGAGAAGAGGTGGGGATGAGCACTTGTTTGCCCTATCAAGAGCAGTCCTGTACCCTGCCTTCCCCACACCATAGGAACTGAGCTAGAGTAACCCCACACCATCCAGCTGTAGGAGCCAGATGCCAGCACACAGCAGGAGCAAACTTGGCTGCCTTGCCATTGGGAGGTCTTACCTGCCACAGGGACTCAGACCCCCGCTGGCCCTGCAATGTCCCAGCATCCTGTTCCTACAGCCAGATGGTATGGAACTTCAAAACTCATCTGACCCAGATTGTTGTCTTTGTAGGTCAGTTCTCATAGTACCATGTTAGGGACACCTAATGGCTGCCCTAATTTATGTTGCATGGCACTACCCAGAAGGGGATTTAAATGCAAAATAGAATTAGTTTAGTGTATGAGCATCCCAACAAGAGCCTGTTTTCTCTTTCTCACTGCTATATAACTAACCTGCACACCACCAAAGGAGCCACACTTACCTTGAATTGATCTTTCCTAGGATGGTTAGTCTGGCTTTATGGCTAAATGATGCCAACAGTGCATCACACTGTGTTAAAGGAACTAGCTCCTTTAACACAGTGGTCATCTAAGATTGAACATCTTTTGTAATAGAACGGCAGTGCATGATGGCTGTATGAGTAGTGAATAAATCTGTTCAGAAGCTTGGGATGTGATCAGAGAGACATCCTGCAGCTTCAGCCTTACCTTCTTTCATTAAGTATCCCAACATCCTCAACAGAAACAGTTTAACAGCAAAATATTATAAAGCATGATCAGATAGGTGCATACTTCCACAAAATGACTCCAGTTCCTGGCTCCTGCAGTAGAATGCACAGCCCTGAGTGAGGCGCCCAAGCTTCATATACAACACATCAGGCGAGTGAGACTGCAAACATGTTGCCTTTGTACTACCATAAAGTTTTTTTACGGGAAACCTGGGGTTCCCCCATTAGCAGAGGTTTGCCCTCTCAGTTGGGCACAGCAGCCTGATACATGCTCCTGAGAAATCCCTTTCCACAGAATTCCTGGGTCATGTCTCTCCAAACAGGGGACCTCAGGGTTCCTCATTTCCAGATGTCCCACAGGATTAGGCCCCTGGAGCCCTGAGAGTGGCAGGGGCCAAACCTTGTGAGACCAGGGATGACATCTATGTCACCCAATGACATGGGTGACTGGTGCCTCCTGAGTCTGAGGGGGCACCCATGGATGCCATCAGCGGCATTGGCAGCAGGGCTGGAGCTGGCAAGCATCCACAGATGCCATCAGTGGCATTGGCAGTGGAGGCAGAGATCTGCAGATGCTGGCAATGGCATTGGCTGCAGGGATGGCCCTATCAGGGCATCACTGTGCCTCCTTGTAACGGGTCTCCCTCCCTGGCGCCATCTTCCTCGTCATCCACACCTTATGTGGGGTGCCCTTGGAATCCTTCTGTCCCGCTCTAATCTCTCCTGCCACGTCTTGATGGAACTTATTATATGAGCGGGACACTGCCTATTCTATTGGGTATGTTGGGGTCTCTCCTAGAATGGCCTGACCCCTTTTTATTCTAGCTAGGCCTCCCTGTCCAAACCCACCACACAAGGTTTGACTCCGAGGCTCTAGCGTTTCCTTCAAGTGCCTGGAGGCTCATGGACCCCTTTTCTGCTCCCTTCTGGAGCATGGCCCTCCCTGGCCTAGGGGCATGAGTGCCAGCCCCACAGGTAGGGACCCCAGGTCCAAACCCAGGGGCAACCTGCCAGTCCTGACAACAACACAAAAAAACCCTATATATATATATATACACACACACTTGCACACCCCCCCAGGTGCACCAGGCGTCCCTGGCCTTTTTAAGATCATCCTTCCAGTGCCAGGGTTCGTCTCATCCCAAAAGCTGCGCCCTCATTGGCACCGGGGTTCCCACTCCAGAGTGGGTCCCCAAAAATGAGGCCCCCTCTGTCCCTTAATAGCCTCACCCAAACCTCCGGACGTAAACAGCAAACACAAAACTCAAGCCCCTAGGCTATAACATGAACTTGTGCCACTTGGCTAAAACATCACTCGAGCCCCCCCTAAGGGAGCGCCATCCCTTACCCGTACCAAACTGCTCATGCATTTAGGCGTCTTCTCTTTTAGCACTCTGGCTGAGTTTCTTCCCTTGCAGCTGCCAGCAAGAAACTCCCCCGCTGGCCTCAGCCCTGGGGTTTAAATGGGGGCCAGGCCCTGCCCCTTCCGGTCAGCTGACTGCTGACAGGTATGAGTCACTGGCTCGCTCCAGTTGCCCTAGCAACCAGCACCTGGGCTCCTTTCTCATTGCTCCCAAGAGTAGCAGGCACCTTAGTGACTTGCTATACTCCCCTATGCATCACCTGTGCCCAGTGCAGTGGGTCTGGGACACATCCTGGCACAGCAGACGCAGGACAATATTTGTTTGTAGCTTTAGACACATAAGAAAGGGTTCCTAGACAGCTGTTACCTTATAAATATTTTATCCAAGTTATGTTCATCTGTGATTGTGCATTTTGTGTAAGTGCTTATACTGTAAAGCTAATAGGACCACATTTATATCTAGCGTAAATCCACATGTTTCCAGTCACTTCAAAGGGATCCTAAATTAGGGGTTGGACTTTGATAGAATGATGCTAGTTTATACTAGCTGAGGATCTGGGCTATAATTTTATATCTTTGATAATTTGCCAGGTTGGCTATCAACACACTGATTTGGAAGGGCATTTCCACCTGCTGAGACTGGTCATGGAGGCCAGGTACAGAAGTTACACTTATTGCATGGTAGTACACAGAAAGCACTCTATAGCTGCAACTGAACAGATAATCAGGGCACAAAGAGCACTGTGAAAAGGGCAGATTATACTCTAAGATGTGGCAGCAGACTTCAGCTCTGTAAGTCAGGGTGCCATAATGAACATCAGACCCATCACATGTACCAGCTCCCATCACGACTCATGGTAGGTCACATTCCTCTGGCAATCCATGGTGCTTTGTGGCACCCTACTCACCCCTTCCCCAGCAACCTGACCCTGAGATGTGCTCTAGCATTGGCTAGAGCTCATGTGGTCTGCCTAAGCACTGGACCAGGCTGTCACTAATGAGTCAGTGGTGAAGCCCTTGTTTCCAAACCTTCTTCCACATCCTCCCTTCCTTGTTCCCTGTAGCCAGCTATGAGCTAATGTCTGGTATTACCTCTCAGTGTGCATATTCCATCTACCCCGTCTGGGCATTTGTAAAAATTGTAGCTTTCGATTAAGTGCTGTGCTGTCTGTGGACACCACATTCACAGGGGGGGCTGTCCAAGATGTTCATCTTGTTCAATGTTGTTTTGAAGTGTCTGTATCCATATCTAAATCTGTTCAGCTTGACCAATGCTTCTCTGTCAAGGTTGTGCCCAGTGTGGGACTCCTTTGGTGTTGGTATAAAACACTGTAGGAATACATTTCAGACCAGATTACTCTGAATGATTACTTAATTTCCATTCACCCCACTCCTTATCTAAATTTAGTGCAACACAAGAGGCCACAGTACCTGGCCTGCCAGGCTCTCCACAGGCCCAGAAATTTGGCAGCAGGGGAGCGGTTAGTGTCTGTCTTTTTATGTCACTAATGCCCAAGGGTGCTGGGAATATGAGTGTGTGTGTGTGTGTGTGTGTGTGTGTGTGTAAGTTGTGTGGCCTGCTATGAGTCTCTTTGCACTGTGTCAAGTTTTTAAGTGTGACCATTTCTGGACCATGCAGGAGCTCAGTAATCTGGTGCAGCGTATACCACTGCAAGCGTGGTGGTTCTTATCACTTTGAAGTTGGCACCCCATGTTGTGCTGGCTAAAAGTCTTAAGGCAGATACTGGTGCAGCGACATGACTACTGACCTTTTGGATGTGATGTTTGTAGGTGAGGGAATGGTCTAAGGTGACTCCTTGGTAAGTTGGGGTATGCTCATGGGGATGGCTGTGGTTGCCTGCTCTGATATTCAGTGTGCTCTTGGCTCAGTGATTATCCATGTGGAAGAGTGATAATACTGATTTATTGATGCTCCTCACTGACCTCGTGCCTCTCTGACAATACCCCCGACCCCCCATGCCACTGGTTTGGAATTAAGGTATGGCACCAGGCTCAGTCCTCCCTACTGTTGCTGGGGGTTTATCAGTTTGTTACAATGAGTGGGCCCATAGGTCTGGGTAATTAACAATTGACTGCCCCATCCCTTAAGGCAGGGGTTCCTAATCTTTTTATGCCGTGGCCGCAAACCACTGACCCGAAGTCACTGCAGGCCGGAAGTCACCATGGACCAGCAAACCACGGACCGGAAGTCACTGCAGACCGACAAACTGTGGACCAGCAGTGACCAGCATACTGTGGGCAGGTAGCCAACTCTTTTTTATACTTAGTATTAAAAAGGGTTTGCTGCCATTCTGTAGTATGCTGGTCACTTCCAGTCTGTGGTTTGCCGATCCGTGGTCACTTCATGGCCCAGCACCAAGCCATGGCCTGGTCACGTTGCTTTCCTGAGGGAGGTCAGCATATTTACCCAGATCCACCTGACACAAACCATATCCCAAATAGATCCTGATATACACTGAGAGCTTTTTTTGAGCTGCACAACCAAGGTGTAACCACCAGACAAAATTGTGCATTTTTGCTGGTGATCCTCTGGACACTGTTTGGCACAGCAGCTATGAATGATGAAGTAAGGCGCAGCTGGAAACATGAATTCTCCCTAGCAAAACCACCCTCTCCCTTCCTACCCCTGTCTCCTCCTGGAGAACTAGAGAAGGCTTCCTCCAGGCCCTGATGCTTGGGTTTCCCAGCCTCCTCAGCTCCCACAGCAGCTTCCTCTCACCCCCCATACATGTGATGAAATGGGCTGTTTTGCAGTTTAATTGTCACGCTGTACACATACAGGGTTTTTTAATGATTTTAATGAATTTGCTACATTGCAAACTAAACCACATCCATGTGTAGTTTAGACTGCAGCATAGCTCTGCAGGAGAGGCAAGCTGAAGACAGAAGCAGTAAAGGGCCCAATCCCCCCCTTTTTTTCACGGAGCCTGCCTGCATCTCCCACAGTGGGGAGGGGGGGAGGAGAGGAATAGCTTCCAGCAAGCTGAGCAGCCCAGGGAGTGCTACTACCATGAAGGGAAGGCCCAGGGCTATCTGCAGCTCAGAGCCCACCATCAGCTTGCCTCCCAGCCACAGGAGAAGCAGACAGGCTCCGTGGGGAAAAAAAAGAGAAAAGGATCAGGCCTCTCCCTGCTTTATTTTTGTCCCCCCTCAGCAGAGCCTGTTCATGTGAGCTGCCAGCGGGCTATGCAGCCCTTAAGCTGCAGGGCAGCCTGGTCCTTTCCTCTGCATTGGCAGGGCTGCCCAGACAAGGTGCTAGCTGAACAGGTGCTGCCCCAGGTTGCAGGCAGCACCCATGGGATCCGACTCTTCCCCAAGCCCGCACAGGGAGCAGTGCCCAGCAGGCTTCCAGCGTGTGGGCTTTGGTAAGAGTTGGATTCGGTGGGTGGGTGCTGCCTGTGAGCTGGGGCAACACCCATGCAGCTAGCATCCTGCCCAGGTGGCCTCAGAGGGTGCCAGAAGGGAAGGACTGGGCCTCCCCACAGCTCAGGGGCTGCACAGCCCAGTGGCAGTTTGCACGGGCAGGCTCTGCTGAGGGGGAAAGGGAGTGGTTTGATCCCTTTTACTTTTCTTTTTTTTTCCCTGTGGAACCTCCCTGCCTCTCCCATGGCCAGGGGCAAGCTGCCGGTGGGCCCTGAGATGTGAGGAGGCTCAGACCTTTCCTCCATGGTAGTGGTGCCCTGGACAGCACCCTCCCACTAGCAGCTCACCCAGGTGGCCCCAGGGGGCACCACAGCAGGGTGCTAAGGACCAGGGCCAGCTCAGGAGCTGCTCGGTCCACTGGCAGTTCACCCCAGGCTGTGGAAGAGGCGAGCAGGCTCCACAGGGAAAGAAAAAAAAAAGGATTGGGCCCCTCACCATAACAGTGAAGGAAGCCCCTAAATTGAAATGGTGGGTTTTTAATTATCACAATTAAAACCCTACCATTTCAGTTAAGGGGACTAAATACCTGTCACATGTTCAAGCGGCCCAGGTATCCAAGTTTTCCCAGCTGGGAGGAATGTGCCATGGGTGTCTGTGCCATGGTCAGCACCAGGTAATGAGGAGCTGTGTGGGTTCTGGCCCTTGCTGGGGGGAAGTGTCTGGACAGGGACTCCCCAGAGGTTGCTTGGTGTCTCCCTTGTCTTCAGGCTCTGCCGTTGTGCGTGGGAAACCTGATTGTGGAGCCTGGGATGCTGGATTCAGGATGGTTGCCTGGACACCTGCAGAGCATGTGTAGATAGCACTAGCAATATGAAGCCCAAAGGAGATCCTTTATGGTGATTGCTTGCACCCACAGTGCCAGAGCACTTGAATGAGCCACCTAAGCCTGGGACTGTACTGCAAAGATCCAAGAACGAGGTCTACAGATGGCCATTCCTGGATGGTGCCTGAGGGGAAACACTCCACACTTTGTATTGATTGGGAGATGCTGAGAGGCAGGGGGGCCCTGGGATATGGTGCATGGGAGTTGCTGATCCATGGTCCAGGGAGCCAGGAGGGCATCCAGTGGGGCCTGCTCCAGAAAGCAGCAGGAAGGGGAGGGGAACCAGGCTATCCAAGACCTGATGACAGGGCTGGCATTGACTCAGACTGCCTTCCAGTGTCAACTCATTACCCCCAGCTGCTGGCAGTCTCTCACATAGGTGCAGAGCCCCAAAGAGAATGGGGGGAGGTGGGGGAGAGCCACTGGCCACTGCAGGTCCAGGTCCCACTGTGGGGGAGTGGCACAGCTTCTGCAAAGACAGGCAACTCCTTCACCTCTGTTCCAAGCTCTGAAGTGGGTAATGTTCCACAATTTTTCTTTATTAGGCACACAAAAAGTTTGGCAACTTCAACATTTAAGTAAACCAAGGGGAGGCAGTTTCGTATGCAGCAATCCCTCTGCCGCCCCAAAGTTTCATGTTTAAGTTGAGCATCTACAGCTCCGCCCCACCCCGCCAACATCATAACTGCCCAGTGTAGCCAGGGTCTTTCCCCACTCTCTCAATGTTAATTGAGAAGTTTCCAAGTTCCAGAGCGAGCAACAGTTTTTGTTTAATAAAAAAACTAAAAGTTTAGCAGTGTCAACATTTGATTAAAACAAGGCACGCCTCTTGCATTTCCCCACACCCCAATGTGTGTTCCTGGGAGGCAGAAGGGGGAGATGGGAAGGAGGATGGTGTGAGTTGTGGGTAGTGGTGCCTGTGACACAGGGCCAGAGGAATCTGGGGCTGGAAATTCATGGCCCAGCACCAGGGTATGGGCAGTCAAAGCCATCTAGTCCTACTCATTTGTGGAGGGTTCCTGGTCCACATGGGTGAGGAACTACTCAGCCAGGGCTTCATGGATCCGGATAGCCTGCCATGATGTGGCACCAGGACCACCAATATTGGTGGGGGTTGGGGGAACAGGTATCCAGGAGACATGTGCACGTGCACACACACTAATTTGGTGAGCACAGAGCACACTGGGCATGTGTGGGGTGGCTGGCTGATGGTTCATGTCAAGCCACTGCTG
The DNA here is from genome assembly GCF_001723915.1 of Gavialis gangeticus. Classification (NCBI taxonomy): domain Eukaryota; kingdom Metazoa; phylum Chordata; order Crocodylia; family Gavialidae; genus Gavialis; species Gavialis gangeticus. The sequence goes on along the minus strand of NW_017728992.1, from coordinate 162,848,819 downwards.
TAGCAGGTCCAGGTGGGTGGCTGCAGTGCTGTAGCAAAGTGGGGGGAGGGGGGAAAGTGGGGCAAACAAAGTGAAGGGATGCCAACAGGTGCTGCCCTGCTGAAGGTAGGGTGTGGGACAGAGCCATGAGCGGCTCACTTGAGGGGCATGGGGACAGGGGAAGGGCAACTCCTGCTGCTGCCTGCACTCCCAGGCAAGCATTTGGGGGTGGGAGGGTTGCCTCCCGGATCTATGCATGGGGTAAGGGCAGGCTTCCACTGGGCTTTTCCCTGGACACTAAACTTCGTTGTTATGGCACTAGGTGGCTGTGATGTCCCCGCCAGGAGTGGCTTGGCTGTTCAGCTCCACTTGGGGGTCTTTGGGAGCCTAGGGACCCCACTGGGCACGCTGGAAGGTATGCAAGAGCCCTCAATGCCTGCTGCACTTGGGCTGTGCAAGCAGGCTCTGAGCCACCTACAAGGGCTAATGTGTGTTCTGCTTCCTCCTGATCTAAAAAGGGTAAAGCTTGAAAGTTAGAGTGTTTTTGCCACTGTTTTCTTGAACCTGTACCTGTTTTTTGTGGATAACTTAATATTTCCATTTGTTTAGATAATGAAACTATCCTATTACTCTATTTAATAATAGATCTCATTTAAATAGAAGGCTCTAATTCAGTTTTTTAGAAAATGTATTATGAGGGGGATTTATGAATACTTGAATACGAAATATGCAATAATATTAATTCTGATATAATTGTAAACAGAAAAAAAAAATTCCCTTTAAGGATGTTACTTGATGTTTCATTGCAAAATCCAGGAATTTCATCTTCCATTTATATTTGCTAAATCAAGCAGTCAGAAATCAAAGTTTTCTGACCATGGAAAAATACATTCCCTCAATCTATACAATGCAGAAAAAGAGATTTTGAAATAACTTTCAAGGCAAAATATGATTTGATCTTCTAAAAGGCCTTTCCATTATACTGAAGTGATTGAACTATATTCAGCTATGGTACTTCTCGCTAGGTCAATTTGATCTCCAAAAATATATTTTTACGGTATTTTTTATAGTTATTAAAAATCCTGTTTCAAGACCAAGAAGAAAGATTCAGTTCTGAAGTATAACAAATCAGCTAGATGAGCATGAGACAATGCAGTATAATCTGTCTGTCTCCTACCTTTTTGAACTAATTTATTTTTAAAAGGCACATATCATATCCAGGTAGGTTCTAGTTCCTTCCAGTCAGCTCTGTTTTCCTGTAGCAAGATCAAAACAATTTTATTCTGTTCAAGACCCAGTCTTTAATTTAATCTCCCTCTTATGGATGTTTTAGATGCTTAAGGCTGGACCCTTCCATACATCTGAGGATGGGTGGTGGTTTTGTACCATCATTCCACTGCCTTGGTCTTAGGGACAACTAATATTGGTTGGATCACCAGCAAAGAAGAGAACTTCCTTAGGGCACCTTTTGTTCAGAGTGGCAATACATGGGACTCTAGAAGCTGTTCTGCCAGCCCAGCAATTGCAGAAATTCATCACATTCATTCACACTCCTTACTGCCCTAGCACATTGACGGAACAGCCCCTACACCACGAGCTAAGAATAAGTGATATAAAATCTGCTTTTATTTCTCTTGAGGACTTCCCAGTCTGGCCATCCTCTAAATGCTTTGTGTTGCTTCTGCGATTGTCACTGAGAAGCAGACCCTGCATACTAATTCTTAACTCTCACCTGGTCCATATCAAATCCTGGAAATGATGTTTTGTGGTCAGATAAAAGTAGCCTTGAGCATGTGCTGAGAAATATGTCTGAGACAGGGCCTGGGAGCAGCACCAGATCAGTAAAAACTGGCTATGTCATTCATTTTTGGTCTTCGGTGTGCACTGAGCAGGAGCGAGTGGGCAGGGCATGTTCTCTGTGGTAACCTTGGGTGGAGGCCAGAGACAGTATAGACAAGCTTTAAGACTGCACTTTTCAAATCTGGCTGCAGGCATCCCTAAGGATTTGTGGTGAACTTCTAGAGGGTATATGAGAGGAAGGGATGGGGAAAAATAAAAGGAGGAAAAAGGAAAAAAATCAAAGAGCAGCTGCATATTCTCTCCTTGGTGGATGGAAGGGTTATGGCTGGGGTGGACAAAATACAGCCCATGGGCCAGATTGCTAGGCCATTCTATCTGGTCTACAGAGCCCCTAAAACATTTATAAAATTTTATATTTATCTGCTCCTGGCTGCCTGTCAAAGATGACACGAGCTGGGCAGTAGGACCCAGGGGGAGTCGGCAGGACCCAGCAGCAAGTCCAGCCCAGCCCTGCCCCACTCCCAGC
>NW_017728992.1:162841153-162841514 GCF_001723915.1 Gavialis gangeticus | reverse complement strand
AGATTGCTAGGCCATTCTATCTGGTCTACAGAGCCCCTAAAACATTTATAAAATTTTATATTTATCTGCTCCTGGCTGCCTGTCAAAGATGACACGAGCTGGGGCAGTAGGACCCAGGGGGAGTCGGCAGGACCCAGCAGCAAGTCCAGCCCAGCCCTGCCCCACTCCCAGCCCCCTCCCACCCATGCCCTCCCAACTGGAAGCCTCTGCCTACTGCAGCTTTCACTGCTTCCCTGGCTGCTTACTAGCCACTCTTCTACCACGTGGCTCCCATCTGCATCGTGGGAACACAGGAGCACAAGGCCCATGCCGGTACCCCAGGGCCAGGAGTGGGAGGGTGTGTGTGTGTGTGTGTGTGTGT
>NW_017728992.1:162835582-162841142 GCF_001723915.1 Gavialis gangeticus | reverse complement strand
TTGGATTTTACAACTATACATTCAGTGTACAGTGGTGCATTCTTTATCCCCCACCCCCTCCACAATATTCAAGAGTAAGACTTCATTTTAAGTTATTATACAATCACTTCTATGTACACTACACAAACACATATAAATCAGGACAAAAATTTTTTTTGAAATCAAATTAATGAATGTTGTAGATGTTCAATTTTTAGAATATAATTTGGTATCTTTCTGGTTACGGGCTGGAAAAACCCCTTGCTGAAAGTAGTATTTCCGGGGGCAAGGGGAAGGACTTCTGGTGGCAAAGGTCAGGGGCTAAGGGACAGGACTTCTGGTCACAAGATGGTGACCTGGGGACAGGGCACCTGTCAAGGGGTGGAGCTACCCATGCAGCCCTCGACAGCTTGCCAAAACTTAGTAAGTGGCCCTCCACCCAAAATAATTGCCCACTCCTGGGTTACAGTGTGGCTGTAGTGGTATAGTGATATTTTTTATTATCCATAATACAAAATTTTTGGAGTGCACAACTGCGTAACATACTTAAGAAAAGTTTTGTTTCCCTCAAAAATTGAGAACCATTGATTAAAGCTGCTGTAGCTATATTTTGCCATGTAAGCTATGTACAATGCAGTGAGATACTGCCTATATTTTAATGAAGAGCCTATAACATTTTCTACTCCCTCTGCTTGTGTTATAGCTTTGTACCAAGTGTGCTGATGCTTAAAAGGGAAGGAACTAGGGAATCTATTTTAAGTTTATACCAAAACAAAAAAACAAACAAAAAAGAAAACCTTTTTCTTAACCAAGGAGGGAGGCAATCCCTCGCAAGCTCAGTGTGGGGGGATATTATCTGGGGAGGGGGGGCACAACTGGATTAAAGCTGGGCAATGTAACAGAGGCTGTCATTCAGGGTAACTGCTAAAAGCAACTGAGCTCTCCAGAATGAATAACAAGCTGAAACAACAGGGACTTCCACCCAGAACACTGGTTATGGGCAAGGCCAGAGCATGGCTGAGCCACATGTACCAAGAGGTTTTCTACAAGTCTAACAAAACAGAAGAGCAGGGGAAGGATTGCTTTGTAACTATGTCCATTTGTGAGAGATGGAAAGACCACAGAAACAGCAAAGGCAGAAGAAACCCAAGACCAGACAGAGAAAAACTTGTAGCATGACTGGGAAAAATCTAAGCAGAAAGAGCTTTTGGATAGAGCTTTGGCTGGAAAGAGGCCTGAAACTGCATGCAAAGAAACTGCCTCCTGCACTTTTTCTTCTAGGTTCAGGAAAACCAGATGTCAAATGCATCCCTTGTAAATAAAAAGGATTTAGTTAAGGAAATAGCTGACTCCATCACATTTTCTAACAGGAAAAAAACACTGAATACGACATCTTGGCTGACAGTTTGGGTCAAAAGGAGCGATAATATTCATTCCTGAATTTCTCTTATTCCAGTCCAAATCCCATGAATAAATTGATCTACGTTTTTATCTGTCCACATAGTCATAGGACATGCAAGAAGACTCACAAGAACACATGTCTTCAAAATGCATTTGTATAATTAGAAAGCCACACAGAGATACTTTTGATATCTCTCTTTGTCACCAGTCCCGTGAGATGCATTGTAGTCATGCATGACGTAGGGTAGAGATGAGTGACATTTCATTATGATGCTTATTCTGAATGGATCACTAAGGGATGGTTTGAGAATGACATTTAAACATATGTTTGATACTTTTTCAAGTTAGGACAGAATTATACTACTTTACATTTTGATTAATTCTTTTAGCTTATAGCTGGGTTCAGATTTGCATAAACTTCATAGTTCATGAAAATACCTCACTGTGCTAAAAGATCAAAACATAAAAGCTGGGACATTTTTCTAGTGTTGCCTTCAGTCTCCCATCTAATTTCCATAGCATTGTTGTCATTGTTAGAGAACATATGATGTGTTACCAGATCTATAATTAATGACAATTCAATAGAAGAGTGTCAGAAACCTGATGATTTCTCATTTATTTGGCACGTTAGTACTTGTGATAAAAATGGAAAGTCCTGACCCCAGTAGGATTTTTTTCACCATTGCATGGTTCTCTGTGCTCTGACTACCAGCTGGGTTAAAATGAAACTGCACAGATAATTCAGCTTTCACTTGACTCTCCTGGAGAAGGTTAAAATTGAGAACACATGAGTATCAGAGTGAGGACCACTCATACCTCTTTGTTGCTGTCAATGAGACCGTTGCTCTGCTATGCTTTTCCCAAGATGCTTATTTTGGGGGAGAACAAGGTTTTACATAGATGAGTTGGCATAATTTAAGACAGAGAAGGGTGACATCTTAGTGAGAGAGGATGACTATTTCTCACTTTTGTTTACAATTAGTCAGAAGATGGTAGGGAAGAAGACTATTAAAGAAAAAAAGAGAATTTGTTATTGCTGTTATGTTTTAGGCCCAAGAAGCAAAAGCCACAGAAAAACCCCCTCACAAATCTGTCCAAAGAAAAATACAAATGCTTTTAGATACATTGGAGACTTCTGCCCCATTGCTTCACAAGTCCTGGCCAGACAGGACAAACCATGATATATTTATATCAGTTTTGCATACCAGTGCAAATTACACGGGGATCAGGAATGGACAGGCATGTGGCTATCCCAAAGCAGCTCACACAGTAAATTGCTAGTACTGTGCCTCACTTCTGGGTGTTAAGGGAGCAGGTAAAAGTTTGTTTGCCTTGAGCAAGCAAGCTACCCCAGGATGGATGCAGATAGAAGAAACCAGAGTAAGTGTGGTGTTTACTCCTGATTCTTCCATTATACGTAAACAACTGGGTATATTTTGACTCTTTTTTTCTCTCCACAGTCAATTTTTGCTTGTTTTAATAGGCAGAGGTTCCAAGCTTTTTCATGGTGACCCTGCTTTAAAGCTTTTGACCCTGCTTCCAATTGGCTTGTGACCCTGTTTCTGATCCAAGCCTGACTGCTACAATTACATTTTTGTGGGGTTCATGACCCCACTTGTTAAGAACCACAACTGCAGTTGACGTTCTGACCCTTAGTTTGAGAACGCTGCGCTAGGGTTGCTTTGGCAGGGAAAGTGACTGGAGTAAGTGTTGTGGAATAAGCTATTTCACAATACCAAACCCAAAATAGCTCCACAGACAAGTACGCTAGTCTGAAATAAGTCACTTTATTCTGAGGGAATGTGTTAGTGAGCTAATTATTCTGGAATGTGGTGACATTTATTCCAGAATAAAATTTATCTGGCCCTGAGTAACTAAACTTTCAGGTCCAGATGGTAAGGTCAATTTCATAAGCAAATCGATACCCTACCATCCTGTTTGCTGATGCAGACAGACAAGCAGAACTAAGGTGTGAACTTGGTAGATTTGTTTTAATATGGTGCCACTTTCAAAGCCTTCTTCTGACATATTCAGTACTAATACTTTTAAGCTTGCTTATCCAAAATGAAACCAAGCAATAATAAAAATGACATCATGTTGTAACGTAAACCCCCCTAGTTAACATACACTCCATCTGTAAACACTTTGAATATTTATGGAGTACATGAAACTACATTACTACTTCATCCAGTAAATGAATGACCAGGAATTAGGGTAGAAAGATATATATAGTTATATCTATATATATATAGATATATCTTTATAAAGATATATCTATGTATATCTTTCTTCCAAAGATAGATATATTCTATCTTTGTACCCTAATTCCTGGATATATCCAAATATACTGGCATACTTTTATATCTACCTATTTGATTTATATGCCACCCTATTTTTCATCCTGCAAATCCTGGCTATTCACAATCCCTGTGTGCCCAGCTGTTCTCCATGTACTGGCACATCCCAGAAGCCCTGCTCCAGCATTCTAGGCACAACAGGTTTCCTAAGAAGGAACTGGTGAAAAAACTGCAAAGCCCTGTGGGAGACCTCAATAGCAATTTTTTTTATGTCAAACTCCTGGGGTTTTCTAATTCCCCCAGTATTGCCCCTGCTAGAATCACAGCCTACAGCAGCACTGGAAACCATGTCTCAGTCACTGTCTGTCCAGGTGGCTGGAAGCCAGCCAGGTCCATCAATCTGTACAGCATGGGGGGTCCTTCTGGATGAAAGGTACATGAGGAATGCACAGAATTACTGACTTTTTAATCTGTTTACTGTATCTTGATCTGTCACAAGGATCAAATGCTCTAACTATGGTTGGACAAAGTTCTTTGGGTGAATCTGATATCTTTTATTAGACCAACTTAAATAGTTGGAAAACAATTATTAAGCAAGCTTTTGGGTTCAAAAACCCTTTGTCAGGCTAAGGAAGTTTCAGCAGTAGTGTGAAACTTAGCCCTTAGCCTGACAAAGGGGTTTTGGACCCGAAAGCTTGCTTAATAATTGTTTTCCAACTATTTAAGTTGGTCTAATAAAAGATATCAGATTCACCCAAAGAACCTTGTCTGCCTATGTCCTTAGACCAGCACGGCTACAACCTACACCCCTCTAACTATGGTTGGCGATTTCAGCTGTTTGCTGAAATATGGGCAGGCAGGGTATATTTTCTCCGTGACCTCAGTGGTTTTCCTTGTCCCTTTCTGGGGCACTGTGTAGGGTTGGTGGGTGTATTGGGAGGCAGAGGGGGTGGAGGGTGTTATTCCCTTTCTCCTCTATCCTGAGGTAAGAAAGGGCACTCTGTAATGCCTGGGTGCTGTGCTCTCTGCCCTGCCTCCATCCAGTGCTTTCAGATACCCTTCTGCTTAGTTGTGCTCATGGTCTAATCAGGTCCTCACTGCTCTGCTGGGCTGGATGTGGCTTGCAAATCCTTGGGGCAATGGGAATAGGCAGTTGGCTGCTCTGTTTTCAGCTTCATTTAATCTCCTTTTAAATCCTTTTGTGAGACTTTTAACAGCAGCCTGAGGTGCTGACTGAGCCCAGGCAGAGAGTAACTCACACAGAGGGAGCCAATATTGTGCCAAGCAGCCAGTGCCCAAATAATTCAGCCCATAGGATGGCTTTTATCTGTGATTCTTAAGCATGTGCTTATTTCTAGCAGACACACTTGTCACCTTGTCAAAGAGTTAGATCCAGGTTTGTTGTTAAATTACTGCTGAGGCCTCATCTAGACTGTTTCCAGTTTTGGATCCTGCATTTCAAGAAAGATGTAGACAGATTAGAATGAGTGCAGTGGGCAGAGACAAAAATCATTGGAGGCCAGGTGATTTATGCTTCTGCTGGGCTTTAAACCCAGAGGTTCCTGGTTACAGGGTCTTGTCCCTCTGCTCAGGGTCAAGCCAATCACCATATTTGGGATCAGGAAGGAATTTTATCCCATGGCCAGATTGGTACAGACTATGGGGGGGTTTTGCATTCCTCTGTCAATGGGCAGTGTGGGTCTCTTCCTTGGGTCTCTCAAGCATATTTTAACAACTTTGCAGCAGGAAGACATTGGGTGTCAAGATCCCCCTGCTTTACCGTGGCAGATTAGAGTGTCTTAGAGTCTTGTAATTAGTCTTGTGCTTGTGTCAGTGTTAACTATGTAGGTTTGCCAATAGGTTAGGCAATGGATTTGCATAGA
>NW_017728992.1:162827012-162830582 GCF_001723915.1 Gavialis gangeticus | reverse complement strand
TCCCCCTGCTTGACCGTGGCAGATTAGAGTGTCTTAGAGTCTTGTAATTAGTCTTGTGCTTGTGTCAGTGTTAACTATGTAGGTTTGCCAATAGGTTAGGCAATGGATTTGCATAGAATGGTTTGGGTAGAGATGACCCTGCCTCAGGCATGGGGTTGGACTAGATGACTTCTAGAGATTTCTTCCAGACCTACTTCTCTATGATTCTATGAAAAAGGCTGAAAGAACTAGGGGTATTCAGTTTGGAGAAGAGAAGACTGAAGCAGGATTATAGAGAGGATGGAGATAGACTTTCCCCTGTGGCTGTACAGGACCGGACTAGGAACAGTGGTCTGAAACAGCAGCAGAGGAAATTTAGGTAGGAGATTAAGAGGACCTGTCTAACTATGAGAGTGGTCAAGCAGTGGCTACCTAAAGAAGTTGTGGAATTTCTATTCCTGGAAATTTTCAAGACCAGTTTAGATGGACACTTGAATGGAATAGTTTAGATAGGGATGATCCTTTCTGGAGCAGGGGACTATACTAGGTGACTTTGTAAGGTCCCTTCCAATGCTACTTTCCCACAATCCTATGAACAAGACTATTTTACACAAAATTTCCCAGCCATTCATATTATACTCAGTCTTTTAACTTTTCATTGGTTGAATCCCATCTCAGCTTTGCCATTATCTTGCCCAAGAATTATGTCAGGCTATAAATTCCCCCTGGTCATCCAACGGGGTTGTTTCTGAATGTAACCCAACCCAACATTATTCCAGTCCCCCAGCATTTCCTCAGGAAACTGAGTTTGACAAAACATGAAAAGCAGTGAGCCTGAAGCCTTCTGAGCCAATGCTTTTTGGACTCTTAGGTTGAAGTGTTCTGTGCTGGATTACTTTAAAAAGTACTATGCTTGGCTTCTGCTTTCAGGTGACAACAATTCAGCCTGCCCTGAAGCAAAAAACCCAAAAGGGATGTAGCTGCAGATCTCAGAGTGAGGCAGCAGAGATGGTGACTTCTGAGGAAACCTAGGCTCCTTTCAGAGCCATATGATTGACAAGCCACTATGGCAAAAGAGTCTTTCCTTTACTTGTGAGAATTCATAATATGGAGGCAAGATCTCCCTGGCTGAATGAAGAGCCAGAACCTCAGCCACAGTCTAATGCAAAGAGCCTCATAAGACTTCCAGTTTTGCCAGTCCCAGGCATTCAAAACCCATGAGCTCAGCTCCAAACCTTTTACTAGATTTGTCTGATGCAAGTAACATAATTTTTAACAGTACATTTTAGATCCTTACCATTTGCTTTCTGGTTTCTGAACCAATCAGTTGCACTTTGTCATGTTTTCCAGGTTCTCCCTCCAGTCAAGAAGATTTGAAACTTGTTTGTTTTTTTAACTACATTTTCATGCGTGCAACGTGCCACCAAATAAGATATTCATCTTGTTTTTGAAAGGCAGAATGAAAAAAAAGAACTTTCCTTGAAAATACTGATAAGTATCAGTAAGTAGCTATAACTAAATAACAGCAACTGGAGAGCCCTGCATGCTTATTGTGCTGCTGCCTATGCAGGGTTACTTTTTATGTCCCCCAGCAGAGGTATACACTGCAGAAACTGTGATTACTGCATTTCCTCTTATAATAAGCACCACAATTACCAACAATTTTTAAAGGGTGTGTCATGGGATTTCTTTTTTTAATGTGGGAGAGTTGATGGTAGCTTTACTAAGAGGTTAAACTACGGATTTGTATAGGATGGTCTGGATATGGATGACAGTTTGGCAGGAGGTTCGATTGGATGACCTATTGAGGTCCCTTCTGGCCCTACTTCCTATGATTTTCAAATCAGTCCCTTGACTGGCAGTTGGGGCCTGAAAGAAAACACTGGAGATCATGAGAGACTTGGGATGAAATTGAAAGTTGACAATACTGCATGCAAGTGATAGCTCTGGTCCATTATGGGGACCACAGCACCATGGCCATTCTTCTGTAGAATCCTGTGATATTTTTGTGCTCTAGCAGCGCTTCTGTGCTAGGTACCTCATTCTGTTTTGAAAGTGAAGTTTACATATAGAGTCAGTGTGGAGTAGCTAATGTGAGCTAAATTCACACCAGCTCCTGTGCAGTAACATTCTACATATATACAAGCCTGTTGGTCACAGTGGATACAGCCACACCTTAAAAACCATTTTCCCCCAGTGCACACAAATACTGGGGCTGGAACTGCTTGGCTGTTCAGACATGTTGTCATCTTACCCAGCTCTCCAGTCTTCCATAGACTTTTCAGGGAGAGAGAAGGTGTATGACCCCCATTTGAGAATGCAGAAGAGGACCCCAGTGGCTAGAGCAGAAGTTCCACATAAACCTGTTGAAGTGATCAGAAACTGGTTTAAACCTGCAACAGAACAGAAGGTCAGTACATGTAAACCAGTTTAAAAATGGCTGAAACTGGTTTAAGATAAACCTGGTTGAATGTAGTATCAGACTTAATTGATTTGGGTCAAAATAGTCTATGAAACTTCTGTCCCAGGCCCCCTTCCTGGTTCATGTTAAATCACAGTCCCCCAGCATGCTTTCCAGCCCTGGGCTGGACTGGGCAGTGCTGTCTGCTCCTGAGAGCAGGTCTGGCCCCACCCCTTTGCCCCCTAGCTAGAGCAGTGAGGGCTGACTGACAAGCAGGTGGGGGGGGCAAGCCTGGCTGGGGATGCAGCCCAGTCTACGGGGGGGCAGGGCAGGTACTGCTTCCCCCTGGCAAACCCCACCTGGGGTCTGGGGCCAGGGAGGGGGTTAAACACTCCTTCCCCAACTCAAACTTATTGTTGGTGGCAACTGTGGACTAAAAATCCCAGAGGCACCTGGAAGCAGGAAGAGGAAGTGATGACCAACCCTGCAGAGTTCTGCTGTTGTAATTATGGACTACACATCCCAGAGACCTCAGGGGCAACAGAAAAAGGAAGTGAAAAAAGCTAGGGCTCTGTGCCATAGTGCTACCTGGCTTCTGGCCTGAGCCACTGCAGGCATGTAGGTGCATTTCCTGTATCAAAGTTAAATGTCTATTCACTTCTGTTTCAGTTTAATCTCTGCAGCTTAGACTAACCTGAAAAATCTGAATTGATTCAGCCTCAGGCTTTTTGATTGTCTATATCTAGCCAGTGTGTGCAGGGGCGGAGGAAGGTGGAGGGGGGGAGGTGTTTCCCACAGGTTACTCTATCTGTGGTTACCCAGGGACAAGTGGAGCTGTGCTGCCCCTGCCTCTGCCCTCTGCACCAACTGGGGAATTCAAGAAAAAAGGAAAGCAGTTCTTCCCCTTCTCTGCCCCTTAAAGGCCTTATATGCCAACTGCCCATTGATAGCCTACCATCTTCCTTGGCAGGGGAGATCATGGACTGTCAAACATTGGGGCTCCTTTAAGGGCATGGCTAACCCAAAGAGCAACCCTCTAGTGTCTTCTGGCTGGAAAGCTCACCTGTATACCTGTCTAACCACTGGGCTGGAACACGTACCTGACTCCTGACCTATTTCTGCAACATTAAGAATTACTGTTAAATTCTTAGTGTTAGCAATGAATGCCTGTCCATACTCAGAGTCACAGC
>NW_017728992.1:162822724-162827001 GCF_001723915.1 Gavialis gangeticus | reverse complement strand
TGTTAGCAATGAATGCCTGTCCATACTCAGAGTCACAGCACTTTAGTGTCCAAAAGGTGATCAATTTGCCTGGAATGCTAGGGCACTGTGTGTATGGATACCTCTGAACCACAACAGTTGTGAACCAGTTCCCATTCAGCGACATTTGGGCATAGCACAGTTGTTATGTCTGTCCACACCCTGAACATGTCACCAGTATAAAGAGCTAAGGGGAGTTATTCATCCAAAAGAAAGTCCTCAGACACCTGGCTAGGAAGTGATAAACAGTTCTTTTGAGTACTTGAGTTTCATGATCCTGTGTATCATAGAAAATGATAGTGAAGTGCATTCTGACCTGCATGCTTTCTGTAAAAAAGGGATATCCCATTCATTTTTATATATGTCCAGAAAAAGAGAGAGAGACAGAGAGAGAGAGAGACTAGGTCTACCTGCATGGGAAAACTTTCCATTCAAATAATGCTGGTATAATTATTCTGCTATAATATATTCTGGGCAAACATGGAATTAGTAATATGAATGAAAATGGACAGCGAGTGTTAGAACTTTGTGCAAGTCAAAATCTGTGCATTACCTACTTCACTTGGAAAAAAATAACAAGAAAGACATCATGGAAACTTCCAAGATCAGGGCACTGGCACCAAATAGGTCTAGTACTGACCAGCAGTAACCACCTGAAAAAATCCTGTATATGAGGTCCTATCACAATGCTGACTATGACACTGCCTTGCCTTAGTCTGCTGTAAAGTCAGAATCAGAGTTTGAGCACTAAGCCCTCCAGTTGTCTGTCATTTGGGGCATTTGTAGATGTGCTCTTGTGCGGGGAGGGGGTACACTTTAATTAGAGCGGCTCTAAGAGCCACTTTTCAGCATGGGGACACATGACACTGGAGTCTGGTGGAGCATGGTAATTACCACAGTCCAGCAGACTCAATGAATCAGGTCTACTCCAATGCACTGTAATTACAGCGCGTCGAAGCAGCCTCTCTGCATGTGTACAGGTGCCTTTAAAGGCCCACTTACAAAACAAAATCCAAAATCAAATCTAGGCTCGGTAATTCTTTTCACTTGTTATTCCCTCAGATTCTGACACCATCCCAGAGTCATTAAAATGGTGGAATGATGTGTCCCCTCTACTTAACTCTCATGGCTCTATTTTGCTTTGAGCCACTTCCTGTGTAGCCTGACTTCTATGCTTCCTTCTGATCTCTGTGTTGAGCACCTTACAGACTTAATTTGCTTCCCCCTAATCAGAAGAAAACACCTCTTCCTCAGTCACAGTTAATCAGTAGATCCTTGCACCTGGAGAACCTCCCTGTGACTCCTGTTTCCTGCAGGCTGTCTGTCCCTCTTCAGATATCTCTACATAGCCATATTACAGCCATGTGAGACTCCCACCCATCTCTCTCATGACCACACAACCTCTCTCACGGTATCTGATGAATTGAAGTTGGGTTCATGAAAGATTGTGCTCTATTAGTCTATATCGTATTTAGTTGGTCTATAAAGGTGCATTTCTACCCTGCTTTCTACATGTCCCATAGTACTTTTGTTCCATGAAGAAAAATAATTCACCTCACGTGGGTGCATTGAGGTTACATTCATTCATACTTGTAAAGTACCTAACACATAATAGTGCTGGCTGCTCTGGAAGTGTCAATACTTGCAAAAGCGAACAAAAATTGTACCAGTAAAGACAATAGCACTGAGGACTAGACAGATGTTATATGACCTTTATCTCAGAAATAGAAATTTATTCCTGCTTGATTGGAAGGAAATTGAAGTTACATTTGTATTACACTCTTCTGTCTTTAAATAAATTGAATGACTTTACACAGTTTATCAAGAAGTGCACCTGTAATATGCCATGTAGATTGGGCAAAATGCTTGTGAAGATCTCTGCCTTGCCAGAGATGGATCAGCCACTAGTACCCTTATTCTCAGATAATCCCTCTCAATGCTTGTCCACCATGCCTTTGATGTTCAAAGATGCAAAGAAAGAGGGGAAAAAGAAAGGGAGGTGAGATCTTCAGTTATCCTTAGCATTGGGGATAGTAACAAGGGTTTTCTTCACAGGGCTCCACCGCCCCTACACCCTGTTGTTACTACACCAGTACCGGCAAAGCCTGTGACCTTTTTCAACCTTGCCTTCCACCAGGCAAAATATGGTAATTGATAGCAGACCCATTACTCTGATCTCTTGTAAGCTAAGAGTGACCACTAGGGCCTATCTCATGCAGTTCATAACACCTTTATTCCTTTACTCAATACATTGGTTGTCACTGGATCTCTTTATAATAACTTCTATTGTCCCTATTTTTCCCCCAGTCTGGGTACAGTCCCACTGGATGTTAGTTCCTTTCTTTATCTTCTGTCAAGTTAATTCATATTTAACTCCATCCTCTCCCAGGACCTATTAATTCCCCAGCGGTGTACATTAATTCATGTCTATGTACAGCCCACCCCTCTTCAAGCAAAGTAGTATGTTTCCTATTACGTCAATCAACAAGTCCCTTGACCCCTTGTTGGTCACTGTGCTTTTATTCTCTTCCTGCTCTCTGGGTCTCATTCAATAATTCAATGGCTCTTAATTAATTAGTTCCAGTCCCCTTTTGCTTGGGGCTGCCCAGTCTACAAGCCAGCTACTCAGTCACTATTGCAATCCTGCCTCTAGTCAGATTAAATCTATTTGGACTCTTCTACTAATTGGCCTAACTAAGAAAGTGTCTTTTTTCCTCTGGGGTTTCTACTCCCATAATTCCATTCATCCTCTTTCCCTTTAGGGAGGACCCCAGGGTAAACTTAACCAGCGGAAGTAGCTCCTTCGCCCTAGCTGAAGATTCCCATGCCATCTCTCCATCAAAGGTACTTGCTCCCCCTTCTCTTTTGTTGAAGGTCTGGCTCCTGATTATCATACCGGCTCCTCTGGTTAATGCCCATGCCTCTGCATAGCACACACAAGCTACAGCTCACTTGTGCTTCCCTTCTCTGGGGAATCATCCTGTCAGTGGACACAGCTTTAGTTTCTGGTCTGGCCATCCCAGGCCAATGGGAGCATGCCTCAGGGTTCCACATGCTCCCTGTCCCCATGCCAGGCATTCAGGTAACCAAGTTCATCCTGGACGCTGGCGGCGTGTTTCTTTCCATTGTTCTACTGTCCTTGTGTTCGCAGGTAAATACCCCCATGTTTAGGTCCGGGGAAGCACTCCGGACCATAGCAAGGCCCAGATTTGTTGCCTTGTTACAATGTTCATTTTAATTGCCCAAAGTTTATTCAGCCATGTTAATGCCAGTATTTCCATTTGTTTAAATCAGACGTAGAATCTGTCATTTCTTTCCAGGTATACAAAACCTTGTTCCGCTAATTGAAAAAGAGCTGAACCAGCTCATTGAATTTGAGCATTTAAATCACAGTATTTGATTTAACAAAATTAATCTTGGACCCTGAGAACTTGAGAATAGCAAACAAAGCTGTATTGAATTTAGTAGGCTCAGGGTTATAAAGGACAGCTGCAGCATACAAATTAGCTTAATTATTAATTAGCTTGACAATGGTGGTTTTAACTTGATTAGTTTCTACTACAAAGAATGCAATAAGTGATATTTTTTTCTTTAGTACAAATGTAGTTTTCCCTTGTGCAGACTAAACTACTAAATCATTCCCTTTAAAGACTCCCTTTGAGTGCAGATTTCTAAAGGCCTGGTATGTTATGGTTTAATGATTTTTTTAAAATCCTTCCTAATATGTTGCATTCAGCATTTGGACATTTTAAAAACACCCCTTTTTGAAGTTTATTATTGAAGATCCAATATTGACCCAAATGTATCATTAAATAGAACTTTATCCAGAGGATGACAAATTAACTTCCTGATTGGCCATATACAGTGGTCAAGGCCAGATAACTTTATCTGTTATTACTTCTGGATTTCTAGATTTTTGTTTATTTCAGTTGAAAAAGTTTTATTTGTTTCATATAAAACATGAGGACAGAGAGAAATAATATATGCAAAGGAAAAACTGTAAAGAAGGATAAAGGCATTCTTATAAGCTGGTCTATTCAGGGGATGAGCACTGAGTCTGGTCTTGTGCTCATCCAGACACAGATAAGGAACACTTTAGAGGAAAATTGTAATTCCTTATGAATTGCTTTTTAATGGAAAGAGGGAAGATACAAAAGCAATTAATAAATAACTATAGTTAAATATCTAGAATGTAGTAGAAGACAGAGCAGACTGGAGGACTCCTGCAATTTGGATGGTTTGTGTGCCCAGAAAAAGGG
>NW_017728992.1:162822057-162822713 GCF_001723915.1 Gavialis gangeticus | reverse complement strand
CTCCTGCAATTTGGATGGTTTGTGTGCCCAGAAAAAGGGGAATTAAAGTTGTTACAATTAAAAGGAAACCTTTCTTTTATTATGGTACAGAATACTTAGCTAACTACCATAGAAAAGTAAGTTGGTATTGTGAAAATTCTTACTTTTAATAGCATTTACTATAGTAAACATGAGGGATGTAAGCTTGTATTTACGTTAAGCTTGCACTTGTAAGGCTCATGTAGGCAAGATTTGGGTAATTTGTTACAGTAATTCTGTGATATAGGTATACATGCCCCCCTCAGCTTGAAACATTGGCTCATAGACCTTCCAGTGAATGGAAATGCCAGATTTGTGTGTCTGCCATTCTCAAGGTTTTTCTTAGTGCCAACCAAGATGGCATCACTTTTAATAGCATTTACTATAGTAAGCATGAGGGGTGTGCGAAGCTGGTCCAATTCAATTTGGATTCAGATTTCTTGATTGGGATCAATGTCTTTGATTCAGTTCAGCCGAATTTGAATCTGAAGGTTCGATGCTGAGTCCAAGAGTCAGCGATTCGGGCATAGACATAGCTTTAAAGGTTTTTTCTATGTACCTTGAGGTACCAGTGCAGCTCATGAATGCTGTGATGCTGGGGCAGATGGAACATCCCACAAGAACACGGGGGGGGGGGG
>NW_017728992.1:162820572-162821868 GCF_001723915.1 Gavialis gangeticus | reverse complement strand
GGGGGGGGGGGGGGCACCACCCACGTGCTCAGCGGCGAACCCAGAAGTAGACTGGAAGCGCTTCTGGTCCACTTCCGGGTCTGCCGGGGAGTGTGCTGGGGGCCCTCAATGCACTCTCCCTGGCTCAGCGATCAGCCATGGGGGACCCTGGCTGCCCCACCACACCCAGGAGGCACCAGTCTCCAAGCCAGGAGGGTGCGGGGGGAGGAGGGCCCAGAGTGCTCTCCAGCAGACCCAGAAGTGGACTGGAAGTGCTTCTGCTCCAGTTCTGGGTCTGTTGCCAAGTACACTGGGCAGCCCCTGTGCTCCTGTGGGACACTCCATGTGCCCCCTGCCTCCACCATTGGAAAGCATGTTCTTGGCTGGAAAAGCTGCATGTCTGCATGCCTGGAGATGCTGTGCATGCCATGCACCTTCCAAGACTCCTGCCACTTGTCTGGCCACAAGGAAGGGTAAAAATCTTTATTTCTACATTCTGCCTTCCAAAAATGAGGTGTGCATTTTATTTGGGGGGGGGGTGTTCTATGTGAGCAAATATACTTTAAATGGATTAATAGGCAAGATTATATTCTTGATACTTTGAT
This sequence comes from Gavialis gangeticus, assembly GCF_001723915.1. Lineage (NCBI taxonomy): Eukaryota > Metazoa > Chordata > Crocodylia > Gavialidae > Gavialis > Gavialis gangeticus. Next base: position 162,821,284 of record NW_017728992.1, on the reverse strand, counting down.
GCCATGTTGGTTGGCACTAAGAAAAGGTACCCAGGGGCACCTATACATGTGCTGAATGTGTGCTCTGATGCATGCTAATTAGTATGTGTGGAAGCAGATGCAATTAATTGAGTCTGCTGGAGCGTGCAAATTAGTGTGCCCCAGCAGCCTCTACATCATGTCTATTCCGCATCCCTATGCTCCCAAATGGTGGTGAGGGCACTGGAACTAACATTCCTGTGGGCAGTTGCCACTCACCACCCTGCCGCTGGCCATGATCACCCCTGGCCACTGCTGATGCTGTCGGTGGCGCCTGTGGGTGGCTGCCAGCCCCTGGTTCAGATGGTCTGTTACAGAGTTTGAGGTATGCTGCTGGGAGTCCCACATATACAAACATAGGACAGCTAGCTCCAGGAACTATTTTTTTGTCAAGCTCCCACACTGTTTGTTTTACTTCTTATCATTTTAAAGTTGCCACTTTTCATGGCTTGACAAATAATATCCATGGTTTAGTAATATCCAATGGTCTTGCTAGCCTTAATGTAGTAGTCCTTTCTGAGAGTAACCCCCCTCATTAAAAAAACAAAACAAACCCTCTGGGACACAGTGTTTATGATATGTCCCTTAGGAAATACCTCACATTCTTCAATGGAAGGAGACGAAACTCTTTCCTTGCCTTCCCAATTTCCTTTCTGCAAAATAAGAAGTGATTTGAGATGTTACAAACTCCAGA
>NW_017728992.1:162810145-162820424 GCF_001723915.1 Gavialis gangeticus | reverse complement strand
TCCCAATTTCCTTTCTGCAAAATAAGCAGTGATTTGAGATGTTACAAACTCCAGCCACAGCCTCTGAGCTCAGACTGTGTACCACAGACTCCTGTCACCAGGGACTGTGAGACCAGCAGGGAAAACAAATCAGGATATGTACAGGGAAAATGGACAGGTCAGGGGATGCTTATACCCAGGCTGCCAAGTTGCATGACCCACTGTTTGGAGGAGACATCCCACAGTGCAGTGGAGCTGAGAGAGTTGCAGCACCAGGATAGGAAGTTATTGCACATGGTCCTGGACCACTGCTGGTCACCCCATAGAATCTGTCCCCCCAAGTGGGTCCAGATTAGTCCCAAAGGGATGCAGGAGTACTCAGAATGGGCAGGAGAATACAGCGTACCAACTCACTGGGCCAGGTGGTTGCTGGGGGACTTCTGATAACTGAGCCTGGTGGCTCCGGCTTCTCTGCCTCCTGACTGGGAGACCTGGGATAGGGCTGTTCCAATCTCCATGGCCCTACTCATGGCCCAGGTCCCACTGCAGGGGAACAGCATAGCCTTAACAGGAATAGGCAGCCCTCTGGCTTGGGCTGGCTGCTTGACACGAGCCCCAGGCATCACCGAGGGCTGCGGGTCTGTGGTCCTTGAAGGGAGAAACATGGCCTTGGGGGTCAAGGGGCCAGGGGTCCTGTGTTGGAGAGCCAGCAATCTTCAGCCTGCTGCAGCAATGTCTCCTGGCCTTCAGCTCTCTCAGACAGACATTGGGTCAGGGATCATGCAGCTGTCCTGCTCCTACATAGAGAAGTTCCTGCTCTTGACTCCCAACCCCTAAAAGTATGGTGCCAAGTCAAAAGCCTCCTACCCCATGCCTCCACCTCCAAGGTCTCATGTTTGTTGAGTTCAGGCCCTGCAGTATTCCCCCTGACCCAAACCCCCTTCTAAGTTTTGTCATCCCGTTCTCAACCCTCCTTCCCCCCAGCCACTGCCAAAGGTTTGCTGTTTTGTATTAATTGGGAGGCTGAAACATGGAAAATGTTCAACAGGTTTCCTTTATTAAGCACAAGAAAAGTTTGGCAACTGCAGCATTTTAAACTGAAGCACATCTCTTCCTTGTGCCACATTCCCCTGTACCCTGGTGTGTGCCTTGGGGGAGGGTTAGGGAAGAAGAGGGGAAGGTGGACAGTGCCGGGGTGTATCTGTTTCTCCTATCTAGATTTTGCCAGAGTTCAGTGGATAAAAATATGTTTCCATTTTTCCATCTCCTACAATAAGTCAGTCTGCTGTATGTAAGAAAACTCTTACCAGACAGAAAAGTTTTCAGAAACAAAATTCATTAGCAAATATCCTTGTTGAAATGGGAGTGAAGTTGATATACAAGATCTAAATCAAGGAATGCATTAAGTTTTTCTTTGTTTTGATTACTTGATTCTGAATTTAGGAACTTTACATTACGCATTGAGATCTAATTAAGAGAAGAAGAGAGATCTCTCTCAAATACTTTTAATCCATCAGTCTTACCATTATGTTCTCTGATCATTTTAGTTTTTGCAAGTTAGTCAGGTCTGTGCAGTTAGGTTTTGATGAAAAAAGTTGATTCATGATATGCGCTTTGCTATGAGTCAGAACTGAATGAGCCTCCATATGTGATTAGTGGGTTTTTTACTGCTGTTTTCTGGGAAGAGATGTAATTCTGAGGCCTTGAACTTTCATGGCCTCTGAACAACTTATGATATAACTTGTAAAAACAGGGTTGTTTAATCTTGATGTCTTGCCCTAGTTTGGTTGAGTATATTTACTCCACCTAAATCAACCTTCCAGTTCATTATGCTAAAATTGGTGTTGTTGTGCAGGTAGGATGTGGGACCTGCTCAGCAAATTTCAGGAATAAATCCCAAAATATCTTATCCCTTACAAGAGGTAGCTGCATTTTATGGATGAGCACACTTGTGTACCACGTCTCTCTTAAATACCTCAACAGGGGATTCATTTTGAAGGTGCTTTAAGATTTTCTGAAGTATGATGTAGCATTGTCTGTTGAGGTCACAATTTCTGTCAAAAATAGGATAAGAAGAAAATAATTATTTTTTTCTCTATAACTGTCTTGAGCTTGTGAGTGGCTGTTGAGGCTTTCCCATTGTACCTGAATGATTCTTTATATTTCACATATTGCCAGTATATATTTATTTTTCAGGTGTTTATTTTGGAAAGACTTCTATTTACATTTCTTTCTTTATATGAAGCACACACATGGTGTTATTTGCTTTGCCAGGACTTAACATTCCTCCTCCTTCCCCCATAGTGCTTTCACTTCTATAGAAATGTATTTTATGCCTTGACAATTGAAATACTCCTTTTCAGTTCCAGGTTAGCTTTGGCCAGCTCTTGTTCTGTTTATTTAAGCAGTTTAGACACAGCAGTTTCACACAGGAGAATGCTTTCATCTATACAGTGGCTAAAACCAATCTTTTTAAACACAGCTATTAGCTCCTGTCTCCATCGTTATGTATCTCCTTCAGCTGATCCATGCCAGAGGAGGGCAGATGTTATGTCCTTTACATTTGAAACTCTGAACTGTACTCACTCAGATAAACCTTTCTTTTCCTTCTTGTTATATGACTTTTATGGTGACCTGAGGTCAACTGGGATACTCCCACGATATTTGAGCCCTGAATGATTTTTTTCTTTACTTCATGCAGTGCTGGTGGAAAAGCAGCCAAATCAGATACTCCTAGGTGTTCAGCCTCTACAGTTAAGCAGATGGGACTTAATTGTCTCTTCAGAAGAGATGAGGCAGCTGAACGCTCCACAGTATGTTGCTCTATTTCTGCCAGTTAGTAGAACAATCTCTTTGTGCCACATATCATCTGTGTTTTGATTTATAACATGTCTCTCATCAAGAAAACATAGGTGACATTTTCCAGGAAATAATATTTATTTTAATTTTATGGATGATCTCTTTATCTTTCTCTTTGTGACAATTCTCTTTGGCTGCACTCAACTCTGGGGAGGGTGGGGTGTAGATATACCTATTTACAAATACTTATTTATGTCATACAAATGTATGATTTACCTACTTTCATGTGTATGTATGTAACCCCCACCCTTGGGTTGCAAGGGGTTAAGCAGAGAGGAGGGGGCCACTCCCAGCCTAGGAAAACCAGACCCAGGGAGCTGGATTCAACTATGGGCCCCAGGACTGAAAGTGGGAAAGAGGAGCTGCAAAGTGGGAGTCATTTTGCCCAGAGCCAACATGGTTAGAGTATGGGAAAGGCCTTTCTCCCTGATATGCTCCCACAACCATTGAAAGAATTGTCCTGGAGATCGTGGAGGAGCCTGGTCTGAGCGCAGCCAAGAGAAGGATCTTCCACACAGAGGAGACCCCAGCAGGGAGAGAAACTGATTGCTGATTGCAGAGTGAGTTGCACTTAAAAGGTCAGAGAAAGTAGTACCATCCATGTGACTGGGAAGTGGTGAAAGTCCTTGTGCCATCTGGGACAACCTAGGCTGTGCACAAGGTGAGGATTCGCACCCCAGAGCGTCCTTGTGAGACTGCTGGGGTTGGGATTTTAAGTTGCACATTGAGAAAGGTAATTTTGTCATCAGGTTTCCATGCAGGGTTTTGTGGGTTATATTACAGATTGCTTTCTAATGCCTATGGGCATAAAGAAATCAGACCTGTTTGCACCTTCTTGTAAAACTGAGGTATTGTCGTAAACACTTGAGTCATCACAGCCACACACCTGGGCCCCTTTGTGAGAGGAGCCCCATGTACAAAGCACCAATCATCACATTGCCATATCCAGCAATATTGACAGCAGTCCAACTTTTTCTAGATGGCACAGAAATTGCTCCAGACTGTTGGATGGAATAAGCCTTGGGAGCAGGTCTGAACATGGTCTTCCTTCCATCCTAGAAGAACTGTGCACTCAGTTCTGCATGGGGAGCTGCAGCCCCAGGTCCACCTGGCTCTGCACCAGTTTTTACCTTCCTTTGTGTCTGTTCCAACTGACCTTCTGTATTTGGTAAAGAGATGAGTAACCCGAACTGCTGGTACCCTCAGGGAAAGGGCTGAGGTTTCTGCTGCTGCCTTCTCAGGGGAGAAGAGGGACACTGGAAAATGAAATGCCTGGGAAGAATGACTGAAGGGTGTGTGTGTATGTGTGTGTGAGAGAGAAACCAAGAGATTTTCTGTGAAGGTCCCTTGGGTTGGTGGAGCTTAAAATAGACCAAGAAAATGTATGGCCAGTGGCTGAAGGGTGGTGGGGTGAGTGAGTAAGTACTGTAATGAAATGAAAGCGGGAAGGCTTCACTGGCTTCTCCCTCTGTCTTTCTACCCTGCTCTGTTAACCCTGTTGGTTTGGTGCCATTTTGTGCTTATTTGTTTAAATGTCTGTTGAGTTTGGATTTAATGCTGTTGGCAGGTAGGCTGCACTGAAGCAAATTTGTTCAGGACTGAAAGAGTTAATGAATACTCGTAACACCACATTTCCCCTATGAGAAAACTGAGACACAGAGAGCCACCCCAGCTGTGGGGAAACTCATACTGACTTCACCAGAGCTATGCTGGCATACTTTCTCCTGTGAGGCTGATGCCTAGAAATCCAAAAGGCAATTAAAGTGAGACTTCAATATGTGTTAGGTACCTTAATCCAAAATTTACACCATGAAAACCCCTGGTTAGCTACTGCCACATGTTCAAAGTGCCTGAAGTTCACAGGTACTTACATCTCATAATATTAAAGATCCCTGCTTGCTTAGCTCACAAGTAAGTTTATGAGCTTGTGAACAGGTTATCTTTCACAGAAGAGAGGGTAAGCCTTTATCACCCATCAACTGCCTTTATGGGGAGACTCTGGTTTAAGTTTCAGCCACTTTCAAACTGGTTTATGTGCATTCAGTGTCTGTTCTGTTACAGGTTTAAACAAGTTTCTGATCACCTAAACCAGTTTATGTGTAAGTCTGTCCCTAGCCCCTGACAACTCACTGCTGGATGGTTAATTAGGGAGCCACCACACTTCCTGCCTCTTCCCCCCTTGAAGGTGAGGAGGGGAAGTGGAGGACTATGGGATAGTGGTGGGCAGGATTACCTATCTACTTATCAAATTGGTCATGGAAAACCTTCCCACAACAAAGAAGTGGTAACGTTTTTGTTGCTGACCCTCCATATTTGGCCCAGATCAGCGTTTTTTTCCCCAGCAGGACAAAAACCTTGTATATGTGGCCACCGTCTTTTTAGTGCAACAAAAAGCTGGTGGCCACAAGGCAAAGTAACATCTCTTTAAGCCCTCAGTGTTGCAATGCCTCTGTCCCTTTGAGCAGCTGTGTCCTGGCAGGGATAGAACTCAAGCATATTCCACCCACCTACTTCGCCTCACCCATGTCAAACCAGAAATGTGGTGCTGAAGCTGCTTCGGGAGTGTCCCTCCATGGTAACTCTTGAGATCTCAGTCTCCAGTGTGCTTGAGGATGGCTGTTGGGTAATTGTGGGACAGGGTTTGCCAGTGCATTCTGAGTTTGACATGTGCAAGTGGGGGTGGGGAGGCAGAATGTGCTTGGGATCATCCCTGCTGGGGTATAATGGGAACACAATGTAGACACCCCCTTTGAGGATATGGGCCTAAGTGCTTTGCTCAAGGTGATGCATCAGGTCTGTGACAGACCTGGAATTAGAACTGTGGTTTCTCTAGCAAGATTCCACTGGCAGGACAATGGTGATATTGTTACTGGTATGACCCTATGAACAGAATCTGTCCTTGTTATATTGTTACATTTCAGAATAATAGTGTATTCCAGCAGTGCCACAGCTGCAGTTCTGAATGGCCTTGTTATCGCTGTCCCCACAGTGTGCTCACAATAAACAGAAATAGCATTATAGCTGCATGGAAAAAAACCACAAACCCTGCTCAGAGATCTATTAAACTGCAAAACTGATTTACTCAAAAATTCTCCACACTGTACTTGGTAACCAAAATATTTCTATTTTGATGTAGCAAGAAGCATTTTTGTTGACAGAGCACACTGAAACTATCTAATTTGATGTTGCAGTTCAGCTTAGGAAGGAAACAGGCAGAGATCTTCATATTTGCATTCATCTCTCTCCTGACCTTATCTGTTTAGATGATTTAAATAACTACAGTGAAGCTCATGTCTAAGAGATGAGTGAGCAGCAACATCAGCATCTGAAAACTATACAGTAAGGCAGAAAATAAAGATTAGATGGCTATTCAAGAGGGAAGCAAGATGTTTTTACATAGAATTGTGTACATTATATTCATTCAATACTTTATTTTTCCAAGGTGCCCATAGGTTTTGTTTTCTAACAGGCAAAGACCCCACTAGGATCTTTGCATTAGTGCTTGAAGTACAGGTATGTCTAAAATAGGCCCACAGATGCTCTTGCTTTGTTTTTGCAGAATGAAGACAAACCCAGGTGGCTACACAAATTAACTTAAATAAACAATTTCTAGTCATTTTCAAAGGGTAAAAAAAATACAGCTGTATTTAATGCCGGAAAACTTTGATGCTTGATTTGAAAACAGTTACGTCTTTTGAAGTACAGAAGTCCAAGTCAAATCAAGTTTTATAATATATATATATATATGCAAAATAACTGTAGTGCTTTGCTCCTGCTATTGATCTATCTATATGCTGTTGTTTGGGGACCCTTGCACTAGTAATAGCACAATTCTTATTTTTGCTTCTAGCTTATTATTCTTCTAGCTTATAACTGTCTGCTCTCTACTGTGTACTATCTAGCCTGACCAACACATTCCTCGTCTAGAATATTACCCCAGCTTTCTCTTAATTATGCTCTTCTCCATAAGTTAAATACCAGTATGATAGATTTTTACTACTGCCACTTATCCTTTCTACTCCTTGAAGGCTAAGAGAAAAGTCAGATCCTATTCCACCACTGGGTGTCTAAATGAACACAGGCACTAAAATGTGATTCTATTCCACTCTGTTCAAATCTCCTGAAATCTATTAATGCATCTACTTTTGTGACACGCCACTTTCTTACTCTTAAGATTGAATAAAAAAAGAAAAGCAGTACGGGGTAGGAGGACCCACCCAACTTTTGCATTAACAGGTTTTCAGGAACTTGAGGGGTAGAATCAGATCACGTTTAGGCCCCTAAACCCATTTACGTGCCTGCGAGATGGAATAGTATCTGGCTCTAAGTGCTTTATTCTGGAGTCCTCTTGGGCTCCAGTAATTTGAAAGAGTATTAAGTTTTTGTCCTAGACCAACTCTCCCAGGTGGCTATCAAACTGGCCAAGATCTTTTCATTTTGCTTTCAGTAACAAAGTGACAGTTGATACCTTAAAGGAGGAAAGGAATTATCCAGGAGACACTGGCAATCAGACACCAATTTCTGCAGCTGGGTAATGTACAAGGGACAAGTAACAGCTCAAAATCTATTTCAGTGCAGTTGAGTACATGCTTTTTAAAATATTTACAATCCCTTTTTGCACATTAGTGATGACACTCACTTTAGTAAGTCTTGAATATCCTGAACAGTGCTGTTTCCAAGATAAGTACTAAAGTCAAAAGGTTTAGTTTATGGCATTTTTCATGAAACAATTTTCCTTTTGCACATTTTTAGTTTTTACTTTGTTTCCAATTTTTGCAAACTGAGATTTAATATTTTAATTTTAAACTTTTTTTTTGCAAAAGCGTTCCTTTGGTTTCTTATGAAAAATAGTTTAAATGATCGATTTAGGCTTTTTTGCTACCATGCCTCTAGCAGCCTTTTCCAGAATTACAAAATTATAAAGCACAGTAGCAAAATATACAGCATAGACAATGTCATGGCCTAGTTGGCAGGCTCAGAAAACCTTAGTAAAGGATTCTGCTGCTCACCTTCAGAACCACCTCCTTCAAATCAGTGATTAAGTGCTCAGTCAGTTGAGATTAAAGGAGTTTACTGGGGACAGATTGCTAGAGCAGCTGTTGACAGGCAGAAACATGAGCTAGCAAATACAGTATAGGACATGAAAAGATACCAGCATATCTTACCCAAAGGGCCACTGGTGTGTGAAAGCATAGCATCTCAGTTACTGACTCTTAAATCATGTTGTTAATGATAGCAAACCATTAACATATATTAAAAAACATAATATATATTAGATGTTATTCTTTTAGTTATAATAGTATTATTATATTTGATTTTGCTTGTGTAGTTTTGATAGTTATAAAGTTGTGACTGATTTCATAGCATTTAGCTGAAAGCTTTATATGTCACATATAAACCAAAAAAAGTCAGTGTTCTGTGAGATAACCTGATGACTGTAAACCAAGATCCATTTCAATTTTACAGAGTATGAAGATTAATTTTATGCTTTTATTATCTCAAGAAAATCCCAGCAATAGGGTAGGATATATTGTACATGCATCTAATGCAGGACACTGGCTTCTGATTTGTTGGTTTTTCAGACAAAGGCTTTGTGAACTAGAAGTTTCTTCATTTTTCCCATTTTCTGCGGCTAGTCACCTCCTCCAGTTCCCAGACTATTAGTGATGAATTTGTGAACCAGCCCCATACTGACCATCCCTGTACAGAAGATACCATTTCTGTTCACTTCTCATTCTGTTATCCACACTACTGTGCTCTGGTTACTTGTGGCACTACAAATATTATTTTTCATTGAAACCTTCTCCCCTTCTAGAATCTGCTAATCAGTGACAGACTGTCTTTAAAAGGGATTGTAGGTTTAGTTTACATTAACAGGCAAAACAGTGACACTTGGCATGGTTTTGATTATAATGAAGCTCAGATTCTAATTTAAACCTTATTTTAAAATGTTTTAGATCTCCTATCCTACAGACACTTATATATGTGAGCAGCTCCTCTGAAAGGCGATAAGACCTCATGCTTCAGGATTAAAGCCAATCTCTGACTATTAGGAGGAGATGTTCCTCTGTAGCAGATTATCCCAAACTTGCCTAGTATATGTTTTTGTACACTTTTGGCAGCAGCTGATACTGTGAAGGACAGACCACTGGATTAGATAAACCAGAGTTCATGTGATCCATTATGACAATTCAAGCTTCTGCCAGTATTATTTGAGTGTTGTCTGTACTTAAATTTTCTCACTGATTTCATTGGGACTGCTTGAGGTGCAATATTCTGCACTGTATGCCTTTAAATCTGGCTCATTGTATAAGTGTGGGACACAGTAAAAATCTGTAACATTGGGCTTCACAGCCTGGGGTTGTTACACAAAATTAAGGGGTTTATATTCAGCCCTCTTGGCTGACAGAGTCAAGGCTGGGAACTTTGACAAGGGTATCCCAATGCTTCTGCTGGGAACAAAGCCAACAGTTCCTGGCTAGAGGGTCTTGCCCCTCCACTGAGGGTCAGACTGATCACCATATTTGGGGTCAGGAAGGAATTTTACCCTATGGTCAGATTGGTATGGGCCGTGGAGGGGTTTTGCCTTCCTCTGTAGTAGGTGGCATGGCCTTCTACCTGGGACCTCTTGAGCAAATATTGACAACATTTTATAGAAGCAGAAAATTTGCTGCCAGGTTTTCCCTGCATTACCTATGGCAGGTTAGGGTGTTAGGTCCATGTTGTGTCACGGTTGATGGTAGAGTTTAGATTATGGTTTGTATGAGATGGTTTGGACAGGGATGATCCTGTTTTAGGGGCAGGGTTGGACTAGATGACCTCTAGAGGTCCCTTCCAGCCCTACTTCTCTATGACTACAGCCTATTAAAACAGACACTTTATTAATAGAGCAAGCACAGGATCTAACTACAATAATTTAATGATTGAGCCACAGTTACTTTCAGCAGATGGCTAGTCTGTCCTCAGGTGATCAGGGATCATGGAGTAGTTTTCCTGAAGTTGCTTTTTCTCCTCAGAAATTCAAATGAATCTGAATCCCCCAGCCTACACTTTTAATATATAATCCTTTTACACTCCAGGCCAATCTCAATGATTGCTGTGTTTCGCTATGAAACTGCTGCTCTCACAGGACACAGTAACAGAAAAGTCTTATTTATAGTTTCATAGTAGGTAGGATCGGAAGGGACCTGAGCAGATCATCACGTCTGACCCCCTGCCATGGGCAGGAAAGGATGCTGGGTCAAATGACCCCGGCCAGGTGTTCATCTAGCCTCCTCTTAAAGACCCCCAGGGTAGAAGTCAGCACCACTTCTCTTGGAAGTTGGTTCCAGACCCTAGCCGCCCTGACAGTGAAGTAGCGCCTCCTGATGACTAGTCTTAATCTACCCTCTGCCAGCTTGTGACCGTTATTTCTAGTCACTCCTGGTGGCGCTCGGGGGAA
>NW_017728992.1:162794540-162805145 GCF_001723915.1 Gavialis gangeticus | reverse complement strand
ACCGCATCCCCACACTGTTGGCCCATGTTCATTTTGGCATCAGTGATGACTCCAAGATCCTTTTCTGCCTCTGCACTGACAAGGAGGGAGTTCCCCAACCTGTAGGTATGCTGCTGGTTCTTCCTCCCCAGGTGCAGCACCTTGCACTTGTCAGTGTTGAAACCCATCCTGTTCTCACCCGCCCACCCCTGTAACCTGTCTAGGTCTGATTGTAGCCTATTCCTCCCTTCTTGTGTGCCCACTTCTCCCCACATCTTAGTGTCATCTGGGAATTTGCACAGGGTGCTTTTTACTTCCCCAAGTCGCTGCTGAAGATGTTGAACAGTGTGGGCCCGAGGACCAAGCCCTGCGGAACCCCACTGCCCACGTCCCTCCAGGTCAAAAATGACCCATCCACCACCACTCTCTGGGTGCGGCCCTTCAGCCAACTAGTGACCCATTTGACTGTGTAGGTGTCGACGCCACAGTCTCCTAGTTTTTTAATGAGAATGGGGTGAGAGACAGTGTCGAAGGCCTTCCTAAAGTCCAGAAAGACTATGTCCACTGCTACACCTTAGAAATACACTTTTTTGAAAACTCAGCTTGGGTACAGCCTTGTCGAAAGCTTCAGCCTACAGGCATGTGTAAGAACACTAGGAATACAATAAAACTGATACTGACCAATTGTAAAGGCATTCAGGCATTGTAATTCCCAGCTGACTTAAGTGCGTAAGCCTTTTGTGGCTCTAGCTCCACTAAATCACTTTTGAAGATGGTACCTAGGCTCCTAAGTTAGTTAAGGATTTCTACACTTTGGACTTCCAGTGCTCAGAACTTAAAAATCTGCACTTAAATACCTGGTCACCTTTCCTAGTCAAAAACCTGCTCCTAACCTGTTTGAGCTGGGTAGTATTGGTTTGTGAAAATCATGTTGTTTCCGAATGTTCATAAACCATTCATAAACACTGTCTATAAAAACAAGTATGCCATAAACACCTCTGATCTTTTATTACTAACTGCTGCAATAATTCATTTAATTACATTAGAATTCAAGTTAGTCATAAATTCTGACTTTACACCCAGGAGCACTAAGAAAGTATCTAGAGCAAAAATATTTACTTGCACTTTTTGATGTGCTCTTCCTATCTATTTTAGGTTCTGCTTGTGATGAGGAGGAGATATTGGATGCTTTGGAACAGCCTCATCCCTAGCCCTTAGTAATTCATTCAATTAATTATTTATTACAGCTGGGTTAGCTTCATTGTTCAGGGAAACTTAATAAGTGAAGGAATTAACTGTTCGTGCTGAAGATACTCCAAACATTGTGACATAGTGCTGCATAGCATTCTTTTATATTCCTGGAATAGCACTTCTGGTGGTATCAGGGATTAAAATAACTATACAGCTTAACTATACAGCTTTATACTATGTATGGTACACTCTCTCCAATACCGCTATAAAAGTCATTTGCATTATAACAGACAGCACAACTGGCAGAGGAGCTGAAACACTGGCATCTCCCAACTGCTTAACTATACTATGTCCTGTTCAGAACTGCTTAGGTATAATGCAGTTTGAATGCTTTAGGGGGTTGGTGCTTATTCTGCTTATACTTATGTGCCCTTGTCAAACACCATTGACTTTGCTAGAGTTACTACTAATGTACACCAAAATAAGTGAAATCTGAACAAAGCCTTATGTGTTATATATTTTAAAAATTGAATGGCTTTGATGCAAAACATAAAACAAATTGGTATGTAATGGCGATGTAGATTTTTCCAGTCTTCCTAATATTATTTTTTTCTTATCAGGTCTAACTTTTAAAGTGGAGTTAAACATCTTTCTGAGTAGAGAAAAATGGGAGTGAATTGTATATATAACCAATACCATAAACAGGAATGTCCCTGAGTTAAGTCAGAGCTTGTTGTTCATTTTTTAAAAACTGGCCACTAACTAGGAATAATGTTGGTTGGTTTCAAGAATGTCACATCAGGAAGCAGAACTTGTAATGAACATAAAAGAAGAGCTCCAGCTGTTGATGGCATCTAAAACTTGATTCAGTGTCTCTCTTTGGCCCCATCTGTAAGGGTCTTCTCAGCAATGGATCTAATAGAGCTGAAGGAGATGGCTCCTGGGCCTTTCCTTCTGTTTGAATCCCCATTCCAGGGCAGCTGGTCTAGTAAGGATAGGACCAGTGAAAGTGGCACCCCATACAGACAAAGACATGAATTCGGCTCATATCACCCACACTAGAGGTTATTTTAATCTACAAAATATGGTGGTCAATAGAAAAGTGTTATTCTTCTAAACTTTTCCATTTGTGCCATTGCTCTTACTCTGAAGTCATCTCCAAACAAGCATGAATATTTGCTTCCCTGGGGACAAGTAGCGGCAGTGCACCTTGTGCCGCTGCTACTCATCTCTGGGGAGCACCTGTGCCACACACCCTTGAAGGAGTTTTAGTTTGCTGCACCCCAAGTCATTTAAGGTACATTACGCTGCCGAATCTCCTACAGCAGCTGGAATTAACAAGCAATGAGCCTCTGAGGCACGCAAAAACTGACATCATTAAAGCGGTGCAAAAGCATTTAGCCCACATTAAAGTGTCATGCACACATGCCTCTTGTTTTGTCTACACATGGCCTAACTACTGTGCTGTTGTAAGCCTTTGGCCAGGTGCCAAGGTGTCTGACATTGACACCGGCATAGCAATGCACGTGAAGCTCATTTGAAACTGTCAGTAGAAGAGGAATTGGGGGAGGGGGAGGGGGAGAAATGGGACAGTGCCTATGGATCTGCCCCAGAGACACTTAGCTCAGCTGGCTAATATATTGAAGATTTATGGGATGGTTCATGAAGAGTGGAAGAAGGGTAATTCAATTTATTGTGGCTTTGCGAATTGTCAGGGCAAGATTAGATTCACATTTTAATCTTTTTCCATTTTACTGGCCACACTTAGTTGCAAATCCTAATTAGCACTTTTTCGTGCAGCAGTTTTTCTTTCATGGTAAGTTTGTGTTGGCATCTTGGCAGAAACATTATTATTTTTCTCCTTTGGTTTGTCCCTTCCAGCAGCCATAGAGTACATAAGAACAATAGTCCTCATTCCTCCTAAAAACCGTTTTACACAATAGGAGTCAGATCCAGATTTGGTACATAAAACAGGACCTTAGGTGAACTTGGTGCCTAAGTCCCAAACTACAGTTCAAAAATACCCACTTCATCAGCTGCCTAAACTCACTAGGTGTCCAATTGCCTCTAGTCAACTGCCCCCCCACCTCCCCTTGGCTATATGTTTTTAATTGTTAACCTGTTTAATTGACCATTGTTAATATCAAAGATATGAAGACTGTCTTATTCTTTCATACTAGGTTGTGTCCCCTACTATAAATAACTACCGCTTGCTTGGCAGAGGGTGAGGTGGTGCTGACTCATTCTTGCTCCTTCTGCTGTTTCAACACTGTTTGGACACCATACACCCTCAGCCCAGCTATTTTATGCTCTCTCCTAGTTCTGTGTTTATTGTTGCTAAACAACCAAAGAACCCAATAGAATTTGCCTCTCAGGCAAAATGAACATCTCTCTCATTCAATTTATTTTCTAGCACAATTTCCAGTGGATGAATCCAGTCTAGTTTTATATTGCTTTATTTTTATATTGTTTACTGAAAGGTTGCCTTGCAGCATGTTCAAATGGCGCCCTAATCACCAAAAAAATTAGAACCTAAATCCAGGAATTAGTGCTCGCTGCCAAACACTAAAAGTATGTTTTATTAGAAGGAAATGTTGATAGGTTAAATATAGCAGAGGCAAATTGTGACTTTAAGGCAGTAGGGTGTATGTGAAAGTGTACTACCTCTGCTGGCACATGCAGCCTATTTCAGTCTCCCCTTTAGCCAGTTACTCACAAACTTGAGAATTCTTGTACTAATGTACATCTGTTTCGTCTTAACTGCTAATTTCCCACATAGCTCTGTACCTAATGTCTTACCGAAATCTAGGTAGATTAGATATGCAGTATTTCCTTTGAAATCAGTATTTTGATAAATATTTATTGCAGCGTATCTTATTTTTTATCTCCATGTCTTTAATTATTCTTTTCTTCAAACTTTTTTCTAAACTCTTATTTACTGTTTAGGTCACTGTTTTTCAACCTGTGACCCAGGGAGCTGCCCATGGGCTTCCTCATAGGTCTGGAAATTTGGCAGCAGGGCAGCAGTGGCAACATTAGTTGCTGCTCCCCTGCTGCTAAATTTCTGGACCTGTGGGAAATTCTGTAGGGTGGCTGATGTCACCCTGTGTGATAGATCTGGCTGGTATGGGATCATGCCTGGATCTGGGCATGCAGGGTTTGGCCAGCTCATAGCTGTATCTGGGCACAGGTGGGCTGGTGCATGGTATGCGGGGTCAGACTGGTGCATGGTTATATCCAGGTGCATAGATTAGGCTGGCACGCAGCCATCTCTGGGTGTATGTGAATGGGGAGACGATGTGCCAATCCTGCACTGGATCCCTTGCCATTTCTCTGGCCTGTGGGGCTGGAAGGTTGAACACCAATGGTTTAGTTCTTGTATGTGGGCCAGAAATGTACCTGTAGTAGCCGACATATCTCCCTCCCCCACTCCCACCCTGTTTCTTACATATAGGTACTACATTTGCTATTCTCCACACATGTTCCACTGTATTCAAAATCTTGCTACCAGACTTGCAATTTGATTTGCCAGTTCTTTCACGATTCTAGTATGGAACTTACCTGATCCCTCTGACTTAAGCACAAGCAGCTCTCAGAATTTTGCTTTCATGTCAGATATGATCATTTTCATTTCCACAGTCTCAGTTCCACTTACCATCCTGCCTTTGTCCTTGTATTGAACATCAGCATATCTACTAAAAACAGAGATAAAGTATTCATTTACACTTTAGGCCAAATTTAGATTAGCCTTCATTTTGACCTCATGTACTTCGAAAATTGGTTCCATTTCTTTCCTTTGTTCTTTTCCTGTTCATTTGGCTAAATAATTTTTACTATTTACTTCCTTCTGTGAGGTCTAGCACACCCTGATCTTTGGCAATTGTTTTTGACTCTTGGGGGAGGGGTTCATTTTTTCAGGTGGAATTATTCACCATATCTGTCACAAATTTACATATAATTTCAGTCACCCCAAATCTAGTTCTCTGCCAATACAGTTTAGGCCAGTGAACAGGACTCAACTTTAGGTACCCATGATCAAAAATGTTGTTTTGATCTGTAAGCACTGGAAAGACAACCCTCGTTTCTTGATTCCCTGTCCAGTTAGCTGTATCATACTGCCTCCCTGTAGTGATGCCTTTCCTAGTTACAGTGATAACTAATACTGTGGTCTGTTTTTCTGTTTTGTATAATTCTGTTGCCAGGCTTTCTCACAGCTCTGTGACTTGCATTTTCCCCCTGGTAGAGAATGTGGAAAAATAGTCATAGCTTTCATTTGCTATTAAAGATTAAGGACATCTGTTGTGATTGACTAAATAATAATATTTCAGCAAAAGATACATAGGTCCTCAAAATAATCAGAGTTCCTTTCCATCCATGTATACCATTGTTTTCAGTTTCTGATAAGAATAAGAATTACTACTTGTACATACATTATTTATATATTAAACATTATATAATCAGTTCAAATCCATTAGCTGTTGTTAGCTTTGTTTCATTTAGTTTTCATCCACGGGCTACCAAAGTCAACGGAAGAATCCCCATTAATTTCTCTGGGTGTCCAATTGGCACGCAGGCCCACTTAAGCCATTTAAGTCTATGGGACTACTTGCAGAGTAAAGTTGAGTGTTTACAAAGTTGGGGCCTTGTTTGACAGCTGAATTGTGAAAATCTCTTTTTATTACCCTGCATCTTTTTTCAGAGGATAGGTGTTAAAATGCAGCACAAAATATGTGCAGCAAATGGGGCATCTGGGATACTTTATACATCTCTGTGTATTCTTACAATCCAGATTCTGGTTAACATTGTGGGAGCTTTTGGGCTAGTGCCAAGGGCAGGTATCCATAACCCTTACTGCTACTTTCATCAATCTGGGTGAGGGGGAGGGGAGCAAATGCATGTTTTGTTTCCTATCCCTGGTGAGCTGCATTTGTTTCCTGCTACAAATGCAGTTACAGTAGTTGCTAATAATTCACTGTTATAATCGTCATGGCAGTGTCTAGGCACTGGGAGATGCATAGGGTCCACACTATAAAATCAGCCTTTCTGCTTAAGTTTGGGCAATAAACACATGCACTATAGACATCCAACTACCTGCCTGTGCATGTGAATTAGAGTATATCTGTTCTGTCTCCCTGCAGAGACTGAAACAACAACTGAGAGATGTGCTTCTGTCCAGTCACTCCCAGGCTATTTCAAAATAGTCTAGGGGCAAGTGGAAGGAGCCATGGTAAAGGAAAAATGGAAGTTTAATTATCAAGGAAAACACAGTTGCCATTTTACCAGAGTCCAAGTTCACATAGGTCATTACTTAAAATGAGCTCTCCTATTGACATCAGTGAGAGTTTTGCCTGCGTCAGAACAACAGGATCAAGCCTGCAGTGACTAACCCCATTGCACATATTCCTACAATGCATCTTTTACAATTTTTCACTCTATATTTAGCAAATTTATTATGATTATCCCTTTCCTTTTCTCTCCCTTTGATATTCAAAAGGAAAAGGAACATGTTTCCAAGGCAGAAGTCTGGTCTAAGCCAGGAAGATGCCAACATTGCTTTCAATACTATCTCTTACACTAGTTTTGACACTGTGAGACCTCACTCTATTATCTGTGGAAAAGTTAATGAAGCATCTGCCATAAATACTATATAACAGCATGTACCAGAACAGCAGATTTCCTGGTCACAGAGTGAGACACTGAGGGCACCCTCACTGGTGAGACATTCTTTTTATTCTGATTTGATCTGTGCTATTGTGTAATAAAAGGGCAGGCAAGCAGCTAAGTCTGGCAATTTAATATGACAGCTAGAGTTTAGCCATCCAACCATGTGGGGCACAAATTATCTGCTGGTGAAAAAGCAGCCAATGATTTGAAGGAAGGAGACAAAGAGATGTCATGATGAGTACCACCAGGGAAATAAAGTAAAGCCAGTTGTTTATCATGTACAAATTCAACACAGATGACATTTTCTCCTTAGCTAAAAAATGCCCTGGCAGAGGGATTGAGACTAGGAAGGATGGAAAAGAAATGTGTAGGCAGTTTACCCACATCTTCACTCTCAGGCCCAACTTTTTTGCACCCTAAATATTTCTGTGATAGGAGCTAAAAGCACAAAGGCACTAGAGCTAACTATCTGGAGTACTTGCATTTGTACTGCACCAATGGGCTTGGCATAGCAGTTTCAAATGATTAGGCCTAACCTTGTACATGTACATATTGAAGCATAGGAAAAGAGTATCTAGAGGACTGCCTAAGAATAATCCTCTATGACCAAGAAGGGCCCCGTTTTATAAGGGTCCTTACACAGTTGTATAAAGAAGCTTGGGTCAGGTAAGCTCAGTCTTTGTTTTGTATATATTTCTGTTTGTATATATTGTTATTAACATTTCTTACATTTACCAGGGTGCTGAAATCAGATTGTATTCTAGAATAAACAAAATGGGAATCCTGTCCTTAGCTCTTGATGCTTCATATCATTACTATGACCTCTTCTCTCGGAGAGGAGAGACTCATAACCATGTCTTATTTTTGTCAGTAGGGATACATAAATGGCCTGTAATTGGCCACCCAAGAATGGGTTGCAAAACACTACAGTCCTTTGCAAAGGAAAACAGTTTGCCACTGCCAAAAGCTGATCTGCCCTTAAGTGCTTCAGAGTATTGTGCCAGAATCAAGAAGATTCCAAGAGAGGAAAATAACATAGCATGTTAAGTCCCTGAAAGCTGATACTGATAAATATTTTATCAACTTACTTTGTAGATAAAATAAGTTGCACATAAGTCTGTCAATTTAACAATGATATGGAGTCCTTATTCTATAGGAGAGTGTTTAATGCTGGGAAAAAAGTCACCATTAGTTATTACAGTATTAGATAATAGCAGGTACTTGAGATGAACTATGCAGTGGGTACAGCAGTCCCAGAAAACTTGCAGCTTTGTTCCAAGCATTTGCAGTTAAAAGTAGAGACTCTTGGTCAGCAGATTTTCTTCTAAGGATTATTTAGGTCAGTTTTAGCTAAAATCATGAACCTGGGAAAATCTTAGAAACGTAATAATGTAGCAAAGAGTGTTGGTTGAAATTTTGCAACAGAGCTTCTTCCCTAGACATGTAGCTCTTTGCCCCAGCTAGGTGATGTAAATTAGCCAGATTTAGGTACAAAGGACCCTTGTACAGTCCACAGGAAACACATATGCTTTCAATGAGCAACTACAAAGTCCACAGGTACCTTGAAATAGCCAGTAGTACATGCTTAGCACAGGGATACCTTTGAATTCCCGATTTAGGCACCTGACTTGGGCTGCATGTTAGGTGCCTTCATTCCCTTACAATACTAAACACCTACCTGAGAGAAGATGCCTGACTGACCAGTGCTCACTGAGGTGTGCACAGCATGATGACACCATTCTTCCATGTTCACAGGGTTATTTTTTTAACCACTGACTGTCTAATGTACAATGCATAAACAGTGTTGGGAACAGGAACGAGCGCCCAGGTCTCCCCCAGTGGAGGTAGAGTGTTGTAATAAGTCAGGTTTCATCTTCATTGCTCTCCTTCTGGCCTCATGATTTTTGGCTTTTAGTTGCCCAGTGTCCCACTTTCTCCCAACAGAAGAAGTGGAAGGTTTCACACTGATCTAGAGCCTGGTGGCTGCGGCCTTCCATTGGAAAGTGAGCATCATGGGACTGAATCCCCTCAATCTGAAGGAGGCCTAGAACTAAGATCTCTGACTCCCTAGATGAGCACTGTAACCACTAAACTGTGCAAAAGTGCCTGCTGAGCTTTGTGTCTTGGGGAGCAGAGATGATTTGGATTGCTCTTTGGCAGACAGTTGCCTATGTTGTGCCCATATCTCCTGCTTAAACATCTAGGCTAGGGACAGACATTCAAAAAGCCTGAACCTGAATTGATTCAACCTGCCTAGGCTGACCCAGTTTGTAACTGTACAGACTTCCCCTCTGGACTGAAGAAATGCAGGCACATGCCTGCAGTGGCTCAGGCTAGAATCCAGGGGGCACTAAAGTAGCCCTCCCTTCCAAAGTGCTGAGCAGGAGTGGGGTGGGGGAGGGCATGGCCAGGCCCTGGCAGGATGCTCCGGTGAGGGAGAGGTTTAAACCCCCACCCTACCTTCACAGTCCCAGGCTTCTCCCCACTCACTGCTCAAGGGCCGGGAGTGTTGCCAGACCCTGGCCTCTGGCTAGCACTCTGAGGCAAAGCTGGGGTATGGATTGCATGCGTATGTTGATGATACTGAGCTTTTCAATCTTCCTCTCCCTGCTTCTTCATACTGTCTGCAGCAAACTTGACAGGTGAGGGAGCCAGAAGGGAGCTGATAACTCAGCGTTTATCAGCCCATTAGCAAAACAAAAACCTCTCCCATTAGTTCAAGCTCTTCTTAAATAGATTTTTCCAAGGAAGGAATATAGGAACATTACCAGCTGACCTGTTGATTAGCTCCAAAAAGCCCTAAACGGACACTGTCCTGTCCGCCTTTGTCCTGTACCAATGAAATTGGAGACACACACACACAGACACCTCTCGGCATTAGCTAGCATACCACATGCCTAGGGTCCATGGGGATGGGGTCCATGCTGTGGAAGGTGGGAGGGAGAAAGGGGGAAATCCCTGCTTGAGCAGTGAGTGGGCAGGGGGGAGGGAGAAGATAGGCAGGCCCTGCTGTGCCTGCTGTATTTGCCAGAGCTCTGGCTAGGGAGTAGAGGGGCAGGGCCAGCCCTGTTCTCTGGAGTAGACAGCCCAGCCCAGCCCAGCCCAGTCCAGTCCAGGGCTGAAAAACACCTGGGGCCATGTGTAGACAAATCAAGCGGCATTTGTGCACAACATTTTAAAGCGGACTAAATGCTTTTGCATCACTTAATGGTGTCAGTGCATGTGTCAGCAGCATTTGCATGTGTTGGTGGTGTATTGTGCATTAGTTCCAACTGCCGCAGGAAATTTGGTGGCGTAATGTGCCTTAAATGACTTGGGGTGTAGCAAACTAAAACTCCTCAGTGGAGTTTTAAGATCATTTAAGGCACATAAATAACTGCACCCCAAGTTATTTAAGGCACAAAACTCCAAGGAGTTTTAGTTTGCTGCCCTATAGCCGCGGAGCGAAGCAGCAGGCTCCATGCAGCTCAGGAGCTCTGCAGGAAGCCCTGCAGGCAGCCTGGCAGCAGCCTGAGAAGGCAGGCTCCACCCACAAAAAGTGGCAAGCTGGATCTTTTTTTTTCCCCTGGAGCCTGCCTGCCTGCTTGAGCTGCATGGGGGCCTGGTACTTCCCTCTGTGGCTGCAGTGCCCCCCAGGACCATCTGAGCCGGGTGGCTGCAGGCGGGTGCCACCTGGGGGGGCCCCACTGCTGCCATGGAAGGAAGCACCAGGCCTCCTCCCCCCTCCCCTCCCTTGCAGCCCAGGGACTACTCTGCCCACCAGTAGCTCGC
>NW_017728992.1:162786697-162789326 GCF_001723915.1 Gavialis gangeticus | reverse complement strand
TTTCTTTGGAGTGGAGAGCTCAGCCCAGCCCAGCTGCAAAGCATCTGGGATTCTGGGGGACTCTGGTTTAACTTAAACCAGTAAGGGGTCTGGGACAGACATTGCATGAACTGGTTTGACCCAAATCAGTTAAGTCTGATAGTACATTCAACCAGGTTTATCTTAAACCAGTTTCAACCATTTTGAAACTGGTTTATGTGCACTGATCTTATGTTCTGTTACAAGTTTAAACCAGTTTTTGATCACTTAAATTGATTTATGTGTAATATCTGTCCCTAGACCTAGTGACCAAACTGGATCTGGCCCTTAAGCCATTTATATAGATAGACAAATAGATACATACATATAAAGATACATGCATACATATACACATATTTGTGTGAGTGTATGTGTATATATATATAGTTATGTGTTTATATAAATACCATTTATATATTTAGGAGTTTGGTTTTTGCCTAGTTTCGTGGCATTTAATTTTTCATATTTGTCCCTTTGTACCAATTTTAAGAAGTGAGATGGATAAAGAGAGAGGAGGAAAATGGAAGGGTCAAAAGAGGAATGAGGGAGTGAGAAAGAAAAACATATATGTTTAAAAAATAAAGTTGTTTGAAGCCCAGAAATGTTGGTACATTTTGTGGAAAAATTTGAATACATTAAACAATTCCTTTTTTAAGTTTGTGGAACTAAAAATATTTTGTATGCGTAATTGAAAGTGAGAGGAAAATTTCTTTCTATTTTGTGTCTTTGGTATCACTCTGTATAGTCAGATCCTGCTATATTGTTAATAATGCTCTGATCCTGCAAACACTTAAACACATATATAACACTTAAACATGTGTGTCATTCACGTGACACCTCCCAATGTGAATAAAATGATCTGTGTGGTTAATGACTGCTGGATTGAAGGCAGATATCCCTGCTGTTTTATGTACAACTTTTACACAGCAACAGAGGAGAGAAAATTGAAAATGGGCTTGTATGACCACCCAAATATTGGCAGGATGTACACCACAGGGCATGTACAGTGGTGCCAAAAATATTTTAAAATTTAGGTCATACTTAGCAATGGCTTTTGGCTGAAGTGGGGGGAATCAGAAAAATTAAAATAGTTCATCTGGACATCGCCAAAATGTAAAGCAGCCAACCATCCCAAATGTTCTAGGACAGTTACATATTCCAAAGCTGCATGCCCGTATCCCCAAAGAGTCCTTAAAATAGGACTTTTGTCTCAAATTTCAAAAAGGGATCCCTTTTGCTCTGAACTTCTTCCTCTCCAACACTAATCAGTAGGGCTGTGCAAAGCTTCAGTCCCTGATTCAATTTGGCTATGGTTCAGCCTGATTTGGTGGCCGAATCTCCAAATCTGAATTGAATCAGAGGACCCTTTAATCTCCTTGAATCAAATCAGAACCCTCCATCTTGGGGGTGGGAGATTTGGACATAGACATAGCTTTAAATGTTTTTTCTACATACCTCTAGGTAGCAGAGGCTTGTGAATGCTACAATGCTGAGGCACATGGAGCATCCCACAGAAGCATGGGGGGATCCCTGTGGTAGGGCACTGTTAGTGCTTGCCACTTTAAGGGCTGAGACAAGCAGCCAGCAGGTGCTTGATTGCAGTGGCCATTTTAGATCTCTGGATGCCTATATAAACAGAACAGTTTGTTGCTGGCAGGCCAGGTAGAAACATTGCCTGGCTGCAAGGCTGTATGTAACATTCTGGAGGTAAGGGCAGGATCTTAAGGGGATGGTTTGGAGGCTCCTGGCCCTGACCATGACCTAAAACTGCACCCTGCCAGGAGTGGGTGGCCTGGTGGGGCTCCCAGTGGCATGGGAGCCCACAGGAAATACCAGGTCAGTTACCACCCTGGTGAAAGCTGGGTTGGGGCACCTTAATAACCCCAGCTCCCACAACTGGGTGGGTTACCCCATAGTAGGACCAAGAAGGCAGACCCAAATTACAGAGTGGGCTAGAGGCTCAGCAGCCTGACTTGAAACACCCTCAACTGGTCAATGCTGGGGCCAGGACCAGAAGGGTCAAAAGGGCCAAGGGCCCACCATGAGGGATGCCCAGAGCTGAGGGTCTGGGGTTATACCTGGCCTTGGAGGTGAGGCCAGGGCCTGTGTGGCCAAAGCTCCTGGGGGGCCATGCCTGAGAGGGGGAAGAGTTCAGGGAGCTAGGCAGCCCAAAATGAGGGTGGAGTAGGCTGCCTGATTGGAGGGATCTTGATGAGATCCAGATTGGAGGATTCTGGGGCCCAGTATGGGGCTGGTGATGTTAAAAACTGTGGATGCCATCTGTGAGGCATGGGCTGCAGTGTAGGGGAAGAATGGAGCCACAAGAGGAGCCCCAGTGTGGGGGAGACCCCATTGAGGGGGCGGAGATGAGGAGCCCCATTGAGGGGGCAGGTGTGGAGCACCAGTGAGGGGGTGGCCCCAGTGAAGGGGTGGGTGTAGAACCCCAGTGAGGGGGAAACCAGAGGGCTGGGAGCCCAGTATATGTGTGTGAGTGTATAGAGTTGCCCAGTGAGGGGCATGGGGTGGAATTAGGTTCGGCACAAGACCAGAGCATGCAGAGTATGCTCTGCATACGCCATCAGGGCTAGGAGGGCAAGGGTAAGTAATGGGG
>NW_017728992.1:162786142-162786686 GCF_001723915.1 Gavialis gangeticus | reverse complement strand
GTCCCTTCCGACCCTTAATCTATGAATCTATGAATATGAATCTATGAGTAGAGGAATTTGCAGAAACCGCAAGGGGCTGTGTGGCGTGGCCAGTATGTGAGTAGCGAAGCCTGATGGCCCATAGAGGTTACTCAAGAAGGAGCAGGGTGGTGGAGTGTGGCCTGGTAATGGGCAGTATGCCAGAGAACCCAGTGAGAGAGGGGTGGAGTGGAAGTGGCCCCCTGTGAGAGGGGAGGTGGTATGAATGTGCATGTGTGTAAAACCCAACTTTGGACTCAGTTTGCTCTGGTGTCAGGCCAGGAGTAATATTAACTTGGATGCCATCTGCAAGGCTTGGGCTGCTGTGTAGGTGAGGAATGGAGCTGCGGATAGTGCCCCCTGGCATTGGGGCAAGAACGGGCAGCCTTCTGCCTAATTAGCACCATACTTATATATCATCAAGGCATGGCAGGTGAGGAGGTGGATGGTTGGCCCAGAAGAAGGTGGGTGGGCCAATGACAGACCAGCCCCGAGAAAGCCCCCTGTTACACTCCCTGATTCAGTG
>NW_017728992.1:162756349-162781142 GCF_001723915.1 Gavialis gangeticus | reverse complement strand
GAGTAATATTAACTTGGATGCCATCTGCAAGGCTTGGGCTGCTGTGTAGGTGAGGAATGGAGCTGCGGATAGTGCCCCCTGGCATTGGGGCAAGAACGGGCAGCCTTCTGCCTAATTAGCACCATACTTATATATCATCAAGGCATGGCAGGTGAGGAGGTGGATGGTTGGCCCAGAAGAAGGTGGGTGGGCCAATGACAGACCAGCCCCGAGAAAGCCCCCTGTTACACTCCCTGATTCAGTGGCCAAATCTCCAAATCTGAATTGGATCAGAGGACCTTTTAATCTCTCCAAATTGAATTAGAATCCTCTGAATTGATTCGGAGAGTTTCAGAGATTCGGACATAGACACAGCTTTAAATTTTTTTCTACGTACCTTTAGGTAGCAGGCTCATGAATGCTGCGATGCTGGGGCACATGGAGTGTCTCACAGAAGCACGGGGGGCTCCCTAGCCCACTCTGCAGCAGACCTGGAAGTGGACCAGAAGCACTTCCAGTCAACTTCCGGGTCTGCCAGGAACCACACAGGGGCCCTGCTGCACCCTCCCCCTGTTTGGTGACTGGTGCCTCCTGGGTTTGTGGGGGGTACCTGGGGTCCCCCTGCGGCCAATCGCTGAGCTGGGGGGGGCATGGGGGGAGTCCTCCTGCATGCTCCCTGGCAGACCCAGAAGTGGACCAGAAGTATTTGCAGTCTACTTCTGGGTTTGCTGCTGAGCACATGAAGGCCCCCCCGCACTCCTGTTGAATGCTTCATGCACCCCAGCATCGCAGCAATCACGAGCTGCCCCTGCTACCTCAAAGTGTGTAGAAAAAACTTTTAAAGATGTCTCTATGTCCAAATCACTAATTCTCTGAATCAGCATTGAATTTTCAGATTTGGATTTGGCTGAATCGAATCAGGGACAGTGATCCGAATCAACGAATCGAATCACTGTCCCTGATTTGGGCTGAAACTGAATCAAATGGGGCCTGCTTTGCACACCCCTACTAGGCAGTGGCATGCTGCATCCCCTCAGGTGAACACTGACTAGTGACAGACAAACACAGCCATGCAACATCTGGTTGGGAGGTAACTTTGGGATATCTTCTGAATGGGAAAAAGAAACATAACATGTTTATACAGTACTCTGCATGGGCAAAATAGCTTTGCCTCTTAGCAACCATGACAGATGAATGTGGCTATGCTAATTAGCTCTGCTGAGAGTCAGGATTAATTAGCCTCCCCAGAATGCCATGCTAAAGGATCAGAAGTGGTGTAGGCTCCTCCTGCTTCTGGAGGCCTGTGGAACATCTCAGCTTGTGTTCCAGATTTTGCTCCCTAAAGACTGGTTGCTTTACCAAAATGAAACGTATTTGATATACCATGCTAGATTCACAGGCAGAGTTAGACCCATTCAAAGAATGAAGGAGGAGGTGGAAGAGGGTTCCCTCTTCACAGCTGGGACACTCTCTCTGCCTTCTTGGAGCCAGGATTAAAGCTTGGGTCCTCCACATTCTGGGTTAGTGACCTAAATTGGGCATAAAAGTGCTACACCAGTTGCTTTCTTCTTCCTCCTCCTCCTCCTCTCCTCCTTTGTCAACGGCACCTAGCTTCCCTCCCCAATCTTGGTTTCCAAATGTCCTGTATTTCTAATAAACACACCCAATATAGGTTTTATGATATTTTTCATATTGTTAAAAACACATTGATTCTGTGTTGACTTTTTTGGTTTGGGGGCCAAACTGAAAGAATCACAAAAATCAACTGTCCACACAGAAGTACTGATAACATGTATAACTGAGTAGATTTTATCTTATTTTTATATAACATGTCTGAAGGTATCCCAATTATGGAATTAATCAAGCACTTCTGATGATGGCATGGGATGTATTGATGATGATTAATAGACAATGGCATGTTTTCAGTAAACAATGCTAAGGTTTTTCATCTGCTTTTCTAAGTGTTGGTACTGTGGCAGAAGGCCACCTCTGTTAACCCCCCAAAACTCTGCTTTGTGACAATTTGGTTAAGATGGGCCCTGCAGAGGGTACACACCTTACCCTCTTTCGGTAACCTGAGCTGGATACATTCCTGAGGGAGGGGGGAAACCTGCTTCCTCTGCCTACATGACTGGCATCACATACCTGGGTGAAGGGCTTGGGTTCCCTGGGGAGTTAGGAACTGCCAGTCTGCCCAGCAACTAGTGATGCATTTCAAATTGGTTGGCTGACAGCCAACAGGTGCTGGCCTCCATTGGACCAGGTAAATGAGGTCATAAGAGCTATATAGGTTAAGGACTGCCCAGGAGGAGGGGGCAGCAGCCATGAGGAAGACTCGGAGAGAAAAGAGCTGGATCATCTGAAACTTGCTCTCTTTCTCAGAAGTCATGATCAAGGAACTGCCTGCCTCCAGAGGGAATCGCCACCTGCCTCTGGATGATACTTGTGAGTAAGCTACCTGAGATCTAACTAGATATATAGCTTGCAGTAACTCAGATCTGTGATCAAAGGCTACCCAGCCATGCCAGTTTGCTCTATGGGATTTCTTTGATATTGCTCTACCCTGTACCCAGTTCTAACCCTACCCCTTATAACCAATAAAGTTCTCCTTTGTACCTAGTGTGGGAGACTTATTGGGAGTGGGTCTAGATTATGCCTTGGGGTCCCCTTGGTTTGGCTAAGGGAGAACACTACTTGTGCTTCCGACTGAGGGAAGCATCCCAAGTTCTTGAAGTGAATCAAGTACCCTTGAGGGCTACTAGGCCTGTGTTTCCCAGGGTACGCAGAGCCAGAATCAAGCCCATCCCTGGGTAGTGGCAGTGTTACCCTGAGGATAGCAGGTGTGCTCCAAGAAGGGGGTCAGTCAGATGTGAAGTGCCCCCAGGGAGGCTCTCAGAGCCTGGAAGTTGGTCGGGCGCAGTGAGGTGGGTGGCTCAATGCAGGAGTGCCCCCTACTGGCCCGCGACAGGTACTAGAGTAACAGCAATGTTGGATTAACATCCGTGTGCTACTGAACCTAGCATAGCTACTGCTGCTACAGGCCCAATCCTTGCTTCCGTGCTCAGCTCAAGAAGCAGAGCTGAAGCAACCTTATGTGTGGGCAGGAGAGGTAAGATTCCTTGCTCCTCTGGCTATGGAGCTATAGCAGAGCCTCTCTCATATGTTGCTGCAGCTTTAGAGCTGTGGTGGTGGGAAGATTACTGTTCTGCTCTTCAGAAAAGAGATGATAGTGCAGAGCCAAACAAAGGGATTCCACAAACATATTCTTTCTTCTTCAGTTCTGCAGTGGTGCTATGTCATTTCCATTGAATTGGAACTCTCTATACCCACACCAGCAGGTCTTGGGGGAGGATATAATGCTTAGGTATAAAAGTGATAAAGTTGCTACTTTCTATTTCCAGTTCAGGTCTCTATTGTAGTAGCATATGTGCCATAACTACCAGAGCTGGCCTTATGGGTGGGCAGCATGAGTGACTTTCCAGAACATCGTGGTCAGGGGGGCACCACACCGCCCCCCTGCCGTGCCGTGCCCTGCCCTGCTGTTCCTGCTGGGTGGGAGTCAGCAGGGAACTTCAATGGCAATTAATCCTGGGTTCTGGACAGTGGGGCCCACTGCAGCCCCACCCAGAGCTGATTGGAGCCAGCCAACCAGAGCAGTGAGTTAAAAAGCCCCTAGGCAGTAGCAGCAGTGGCAGGTCCCTGGCCAAGAATCAGTCTTCATGGCAGTGTGCCCTAGAACCATAGACCTTTGAATCCTGTGCTCCCCAGCTTTCCAGGTGAGCTGGCCAGAAACAGAACTGGTTGCCACCAGAACTCTTCTTGTGTTTCTGTGGGAGTTTTTAAAAAATTACCTGTGTGCTTAGGTGGTGTAGATTGTTCATTCCAGTCAGGAAGAGCACGCACCAATTGCAGATGCTTTCTCAGCCTGACAGAGGTGTTTTAAACCCAAAAGCTTGATAAGAAGAATTTTTCCAACTATTTGAGTTGGTCTAATAAAAGATATCAGATTTACCCAAAGAACTTTGTCTCCATGTGCTTAGGGCATTGCTGGTCCATTTCCACAAAACATTTAAGTTTTCCCTAATCACCTTTTTCCAACAAAACCCTCAGAGAACTGACCAGTTCTGTGGATCTCGTCAGAGTGATGGATGGGCTGGTGAGTTTCAGCTACTGCTGATAGAGTCATCCCCAGGGGCATGCAGAGCCCAGGGCATATCAGCCCATGCGGGGCCAAGGGGTGGGGTGGTGACCACTCACAGAAGCTGGTGGCAGCATCGACAACAACAGGGGGGAGGGAGGGTAGTGAGCGGCTGCAGCTGGCAGTGCTCAGTGGCTGTGCTTGGCGGCAGTGGTGCATGGTAGCTGCGGCAGGGCCTGTACAGCACTGCCTGCAAGGTCCCCCGATTTGCCCCCTGCAGGGATGGCCCCGACTGCTGACACAGGAGTGATGGAGAGGAAAGGGGCTCTCCTCCTCTTTTCTCAGCATGACTACAGCAAGTGTAATTTGGTATCTAGTATCCAGGCTTCATTGCTAGAAAGAAAAATATATCCAGACTTGGATTTCAGTTGAGGTTGAGTAAAACAAAGTACACACCACTGTCCTTGTACAAGACATAGCTGACACCATGTAGGAGTTACTGGTTTAATAAAGGGTGGCAGGAATGGGCTTTAATCCATTTCATGTTAACCACCCCTAGTTATGTGAATAGTATACAGACTTCAATGGGAAGAGCCAGGCAATTGGGACATGGGTTGGTATCTTTAGTACAAATTGCAATGTAAAGCCTTACATAAAAATAAAGTAATAACATTTAATTGGTAGAAATATAAGGAGTGAATATAATTGAGGCCTGACCTACAATACTGTTTGGAGAATAAGGGTGCTGACAGATGCGCAGGTCCCTGCTCTAACTCATGACGCTTTGCATAAAGCACTGTGGGTTAGAATGATCCTCCCCCAACCGAACAGACATTTTCCTGTTCGGGGAGGGGGGAATCAAGCCTGCCTACCTGTCCCACAGTTAGGCTGAGCTGATGTTATCTGGTCCCCACTCCCAGCTCTGGTATTGTCTGTAGGAAGAGAGGTGAGAGGGGGAGCTGTGGGTTGTGGTCTGCGGAGCCTGAACTGAAGGAGGAGGTGGGGGGAGGGGGCTCTGAGGTGGCTGTATCCAATCCACTTGCCTCTCTCCAGCTCAGCCTTGGTAAATCCCAGCCTGCAGCTTGTTCCCCCTTGCTTTCCCCCACTCCCTTCCTGCAGACAGTACCAGGGGTGGAGCTAGGCTGCATCATCCCAGCCCTGATTGTGCTGACAAACTGACCCTGGGGAACACAAGTTCCCTAAGGCACGCCCCTTTGGAGCTCCTTCATCTGAACCCTCATTAAATGAGGGTAAATTTGTTGCATGATCAGCCACTTTTACAGTGCTCTGCAGCCTTGCTCTTCTGTCACAACATGGCTGTAGAGCACTTTCATGGGGCAAATCATGTGACAAATGTCACTTCTTTCAGCACTCTGAATGTCCATGAGGTGGCACACCCAACGGCTATTCATCCTGCCATTATTTCTGCCTGCCTGTCTTGACATTTATAACATTGCCCACGACCATAAGCATCTGAGCACCTCCATGAAAATGAACACTCTAATTCCTCTCTCTACCAGACCTGGTACCAGGAACAAGCTGACAAGTATTACATTTCAAAAAATGTAAGTCAGGAACTTCAATTATTAGAAGAAATCTCACTTTTTAAATGCAAGGGACCAGATTCATCACTGGTGTAACTATACCACAGTCTGTAAAGTTGCCAAAACAAGAAGTCAGCACATGAGAATGTGAAGAATGAAGGATAATGTATAACAAGGTCATCAGGATAAAAGAGGGAATTGGGAAAGCAGTGAATACTGTTTACACTTCACAATCTCTCCTCAAGCCACTCTTCAGGATTTCTATGCAAAAAACCTTTGTTTTTAAACCTTTTTTTTCCTCCAGAAAGACTTGAGTGATTCATTGGTAGTTTTGACAAGATGTTGCAGCCGCGATGGTCCAGGAAGTATGAAAGAGGCAAGAATTTTTGTGGGTGGATCTTTTATTGGACCTTACTGTGTTCAGTAATTGAACAGTGCTAGTGGGTGCCTGAGTACATGCAAGAAGCTATTGTATAGACCCCTGTTTGTCCCAGTCTGTTCACACAAATCAGTTTGAAAGGTAGATGAGGTCATGATTTATAATAAAATGCGAGAATAATTCTTGATAACTGAATATTTTTTCTATGAGATGTTATAACAAAACGGCTGATAGCTCTGGAGCTTTCTGCAGTTCTTCTATAATGCACATTAGCAAGATTTGTATTGGGGATTACTGCTAAGTGCTGTTGTTCATACTATGACTTTAGACTAGTGTAGGTTTTGCTGCTATGTAGAGACCCTCAAAAGTAGCAGTCAAAATTATTCGACCATCCCATAATTGTGACTATAAATTATAGCTTTCTGGAATAGAATCATTATTGTTCCCTGAGAACAGAAATTGCTGGTGCTAGAGGCTATAACAAAAATGGAGAGCTTGGGATTTTTGTATATGCTGCATTCTTGCAAAAACGTCTTCCACCTGACTTGATGTGAACAATAATTCTTTCACTAGCCCATCTTCAGTGAAGGGGAAATAGTGAACTACTTTTGTTTATGGTTTTTATTTCAAAACCTCTGGTGCTTGTAAAGCCGCCTCAGCTGTTTGAAAAATAAAATGTCTTTTTATGTGGGTTTTTTTTCCATTCTATTTTTCTAAATCAAGCAAAGTCAACGTAATGGCATCTTGCTTAGTCCTGTCTCATTGCATCTGCATTATTAATATCATCTGAAGTATAAATTGTTCTTTTAAATTCAGAATGGAGAAAACTAGCAAAATGTGTGTTATTTTTTATACAGTGCATTAAAATAATGCCTGTTGGAGTTTTCTTTCCTCCTGTTTGTTTTTAATAGCAACAAGGTCATGAATATTTTTGAAAGGCTTTCAACTGGAGGACTCCTGAGGACAATTTTCACCTTAAAAGTAAGAACCAGAAAAGCAAGAACCAGATCCTCAGTTGGTGAAATAGAAATAACTCCACTGAGTGCAAGCTAATTATGCAGATTTACGCTTGGTGGAGGGCTGGGCTTTTGCATGTATAAACAGCATCACATGCAGCATTTCTGCAGTCCTTTATGCCATTTAACTTCATCCATTTATTACAATTGCAGAGCCAATGCAGTTCTGGGGGAGAGAGCAGGTTTCTGTTCTTCCTCCTGTACCATTAAGTCAGTTAAAGTCTGACTGCATATTCTTATTATTGGTGATAATAATATGAAACAAAGGGAGAACACAGCATGTTTCATCAAATTCAGGTTGAATTTACAAGACCAGAAGTTAGAAAATTAATTCATTTGCAAATAAAGCGCATTTGATATGGAGTCAGACACTTTCCAACAGAAAGTGGTGGAAAACCCTGCTGGTACTCTGAACTAGGATTTTTGGGATTTCACATGTGGCTGATTGTAAAGAAATGCTCTCCAACGTCCAGGAACTTTAAGAAACACAATGGATGACCTTCTCCAACAGAAAGGAGTCCAAGGACTAACGTCCCTAACTTGGTTCTAAGGAGTTATGCCATCTTCCTGTTTTCATGATCCTTGTCCTTGCATTCTCTCCAGCTGTCATCAGAATACCAAAACCTCCCTTGTTAGGGTGCCCAGGAAGCCACTGGTTACATACGACTATCATACTGTACAGTCATGGATGCTGCCACGGGTTGATGTTTTGAGTTCAGGAAGTTGCTATGGTACTGCACTGAATGTTTGGAGAGACTGCTCAGGACTACTAATAGCATTCATAGTTACTGAGTTTGGCACCCTCCATCTAAGAATCTCTGTATTTAGATGCAGCTTATATGAAAGGACAGGAATAGGAGGCAGTGGCAGTGGCTAAACAGAGCAAACATGTGCATCATTATTTCCAAGAGGTAAGGTGGTTTTTGATTTACATAATATCAGAGATGTGGTCAAAAGAGAAAACATCGTAACAGGATAGCTCCGAGCTGTATTGGAAAGAGAGTGATTGGGACTGATTGCTACTGAGTTAACATTTTAAATACATTGAGCAAATTATTTATGTCCTAAAATGTTGTTGTTAACTAACCAAGCTTTATGAGTGGGCACTGATATATTGTCTAATTTGTTAAATCAGTGTTCATTCCTATAATTTCTGATCAGCCAGTATTTCTGGATGCTCCTTTAATTCAAAGCCAATTCCTTTATTTATCTTTTAATATAAAAATCTATCCTTTTCATTTATACTGATTGGTGTCTTTCAGTTGTACCTACATACATACCCACTTAATACCCAACTCTAAAGTCCTAGAAGGAAGACTATGTTATGAAGTTATACAGTTAACTATGTAGTTAAGGTTTATTATTAATGTAATGACAAAATCATTATAGGCACATAATAATAAATGAAAATCAGAAATTTATGAGAGTTAAGGTTATAATTTAGAGGAAATCAAACATTTTAAAGTATAGACATGAACAAAGAGTGCCTCCAACCAACCTCATGTCCACCCTGCAGTGATGCCCAGCAATAAGCATATCATTCTGATTAAGGTATCTTAATGTTTGTGGTCCCTAGTTAACTGAAGCTTGGATTCTCGTAAAGACACTAGGTTTAAAATATTTTTTTTCATTTTTTCCCCTCCTGATACATCCCCTGTTGCCTAGCACCCAGCTGCTCTGCTCATTCTGTGAGACAAACTAATTTGCAATTGAGGCATTTTATAGTGAAAAATCAAGATGGTAAGTCAGACAAATGAAAACTTTTTCACTGGTTTTAACAAGATCATATCATCTTTACCCATCAAAGAGTGAATTCCATTGTTTTTATTTTTCAGTGAGTTTTGCAGGTTTAGAGATTGTTTTTAATCAATGCTCCTGGAACTGGTTTTGAATGACATAAAGGACTTGGAAGAAGGGATGCTTTCAGTCATGTTGTTCTAGGAAGTTCTTATCCAGTCATCACCTGTAGGCAGGCATGACAGGGTTTCAGTTGTGCTCTGTAAAATGGAAATGGAATTGTAGGTTGCCATTATTTTATGCTTCAAAGAATGTTGACTTTTTCTTTTTTCACTTAAAGTTTTAGAGCCGACCAAAATGTAATTATAACTTTCACATGCATATAATTAACATGCCCTCATAAGCAAGATCCATAGATAAAGATCTTCATTTCAGGTTGCCTTTTCCTGTATGTATCTACCAGAAATACTGAGGAAAAAGTTATTTTTACATCAGAAAGGAAGATACTGTGGGGACATGTATGTTGGTGGGCTACAGAACACTGGAAAAAAGGTGCTCTTACATGATTTGCTTGGTACGGTAGGTGAAATTGTAGGAACCCAGACAAAAAGTAGATCCATTTATTGTAGCATGTGGAGTCTACAATGGAATTTTTGTAAAGTGAGCATTGATGGGGGATAGATTAAGGGTGAAGTTACACATTACACTTTGACCCTGCTGAATCTGCGGAATGTGAAGCAGTGTCAAAATTTAGAACATGCTATGAGTGGTCTCACATTAAAAGGTTAATACAGTTTCTTGCATGAACAGCTCTGACTTGCCGCTAGAGGGCTGGTGAACTTGGGTATAGGAACTAGGGCACCTGGCCTCTATCCCTACTCTGAAAAGGGTGGGGCTGGGAGTGGTGCACCCTGGGATGCTGAAGGACTGCAAATCACTGGTTTTATCTCTGTGGAGCAGACTGAAGTTGCCCTAAAATGAGCTATGTAGCACAGCCTAGAGTTAATCCTCTCCTGAAGTGGCATAACTTTGAGGCACACAGAGGGCACATAATGTAAATAAATGAGATTTAAAACATGAGCATCTGCATGTTAAGTGCTCTTAGTATGGTCTAAGTGTGATATATAACTTTAAGTGTTGCACCTTTTAGTGCTGTAGTGCCTAACATATTTCCCTGTCATCTAGCAGAATCCACAGCCCTGAGTTAAACACCTATGCTCCCTAAGCAATGCTTCAGGAAAGTTAAATCCCAAAGCAGGAGTTTCAGACAAGCTAGCCTGCTGACTGGAAACCTGTTTGGCTAGCCCTTAAAAATGCCTAAATGTAGAGAATGGCTTAAGTTTCAACCCTCTCAGGAACTGAAATACAACTGCAGGGAGCCATCTCCCTCCACCCATGTTTCACAGGCATGAGCACTTTCTTGAAACACTTTCCATTCTTAAATGCTGTATAGCCGGATATTTAGGGCACTGTTCTGTGAAGTGGTGTGATGAAGGAGCCTACTTATGGCTGGACACCATATTGGCCGCTCCTCCATCTAGGGCAGTCTGCCCAGTCTCACTTGCCATGACTTGTTGGAATATACTAGATGTAATAAGCGGGAGGTTGCCTATTTGACATCCGATGCCAAGGGGTTTACACATGGCTCCAACCTTCCCTTACCGTGTCCCATGCCTCACAGATGGCATCCAACATTGTAGTTGCTTTAGTTAGAAGCCAGACCAAACTTTGCCCCTTGCTGGGCTTCTCACACTCACCCATAGGTGACATGTAAGGAGCACTTGTGCCCCCCCCCCCTGAAATTTGCTCCGCTGGCAGAACATTGGTGGCAGAAGTGCCAGCAAAGGAAGTTCCGGCACTTCTTCCACCACTGTGCTGCATGCAGACCTCCTCCCCCCAAGTCGCCATAATTGGCCCTGGGGGACGCCCCTCACCCCAGTTGTACCCTGCTGGTGCCCCGCCCCCAGACTAGGGAGGCACCAGTCGCCCATGCACTCACCTCATTCACTTTGCCCTGCTCCACTGAGCGGCCCCCCTTTGGGCTATCAGGCCTGCCTATATATACTCTGGGTGATCCCCCCACAGCTCTTTGGGTGTCTCTTGCAGCCTACTCTACAGATGATTACCGTTATGCCTAACACTAGGCCTGCTTTAGCCACAAGCCCCTCTCCAGACACTTGTCTCTTTCTGTTCCCCTCACTGGGGCCACCCCTCTTCCCCCCATCACTGGGGCTTGGGGTCCTACACCCCCAGGGGATTAGGTGCCTCTCCTTCAGTGTACCTGGCCCCTTGTCTGTTGTAGAACCACAGGGTAGTGGGGCTGGGGTTAAGAGGTGCCCCTATCCACCTTTCACTGGGGAGGCAACTGACCTGGCATTTCTGGGGAGCTACCCTGCCACAGGTAGCCCCACCAAGCCTTCCTTCCCCAGCATGGTGCAGTTTCAAGTCATACCCAGGACCAGGAGACTTCTGCAATCCCCTACCCAGGACCAGGAGACTCCTGCCATCCTGCCCTTACCTCCAAGGGGTTCCTGAGCAGTTGCCCAGCTCAGTATTGTTCTGCCGCCTGTCAGCAGCAGACTACTGGCTCAGCCCTGAGAGCCTGATCTAAAATGGAGTCTGCTCCACTCTTTGCTCCAATCACATGGCCCTCACAGGGTCACGTGACTGCTTCATCAGGGCTGGCCAGCATCTGCCAGCTGCCCTGCTGCCACTCAAAGCCCTAAAAGTGACAGGTAACAAAGGTGCTCTGTCACAAGTGGCAAATGTGGGTTCAAGACCCTCAAGCAGCAGAGATGCTAGCAGGGTCTTTTTGAGCAGTTGTCAGTACAAATTTTATTGTTGGTGTGCATGTGCCCACTACATATTCTTTTGCTTAGCAGTGCATGCTAATGTGGGTCTGTCTGCTAACCACAGCTCATGTGGGTTGTAGGTGGAATTGTACCTTTCATATCTAAGATTATAAAGGGTAGGCTCAACCTTCTTTAGTTCTTTCTCTAGCAGAAAGCCAGAAACCTTTTCTCTATTAGTAGTCATATTAGTTAGGCTCATAATTATTTAGTTAATTTTTTGACTAGTTTCCCTAGTCTATTGGCTGTATGCAAAATAGATACATTTATTAAATTTATCTAATTAAAAGTCAATATTATAGCAAATCAAATTACTTTTAGTGAGCAGAGACTCTTCTACCTGGTACAATGGTCCTAGCATCCTGCTACTGGGATTTAGCACCTGTCCCTCATATGAAACTGTTCTGCTCTGTCTGGGAGAAGAACATATCCTGGGTGATGTCCATTTCTTGCTTGAGAGAAAGCAAGGGAAATTTGCCTGAAGTCGTTCTTCGTCAAGAGATCAATGCAGGCTCCCATGTTCCTCATCCCAAGATGGATAATGGTGTTATACCCCTGTCCCGTTTGAGTATGGATTCAGATTTTCCATTTGCTGCACAAAAATGCATATTTTCTCCATTAAGGGAGAAAAATATGGGAAACCACAGGTTTCGCCTTGCACGCTGGAAGAGTTTCAGCCTGCAAGGGACTGCTTGGGGCTAGGGGGAGCAGGACATGGGGGGGCGTCACGTGCATGTGTACATGTACACACATGCATGTGGCCAGCAATGCAGCCAGGCAGCGGTGGAGAGCAGCTCCCCCAGCTGCCTGCAGGTAAGTCTATGGGGGCATAGGCAATGTTGGGGGGAGATGGAGGGGAAGGGCAGATTGTGAGGGAGCTATGGTGAGGGAGGGAGTAGGGTAGTGGGGATGGGGATGGGGGCTATGCCCAGCTGGGGTGGTACCCAGGGTCTGGGGCCAAGGCAGAAATGCATGGGAACAGGGTCTGCATGCAGAGCAGGATGGAGCCACAGGCAGCTTGTCCATGAGGTGATTGTGGGGTGGAGGGAGTTCCCCATGGCTGTGTACACTCCTGGGGAGGGGTTGGGTGCCAGAGACAATGTGTCAGGAATGCAATGGAGGGGTGTGTGCTTCTCAGATTTGTGTGACCATAGTGGGGTGTGGGGATGGATCTGGCCACTTCTGCAGCCCAGTGGATGGCACCTGAGGGCACCTGAGGGCCATTGTGGGGCTCAGGGCTCCCCTCCCTGATGCCCTCCCCCCAGAGGCCTCCACTGCACAGTGGGTGGGATGTGGTGTGGGAGGGTGGAGTGGGGCATGGAGTCTTGGTTCTGTGACTGCCACCACCACTGCTTGGACCCCTGTGCCAGCCATGCTGTCAAGGTGAGGTGCCCTCTGCCTGCCTAGCAACAGTGGAGGGGGGAGAGAACACACAACTCCATGCTGCCATCTCACGCTGCTGCCAAGTAGGCAGGGGGCACTTTGAGGTATGGCTTGCACGGGGCTCCCGATGGTGGTGGTGGGACCAAATCTCCCTGCCCTGCTCTACCCTCCCACACCACATCGCACCCACTGTGCAGTGGAGGCCTCTGGGGGGAGGGCATCAGGGAGGGGAGCCCTGAGCCCCACAATGGGCAGTCCACATCCTCCCACACTCCCACTTGCACCTCCACCCCTCACAGGCTCTGCTCAGGCCACACTGCCCATGGGGGTGGGGGACTGGGCTCCATGTTCTGCTCTAGCCACAGCAACTGCTACCTCCCATCCATGGCAGCCAGGGCTCAGGACCTGCTGGCCAGCTGTGGCTGGCACCCATGGAGCAGGGAACAGGTAGGATACAGCTACTGGTTCCTGTAGCATTGGCAGCTGGGGCTCCCCTCTGGCAGGGCTGGGGGGGACAGGGGACTATAAGTCAGGTGTGAGGGGCCTCAGTGGGGATGGAGGGTTGTGGGCCAGGAGTGAGTGGCACCATCAGAACTGGGGGGTGAGGGGATGTGGGTTGGGAGTGAGGGGCACTGGCAGGGTCAGGGGGCTGCAGGTCTGGAGTGAGGGGCATTGGTAAGGGTAGGGGGCTATAGGTCAGGAGTGAGGGGCACCAGCAGTACTGAGGAATGAGGGGCTGTAGGTTGGGAGTGAGGGGCACTGGCAGGGCTGGGTGGGGTATGGCTTGGGAGTGAGGGGCAACAGCATGGGCAAGGTCAGGGCACTGGCATTCTTGGCAGCTGAGCACCACGAAGCAGCAAGTGGGACAGCTGTAGCTGGACCCGCATCCTGGTGAGTGAAGGGGGCAGGGGGAGGTCTGATTTTCTATGAAAAAAAAATCAAATGCCAAAATATATAGGTACAGTAAAAGCTCTGTTATCCAGCGTCCCCTGGGAATGAGGGATGCTGGATAACAAAATATGCTGGTTAATTGAGTGGCCCAGGCCACTGCTTCTCCCACCACCTCTCCCGACGCATCGCCACCCCTCCCACAGGCCCTGCAGGCCCCGTGGGACAGGGAGGTAGGCCCCACACAGCCCTGCACAGTCTGTTATTTCCCCAGACCACGGGGGCTCTGCAGCGGAGGCTGCTTTGCCCCGGGCCTTGGGAGCTGAGAGAAACCAGAAGTGCCACGGTGGGCACTTCCGGTTTCACTTTATCTTACCAGCCGGCATGACGGTTAATTGAGCATGCTGGCTTGTAAGATGCCGGTTAACTGAACTTTTATTGTATTTAGAATTTACTTTATTATAATGATTGAGGCACTGGTAGGCTTCAAATTGCTTTAAAGTTGTAAATATATCAATATTGGGGTTTTTACCAAAGAATTTTGGATTTTTAAACAGAGAAAACCAGGATGATGAGGAAGCATTAGTGACTGGCCTTGGAAGAAGCCATTTCACAGCCAATGGAGTCCTACCTTATGAATGAAATGTGGAACATTTCACTACTACTACTACTACTAGTGTTACAAAAATACCTGCAGGCCCCATAATGGCCCCATTGTTCTAGGTACTGTACTAAATAGGAATAAAAATGCATTCCCTGCCCTTGACAAAATCAGAATCTGACAAGATGCAGCAGGTGGGTAAAGCAGTGGTCAATGGGTGAGGACAAAGTGAGTGTAAAATAAGCATGCTTTTTGTAGTAGGCAGGGGTCTCATCTCAACACCTGCCTAATCACTCTCAACTGGTAGTGTTCAGTGGGCACCATACAGAGGTAAGTCTTAAGGTATTTGTAAGGTAGTGATTTCATGCATTTTTACAAGGAGTTTATGGGTAGTATAGCAGAAAGCATGTAAATGCTTGTTGGAAAACTACTTATGCGCAAAATTAAGGCTGGTTCTGTTGCTAGAGCAAATCTTGGGCAGAGGAAAGTGGGGTAGAACAGCCAAAAGTATGTGAGATTCCAGAAAGAATATAGAGTATGCTAGCTTTGTGGAAGCATGTATTCATTTATTTATCTTATGCTTTAGTGAGACTTTAAAATTAATTGATTTATCTTGTGCTTTTAGTGAGACTTTAAATCAACATTTTTATCTGTCATTACTGACATTTTTCATCTACCCAAAACTGTATAATTTACTGAAAACCAGGAGCTACAAAATAAACATTTCCCTGGGATAATTTTGAAATAAAAATGATTTTATTATATCAAAACAATTTTGATATCTTATAGATGTATGTATTCAATTGTTACTGATATATCTACACAAATTTAGAAGCATTGATAATGTTACCAGATTGTCATGACAAAAAATATTTTAATACATTTTTTCAAAACCACTTAAGAAAACCTTTTCAAATAAAAAGTGTTAGCAAGTGTTATCAATTAGTAAATACCAAGCACAGTAGTATTTGTGGAACTGGATCTACCTTGTAACCACAGCATGTGTGTTTAGATACACAAATGGATATAAAACAAAATGGTAATTGCATACTTATACAGATGTACGTGCAGACATACATGCATTCCAGCACAACTTAGGTGGCAATTTTTTTAAATGTCATTCCTATATGTTGAATATACCAAATGTTTACGATCATTTTTTAAAATATATTTTGTTCAGTGGGTATGTCTACATGTTCATTAATGCATTGTAATTACAACGCATTAAGTTTAGTACCTGTAATTACAGGTACTAACTTAATGTGCTTTAATCAGAGCTACTGCACAGTAACACCAACGCATGCTTTTTTGTGATGCTAATGTGCAACAGAATTAGTCTACTGTGCATTTAATGTCTCAGGTATACATGCCCAGTATATGTTTATTTTAATTTTATTACATTACATTTGTCCTGTTGATTAGTGTTCCAAATAATTGTAAATATTTTATTTATAAAGTATGATTTTTAGGTATTTCAGATGATTTTTAGGCATTTTCTGTTCTGTTTTAATATATACATCTAAGATCTCTCCATTGTTTCTGTAAGATTAATGTAATCAGCAAGATGGCAAGCCGACATTCACAGATCAGAGATGTAGCTTTTATATTTTGTTTTTGTCTACCTATCCATTCATCCTAGGTTGTAAAAAAGATGTCCAGTACCTTAGGGCATTTTTACATATGCTCCGGGGAGAGTGGGAGGGGAGAACAGGGACAGTGCTTTAATTAGAGTGAATGTGAGAGCCGATCAAATTAAATCACCCACAGTGTTGCATGTATCAGCGTCCCCATGCTTCAAAATGGAAACAGGGGTGCTTTAACTAAAGCTTGTTGAATGAGCTTTAGTTAAAGCACCCCTGCTGCCAGTTTTGAAAGGATGCTGATACATGAGATGCAGAGGCTGCTGGAGGCGCACTACTTAGCATGGTCCAGCAGACTTGATGAATCAAGTCTCCTCCAATGTGCTGTAATTACAGTACATCAAAGCAGCCTCCCCACATGTCTACAGGCACCCTTAGAGTCTATTCACTAGAGCATCTTATGCTTTATGGATTGTCCTATGGTAGTGATTCATTAGACTCAAAATACTCCTCATTAGATTCAAGGCAACCCTTGGAAAATGCCACCTCCTAGCTTTCCCTTGTTTTTTGACTACAGAAAAACAGCAGAGCAATTCTTCTGTTGCAAAGCACTCTGAAAGAGCACAACAGGTCAAGATGTTATTGACACTATGGATTCCTATTTGAACTCGGAGTTTATCCTGAGAATCCTGGTTACACGCTTATATTTTGGAGCACCACTAAAAGGGGCTAACATTTTGGAACACCCTGAAAAGGAACTCAGGGCACCCCAGGATGTCTCAGTACCTTGGTCGAGAATCACTGTCCTATGAGAAGACTAAATTTATTATAATGGCTCAGTTCATGGTTTCATACCCCAAGCTTCTTTGGATATATAAATGCTGTGTCTGAGTACCTTGCAGTCTTTAAAGGCCTTAAATATTAATTTTAGGCACATCCTGGAGCTCTTAACCCCTGGATTTTCCGATTTTAACACCTGAAACTAGTTTTTAGCATACTTTAGGTGACTTAAAGTTATTCCATTCCAGGGCAGGTTTATCTCTGATCTGTGTTACCCAGCTCATGTTCCATTAATGTGTGGCCACTTCATGCAGATAAGCCACCCAAGTTGCAGTTGTTCAGCATCCCAGGATGCAGGCTTCTCCTCCTGTTCCTGTTCTGTGTGGGCAAACTTTCCACCTCCTGAACTCTACTGCCCAGGGACAGTTCCAGCACCAAACAAACTCCAGTTCCTGCCTCTAGGGGTGTTGTTACCTTTCCAAATCCAGGGATACAACCCTGTGCAAACAGCCTGTCGGCGGTGCCTACAGGCGGTTGCTGCTCGTCTCCCCCCTCCCCCGCCGCTGCCAACACCACTGGTGGCATCTGCGGGCAATCAGCCATCCCCACTGGCCACTACCGATATGTCTGGTGGCGTCTGTGGGTGGTCGCCAATCCCTGGTCGGTGCTTGTCACTCCTCCCCCACTACCGACAGCGCTGGTGACATCTGCAGGAGCTCCCACTTACCGCCACTGTGCCCCCCCAGCCGCCGGGGGCACACGTCATTCATGAGTGCTACATTACTCCCTTTTTCACAGATGGAGAATCAAGGCACAGATAGATGAAAGATCAGACCCTCACAGGTATTTATATCCAGTATCTATGGTGAATCCTTCCTTAGCTGGGTATCACTGCTAAGGAAATTAGTCCTTGTCAAGGCTCACTCCTGCTCTGGATGTGCCTGGGTCTGGGAATTAGTTCCCCATCACCACTATCAGTCTCCGCTT
Organism: Gavialis gangeticus; assembly: GCF_001723915.1. NCBI lineage: Eukaryota > Metazoa > Chordata > Crocodylia > Gavialidae > Gavialis > Gavialis gangeticus. The sequence continues at coordinate 162,763,281 of NW_017728992.1, read as the reverse complement.
GTCTAATGGCTGTGGATGGGCACAGATGGAGCAATAGTAACTTTAGGGAAGTGATTTCCTTAGCAGTAGTCCTGGACACAGCAGGGAGACATGGCCTTTGCCTTTATTGATTTCAGGTTTGGGCATAAGTATCTTGCCTGAGGTCAGGGAGAAAGAACATGTGGTAGGGCAGAGACCTGCACCCTGGCCTCCTGAGCTGCTTATCCTACCTGCGGGGCTCTCTTCAGCCTGGGCTCTGGCAGTGGCTAATATCTCCTGTAAAGGAGGAGGCAGAACTTCCTTAATAAGGCACCTAGCCAGCTGTGCCATGCTGTTTCTTTTTGGTGAAGGAGTCTCCCCTTCCTCCTGCAGGCAATCATTTCATGCCCTGAAGCATGAAAGCTGATGACCTGTTATTATTTCAGATTCAGTAGCTGCTGTACAAATAATTCTGGTAATGAAATGCTTTCTGTGCATCCTCAATTTAACCAGGGCATTCAAATGGTTGGTAACCTATTCCAGAGGGAAAATCCATGTGTTGATTATGTGCTGCATAAAATAGCATTATTTTTATTCTAAATAACACCATCCTTTAATTTCATCAGGAGTCTCATTGTTCACGTGCTATAACACAGGGTGAAAAGGAAGGTGAACCCATTTTCAGGAGTTCCTTCCTAACTCCTCTAGTGCAGTCCTTAGCCTTTTAGCTCTGTGCTTTCCTATTTTATACTTTTTGCAATGTTTCCTCAAATGTGACTATAACCTTTTCCTCACCACTCTGTTTTCCTTTTTGTGGGTCTTTTGTTTATCACTGTGATGTTTTTCATAAAGTGAAGTGGCCACAACTATTTTCATCTCAGAGTTTTCCAGTTTGATTTGTTGTGATCACTCTGCTTTATATTCTAGCCTGTTTCTAATATGCCCCTGCATCATATTGTTTTATGTGTTCTCATTCATTGTACTCTCCTTGTAAGTCGTTGCTTTTCCTTGCTGGTTTTCCACAGGTGGAATTCAATCTCTTTCTTGTCCTGCCCCCTTTTGCAGCAGCTAGAGGTCTCTTGTGGCAATGTATAGGCAGAAAGCGAACGGTAATTTGAGCAAAAGGGCTGATTTTAGCTGCTCTAAGATTACGAGAAAATCTGAAGCTTGAGCCTTGTGTCTCACTTTGGGATAAGGCTCTGGAAGGTGAGTACATTTTTTTTCCTCCCTGTGACATTGCTACCCAGAGCAGCAAGCAAAAGATCTTGTTTCATTTCTCTAAACAATGTGCATAGAATAGGAGCAGGATAGAAAGGGGAGGGTCTAATCTCCAAGTCATTCAGATGTTGGTGGTGATCACAGCTGGGGTCCTACAACTGTTCTCATTCAGACTTGCACAATGTTGGTTAGCCGCACTGCCGAACATAGTTTGCCTTGGTACTGGTATTATTTTGCACTTAGGTGTTTTAAGGAGCTGTACTTCACTAGGCAACTCCAGACAGATATGCTGACAGTCATGGATAATTTCTTGTGGCTCTACATTAAAGTTCAGTACTATGTACTTCTTAAAGAGGTTGATTTTGATCAGTAGGTGCAGTCCCTCATCTGGGCATTACCAAGTTTTACCATGTGTAAAGTATTTGGTCAAAACCAATCCTGGAGGTGTCTCCATGTGCATAGAAAAGAGCCTGTTTTTTTGTGAGATGCATTTTCACTTGGGTGACGACGGGCATCAGAAGGGTGCGTTTTGTAGATGTTTTGGGAGGACGTTTACAAGGAAGTGCATTTTCTTAAAGGGACATGATTAAAAAAGCCATGAAGAAAAGATGGTACAAGCTCGTTGTGATATCTAACTTAAATGAGTTTGTGGTGTTTGGGTTGTCAAGGAGCCCACGATGGTTCAAATATGCACACAGTATTACAGATGACCTATTGAAATAATTTCAGAGCAGTGCTGTGGTTGCTACGACAACCAATGCTCTTTTGGCTTTCATCTGGCCATGTGACAGTGACTTTGACGTCAGCTGGAGGCAGAGTCTGTGGTTTAGTCCACACAGCCAAAGGCTTGTGAGAATCTAGTGGATGCTGGATTTATCCCTGTTGCTGCTGCTGCTGCTGCTGTTTCTCAGAGGTTGCCAGAGCATGGACTATTAAAAACTTGCATTTCTGCAGTGTGAGGTAACTGGTTTGCTTTATGCTCTGATCAGGTATTTCTTCTTTTAAAAAGGGGGGGAAAGCCTATTGTGGTTTACTATTTCTCACGTTTGGTTTGCCTGCAAGTTTGCCTTGATGAACAGCTACGGTACTATTAGACAAATGCAAAGCAGCTTCCAGCTACTATTTCTGTGTGCAGTCTGCAAAGCAAAGTTAAATTTGGATTAATGGTCCATGGGGGGGGGAATAAAATGTAATAGTTGGTTCTTGACACTTTGAACTACTATGTTGGAATATAAATAGAACAACATTAGGAAAATATTTCCTGTTGGGGGAAAAATCAAGTAATTTCTTTAGGAAACTCTTCAGGAATTGTGTTTTAGACTTCAGTATAGCCTTGTACTTTTGCTGGAACTTTAAAAAAAAATCATCCTGATCATAGTAATCTGAACATCATTTAACTTTTTCTTTCATTTGCATTGTGCTTAATTAATAGACACTTTGACAGTGACTGATAGAAACATCATGATGCCAAACTCCAAAAGTTTGAGTTCTCCTTTAAATCAGCTTTGTTCATGCACGCTCCAATCCACACTGCAAGCCTACTATGTTAAGTCTTTTATTGCTGTCTTGGAGTATGTGGTAGACTGACTGTATTCTGTTTACAAAGGAAAAGGTCAACAGCTTCCTGAAAAAAAAATCCCAGATATGCCAAGATGGACAGACTGTTGTAATGTATGCTCTTGCCCCTCTGCTCTGTCTCTCTCTGTCTCTGTCTCTTGTCTCTCTCTCCCGTGCACACACACAGAGCTTTTCTTTTATGTGGGGAAAGATTAGCTTAAAAAAACCCTTATCTTAAATAATCTAAATAATTGAAAAGTAAAATAGTAGGTTGATGATTTTTTTCTTCTGAAGAAGTTTGGTTTTTAATATTATAAAACTAGAAAGGCAGTTGTTACTACGTGCAGAATGCAAGTGTTTAAAGTTTTATACCTTTGAGTTTGCCTGTGTGTATGTGTGAACCTATATATTCATTTAAAAAAATGACTGAAGCATCATGTGTATTCTTTCCTGAAAAAATATATTCACCAATTCTATTATATCTAATCATTTCCTGTTCACTATCTAACAAAGGTTAAAAGGTTTACTGATGAAGATTGTATTTTTAAAGCAGCCCCCATGCTGAAATTGTTAAGGAGCTGCAAAAAAATGTAGAACAATGCAGTATAAAAGAGAAAACAGATATGTCAAAGCAGATGTAAATCTATGTAATGTGATTTAAAACTGAAAGTACCTCTGCAAAGCGAAATGTTGCTAATAATCTAGAGTTGACTAAATTCAGCATGCTTAAAATAAGAACAGAAATTAATGCACCTAGAACCTTAAAGCTTTTATAGTTGATGCTGTTTAATGTAGACCAGGAAGGTTAAAACTTGTGCAAAAATCTCAAATATTTTAAGATTTATAATCTGAAGCTTCATGTTTTAAATGTTTCTTGTAATAGTGGAACATCACTATGACTCACGCTGAATGCACTTTGTCTAAATGAATTTAATGAAGATTAACAATATGCAGCAACTGTAAAATACCATTATAGTTAATATCCTTTTATAAACTCCATGATAATTTAAAATCTCTAATGAAAGTTTAGTCTTCTCTGCCTGGTAATGTGATGAATGGTAATCTCTCATTGACTTTGGTGCAACTGGAGGGCATTCAGCCCCACTCCTGTGTGAACCTTATAGGACTTTCTGGAGGTGCTCTGCTTTTTTTATCTGAGGCTAAGAAATGAACAGGGAGGAAGTTGGCTGTTTGACAGACCAACCCTGAATTCAGAATACAGGAACTGTGAAAGTGCACAGGTTGGCTTTTTAGCTGAAGGGAGGGAAGTAGCTAGTAGAAAAGATCACTCCACTGTGCATTGCTCACAAGGACATTGTGCTTTATTTTAAAAGTCTAGTTGACCCTTTCTGTTATCAAATTTTTTTTACTACTACTTGGATTTTATCTTCTGTGCTAGTGAAGTTCATAAGATAATTCAGCTCCTCTCCTTTTTCGTGCCATAACCCGATGTTACCTCCTCTCCTACCCAGCTTCCAAGGGCGAGTAAGCCGTGAAGCAAACAGGATATAGGGTTCACCTTCTCATACTTTGCTCCATGCTATATTTGCAGAGACTTTGACATTAGAGTATACACTTGGTTGCATTTGAAACCCACAGGTCTGATGTAAAGTGAAACAAAACTGCATTGCATTCACTTCTAGTGACATTACAGCCTTATCCAGCTGCACGGAGACCAGCACGTGTAATTCTTATTAGCCTTAATACGAGTTGCACGAGTCAAACACTCCTGCGCATCAGGAGGAGACTATCCCTTCACACAGCCTTGTCTCTTTATCCATGAAAATGAATGAACTGATCAGCAATTACCATAGAATCGGAGAATTTCACCTTAGGGAACACCTTAGCTAAAAAAGTATCTAAATCTCTATGTATCACTACCCCTTAAACTGGATTTCAGCAGTAAAATTTTAAAAAACCCACTGGAATGCTTGATACATTCACATATAAATAATTAAACATTCAGCTCTTCATTGGACTGTATCTGGCTCTTATGCTAATCTGTAAGTCTTTCAAGATAGATAGGCAATTCTTTTAACATTTTAAAGGCTGGATCCTCCACTCAGTTACACTATGTTACAGAGCTATAACTCCATTGTATTCTGCGTTATGGCACAGGCTATGTCCCACCGCGGTGCTGTGCGGAGGTACCAGAAGCAGTATAGTTGTGTTAGTGCAGCAGTCTGATTACGCCAAATGAGAATCAAATCATAGTAGCACGGGAGGAGTTTTACAGTAATGCATCAATAGCAGGGGTTAGCAACCCTTAGGCGCAGTGGGCTGAAGTGTCACTGCTTGGTCTATGGTGGGCTGGCACTTCTGACGCAGCGGCTGTCGCTGGATGTGGGGATTAATAAATCTGCACTGTCACCACAGAAGCCCCCTGCCATAAAAATGCTACCAAGATTTGGGCTTCATGGGCTGGATAAAATTATACTGTGGGTCAGATCCAGCCCACAGGCATTAGGTTGCAAACCTCTAATTTATACTGCTTCTGGGACCAGAGCTAGCTTGCTCAGAGCTGGCATAGCTGTCTCTGCATGGTACCAGCAGTGGCACTGATTTAGGGGTGGGCACATGGGATGGCAGCCCTGGCTGCTTATTTAGAGGGGATGGCAGAACAGCAGGCCCCTAAGGAGTCCACACCACGACAGCAACAACATGCATCCTAAGACTCTCAAGTGCTGGGGGCTCCTTCCTTCCTCACTCGCCTCTCTGGTGCTTGGCATCTCGCAGGCAGCTCTGCCCCGAGCACCAAAATTCCTCTGCACTGCACTGTACAGGGAACTGGGAGAGAAAGTCGGGTATCAGAACCTTAAATTACATTTGCAGAAGTTGTTTTCGCCCTTGTTAGAAACTGTTAAATTGTGATAGTAATGGCTTGAAACCACACTAGCGATAACTGGTTTAAGTGACAGGAGAGCAGCAGTGGAGAACTGGCATTTCAATGAGCAGTTGCTTTTGTACCTCAACACAGATGCCATGTTGGGGCGGGAAAGTGCGTGCTTACCCCATGGTTTGTCCCAAGCCCAAGTACACAAATCAAATTCTGGAACGGTTTTATATTCACATTTTAAAGGGACCTTCTTCAGCGACCTGAAATCTGTGCAGAGAGTTATAGTCAGATAACAGTTAAAGAAACAGAATGCGTTTTGGCTGTTCTCATACTGCTGTTAAATTTATCTTCTTAAATAGCAGGGGATAAGAGCTGAGGTATGAGAAACAGTAATTTTGTAATTATTTTACATGGATGGAATTGTTCTGTCATCAAATCTGCATTTCAGTCGGCATTACAGGATGAAAATATAATTAGAAACTGCAGTTCAGAAATCATTGAACGCAGTATTTCCCAGAGGGAGCACACTAAGAAGCTGCTGTCATTAAAACTTTAGCTGATGTTGAAATCCTAGAGTTGGAAAATATGAACGTGGAGTTGTAGAGTTCGCTTCACTTCTGTGGTCTTAACACTCTGGACTTTCTGCTGGACTTCAGTTTTTGGATCATTTAAAGCTAAAGTATCAGGCCCTCTTTCACAGGAATTTAAGCTGATGCTGCTGTTAGTTACCAAATTGTTTGCAACCACAAAATGACATTGAGACAATGTTAAGACTCCTACTTGCTCCTGAGAAACCCAGGAAGCTTGGACTGAAACATTTTTAATCAGCCCCAGTCGCAAAGCCATGAACTGACCCGATGCCTGGATTCCCCAGAAATATATAGTTGCAGTGAGATGAGTAAAGGATGATCTTCTGGGCTTAACTCTGTAGTTCTTTGCTCCCATGAATTTGACAGTAAATATTACCAACAGTGTGTAAGGCTGGGATTGCATGGCTTTCATTGATTTCAAATTGTTTAAACTTCTGTTGTTGTTAAGAAACACATTCTTTTTTTCCTGGTGTTAATGGGAAATGAAAATTGGTATCTGAGAGAGATGAAAAGTTTTGAAGGATCTTTGGATCCAGTTTCATGGTGATAAATCTATTCTAAATTTATTGTAAATGCTGACTATGCCACAAGGGGCAAAGTGTGCCCATCAGGTCAGTGGATGGCAGGCAGCCTGATGCACAGAGCATGATGAATACAGCTTTATTCCACAGCAGGAGGGCTGCAGGTGCTGGAAGCACATTCACTGTTCAGATTTCCCTTCATATACCACACAGCTGTGCTTCTTGGGGATTTCCTGTGCTGCTCATGGAGAA
>NW_017728992.1:162751122-162751349 GCF_001723915.1 Gavialis gangeticus | reverse complement strand
CCCCCGCCTCTCCTTCCTTCTAGCCCTGCAGCTCCCTCCTGGCCGCACCATCCCCCCTCCTGGTCTCACCTGGCTGGACTGCTGGACCCTGGGCAGCCTTGCAGGTGAGCAGCCTTCACAGACAGGCAGTGGCCAGGACACAGCAGTAGCATGTGGCTGGGGGTAGAGAAGAAGCCTATGGAGGATCCCATGGGCTACCCACTCCTGACAGTGCTCCCTGCGGGTGA
>NW_017728992.1:162745000-162746122 GCF_001723915.1 Gavialis gangeticus | reverse complement strand
CGGCATTACAGGATGAAAATATAATTAGAAACTGCAGTTCAGAAATCATTGAACGCAGTATTTCCCAGAGGGAGCACACTAAGAAGCTGCTGTCATTAAAACTTTAGCTGATGTTGAAATCCTAGAGTTGGAAAATATGAACGTGGAGTTGTAGAGTTCGCTTCACTTCTGTGGTCTTAACACTCTGGACTTTCTGCTGGACTTCAGTTTTTGGATCATTTAAAGCTAAAGTATCAGGCCCTCTTTCACAGGAATTTAAGCTGATGCTGCTGTTAGTTACCAAATTGTTTGCAACCACAAAATGACATTGAGACAATGTTAAGACTCCTACTTGCTCCTGAGAAACCCAGGAAGCTTGGACTGAAACATTTTTAATCAGCCCCAGTCGCAAAGCCATGAACTGACCCGATGCCTGGATTCCCCAGAAATATATAGTTGCAGTGAGATGAGTAAAGGATGATCTTCTGGGCTTAACTCTGTAGTTCTTTGCTCCCATGAATTTGACAGTAAATATTACCAACAGTGTGTAAGGCTGGGATTGCATGGCTTTCATTGATTTCAAATTGTTTAAACTTCTGTTGTTGTTAAGAAACACATTCTTTTTTTCCTGGTGTTAATGGGAAATGAAAATTGGTATCTGAGAGAGATGAAAAGTTTTGAAGGATCTTTGGATCCAGTTTCATGGTGATAAATCTATTCTAAATTTATTGTAAATGCTGACTATGCCACAAGGGGCAAAGTGTGCCCATCAGGTCAGTGGATGGCAGGCAGCCTGATGCACAGAGCATGATGAATACAGCTTTATTCCACAGCAGGAGGGCTGCAGGTGCTGGAAGCACATTCACTGTTCAGATTTCCCTTCATATACCACACAGCTGTGCTTCTTGGGGATTTCCTGTGCTGCTCATGGAGAAGCTATGAAAATGGAGGGGGAGTAGGGTTCGGAACAGCAGGCCAACTTTCTAAATCTGGCTTGATCCCCCCACTGAGAATAAAGTCTTACTTGATTGCAGCAAAGGTTTTATACCATCCTGCCCCATCCCAGGAGTCCCTACTCACCCCCACACCTTGGTACCCCCAACTGCACTGTGCTGCCTCCACCTCAGCCCACCCCCAGCCTTA
>NW_017728992.1:162735680-162744872 GCF_001723915.1 Gavialis gangeticus | reverse complement strand
CTGCAGCTCCCTCCTGGCCGCACCATCCCCCCTCCTGGTCTCACCTGGCTGGACTGCTGGACCCTGGGCAGCCTTGCAGGTGAGCAGCCTTCACAGACAGGCAGTGGCCAGGACACAGCAGTAGCATGTGGCTGGGGGTAGAGAAGAAGCCTATGGAGGATCCCATGGGCTACCCACTCCTGACAGTGCTCCCTGCGGGTGATGAGCTGCCCTTATACTCAGACACGAAGTGGCACTGCTCTGCTCTATTTGTCCATCAACGTTTCCATCCTGCCTCAATCAATCTCACAATTTCTTATTTTTTTACAGGCAGCTCGGTTTTTTTTTTTTTTACAGCCTTTACAGACAAGCATTTTTAGCCCCCTTTGGCACTCCTTTTGCACAGGGGCACTGTTAATATATGCAGATTGGACAGAAAAGGGGCTAGTACCTTCATAGACGGGCAAAGGGGAGAGTTCACAGACCCACTCATTTGGCTCTGAATAGGGGCAGCAGTCAGTACTCCAGCCCAGGAGGAGCTCACTTTATGTATGCATGCAGCCAGATGCACACTGTGATAATGCTCTGCCAGAGTTGTTATGTCTACACAGTATCTGCTTTTCAGTGTCAATAAATGCTGTTGAGTTTCTTTAATGAAGCACATTTTTAAATATAACATTTACACTGTGGAACATTTTCCAGAGTATCTAAATAATACCCAGCAAAAGTTAGGCTACTGAAGCCAGTGTCCTCAGGTAATTAGGTGCCTAGTTCCCTTTGATTTCAGTGGGATTAAATGCTTGTATACCTCTGAAGATCCAAGCCCGCATAACTTTAAGATATCATCTATGATGACTTCAGTCCCCTTTAGGTGGGTGAGTAGCACTTGCATGTCTAACTTTAATTCCATATGTGACTCCACTTGCACTTACATGTCTAACTCTAACATATGTGGCATTTTGGGCCACTTATGGAAAAGCTTTATACCCCAGTCTCTGCTGAGTTACTCCTCTTGTCGTCCAGAGCATACTTAGAAGGGATCAGCTCCAACCACTTACTCTTTATTGTGATCCAATTCCGTCCCAGGAGACATATCACTCCATGTAAAATCCTGAAAAAAGACACTAGAGCCTGTTGGATGAAGTAACAGGGTCCTTTCCATGTTGTGGCTCAGTGGTCAGGGTCCTGATAGCTAATTTTTGTTGTCCTCAAAGATGTCTAAAAAGAATATTTTTTTTCCTTTGGAAGCCATGAAAAATAGAAATACAAGTGTGTAGTTTGCCTGCTCTACACCAGGACTGAAAAAATACTCACTACTTGACCTTTAACATGTTAATGCCAACAGGTGCTTCTGAAGAATCAAGATTTTGTCTCTTAGAGCAGTGGTCTCCAAAATGGGGTGTGTGCACCTCAGGGGGTGCACAAGACAATCCACTGGGTTGAGGGAAGAAAATATTATAACTTCTATTTAAATTTATTTTTTATTTAAAAAAATAAGAAAGAAATTAAGCTTTACTGATATTTAATATACGGATTGACACTGGCACCCTCACTCCGTCCGTATGTCAGACGGTCACGTGTCACGTACGGTACGCAAGGTATCCTGAAGGAAGAGTGGGAGTTCCACAGCGCGGAGGTACAGTAGTGCAGTGTACACTGGTCTCCAAACTTTGCACAATGTTACACTGAATAGTACATGTATATAATTTATAAATAAATATACATATATTGGGGGTGCGCGATCAAAAATTTTTTACTGATGGGGTGCGCAATCAAAAAAGTTTGGAGACTGCTGTCTTAGAGCTTCAAACTTGTTCTCAACTTATAAGAAAGTGAGGGTTTTGAAAAGAGTCCAAGATTAAGTGTCTCTAATTGGGTTTTATTAGACAAGCATATTGGATAAGGTAGGGTCTTGCTCTTGTTTTCCAAACAAGAAAAGTTAAAGCAGAAATATTTTAAAAAAAATAAATCCCAGCTAGATTCTTTCTTGGTAGGTTTCCTTCATTCACTGAATGCAGTAGATTCAAACAATTGTTCCTATTAAACTTGGCCATCATTTATGTCCCTTCCAAGCTTACAGAAACACAGCGGGCACATCTCACTTGAGTCTCTAACTAGACACTTGCAGTGATTTCAGCTACGATGCAATTCAACCCCAAGAATCTTTCATTCCAAAGAAAAGATTCTACTTATTCTTATGCTGTACAAATATTCCTAATCGCCAAATCCAACTGGTTGGGGAAATGAACGCAAGACTGCTGATTATTTCTACAGCTCATTTGTGCTTCTTATCACAGTACTATTCTTTTGTGTAGAGTGGCAGCATGATTGCAGAGTCCTCTTAACTTAGCCATTTTAACAAGCACAGGTCCAATTAAAGCAATTATATTTCAGCAGAGATGTCTGCTGTCTTCTGGATAAGTCTGTCAAGTATTGTATTCGCAGCTGTTTATTTTGTCTGTGAATTTGTATATAAACCCATTACTGACCTTGTTTAGATAATTCACATTTAAGGGGCCATGGAAATATGTTAAGTGAGTGTGTAGCCTGTAGTGCATAAAGAGTGAAAAATTATGACTGGCTTAGAATAGAATTAGAATAGAATACACTGTCTTTGGTCATTGAATGTCATCATAAAGGGCCTGATCTTACACAGAATGGAGAACTTTTAATTCTCACAATCTCACTTAAATGCTAAATATCTAAACCTGTTATGGGAAGTTGCCATTTTACTGTGCTAGCTGTGGATGGCTTTTTATGCTAAACCCTAACATAGATGCTCTACAATTACACTGCATTTCATTTTGCCATCTTGATAGAGTCGTTCAGTTTTGCAAGAACTCTTGAGTAGTGAATAGCTATGCAAAAAACCCTTAATGCTTTTGCTTTGTCTGCTGGAAGGTCCTCGGAAATGGCTGCAAATGGAGCTGGTCAAAAGTTTAAAGTTCTTTTCTTCAACATTTTGAAAAGAATAAATGTCTTGCTTCACAATAAAAAGTTTGAAATTTTCCTTGGGAGAGAAAATCTAGAAAAAATCTTCAAAGTTATCAACACATTTTGCTTTAAAAAGGAAAATAAAGGGGTGTCCAAGAGTTCAGTCTGTGTGGTGACCAGTACGTCATTGTGCCCTGGGCTTCTAAGATCCCTATCACTATGTGCATGCAGACTTTCTGAACAGATGAACAGAATTTAGCCCACCTGACTGACATAGTAATTGAGTTTACAGGACTTTAGTGGATGCATTGAGCTTCGTGAATTGACACTTCCTTGATGTCTTGTGTATGAAGTGAGGGAAAAGCTCTTTTCTGGATGACAGCATTTTTGGGGCTAATACTTTTTTCTGCCCTTCAAACTGAAATAAGGGAGAGGGAGGTAAGTCCTTGTTAAAAATCATGATTACTTACATGGCTTTGTACAGCTGGAAGAGAATCAGTATAGGACCCCACACTTGGTAGATACATGGTACATAGTGGGCACTTCTACATGTGCATTTATTACACAGTAACTTACTATGCATTTTTAGTAAGAGCATTTTTACATACTGTATTGCTTGCAGTTGTATAAGCTGCAAAATGCATGTCAACACGCAGAAAATGGTGGCAGTCCACTTTTGAACTAAAACACATAAACGGTGTTTTAGTTCAAAAGTGCATCTCTGCCATTTTCTTTGCGCTGACACAGGTATATTTCTCCACTTATAGAACTGCAAATGATGTAGCGCCATGCACATCATCTCACATGCAGAGCAGTCTCAGTTAATCAAGTCTGCTCTGATGCGCCATATCTCCAGTGCATGTTCGGGCATGAAAATGTATATGTATAAATGCCCCTTGTTACTACGCAGTAAGTGGTTTTTAGGCTGGCGTCTACACATGCAGCTGTTAAAGCTCAGTAACTCTGTGTGTGGACTGACTTGGGATTAACTTGAGTCCTAAGTCAGTCCACACACACAGTGTTACTGCACAGTAAGGCGTCTATGTGTGCATTACTGCACAGTAAGTAATTGGTAAATTAGTAAATAAGTAAATATGTATGATGCCTTCATGATGGAGGTATCAAATTTATGCTCAAGTTGGTGTAAGTTACCATAGTTACTGTGCAGTATGAGCATGTAGGTGCATGCCCATACTGTGCAGTAATTTTCAGTTACTGCACAGTAACCTAAAATACTGCACAGTAAATGTGCACATGTAGATGCACCCAGTATATGTTGACACAATCTAAGACAAGCAGTTGGTCATGCAACCTACATTTACCTGGGGTAAAGGTGGTTAAGAAGTTTTAATGCAATGCTGCAACAGGAAGAGAGGTGAGACACCCCCCTATCCCATCCCATCCCCCCCCATGATTGCGACATTGGTACAGAGTTGTAAGGTAGAAAGACATTATTAGACAATGGATTTAGCATGTGGTGTGCAATTGCTGTGGTTGAGAATAGTCAAAGGCATAAAATGTCTTTGTTGATTAATGGTGTGTATGATAGGGGTTCAGTCTATCTCCCCAGTCTTGCTTCTGGCCAGTGGCTGGGGGCACTGACTTTGACTTGGTGAGGACCCATGATGTGCTTGACATGGTTGTTTCTCAACCATTGGATGCTGTCAGATACCATGAGGCGCCTTGGTTGAAGAAGCCAAGAAACTTCCAGCAGTCAGAGAAAGGAGATAACCAACACCTATAACAAAGACATTGGATAATATATTCCTCCCTTACCAACTCTCAAAATGTAGTTGTTGCTGCTAAAGACAATGTGCTTGACACTGTTTTCTCCTAACAAACTTCATTCACAGTGATATTGTTCACTATACCACAGCATTTAGGTTGGTCCTAATTTGTTCATTAGAAACTGGTTGGGATAGAATGAACCAGACTCAGGAGCAAGAACTGCAGCTGGTAGTTCTTCCTCCAACATTACTAGAGCTGCTCCACAACATTTTGCTTTGCTTTGGTCTTATGCAGATCTTATCTGATGGCCTCCTCTGGCAGATGCCCTGCCATGTTGCTAGCAAAGATAATGCAGAACATCATGTGTACTTTCTTTTGGTAAAGGGTCACAGTGCCTGTGCTCTTTTCTTTTTTTTCTCTTTGGGATGAAATATCCTGTGTGAGAGGACAGTGAGGAAATTGTTAGCTATCACCATATATCAGTACTGTATAAAAAGCTTACAAAATACTTGATAATGTTGCTGTCAAGTGTTGGTACAAGTTCAAGCTACAACAGCAAACATGGTATACACCAGGTCCAGGGTTATTTTGTTAAATTTGTTAATGAAAGTTGAGGATGCAAGACCTTTAAATGGCTTCTGAAGTTTTGCTACAATTAGTTCCTTTTGCAGTACATCCATGACCAAGGACTTTTAGTCAAACTGTAGTGTTGGTGTCTCCCTCTTAATGTACCCATGTAACACCTGTGAATGGTTCCTTTCAGCCCTAAACTTCTGTGAATCTGTGTGAATCTGTAAATCATGTTAACCAACATAAAACTCATTGATGAATGAAGATGGCAGAGGTATGTGGCTTTTTACACAACTGTTCCTTAAACACTGAAGTCCTTACAGAAAGTCCTGATTCACTTGGCAAAGCACTTGAACGGAAAGCAAATTTTAGTCTGTATTAATTAATAGTGACATTGCATCTCCTAACAAGCAGGTATATAAGGTAAAATGCATTTTTGGTGCATGCTGTTTTGGTGCACTTCAACACAATACTTCGTTATGATGTTAGTGGACTGTTGCACTTGATTTGGTAAACTGGTTGCACTTGCACTAGAGCAGAGGACCAGCAGCAATGTGGTTAATAGACTTATTGCTAATGCAATATCTAGTATATACATAACATCTGACAAAGTAGGTTGATGCTCATGCTGTTCTGAGCAGCTAGTCTCTAAGGTGTCCCCCACCCTACCTTCTGCCTTGCTAAGGTTTTAAAGCAGTTGAGGCCAACCTTTTTGGCATACATGCCACAAATTAGATTTCATAGATTTCATAGACATTAGGGCTGGAAGGAACCTCAGAGATCATCAAGTCCAGTCCCCTGCCCCAGGGGCAGGAAGTCAGCTAGGGTCAAAGGACCCCAGCAAGATAAGCATCCAAGTGTTTCTTGAATGAGTCCAGTCTAGATGCCTGCATCACATCTGGAGGGAGTCTATTCCAGGTCCTGGGGGCTCGGACAGTAAAGAAATTTTTCCTTATGTCCCGCCTAAAACAGTCTTGTAGGAGTTTATGACCGTTGGTCCTTGTTTTATGACTGTTGGTCCTTAGCTTTACATCCTCCCTGAGTGTCACTCTGATCCCCTTCCCCAGCTCAATCAGCCATTGTGCTTTCTGCTCCCTACCCTGTGCCCCCTGCCCAATCTGCTGCTCGTTTTTCCTTCTCCCTGCTCTATCTGCAACTGTATTTCGTGTCTCTTCCCTGCTCTGACACATGCCACACACAAAGGCTGCCTGTGCCACTTGTGCCACACATGCTGCAGGTGGCTGGGCATCCCCACTTTAAAGCATTTTCCAGTATTTTACCCATTATTTCTTTCTTTCCCCAAATAATATTTTAACTGAATTATTTGATCTTCAAAAGAGGGAAATGTGTAGCCAAACTGGACAGCTGCAGGCTTTTATGTGTCTGTGTCAGAGTAAAAGCTGTATTTAATTTTAATGGAAGATTATAAGCCAAGTGACAATTCCCAGTATTCCTAGCAATATAATGTCTTTTATATCCCCAGATATGACCTTGTTAATAGTCTTAACTGAGTCTCCAGCTGCATTGCCCAAGGCTAAACTTATTTTTGCATGCACAGCTACATTCAGTGAATGTTTCAAAATCCCAAACTTTCTCCTTAGAATTTCTACTTCCATTAACAGTAGTCTCTGGCCCTAAAGTCCTATAATTCTTTCAAGTAGCTCATTGTGAATAAAGGAAATTCTGGAAATAAGAAGTGTTCCTGTTCTGCACAGTAGAGGACAATTGATTTATTTGGTAATAAAATCCTATTCGACTGACCTTATATTACTTCAGTGTTTGTATTGATTGATCTTTATCCTTTGTGTTTTGCTACAATCTTTCTATTAAGCTATCAGTATTGTCCAAATTGCCACTGCTCAACTGCACATAACTCACTTTTCCTTACTAATTAAGTTGGTTATTTGATTTTGCTGGTGGGTAAATGTGTTCAAGATTTTACAGTGCTGCTACATTTCTACATGTAAACAAATACAGTGACAGGCTTTTCTCTGTCATTTATGAGGTTCCCCCCAACCCTTGTTACAGAGCTTAATACCAGCTGCTATTTAGGTGCCTGTCACAAAAAGAATCTAAATGGTATTGTTGTGTGACATGCTTGTCCCTGCATGCATTAGTCTTGACAGGGTCTGGGTAATTGGATGGTTTGTCATGTTTGTAAAAGTGCATTATTTCTAGATTTGTCCAGCCCACTCCCTTTGTCTATAAAAGACTTTTAAATTGCTTAAACATGTTAAGAAAAACATAATGTACTATAGAGACCTTTATTGCATTTCATTATGAGGCACTGAATCTAATAGCCAAAGATCATCAGTTTATTTTTAAGTAGGCAGCAGCAAGATAATCTAATTTCATGCCCATGTCTCTTAGGGAAGGTATAATTAATTTACCCAGCCTTCCCATTAGAAACCCCAAACCCAGTTAGTTTATTTAAGTATGTCTTATGGAAAAGGTCCACACTGTTAAATGTTGTTCATAAGCAGTGTCTTGATTACTAGCTGTGGTGTTATTCAGAGTTACTTGGATTCA
Organism: Gavialis gangeticus; assembly: GCF_001723915.1. Lineage (NCBI taxonomy): Eukaryota > Metazoa > Chordata > Crocodylia > Gavialidae > Gavialis > Gavialis gangeticus. Next base: position 162,737,132 of record NW_017728992.1, on the reverse strand, counting down.
CTGCTTTTTTTCTGCCTTGAGGAAATTCATATGACAAAAGGTAGACCATGAATTCAGATCATGAATAGTTGATTTACCTATCTCATTGTAAAAAGAACAGTTTCATTTCAGCAGGCTTGGCCTCAGTGTCTCAGTCAGATAGAAGCATATCTATTTCCACTTGAAGGCCTTTGGATCATGTGTGTGTCTGTGTTCCATGTAAGAGAAATAAAGGGAGATACCTATGTAATATTTACTGATTCTCTTGATATTCTCTTGATCCAGGAGGCAGAATGAGAACCTCAGTCCAAGACCAGAATTTCTGGTATTACGTGAGCCTCAGCAGATGCAAGTGACAAAGGAAGGGAAAGACCAATGTATATTAATTAATCACAAGACAACTGTAACCTACCAATGAGATATGACCATGAAAAAGATACATTTTAAAATTGAATTTATCGGGTGAGATATTTCTGATAGCTAGAGTAATATCAATGACCTTGTGAAACAAACTGGCCTATCCTCTTATGAAATACTGTGTACAATTCTGGTCACCTGTGTTCAGGAGAGATGCATTTAAACTGTTGAGAAGGACTCTAGGAGCATGTAGGGAATGGACATCATATCTTAACAGAGGGAACAAGAAGAGCTTCTTTAAGCAGTCTAGGAAAAGGAAGAATGAGAGGAGATACGATCACTCTCTATAAACAAATCAGGAGATAAACACCAAGGAAAGAAAATAATTATGTGAATTAAAAGACTAATGATGGTGTAAGAACAAGTGTGTATTAGGGCTGGGCAAAGCTTTGGTCCCTGATTCAATTAGGCAGAAATTCAGCCCAATTCAGTGGCTGAATCTCCAAGTCTGAATCGAATCAGAAGACACTTTAATCTCTCTGAATCAAATTGGAACCCTCCGAATTGATTTGGAAAGATTCGGCAGTTCAAACATAGACACAGCTTTAAATGTTTTTTCTACATGTTTTTTCTACAGCTCTGAGATTGGAGCAGGGGCTGGGACATTGCTGCCTGTTGCCAGGGCAGGGGGACATTGTCTCCACCAGGCTCTGAGATCAGAGCCTGTCCTGGCAGCAGGCAGATGCCAGGAGAGGAGCCAATGTCTCAGCCTCTGACTTCGATCTTGGAGCCGAGGGCCAGAGCTACCTGCTGCAGGGACAAGGGGACATTGTCCCCACCCGGGATCCATAATCAGAACTGGCCCTGGCAGCAGGCAGCTCCTGGAGGAGGGGATTGTTCTCCCACCACTTGCTGCCTGGGCTAATCAGGAGCGATTTACTACCAGTCAGGTCTGTAAACTGTTTGCTACTGCATGGTAAATCTACTACCTGTATTTATAAGTTTCATAGTTGGTAGGTTCGGAAGGGACCTGAGCAGATCATCAAGTCCAACCCCTGCCATGGCAGGAAAGAGTACTGGGGTCAAATGACCCCAGCAAGATGTTCATCTAACCTC
>NW_017728992.1:162728424-162730680 GCF_001723915.1 Gavialis gangeticus | reverse complement strand
TGTTGTCCACATCCCTCTTGAAGTGTGGAGCCTAGAACTGGACGCAATACTCCAGCTGTGACCTGACCAGTGCCGCATAGAGGGGGAGTATCACCTCCCTGGACCTGTTTGAGATGCATCTGTGGATACATGACAAGGTACGGTTGGCTTTCCTGACTGCATCCCCACACTGCTGGCCCATGTTCATCTTGGAGTCAATGATGACTCCAAGATCCTTCTCTCCCTCTGCACTAATGAGAAGGGAGTTCCCCAGCCTGTAGGTATGGTGCTGGTTCTTCCTCCCCAGGTGCAGCACCTTGCGCTTGTCAGTGTTGAATCCCATCCTGTTCTCATCTGCCCACCCCTGTAAGCTGTCTAGGTCTGATTGCAGCCTGTTCCTCCCATCTAGCGTGCCCACATCCCCCCACATCTTAGTGTCATCAGCAAATTTGAACAGGGTGCTATTTACCCCCTCATCCAAGTCACTGATGAAGATGTTGAACAGTGCAGGCCCGAGGACCGAGCCCTGGGGGACCCCACTGCCCACACCCCTCCAGGTCGAAAATGACCCATCCACCACCACTCTCTAGGTGTGGCCCTCCAGCCAGTTGGCAACCCAATTGACTGTGTGGGTATTGACACCACAGTCCCCCAGTTTCTTAATGAGAACGGGGTGAGAGACAAAGGTCTTCCTAAAGTCCAGAAAGGCTACGTCCACTGCTACCCCTGCATCTAAGGATTTTGTGACCTGGTCATAGAAGGCCACCAGGTTGGTCTGACAGAACCTGCCTCTGATGAACCTGAGTTGGTTGCCCCTAAGCGTAACCTACCTCACTGGCCCCTCGTGGGCATGTGCCAGGATAATTCTCTCAAAAAGCTTACCCTGGATCGAGGTAAGAGTAACTAGTCATCTACTGTGTGGCTTTCTAAGTAGTAGAAAGCCACACAGTAGATGAATCTACTGCATAGTAAAGTGTCTCAAGTAGACACACCCTCTGTAACATGGTCTGAGGTCCCCAGCGCACTTCACAGCAGACCTAGAAGTAGACCAGAAGCACTTCCAGTCCACTTCCAAGTCTGGATACTTTGTTCTGATATAGTGTTCCTTGTTGCCTTGGAGGTTATTCAGTGAAAGTCAAAATTCAAACCACTAAATGGATTTTTCAGGATCAATGCACCTTTTTTGAAAATCTGGAATAAGGATGATAATTTTTTCATGGTCTGACCTGTGTTGTTGAGATCCTGTGGGATGATAGAGCAGAGGGAAAAAATGGTGTTGTTGCCTTTCCCCATTTTGAGGACTGGTAAATCGAAAATGTCTTATATTCTTAAAACTTTTTGTGTGCTACTTCTTACTTTAAAATTATAATGGATCTTCCCTGAAATTTCCAACAAGAATTTGTATCCTTTCCCTCTTCATCTTAGAGGGCTTTAGAGATCTTTGGAGGACATTGACGGTAACATCACAGGAACCTGAAAATGGAGTTATGTCTCTTCCAGACTTAAGTAGGAGGAGGAATGGCTTTGACTGGGCAGGCCTTGTTATGATGGAGGTCCCAGCTTTTGACTGCAAGAAATGGTGCCTCTTCCCCTTTCACTTGAGGGCTGGTGTGGTAATAAACAAGGATTCCAAATCTTGTAACGTTGCCATTCAGCTCTTCAAAATATATTGTCTAAATCAGAACCTACTGTTTTTAATTTTAAAAATACATATTAACAAGCTTTAGAAAAACTAATCTTTTTCTATATTAAAAAAGGAGCAGTAAAGAGCATTTCATATGTTAGGAACGATCATCCTTACTAATGCTAATGCAGTCCGTATTTTGAAGAGTTAGTTTTCACTGACGTGTTGAGGGTTTGCTCGAAAGGCTTAGCTGTTCTAAAGCTAGTGGCTCAAATCCTCCCAAGACATTTCAAACTCAGCTTGCTGACTTGGTGGACAGTCATCACTGGTAGAGTCATGTGAGTGACTGATTTCTAGGTTCAGCTACCAAATCGAATAGAAAAAATTCTATTTGGATTGAACTAAGATGAATGTTTTTTCAGTTTTGCTTGCTGAAGTGAAAAATGAGTGTTTTCATGTAGTCTGATGTAGAAGATTGCATTCAACCTGAAATTTACATTTCAAGCATTTATAAAAAAGTAAAGGAAGGGAAAGCACTAGATTCATAAAACTGGGGGAGGACCCATTCCCCTTCTTACCCAATAACTGAAAGGTTGGAGCATTCACCTACAATGTGGGAGACTTGGGTTGAATTTTCGCTCTACCTGGGCAAC
>NW_017728992.1:162720791-162723424 GCF_001723915.1 Gavialis gangeticus | reverse complement strand
ATAAAACTGGGGGAGGACCCATTCCCCTTCTTACCCAATAACTGAAAGGTTGGAGCATTCACCTACAATGTGGGAGACTTGGGTTGAATTTTCGCTCTACCTGGGCAAGTCAAATCTGCATATTCACTGCCCTACAAACTATGAGGATTAAGGGATAGGAGTTGTTCTAATGTCTTCACTGCAGCTGCTCCACAACAGGCTTATTTTCCCTAGGATGGGACGTAACCTTACTTGCAGTCACTGCTTCAGTGAATATTTCACTATTTAATATAAAATACTTAATCATTTAATGGAGCAGGGAATTACAGGTCTTCTGACTCTCGGGAAAATAACTTAACCACTGGGCTAAAGAATCAGCAACATGCTTGCACCCTCCCTCTCTCTCTCTCTCTGGCCCAATTAATCTTTAATTACTCCATGCAAATAGAAACAGCTTCAACAGGAAAGATTGTAGATATCCTTCCACCCTCACCCCTAGAATAACCTAGTGTTTGGGACATTTTCCTGAGCCACAGATGAGATGTGATTTTGAATCCCCTTTGAAGCCAGGCCCCTCTATTATAATATAGTATTATAATATTCCCATATATAATAAGGAACAGAGACCTCTTCATCTAGCAGCTTTGCAAATCTCACCCCCTGAATTTTGTTTTCAGACAAAACTATTTAGTGAATTTGAGTTAAAGAATAATTGTGAGATGACTGAACCCACATTTTTCCATAAGTTTATGGTACACCAAAAAGCTGTTACATAGCGTGCACCCTGGGTTTTGCTGATGATGTTCAGCTCGAGCAGAGGTTTCATGAGGCCAGCTTTGGTGCTGAGGTCTTTGCTCTAAGATAGTATTTATCAGGCATTTTGTCCAGGTTTTAAAACATGTTGTATGTGTGTGTGCACTACAGAGTGCCAGACGCTCTGGTATATTCTATCCCCATTGCACTCGTCAGAGGGGATACTAAGTCGAAATGGCTAGCCAGGGATCCCCATCATGGGGGAAGCTCACTGTTAGGATAAACCCAAAGGAGGTAGTTCATGTGCCAGCTACTTCTCCACCCTGATATAAAGAGTCTGGTGGGAGTATTGCTACACTAGTCCACCAATGCTGTGAGGTCCCCAAGGGATTTTATGCTAGTGGAAGAAATTGGAGAAGCTCCCAGGTTTTCTAGAACCCCAAACTACTGATGCAATGGCTGGGCAGGTACAGAATTTGAGCATGTAGCCAGTACCATGAAGATGCCTCTCCCTTCCCTCCTTCCCAATGCCGAGCAAAAATCAGATACAGGAAAGTATCTAACAAAGAATATGGCAGGAAAGGAAGGGAGGGGTTTACATTGGACTACTTAGCACATCAGAAGGAAGACAAAGTGCCTTGTATCTGACAAAATCAACATTCAGAGAGTCCCTTTGATGACAGAATGAGTTCAAATTCCAGTGCATCATCTACATAGTTAATGCATGAAGTAGTTTAAGCTGCTGTACCAATAAATATGATAACTTGATTTTCAAAAACATAAAAGCTTCTGTTAAGTGAGGTTTCAGGCCACATTCCAGTCCTTTAATTCAGAATGCTTCAGAAGAGCAGTAAAGAAAGAACCCCCGCCCCCGACTGTTAAGCCATTAGAAGTTTCTCTTTTTCACTATGTGAGGAAATGTAAGCAAATCTTCTAAGAGGAAGTAAATAGAGCAGGACTAAAACTTCCCTCCCCAGGTGTATGAACTGCTGTTCTACCTTTTGACAGCTCTCATGTGAAAGTAAATACAAAGTAGGAATGGGAGAAGTAGTTCCAGCAATCGCAAAAACTCATCCCTCTATTGCAGCCTAAGCCTGACCTTCCCCTGCCCCCTTTCCTTCTATATCCCTTGAATACTCTTGGCCACCAACACCTGTTGATTTCTCCTCTCTTGTGTATTTGAACACCCAAGAACATAAATCTAGCAAGGCCTCTGAGCTGCTGCTGGTTTCATAACCCCACTGCTCTAAGACTTTAGAACTTCCTTTACTACCCAGAGCATCATGTTAAAAATTACTCTCTAGTGTGTGTATGTGTAAATACATATAACACAAGCTTTCATAAGCTGAAGCTCACTTCATTGTGTCTTTCTGCAGCTGATGTCAAAGTGATGTTCACTCATTTGGGGCATGTCTACACATACAATTAATGCTCAGAAAGCTTACTGCACAGTAAAATACCATGCAGTAGGCTTTCCTTGAGTACGTATCTACACATGCACCTGTTGGGAGCAAATCTGCTTCTGATGGGAGCAGTTCTGGGCAAGGATACTCCTGCCCTGCTCTGTTACTATATGGCAGCCAGAGGTAGTTCTAGATTCCTCTGGGTGCCAGTCCTGGTCTGGCAGGGGGCACCGGTGTCAGGTCAGGGCACATGGCATAGGGGGGAGCTGTCCCACATCCAGGGCAGCTGCCTGCTGCCCAGCGCCCCACTCTGATCACAGAGCTGGCTGGGACAGTGTCTGCTGCCCCTACCGCAGGCAGTTCTCAGCCCCCAGCTCTGAGATTGGAGCAGGGGCTGGGACATTGCTGCCTGTTGCCAAGGCAGGGGGACATTGTTTCTGAGATCAGAGCCCGTCCTGGCAGCAGGCAGATGCCAGGAGAGGAGCCAATGTCTCAGCC
>NW_017728992.1:162719769-162720580 GCF_001723915.1 Gavialis gangeticus | reverse complement strand
AGGCAGATGCCAGGAGAGGAGCCAATGTCTCAGCCCCTGACTTTGATCTTGGAGCCGAGGGCCAGAGCTACCTGATGCAGGGACAAGGGGACATTGTCCCTGCCCAGGATCCATAATCAGAGCAGGCAGCTCCTGGAGGAGGGGATTGTTCTCCCACCCCTTGCTTCCTGGACTGATCAGGAGCAATTTGCTACCTTTCAGGTCTGTAAACTGTGTGCTACTCCCTGGTAAATCTACTACCTGTATTTATAAGTAATAGAAAACCACACAGTAGACGAATCTACTGCACAGTAAAGTGTCTCACGTAGATACACCCTCTGTAACATAGGGAACACTTGGTCTTTCCAGTGGTCTCTGTCAGTTCCTTGTCTCTTCAGTTTGTAAGCTAATTAGAAAGGGATTGCTTCTGAGTATTCATGGCATAACAGCAATCCAATCTCGAACTGGCCATTTCTGAAGCTTCAAGGTAATCCAGAGAAGCAAACCTAGAGCTCAGATATTCCAGTGGTCTACATTGGACAGACTGGGCCATCCCCACATTACAGAAGGAATGACCATCATTGCTCTGACATCAGCTGCAGAAAGACTCACAAGCCTGTAGCAGAACACTTTTCAATTTTCCTGGACACTACATCACTGAGCTGAGGGTGGCTCTTCTCAGAGCACAAACTTTTAAAAACCAATTTAAATGAGAAATTGTGGAACAAGAAATCATCCACAGACTTGATTGTGTTAAGTATGGTTTAAACAGGGACCATAAATTCTTATCCAGGAAGTTTCTGGAGAGTGTTGGGGACAACTTCCTGGTGCA
>NW_017728992.1:162715283-162719694 GCF_001723915.1 Gavialis gangeticus | reverse complement strand
TGGAAGTGGATGGCAACTTGGGCAGCAGCGACCATGAGATGATTGAATTCTGGGGAGCAAAACAGCTGAGAAGCTGTTGTATTTGATAGTTTCTGATGTACAGGGTGGGAAAATGGAATTAGTGATACATGATTGTGAGTGGTTGTGAAGAAGGTGGCTAGATGCTTACAAGGTAGATGTGGAAATGGAGTAGAGGCATCCATGCTCATATTTTGACCCAGACATCAAAATGGAATATATGTCTGATCACCTAAAACATGTGGCCAACCTTTGTGGAAGGCATGCCACCAGTTACATCTAACTGCGACAAGTCAAGCTCCATCCTCTCCCCAGTCTGCCACTTTTCTCCCCACCTGCTTCCTGATCTGCTGCTCTGCTCCCCTTCCCCCTCTGATAGTCTAGTTGACAAACACTGTGGCTGCCCATGCCACTTATGGCAAACATGATGTGGATTGGCCACTTATAGTTTAAAACATCCACTCTTTCTAGCTTCTTGTGCCCCCCTCCTCCCCTCATCTTCCCTTTATACAGAGACAGCTACAAGTCTTAACAACTGATTTACCAGCTCAGGTTTGAACTTTAAAATGTAAGCAGTCCTGGATTTTCATTTGCAGCCTAATTGAGTTAAATATTTTATCTAGCCAGGCTGAGTAAAGTCAGTGGTAAAAAGTTTTTTTTCCTTTGAATACATCTGGACTGATTGCAGACTATGCTGAACTTTCCCTTCCAAATAGCTGACTTTATATTTTAAAAGGTGACAGTCATATTACAGATTTAAGTAATTTGCTTTGTGTGAATGACATCAGTTCTGATCTGCAACCAGTGCTTGAAATTCTTTTGCTGATTTATTTTCTTTTGCTTTATATAAGATTGTGTGCATTTAAAAACATGTGCTGTAATTTTATAATGATTTTTTTTGACATGACAAAACCAAGAAAAAAATTCACATGTTCTCAGTAGCACAAGCTTCCCAATGAATTAGTCCTATCAATACTTCTTTAAGCCTTCATAACTCATCACAGGGCACCGGGGGGAGGTGGGGGAGTTGAAACTTAGTCTATAAATCTTGCCTGTGTAGATCATAATTTTATCCTATTTGCCTGAGCCTAGCTGGGAGACCTGTCACAACAGGCCTCTAACCTAGTCAAACTTAGGTGGGTGTGTAAACTGGCTATAAAAGTGAACTTCAGATGCTGTTCTCAAAAAATTCAGGAATATGGACTGAGATTTGTCCAATGGTTTACCAGCATCACACTCCCTTTTCTTCCCTTAACTGTGTATTTTCAGACGTTCCTGCCATCAGACAATTTAAAAAAGAATATACTACTATTATTAAAAAAACATATTCGTTTTGTATGTTAGTGAAATCCTGTGGAAATGTAACTTTCTACCTTGATTCTTTGGTAAGTTATATACAACTTATTGCTGAGAAAAGTTTCATGCTGGATCCTTCATATAACAGACAGGTATGATACAGTCCCTGAAAAGGATGAAGGTCTTTAGCCTTCACTGCTGGCGCGAGCACTCCTTTTTATAGTCCGTTTCAGCTGGCTCTCCTCCATAAACACTTTTAAAGTCCAAGATTCCTAATTCCATATGTTTTATGTGTACTGGGTGTGTATAATCTGCCACTGCTTGTGCCTTAAGTCTCCTAACCAGTCGGTGCCGTGATTTTTATTCTAATAAAGCTGATTTTGCTAATGGTGATTTTTTCTCAATTTGTGTGGGACTGGTGGGTTGCATCCATGGTAATACATGCTGTGGATTGTAATACCTGGTAGACAATCTCTGCTATAGCACAGGCTGAGAGGGAAAGTGCAAATATTTGAGATGAGTAGGGACTTTAGTGAGGGTAGATTTATCAATGGTATCATCAAGTAGTATTCCTTTTGCTGGATGAAGGGATTCTGCATGTAAACTGTCACATATCTCTTGTAATGTATTTTTGTACTTGTATGGCTACGTCCTTGGCTGGTGCAGTAAGTCCATTGATTTATAGGGATTTCTCCCACTTTAAACCAGATGAGAATATGCCTGTAAGTACTGCGTTGTAGTACCATTTCCAAAGTAGAGGTTCTCTACCAATACCACAACATGATAGCAAAAATAGGGCAGTTTCTCTTGGCTCGGGATAAGAAATAAATGGAGTATTTGTTAGGTAGTGGGATCTGGTAAGGTTGCCTTCTGACAGTAAGCAGGTAACACAAGTTTTAAAAGAGATTATAATAGGAGGACAAACTTGTGCCTTAAATCCTTGATTGCCTTTTTCCAGTTCTGGCAAAGTGATGGGAGATTTTAGGTTGAATTATAACTGCAGATTTTTCTTTTTTCTTCTTTTTTATTTACCTAGGCTAGTGTCTGTTACCATGACTACAACCTTCAGAATTTTCTGGTTATTTTACAGCCATTAATAGGAGTAAAAAAGCAGATGTATAATTATGCTATTCTTATTTAATTCACCAAGCTGCAGCTGACATTTTAAAAGTGTTCAATTTAAAAAATATATTTTTTAATGTTTATCATTTTCCTAGTGGCAGATATGCAAAGATCATTCATTTATGATGAAACACACACAGAATTTGTATACGCGGTATAAGGAAAATGGGGATGAGGAGCTCCAGCTAGCTTTTCTATTTAAAAATTATGACTGTTGAGAGAAATGTAATCGGAAGCAAAAAAGGGAGCATGGACTGATAAACAGGTTACTGACCTGGAAGTCAGGAGGTGTGGATTCTAATTCTTGTCTGAGCCACGCTGACTTGTTCTGAAACTTTGAGCAAGTCATTCAACACCACTGGGCTTCTTGCTTTCTCTTCCTCCCAGAGAACTTCTTCAGAGCATGGACTCTCTCTTACTCTGTGCTGGTGTAGTACCTGGCATGCTGTGCCCGGTCCTGGGTAAGACTTCTAGGTGCTACCTATAAGATAGTTTATATATGAGATAGGAAAACCACCAGTTCAACTACTCTAATTTCCCCCCTACCCTTAGCACCAATTGTGGATGCAATTCTAGTGCTCAAACATAAACAGAACTATTGTTTGATAAAATTGTCTTGGAAATCTAAAAATATATTTACACTGCAATTGAAGATAGCTAGTCACTATAGCACAGTTCCATACAGGTCAGTTCATGTTCTCAAGGATAGATCTGCGTGCTGCCTTAGATTGACTGCTTCAGGTACCTGAATTAGCTTGCTTAAAGCTAGTTTGGGTATCTCTAAACTATACCTCAGTCTGTGATGCAGGCATAGCCTGAATTCCTGTGCTCACCTTCTCTCACTCTGGGTAGTTTCTCTTTGTTAGGCCTCATTTGCAGGGAAGGTGCTGGGGGTTACAGTGGACCATAAACTGAACATGAGCCAATGGTGTGCACTCGATGCAAAAAAAAAAAAAGCTAGCATCTAAATAAAGGATTATATTAACAGGAGTGTCTCTTGCAAATCAAGGGAAGTGATTCTTTCATTCTGATTGGTACTGTTGAGGTCTTGCCTGGAACTGTCATTCCAGGTTTGGGCTGCATAGTTCAACAAAGATGTGGAAACATTGAAGAGTCCAGCAAAGAGCAAAAACATGATTAGAGGCTTGGGAAACCTGACTTACGACTGAGGAAAGGCTGAAAGAAGTAGAGTTATTTCATCTGGAGTAGAGAAGACTGAGGGAGGATTTGATAGCAGTTCAGATACCTGAAGGGCAAGTATAGAGAGGATGGAGATGGGCTTTTCTCTGTGGCCATAGGAGACATGGCTGGAATAATGGCTTTGAGCTGCACCAGAGGAAATCTAAGTTGGAGATTAGGAGGAACCTTCTAACTCTGAGGCCGCGTCTACACAAGATGATGACTGAGCAGTAGCCCGAGAGTACTGCACAGTCAGCGTCACAAAAAAAAATTTGTCGGTGCTACTGCACCATAATTCAGGTTACTGCACAATCATTTAGTACTTATTTATACAAGTTCTAAATAACTACGCAATAATGACTGCACAGTCAGCATCTCATGTAGACATGACCTGAGAGTGCTTATGCATTGGAACAATCTACTAAGAGAAACTATGGTCTCTTCATAACTGGAAATTTTCAAGAGCAGGTTAGACAGATGCTTAGCTGGGATGGTTTAGTTAGGGAGTGCCTTGTGCAGAGGGCTGAACTAAATGAGGTCCCTTCCAGCCCTAGTTTCCTATGATCCTAAGCTGACAGTTCCCACATAACAGTGAAAACAGTTTCCACATGGCTATAGCTTGACAAAGTCATGAGTAGCAACAGAAAGCCTGATCTTGTCTACAACCATACTTGGAAAGATGGCACTGCATTATTTTCACCTTTTGGTTCACATGTGAACCATTGACTCTACTCCAGGGGTGTCAAACATATGGTCCACATAGTTTCATAGTTGGTAGGGTCAGAAGGGACCTGAG
>NW_017728992.1:162708768-162715272 GCF_001723915.1 Gavialis gangeticus | reverse complement strand
CCCATGTTCATTTTAGCATCAATAATGATTCCAAGATCCATCCCAGGTTTGGCTCGCAGAATTTTGTTATTTGGTCTGTTCATTTCCCAGAGGATCCAGGAATTCAGGGGCAAGTTGAGTGTGGGGTAGGGCCTGCTGCCAAAATCACAGATACAGAGACCTGTTATGGATGCATGTTGGCAGCAGGGGGTGAGTGACAGCTGTGTTGACCCCTGTGGCTGCCACTGCTACAGCTGCTCACCCCACCTCCTTTTGTCCCACCACTGTTGCAGCATCTGGGGCCCCACAAGCCAAATCTAGCATGCAAGGAGGGGTGAGTTTGATATCCCTGCTCTACTCCAATACTGCTTGACTCCCCTCCTTTGCGAATTCAGTGTTTTGTTGGCATTGGGGCTGCTAGGCTATTGTCTCTGTCTGTTGGTTATGGTTAGTGACCTGAAGCCCATTGTTTTGTTGTTGTTGACTTGTCCATCCCTTTGAGTGTAAAATGCTGCCTAACTTACGTAAAAAATGTGATAGTGACTGTAGTGCGTTGATCACTGCAGCTGAGGATGATATATCTTACTGTAAGGCTGTTAAAGAATATGGCAAATTGTAGTGCTGCCATTCCCCCAAAATAATAGCTTCTTAGTTGGCTAAGTATTCCAGGGCAAAGGAAATCTTAGTACAAAAGAGCATTAATAAAAAAGTTTGGTTAAAATAATAAATCGTTGTCATTTGAGATTCTGTCAGTCCTGAACAAACACTGCACTGTACAATTATTATACCAGAGTATGACACACAGAAAGTGCCCACATAATGAGAAGCAAAATAGGATATACCCCCCTCATTTAAAAGGTATGCACTCCAGAAGAATATTTCCTTAGCAGTGTTAGAGTGTGCAATTCAGTACTAGAATAGTCACTTCATCCAAATAAAGGTAATATCAGGTGACTGAGGCAGATAAAGTTCTTTAAAAAAATCCCATTTTAGTCACCTGAAGTCCAAGCAAGACAAAACCCACAAAGCAGGAGGTGCTGCTGTGAAAAAGTGGTTACTCATAGACACAAGTGACAAGGACAGAAAAGGGAAGCCAGATGGGGAAATAGTCTGTGAACTCTTTGTCCCAAAGCAAAGAATATCCTCCAGTTGCGATAACTGAACCCTTCACCTAACAGTTTTCCTATTATAAGCCATAGCTTTGTGTACTGTGCAGGAAATTAAATCTGAGTTCTCTAACATGGTCTCTTCCTTCTATAGTGCCTGATGCTGATTTCTGCAGCAACTTGACTTGCACTTGAAATTGGAAGGCTTTTTTAAATTAAATATGAATGCTATCAATTACTACTTATTTTTGAGGATCTGGAAATGGGTTAGGTAATAACTGGAAATAAGGAGGCATGGTCCCTTCTTAGGGGACCTAACAATATAGGATCATAGGAAAGTAGGACTGGCAGGGACCTCACAAGGTCATCTAGTCCAGCCCCCTGTTCAAGGTAGGATCAACCTGACAAACTATCCCAGCCATCTATCTATCCAACTTGCTCTTGAAAATTTCCAAGGATGGAAATTCCACAATTTACCCACAGATAGTGAAGGAAATGATGGATTCTCGCTGTAGAACATTTTGTCTGTTAAGCTAGAAGTACATTGTTATCTCACCTCTGCATCTCAAGTAAAATCATATATACTACTATATAACCCTAGTTCTTTCAGCCTTTCCTCATACATCTTGTTTCCCAGGCATCTAATTATTTTTGTTGCTCTGTGCTGAACTCTTTTTCATCTGTGCACATATCAAGATGTGTCCGCATCCTTCTTGATATACCTTCAGACAAGATTAGACAGATAAGGGGCAAAACCAGGCAGAAGCCAGGGATTAATGAAGGAAGGAGAATGGTTACAATAGTTAAGAATGCATCATTCTTATTTAGAAATTTTTTTACTGGTGAGGCAGGTTCTTCTACCTTAGGATTGTTTCTCTTAATTCACTGTTAAAATGACATCATTTAAAAATATTTGAATATTTAATTCACTAGGGTACATTCCATTAAGTTGGTCTACTATATAACTCCAATATGGAGTTTTTTAAACAAATATTTATAGTAGGTTGTTTTTGATGATACGCATACCCATAATACACTATTTTACAGAGCCAAGGCAGAACACAACTCAAGGAGCTCACATTGCTTTGATATTTTCAGTTTTAAGTATATTATATGCAAGTGTCCTAGTTGCCTTTTAGAAGGTCCTGAGAGAAGGGGGCCAAAAGTTTTGATAGCTGGACCAGGGGCATTTGGGGACTGGAAGGCATGGGAGAGGGTTTGGTGTTTGGACCTCAGACCTTTTGTAGTAAAGATTAAAGTGTCTAAGTTTTTGGTGGGCTTGAACTTCTATTCTCTGCCTCAGGAGTCCCTGATATAGCTGGTGTCGTCCTCCTCTCCTCCATCTTACTGAATGCATCCAGTAGCTAAGTGGAATGCTTCTTCCAAGATAGGATGGCTGTAGTAGCCATGATGGTCCAGGGAATATGCAAGAGCAAGATTTGTGAGGTGAGGTAGTATCAAGATATTGCCTCAAAAATGTCATCTCTGCTGAAATCATCAGTGAACTAATTAACAATGTTGACACTTAATGGTCATCTTTAGGCTTAATAGCAAACACTCCACTGAGAAAGATATAGGTTAACCACAAAAAGGCTGTCTGGAGGAAGACAACATTGAATTGCATTGCATTTAGCTTGTATGTGGAGGTTTAGCAGATATGAAAGCTAGAAAAATGTTTTTTTTTTCAAAATGGAAGCTCAGATTCCAAAGTAGTAATCTATGGGAAAGAGGATTCTGTGAAAAATGCCACTACAGCAGAGCTATGGCCAGTGTCTATCCAGGCACAGATGCAAGCCTTCCACAATCTCTTTTCCAGAGCAGCATCCCTAAACACAGCTACCGCTCGCAAAAGAAGAGCAGCAAACTGACAGCTTGCACATTTTGCAATAATGGAACTAGCTAACAGCTTCCACTTAGCTGTTAGCCAGCTAACAGCTTCTGCTTCATTTGGTCACGCCTGTTATTTTCTAGCTTGACCCTCAGGTATTCGTGGATGGTAACTGAATCAGTGATGCTGGCATCTTTTTGCCTTCTTTTTGGTTGATGTTATTATTTCTTTACTGAGTTATGGAGTTGTAATATATTATATTGGTACTATAAAAGCAGATTTTATGTGCATCCTTTGAATAATTAAGTGCAGTCTCTTCTTATTACATATTAGCAAGGAGTATTCACTAGTTCCCTACTGTTTATTCTATATGCAGATTTCCTAGAAGGAGTGTCTGTTTTCAGTGTCAGTAGTGGGTTCAGCTGAAAGAGTGAATCAGCTTCAGGCTCAAGAGACTGATCCACTTTATGAGGATAATACAATGCTACAGAATCATCCCATATACCTGTCCTTGGCTTGACAATGTGCTGACCAGTGCAGTCTAGCAAAATAATCTACTACTGACCAGTAATCTTGTTTCTCCCTCTCACAAGGTACGAACCAGGAAACAATTTGTTTAGTGGACAGCACACCTATATACTGGCCCTTGCTGATGACATGTAGTGTTAAGTTTCAATAAATGGAGAAGACTGCAGTTCCCAGCTAATAGTGTCTGCTTCATCCTGAGTGGATGTCTCAGAGCAGCTCTCTCTAGAACAGCTTGGCAGGCCTGACGCTTGAAGGTCATATCAAGGCACAAATAAAGCAGCTTTGGCTGCTAACCTCAGTTCTACCCTGCTCCAGGAGATTTGCAGTGGGGCCACATGGCCTTCTCTTCACACACACATGCAAAGCATTACTGTTAAGTCTTGGCATGCACTCAAGAACATGGGTTCAGCTCACAGGATCTGTTCCCCACCTAGGTTCTCCAAACTGCCCTCTGTTCCTCCCCCCATCTCTCCCAAGACAGGTGCTCTGTTCAGGATCTCTATTTTCTCGAGAGACAAGGGTTTTTTGTGATATCTATTATTGGACCAACTGTATAGGTAGGAGAGCCACTGAACAAATTTTGTTCACAAAGAGCCCTTCTACAAGTCAACAGCTTGCCCAGCAGCTATTTCAGCTGTACATTTGGTTCAATAAAAGATATCACAAAAAACCTTTGCCTTATATCATTCCTATACTGCCACAGCTACACCAACACTCAAACTCTGCTACAACATGGAGGACATCTTATTTTCTCATCTTTTGAAAGTATCGTTACTCTTAATATATTCCATTTAAAAGGTTAACTGTAAGTTTTCAAAGCAGTTGAAAGTCCGTCCTTGCTTGAATTAGTTTGTCTGTGGTTTTGCATTTCAAACGTTTTAGCTTAGTTTCCTCTTTACTGCCATAGCATACTGCAGCTTTTTTGTTATGCTTTGTTTTTGATACAGCCCTTGGAAACTGCAAAAGCTTAAGAGCAGGATGGAAAGGGAGCTCTTTGGAGAAGAAAAACATACTTAGCAGTAATTCTTGTTATCTAATATAGCAGTATGTTTCTAGGATACTAACAATCCTTCCCTCAGAATATGAGAGTATTTGTATCTGCAAACAGGTAAAATTTGCCTTGTGCTGTAAACAGAATATGAATGCATCATATGTTGTCTATCCCTTTTCCTTTTTTGGTGTTTGGGTCTATGAATAGTTCAAATAACATCTGTGAAAACTTCACTGTTTCTGACAGAGACTCTCCCGTCTTTATAGCCTGATTGGAGTTAAGATGAGATTACCACCCTGACTCCCTAGTCATTACCCTGTGTCTCTTAGTGGGCTCACAGTTTGTATCACCAAGAAAACTGGCCGGACTGTCAGGCTTAGAGGGCACATCTACACATGCATTTGCTGCAGCACCAGTTTACTTGCAAGTAAATTACTCATGAGTAGATGGTGCTGGGCAGGGAACTGGCAGCAGATTTGCTGGCAAGTCTCCTGCTTCCTGGGGCCCTGCAATGGGCCCTGGCTGCCACCAGAGGGAGCTCCAGGCTCCCCAGCAGCTGGCAGCCCTCTTCAAACACCCTCCCGATTCATTGCTCTTTGGCCAGCCACTTCCCTGGCTGGGGCAGTGACCACAGCGCGAGGGCAGCATGCAGCCGCGCTCTCATCACTGCCTCTGCCTCCCTGTGCCATGGCTGCTCCTGCCTCTGCTCCTGGCAGCGACAACCAGCACCCCGCACTCCCGCTGATCACTGCGCCGGCCCTGCTGGCCCACTGCACTGACAGCCAGCTGGCCCACAGCCATCTGGCCCCTCCCGGGTCCCCCACATTCAGCAACTGCTAGCCCACCCAACACGTGTCATCTCAGGACTGCCACCGTGCACCTGCCACCTCAACCCCATCCACCTCGCCAGAACCCACCAGCGATGCTACCAGCAGTCTCCAGGATGCCACCGCCAGGGCCACCCTTACCCTACTGGAACCCCAGCACCGCTATCTCTGGGTCCACTGGGCTAGCCAGGACTGGTGGTGACACATTGTCCAGCACACCTGGGACACCGAGCAGTGGCTGGAGGCATTCCACATGACCTAGGTCACCTTCTGGGAGCTTTTGGAGCAGCTCCAAAAGCTCCCAGAAGGTGGAGAAGCAGGACACTGGCATGTGGCCACCGCTCCTGATGGACCCCCGGCTGACTCTCGCCTTGCTCAAGATGGCCATGCCTGCCAGCCTGCAGTATGTCAGCCACCTCTTTGTCATGGGCAAGGCAACTGCTGGGGAGGCCATCCTGGAGGTGTGCAGTGCCCTCCAGGATGTGCTGGAGGACACCATGCTCCATGTACACAATCCCCTGGCAGTGGTGGCAGGGTTCTGTGCCCTAGGGTTCCCCCAGTGCATCAGGAGCCCTGGACAGGACCCACATCCCTGTCACCTGCCCACCCCATGGAGGCCACTCCTAATACAGCCAGAGGGGTTTTCAGTCCATGGTGCTCCAGGCCATCATGAACCACCACATGGCATTCACACATGTGAGTGCCAGTTGAGAAGGCAGTGCCCATAACACCTGACTCTTCAGGAACTCCAGCCTGCCAGGCAAGGTGGAGAGTGGGTGCTTCACACCAGGGGTGCTGGACCTGCAGCTGGGTGCCATGGCAGTCCCATCCCTCCTCATCAGGGAGGCCTCAGAAGAGCTGTGCACATGCGAGCAGGGACCATAGCACCAGGTGCAGAAGGTGCTGGCTGACCACCTCCTCCAGCACTTCCTACTCTAGTCCACCTGCACTGCTGCCCACACCCCCTCTGTCTACCCCCAGCACCCCACTGACTGCAGACATTCATAGATTCATAGATTAAGGGTCGGAAGGGACCTAGTAGATCTAGCCCGACCCCCCGCCAGGGCGGGAGAACAACAAAAAACCCCAAAAAGAGAAATGGGACTCAAACGAATCCAGCCAGGTAGGCATCCAGCCTCTTCTTAAAGACCCCCAGGGTAGGGGCCAGCACCACTTCCCTTGGAAGTTGGTTCCAGCTCCTAGCCGCCCTAACCGTGAAGTAGTTTTTGCGGATGTCCAATCTAT
>NW_017728992.1:162701428-162708236 GCF_001723915.1 Gavialis gangeticus | reverse complement strand
TTCTTGAAGATGGGGACCACATTTGCTACCTTCCAATCATCTGGCACCTGGCCCAAGCACCACGATCGCTCATAGAGCCGTGCCAGGGGCCCCGCAATAACCCCAGCTAGCTCCCTCAACACCCTGGGGTGGAGATCATCCGGACCCGCTGACTTGAACGCGTCCAGCCCCTCCAGAAGCTCTCTAACCCGGTCCTCCCCAACCTGAGGTCTGAAGGCAAACCCCTCGAGTCCGGCTTCTATCACAGCAGGGAAGTCCTGGTCCCTGCACAAGAAAATGTCTCAGATGAACAAGGTTGATTCCACTCACATCAACCTCAACAAACCCACTCCCACCTCAACAAATAGAGCCCCTTCATCCCCCACCCCACCCACCAACAATAAAAAATCTTCCCCATGAAAACTATATACATGTCATTTGTGTGTCATCCCAGGTTGGCGGGCCATGGGGTGTGGGTGCCTAGGGGGCAGATCCCAGGGACCAGCACCCCAGCATCTGGCTATTCCCCCATGGGTGTATATGCCACAGTAAGTCCAAAAGGCAGGGCACTTGCCCATGGGTGACAGTGGCTGGTGCTCCCCTGGCATGGGTGGCTCCCCATCCAGCAGCTGGTGTCCAGTGCCAGCAGAGCTAGCATGTGTTCCTGGCCCTGATGCAGGAAGCTCTGGCTCCATGCACACATGGAGCCAGGGCAAGTGGCCGGGCTATGCCCAGGTAGGGGGGAGGGGCTGGGTGGTGCCGGACTTGTGATGGGGTCTGGGGCAGGGACTTCTGGTTGCTGGAGGCAGCACATGACCTCCACCCAGGCCCAGGCAGGGGCATGCTGCTGGAAGGCAGGTGGCTGCCAGGGTGGCTGGTAGGGCTAGGGTCAGGGGCTGGGCAGCAGTCCAAGAGGAGGATCCTGTCCAAGGTCCTCCTCTACTGGAACTAGCACATTTGTAGGGCCCTGGCTGTGGGCACTGGTGACCCTGAGGCCACATCCCAGCTGCCAGGTGTGGCCTCTCCACCACATGTAGCTGCAGACCCTGCAGAGCCACGAGAAAGAAGCTGTTTGTGTGAGTGTGCAGCATTTCAGAGATAAGATGCTGTGTACCACGGCCCATATGCTACCTAGCCTCAGATCAGGGGGTCAGGTGTGCATGGGTGCCTAGGGACCATGGTAAGTTGAGCATGCAGGCCTAGGCCCAGGTGGTCGCTAGCTAACTCCCCTGTAGCTGATGGGCCACTGGGTGCTGACTGCAGGCATCCTGCCTCCCCAGTCTCAGTGTGGGACAGGCCAGGCTCCTGGCAGCACCTGCTGCTGTGGCTCAAACCCCACCGCCACCCCCTTCTCCTGCAAACCAACCACTCTGCTGTGTTGCTGCTCAGCCTACAGTGTCTGGGCTCAGGAGGCATGGGGTTCCTGGATGATTAGGACAAGGAGCTGCCCACACACTCCCCCTCCCTGCAGGGGTCTTCTCTGGGGAGACATCCCAGGGCGATCCCCCCCTTCCTCCCCTTCCCCCCCCCCACACTGCTGCTGTATCCCAAGCATGCCCCTGCTGTGTATGCCCCAGGCAATGTGCAAGGAGCTGTTTGCACAGACCAAGGAGTGCCTAACCCACTATGCCCTGCTGCTGCTGATGGCCATGCTGTCCTGAGTGCACCTGGCATGGGTGGCACCTGAGCTACGACAGTGGAGAAGGCAAGCCTGGGCTGCCCCGCAACCTTGGCTGTCACCTGGAGGGCTTCCTGTGGCTGAACTACATATCCCTGCCCCCTGCAGCTGAGAAGGATATCACTGCCAGCATTGACACATTCCTCAGCATGTGAGAGGCCGGTGCCCACATAGCTACAGAGGCACAGGCTGCTCATTAAAGTTTTGCACTGTCTCCTGCCTCCCTGCATGCTGTGTGGGAGAAACCAGGACCAGGGGAGTGTAGGTGGACCAGACAAGGAGGAGGGGCAGGGGCCAGGGTGAGGAGGTCCCTCTAGTGTGAATGGGTGATGGCATGCAGCTATGGGTGCATGCCATACAGGATGGCAGGGTGCAGCAGGTGGGCATCCAGCTGGAGATCCCTTTGGGGAGGAGCTGGCACTGCTGATGGCCGGCAGTATCATGGCCAGCCATGCCACACCACATGGTCAGGGCTGGGGCTGTGGAGCTGGTGAGGCAGGTGCTGGTCCAGGCTTCCCAAACTGCTGGTGGAGACTGCAGCCAGGGATCTCAGTGGAATGGGCTGCTGGACACCTGAAGGCTCCACCCCAGATGACATGTCACTGGTGGTGCCAGGCTGGGGTGGGGGCTCTGGTAGGCCACCAGTGCTGCTGTAAACAACACTGCTGTGGCCTAGGTCCTGGTGCGCAAAGCTGTCCATCAGTTGCCACATAAAGGGTATGGACTTATGGGCACTCCCTGACCACTGGTTGTGGTTGGTGATGGCAACCCAGTGTGCACGCAAGGCCTTGACCTTTATGCGGCACTGCCACGCCGACTTGCTGTGCCCGTGCTCCTGCATCTGGCCTGACAGCCCCTCATAGATGTGCCCACCCTGCTCAAACTGGTGCTGCAACTCTGCCTTGCCCCATCATGCCACAAGGTCCCCAGTCTCCTCCTGTGACCAGTTGGGGCCCTGGGTGGCAGCCATGGGTATGGGCACCAGTGAAGATCAAACCATTCTGGGTCCCACACCAGCTCTCTGGGACTCTGCATGGCTGTCCCTGTGCTGCCGGGCCTGGGCAGCTGTCTGAAGCACCCAGGGCAGGGGCCTAATGTGGGAGCTACAGCTGTGCGACTGAGGCAATTCCCTGCAGCACCTGCAGGCTCCAGGAAGGGTGCTGGGGGTGGGCTGCGGTCATAGGCTCCAGGAAGGGTGCTGGGGGTGGGCTGCAGGCAGGTGGAGCTGGTTCCAGCAGCCAGAATCTTCCTTCAGCTGGGCCTGGGGGCTGGCAGGCCTGGCTGGAGCCTGCAGTACCCTGGCAGGCGCATGGCACTGCTAGACAGTGGCACCAGTGTGCAGGGAGGCACATAAGGCTAGCCTGCTGCCTGCCCAAGGGGACACAGGGCTTGGAGTTACTTCAGGCTGCCTGCTAGTGTGCCCCAATGCTCAAAATGCCTGCAGGGTTTTAAAGGCCTGAGACAGGGACTGCCATAGAGGCAGCCCAGCTTTGGGGCAGAAGAGGCTCCCAGCCTGGACCCCTGGGGCTGTCCCCCTAGTGGCAGGGCTGACTTGGGAGCAAATTTGCTCCCAGGTTGCATTTACACATGCGTTAACTGTGCAGTAACGAATCACAAATTTGCTAAATGGGGATTACAATGGACAATAAGCTGAAGATCAGCCAACACTGTGACCTTGTTGTAAAGAAAGCTAATGGCATACTGGGCTACATTAGTAGGAGTTTTGCCAGCAATTTGAGGAAAGTGATTATTCCCCTCTATTTGGCATTGGTGAAGCCACATCTGGAGTACTGTGTCCAGTTTTGGTCTCCCTCGCTACCACAGAAAGGATGTGGCCAAACTGGAGAAAGGTTGAACAGGTGACCCCAAGAGGTTGTGGAGTCTCCATCCTTGGAGGTTTTTAATCCCTGGCTAAACAAAGCCTTAGCTGGGATGGTAAAGCTGGGGATGGTTCTGCTTTGAGCAGGTGATTGGACTAGATCAGAGGTTCTCAACCACTTGGCCACAAAGGGTTGGTTGCTGGGTTGTGGCATGAGCCCTCCGCTCAGACACCCATTTGTCTGCCCAGGCAAGCAGCTTCCTTCCATCGCCAGCAGTCACATGCAGGGTTAAAGCTGGGTGGTGGGGCAGCCTCAGGATGGAGGCAGCTGGCTCTGTGTACCCCATCCAGCTCCCATGCCGGTCCACAGTATAAAAAGTTTGGGAACCACCGGACTAGATGATCTCCTGAGGTTCCTTCCAACCCAAATTTTCTATGATTCTGTGTCAGAGGTAAGTGTCCAAGTTCTGGCTGCCTCCTGTGTGAAGCAGGCAAATTTTTCCCTGACATTTGTGGGCACTTGAACATCTTGAATCTTTTAGTCCCCAGGCTGTTGGCAATAGGTAGACCCCTTCAAAGTGAGCCAGAACTCAGCTGGTAGGTGTCCAGGTTTAAAACCATGATTGTATCCACGCACTTCCTTCCCAGTTGCTTCATGGGTGCACTAGACTTAACTATTACCTATTAGAAAGTGAGCATGCAAGGTATCTCTGACTACCTACCTGTCTAATGCATGTGATTCTTACTTACACCTTGTTTTCTATTTGAATTTTTTTCTTTGGATCTGTGTCTTTCAGCAGAGTCCTTGTGCCGCTTAGGAAGGCCTCTGCAAAGAGTCCAGGCTACACACAGGAGTGCTATCATGAAGCAGGCCATGCCACCCCACATGACAAATCCTGGCAATGAGACAAGTTGCTGCCTTAGTGCAGCGTCAGCACATACTAATAAGTGCACCTGCGAGGCCTATGAAGAGAGCTAGGTGTGTGCTCAGGGCTGCCTTGTGTCATGCTGGGGAGTGGGAGCAAATGGGTGTGATACGCTTCATGGCAGTACTCCCAGGTGCAGCATGGGGGCAGTGTAAGAGCCAGCTCGTGGCAGTTTGCCAAGACTGCAAGGATTGCATTAGCTTTGTATTACCAACACAGGATAATTAACATAGAATATGAATGGCAAGCATAATATTGGATTTTAAGAGTGTATTTTTACCCAATTGGTATCTAAGTGCTCCACAAAATACACTGGGAGACAAGTTTTTGTCTTGGGTGAAGCAACTTTGATGTTATTAAAGGAAGAGAATGAAACAGTCCATGGGAAATGTAAAGATGGAGAGAACCAGTTAAAGCCATGTGCAAGAAGGAGAAGCAAACTAAAATCTCCAGGGTGCTGATACAGGTGATACAAAAAGGAAGCAAACCAAGTAGGCTCAGAATATGCCACAGGCACTTACATTGTCACTGATTTGGACTTCCAGGAGGCAATGAAAATTGCTTTTTCACATCATATTGAGTAAGTTCTGGCATTTCTAAAGTTAAGCTCTGGAAATAAGAGTCAGAGCATTTTCTAGTTCTCCCA
Source organism: Gavialis gangeticus (assembly GCF_001723915.1). NCBI lineage: Eukaryota > Metazoa > Chordata > Crocodylia > Gavialidae > Gavialis > Gavialis gangeticus. The sequence continues at coordinate 162,703,188 of NW_017728992.1, read as the reverse complement.
CTTATGCCTGTCACCAACAATCAAAATTGTTTGTTATTCACATGAGAAAAAATGTGGTTTGTTTGTCTGAAAACAGTTATCTGATGAGTTTCTGTTTATTTCCTCAGAGGTCAGTAATAGTGAAAGCTGAAGTGACATTAACCCTTCCAAAGGAGGCAAATGCAAATGTGTGCATCCTGGTTGGCTTTCCAGAAAATAATGAAATCAAAGCAAACATTCAGATAGATAAGAAAGATATTCAGTTTAGATTTTCATACTTCAACCATCACCAGGGCATTGGAGCAGCTATGAAGATGCAGATAGTTTTCATCCTTTAAACATTACCCATACATGTATATTACTTCAGTTTAAGTTATTCATATAACAGATGCTTTTACTATTTCTTTTTTTAATGTTAGTTAAACAATACTTTGTGTGAATAGCTTTTTCCCATAGTTAACATGGAGAATTCACTGAAATAAAGTTCTGCTCTTGCATTTATGCCTGCATTAGCAATTGTGGAAAACATGCATGTTAGTGTGTTTCTGGGTTGTTTTTCATTTTTATGACTTTGTGATATTCTATGTGACTTCAGAGCTGGATATCAATATTACTTTCAAAATTCACAGACAACACTTGTTATTTAATTTGAGATGCTTCAAAAGAGCTGTGTCCGCCCAGAATTAGCTAACAGGAGAAATCAAGCTTTTTTATCCCTGTTAATTAAATCTGATGTAGGATAGAAAGTTTAGATGCTGGTAAAGTCTGGGTGCAACTTGTTTTTCACTGGAGTAGAGAAGTATATTTAGGCTGGATAAGACATATACTATATTGTGTTAATAGCTTCTAAATGCCATTATATTTTGTCATTGTCATGTTCTGTCATGTCACCATGCCTTACCAAGACAAATAAACAATTCTGAATGACTGTTGAGTACATGTACAATGCTGATGAAATATATATCTTATAGGCTTACATCCTAGTTCAAAATATTTCTCATCACTAATGTACAAAATTGAGACTGTGTAAAGGAGAAAATGTGAGCTAGATTTTGCAGAGTAAAAAATTATAAATAATGGTGCTGCATTGTACACAAAATGTGGGGTTTCTGGAAGTTTGTGTGAATGGAGGGACAGAAGTTCTGTCTAGGCTGTTAGTTGGGCCTATTAGTTGTGCCAGGTGTCACTGGAATTATATTCCCTCATAGCTTTGCAATTCAGTTTTGAATCTGGCATGTGAACGCGTTGTCATGATTTGGCAGCACGGTATGTAGAATGAGAATGAACTTCACATGGACTGATTTAAGACGGAGGTTTGCCACATGTCATTGCTTTAATGAATTGCATTGAATGTAAGTCAGGTCAGAATACTGCTGGAACTTGTTCATATAAAGCAGGTGGCTTTGTTGATTAGAGCTGGGCAGAAATTAGAACTGTAATTCTCAATTGTAACAAAAAGTCAGAGTTTCTTGTGGCGTGGAAATTCAAAGTATTTGATTGGGAAATAACATTGAATTGTTTTTTTTCCTATTAATGATGAACATTATTATATTAAAATTAATATTTTACTACAGAATGGCAAATCTACAAAATGAATTTAAACAGTAAAGTCTAAGTAAACCATTTAATCTTATCTAAGTAGAAGGCACCGTCTCTCACCCCATCCTAGTTAAAAAACTAGGCAACTGTGGCATAGATGCCTACAGTCAGATGGATTGCAGATTGGCTGAGGGGTCGCACTCAGAGGGTGGTGGTGGATGGGTCATATTCGACCTGGGGGG
>NW_017728992.1:162699685-162700857 GCF_001723915.1 Gavialis gangeticus | reverse complement strand
ACCCTTAATCTATGAATCTATGAATCTAAAGGTGAAATGATTCATTTTGACATTTTTTCCAGACAAATGTTATCGCAATTGACATGTTCATACAAAACATTTCAATTTCAGCTAAAAGGCACTGAAGATAGAAAAATTGAAAGTGTTTTGACCAGCTCTGCAAGTTTGAGGTGCTAAACATTCTTGGTTATGCATATATTACTTTTTTCTAAAAGTTGCTTTATAAAAACAACTTTAAAAACTCCTACAGTGCTTTTTATTATTAAATGCTGTAGAACTTGTTAGCTCCAGTAGAATTCATTGTGCCAGGGCAGCTTCTATTCACATGCCCATAGCTTCCTATATCCCCATTCAAGACTTTCCTCTTTACTACCAAAAGCTCTGGTCCTGTCCAGGTGTTATGCTTCTACTAAGAGAATCACTGCTTCCCAGTAGAAACTACGAGCAGACTAGTGTTTACTCAGTTTCTCCCAGGGGATACATGGCTCCTCCAGAAGAAAGATCTTCCAGGTGTCAACCTGCAAGATCTCTCTTGTGAGAGAAATTATCTCACAAGACTGAATCCTTGTATGCCTCCCTCCTAGCCTGGGTGCATTTGCCTTGATGCTCCAGTCCTCTTCTATCAGGTTTGGGAGGGGACAGGAACAGTAGGGCAAAACCCCCTTCCTGGTTACTTAGACCAGGGTTCCCAGTCTAAGGAGCAAACAGGGGTTCTGCAGTACTCCTCCTTTCACTCAGCTCCCTGCCACTGGGAGCTGAGCAGAGGAGCAACCTCTCCTTGCTCCCTGCCCACTTCCCAAGTCAGGAATATTTCTAGCAGTGGAAATTTCTCCAAAATTTTCACTACTAGAAATGAATGGTTGTTTGGGCCTCTGACTGTAGGCACCAGCCTTCTGGTGTCTGTTTCTGATTAGAAAGTTCCAGTAGATTTCTTTAAACAGGATGTGAAATAAGCCAAGTACTTCCCAGGAAGGAACTTCAGGATTCACTCCTTTTTTTTTACTGTAGGAATATCTTTATAAGATATAGACTATCTTTTTAGCAAACAAAACACACCTTTCCCCCCATATCAGCTCCCCAAATTGGCGCATATATATTAAATACCAAAGTTATTTTTTTGCCTAGGATAGAAGCACCTAGGTTTGATCCCTGCTGCACAACGCAGCAGCTGT
>NW_017728992.1:162689619-162694685 GCF_001723915.1 Gavialis gangeticus | reverse complement strand
TTATTTTTTACTGTAGGAATATCTTTATAAGATATAGACTATCTTTTTAGCAAACAAAACACACCTTTCCCCCCATATCAGCTCCCCAAATTGGCGCATATATATTAAATACCAAAGTTATTTTTTTGCCTAGGATAGAAGCACCTAGGTTTGATCCCTGCTGCACAACGCAGCAGCTGTGGTATTTCTATTCAGGCAGCTCAGGGAGTCAGTTGATTTAATGGCTCATTATAATTTGCTTTACTGGTGGTATCAATCATCTCTCCTTTGTAATGGTCTTGATGTTTCACTAATGAAGCTAACCTTTCTTAAGGCAATTTTGCGGTTGGCTAGCTGCTCCTTGTCTCTCTCCTCTATTTCACAACCTCCAAAATCGTAAATCTACCCATGGAGACCTCTCTTCAGGTGCAGCTAGAGATTCAGCATTAGTTAAACAGGAAATGGAGAGTGAGTCAGCTAAAGATTAAGCTTTGTTCTGTGGAGCCACTGCTGTAGAAAAATCTTTTTTTTTCTTCATTCCACCTTTCAAAAACAAGGTGTATTTTATTTTCTGAGATGTGCTGTATGCAAGGAAATATGCTAATTTGCCAGTTAATGTGTCTCTGTTTCCAATATTATACTTTTGTTATGACTTCAAACACTAAGCCTTAGCTAGGGGATGCAAGAACATCTGTTAACAATATTTTAGGGCCAGACACAGCACAAATGTCACTCTTTAAGAGAGACATGCTATTTATTTACAAAAAAAAAAATCACAACCACACTGGGTTCATACTGACTTCTCTTGTTACTCTGCTCAAGAGAAGCTGTGCAGGCTCTTCTGTTTTGATCTGAGCCACTCTCCAACAAATGCACTGCATACATGGTTACAAAGAGGACTGAACTAGATGTAGGTTAGATTAGAAGGCTGATGAAGCTGTGGCTGACTGCTCCTGGTGCTTGTTCAGTTTGTGCACATAGGGGCAATTTTTGTTTCCATTAACAAGTTCATTGCACAAAATAGGCAATGTTTCAGGCCAGGGAAATATAAGGTGTACTTTAGAAAAGAAAATCAAAATAATATTGAAGAAGACACATTTTTAGAAACATTAATCTCCCAAGTATGATTGTCAGAGAATCTCAACATGTGGGGTGCTAATGCTTCTTGAAAATGTGGCCCCAGTTTCAGTGTTGAAGTGGAAGTTGGGTTTCTTTTGAAAATCTGGCTCCAACTGTAGGAACCACATACTTGAAAACCTGGCCCTAAGCATTTTTGAAAATGTGGCCCACAGAGAGCTTTTTAAACAAAGAAACTTTAGTCTCCTAAGTTACTCTCATAATAGAAGCCACAGTCACTGCAAAAAAGGTCTGTCATCATGGTCATAATATATGGTCTCCTTTCGAAAGAATGCCACTTGATAAAGTCACCCAAGCTGGAACTGGCTGAGATTTTGCCAGCTCCCCTGCTGTTAGCTGTACACCATTGTTTATAAATACTAGAAATGCCCTGTGCTTAGTGAAACAGTTGAATGCAATAAAAACTGGAAAAGTGCCTTATAAAGAATGGACATTGTAATGTGCAATGTTAACGAACCTTGTATTCCCTCTTTATTTGATAATTATTAGGTAGCAGAAAATATTTTTAATAAAATTACTGTTTTCCAGGAAGTAAAAACATTTAATTCCAGGAGGTATAGGCAAATATATTTTTTTCACAAGTTTTTTTCTGAAATCTGCTAAACAAGATAGTTCTTAAAAGACCACCGATCGTTCTATTTGGGTTAAAGGAGTGCATTATTTTTTACAAAGCTAGTGGCAAAATATTGTTTTGAACAAGAATAATTAAAAAAGCAAAAATCAGTACAAAGATTGATGTTCTTTTGACACCACTGTGTTCTTGGAGAACAAGGGGCTATTATATGAAACAGAATCCCCTCTGGCAATTTGGAAATATCTGCTAAATTGTACTTTGTGGAGTAACTTCAGATTTTAGTAATGCAAACTTTTATATGTTTTATTTGATTCGGCCCCCTCCATTTTTTAAATTTTATTTTGGTATTGTAACTAACAGGAAAATGCTATGTTTGAGCTGTGCACAGTGTCTGATGTACCTTTTGCACTACTTTCCTTATGTGAAAATCATATGCACACACATGCACACACTCATACCAATTCTCCCCACAAAGCTGAAATAATTGGACAAGACTGCAAGGACAGAATTTGCATGTGCATGTACGTACCATCACCATCACTCTCACTGTCACTATCATGTATTTTGGCTACAAGCTTGAAACAGACAACCCATGTGCCCACTGTTTAAAGCCTTCAGTGATTCTGATGGCCCTATGTGGGATTTTGAGCCATTTGATTGGTTTGTATGCATAAATCAGTAGTTTATTTCCTGACCTGGACCACATCATCAGCCCCCTTTGTCAGGGTGATGCAGAAAGACCCAGGGATCTGTGGCACCTGTACTCTTCCAGTTTGGCTTCAAGTGAGGGGCCATTTGTGCTTTATGTGAGTAGAAAGCCTTTCTAGAGCCTTCTTTACAAGCCCAAATGGCACTTGCCTACCTGTATAACTGGAGCTTGGATAAGGACTAACCAATGGCTTGGTTGTTAGAGCATTGTGCTAGGAAGTGGGAGAGAAGTATATTCAAATCCTCTTTGGGTGAAGGACACCTAGAACTTGGATCACCCACTTCCTGAGTGAGTGCCCTACTCCATAGGCTATTGGGCCAAAACCTGGGAGGCCACTTTTCTTCCTCCGGAGTTTGACATCTACTAGTCATGTTTTTTTGGCTCAACTGCAATTTTGGGATATACACACACACACACACATACACACACACACACACATATATGTGAGCACATAGAGTTGAAATAGGGTTCACACACACACACACACACACACACACATATATGTGAGCACATAGAGTTGAAATAGGGCTCTGCCGTAAGTGTCTGAGATTGTATGCGCTCTTAGGTACCAAGATGAAGTGGGGTTCATGTAAAACACCTCTAGTAAATAGATAGATGGGTACCAAGACAATTTTTTATGACCAAGCTATGAACTCCTAAATATGCAATTTTGTAACAGTAAGGTTGACAGACCATGAACTGAAGTCTTTCTACAATGTACCGCTCTATGCAACACAAATATACATGGTTTGGTCTTGCCCCCCTTTCTTTAGTGCTATAAATATTTGTGCATAGTCATATTTCACCTTTCCACACTGTCAGCCGTACAAGAAACACTGTGGAAACAGGAGACTTTTATTTTGTTGCTGCTAGTGAAACTGAAGCTGGTGCAGAGGTGGGGGGTGGAGGAGGGCATTCCTGCGCGACTCAGGTCCAGACGTGTCACTGCACACGTCTGCCTCGAAAAGATTCCACAATGGCTCAGGGAGCATTACTGACAGTAACATGATAGACAATAGGCCATTATCCAGTTAACCCATTCATGCTGAATATCCTGATAATAATAAATTAGCATTTATTGACAGGAGCACTGCCTCTCTGCTCCCTCCCCCTCTCCCTTCCTCCTCTTTGAGACTATACAAAGGAATTATGACAAAGAGAAACAGGAGACAACGTGGAGCAGCTGTAACCTTTCTACGCCAGGGTAAATCTAACGGGATGAGGGCCTGCCCTTTTGATGTTTGATATCTATAAGTCTGTGTTTGTAACATTTTAGCTTTGTGCAGCTGCTCCTGCTTTGACTGTCCACCTCTCTTAAAGGACATTGCTACAAGGTTTGGATTTTTGTCTTTAGCTTTTGGGGCCTTTTCTGATATAAAAGAAGAGCACAGAACATAAGGTTATCAAAGCAGTGACTGAGAGCATGCTGTAGCAGAGAAGAATTCTCCTGGTGAATGTATGACTGAAAAAAAAGATAACCTGTCAAAACAGAATTTTTAGGACATTGGAATTGGACTAACAGCCTAGCATGAAAGAGTTGGTTTTATCACTAAAGAAACCGGCTTTGTAAGAAGGAATTACACATTGGTTATGGACTACCAAATGCTGCTTTGATACAGTATATGAACACTGTATCTTGTGTCAATAAATAAAACATAAATGTGGCCCCTGCTCTTCTCTTTTCATCTGTTTTTTGCTCTTCCTTCTTGCACTTCTTACTTCATTGAAATTTTTTACTGCATATTATGACTTGTTTGTATTGCATATTTCTTTTATTATATTGCAGTACTGCTAACTGAAGTGACTTTTGCATATACATAAAAATAGAATTTAAATTTTGCTAATGAACTGTGTACCTTAATTTTATAAATGTTGCATTTTGGCAATTTAAAGTGATATAGTCAGGGTGGGTAAGCCCAATTTTTATTTCCATATCTTCTTTTCTTCTGTTTGCAGATTTCATATTTGGTTTTTAACATGCTTCTTTTTCCTTCAAAGTGAGTGCATCTACACATTCAAATAATGTGTCATGATAAACTCCAGGGCAGTTTGCACTGGATTCAACTGCTCCCAGGTACAGCATTTACACGTGCGCCCAAGGCAGCAGCAGCATGAGCCAGGATGGAGCAGCCCTGAACTGGCAGCAGGCTCAGGGGGTCAGCCCTGGGCTCTGGGTGGCAGCGTTGGATGGCAGAGGGGCTGGCTGCCAAAGCGCAGAGCCTTTTGGCTAGGCAGGAGGCAACGCCTGCACTTTAGCACCCTCATGCCCCAGTTACCCCTGACACATCTACAAATCAGATGGGAGGGGAGCTGGGTGTCCAAGGGGAGTGGTCGCTCCTTAAGGAGATGATCCTCCAAGCCCAGGGGAAGGTAATCCCCAGGAGGGTCAAAGGGGGCAGGAGAGCATATAAGCCTCCGTGGCTCACTAAAAACATCCGGGAATGTCTCCTTGCCAAAAAGGAGGCTTACTCCCAATGGAAAGGAGGGGTCATCACTAAGGAGGACTATTCAGCAGTTGCTCGGGGATGTAGGGGGATGGTTAGGAAGGCCAAGGCAGAGATGGAACAGGGGCTGGCTTCCCGGATTAAGGACAACAAGAAGTCCTTTTTTAAATACATAGGGAGTAGAAAGAAGGCCCCAGGAAATGTGGGGCCCTTGCAGGACAAG
>NW_017728992.1:162687563-162689093 GCF_001723915.1 Gavialis gangeticus | reverse complement strand
GTGAGGTGGTGCAGGCTCCCACCCTGGGGGTTTTTAAGAGGAGGTTGGATGACCACCTTATTGGGGTCATTTGACCCCAGTGCTCTTCCTGCCATGGCAGGGGGTCAGACTAGATGATCTGCTCAGGTCCCTTCCGACCCTAGAAACTATGAAACTATGAAACTAAGTGCATTTCATCACACTTAATTACTCTGCCATCCCCGACAGTACTATCTTATGGCAGTGTTAATTAATTTATTGCACCTTATACCAGTGCACATGTAGACTGTGATGCTGTACTGCTAATTAGTCAACTCCTCAGTAAAACACACGTGCGGATGCACCCAGTGAATGCTTGTTAGGTACTGTTTAATAAAAAGCTTACCTTTTACCCAGAATTTACAAGTATTTATATGGTAGGTAAACAAATACAGATATGAATGCAAGATAGAAGTGGTAATGAAATAAATTGCAAACCTCCAAGAAATTAAGGCATATAGTCCCCTAAAATTATTTTTAAAAAGACTACAACCAGACCACATTCTACTCTCAATTGCAGAGCAATACAATCTGAATACGTTAATAGATTCCACTGGAATTAATTGAAAATCCCTCAAAAAACATAATTTGGCCCTCTATTGGTTAGAGTCTGAATAGTTTTCACTTACAATTTGTTCATGAGGCTTAGTTTCAGTTACACTTTAAAAAGAGAGGAGAACAGAAAAAGGCCATGAAGTTGTGAGCTTCAGATAGGAAAAAATTAAGAGAAATTTTAGAATGAGGAAATAAAATGCGGTAACCTGTTGATGATATTTCTGAGAATATTTACACAGCTCTCTGTGACTGCACACTGCAGTAATCATTGAACATAGGTTCTTACCTTGGCAACCAGTACCTCATGTGATACAGTTGTGTGATTTACAAGAGGACACAAAGTGCATTGGCCACATACTGTCTTATTTACCATTGGATTTGCATTCATTATCGGGCTATGGCAATGCCAACATTCCCACCATCAGTGTTGGGAGCACAGAGAAACAAAACACGCAGAAGAAAATGTGTCATTTTAATTAGCTTCTTCTGGGAACAAAGCAGCCTCATCATTCATTACCATGCCTGACAGCTGTAAGTGTTAAAGTCTAGAGCCACAACTACACAGAAGACATGCCTTACACATAGGAGTGTTGTCATTTTTCAGTTTCTTCATGTAAGTGGCCCTGTGTCCTACAAGGGTCCTTAAAAAGAGAAACTGGAGAAAGTAAGGCATGCATGCACACAGACACATACACACACAATTCAGCATCCCCCCCTCTATGTGGCACTGGTCAGGCCGCAGCTGGAGTACTGCGTCCAGTTCTGGGCGCCGCACTTTAAGAGGGATGTGGACAGCGTCGAGAGGGTCCAGAGGAGGGCCACTCGTATGATCAAGGGACAGCAGGGTAGGTCCTATGAGGAAAGGTTGCGGGACCTGAACCTGTTCAGCCTTCAAAAGAGAAGGCTGAGGGGGGATCTTGTGGCCTGTTATAAACTGGTTAGGGGGGATCAGCAGGC
>NW_017728992.1:162668225-162687030 GCF_001723915.1 Gavialis gangeticus | reverse complement strand
TTTGATCCCAGTGCTCTTCCTGCCATGGCAGGGGGTCGGACTAAATGATCTGCTCAGGTCCCTTCCGACCCTAGAAACTATGAAACTATGAAACATTTAGGATAAAGGGACTGTATAAAGAAGAAGTAAAATAATTAGATATGGAAGGTTTTCCTAGGTGATGTCAGTGGTTAAGAAAGGAGAACAAGGGGCACAATACTGTTCCAGATATTTGAAGGGTGTTAACAGTAAGACAGGTTCTGACCCCGTGCTCTCACGGATACAGAGCCAGGCAGCCAAACCTGGCTGGACCTTGTGCTCCCAGAACTTATTGATCAATGCTCAGTTCCAAACCTTACCCTGAAGTAGGGATCTACTCACACTTACTCTGCATCCGCAAATGTTTGTGGACAGTTATCTTTCTCGTCAGGTACTAAGTGTCCAGTGATTCTGTCCCTGCAGTCTTCCTTCACCCCTTTCCTTCAGGCTAGTGGTACTCTAGGCCACAACATCTGGGCCATAAGTGAGGCTTCAATTCACTGGCTATGTCTTTTTTTCAGAAAATGTTATTAAAGTGTCATTTTCCATGCACTGGGTATGATTTTTTCCTGCAGCCAGGAAGGTTAAGGACAGAAGTTACACATAAATTGGTTTAAGTGATCAGAAACTGGTTTAAACCTGTAACAGAGCAGAAGTTCAGTGCACATAAACCATTTTCAAAATGGGTGAAACTGGTTTAAGATAAACCTGGTTGAATGTAGTATCGGAACTAACGGGTTTAGGTCAAACCAGTTTATGAAACTTCTGCCCCAGACCCTTTCCTGGTTCAAGTTAAATCAGTGTATACCTCTTCCAAAGGCCAGAAGAATGCTAATTGTTCCAAGAAAACTCTGTGATTGCTGATACAAATGTGTTCTAGTTTATGCTAATTTTTTATTGTTTGGTCCAAATATATTGTACTTTCAGCTCATTGCAAATGTATAAGTGTATAATCAATTGCAATTCTGTAAGCCCAGAGAGGCTTATTCTTTAGACCCATATATTGAAAGCCCTGGCTAAAGTACTTGAAGCATTGTATTTTAAAAGGCCTCCTGCTTGAAAGTGTGTGTGTCAAGGTTAAATATTATGGATTTTGAAATATGTGAGATATTAACAGCTAAGGATTATGGTCCCTAAAAATCAGAGATTGTAATGAAAATTCCAAAATACCCTTCTTCATTGCTCTCTTCTGCAATGGTTTGAAATCTTATCTCCTGAAAGTAGTTGAACCTGAATGTCTGTGTCAGTGGTGGGTCTGGGTTTGAAAAGGTAGTTAGAACCCCAGGTTTACTGTTTGGCATTCTTATTATTGTTATTATTGTCATTGCCATTCTCATTAATAATATTTTTGTTGTCGTTATGGTTATTATGGTTTTTGTGGTTATGATGATGATGATGATGATGATTTATTACAAATCAATTCTGCTTTAAGCTGACTTTCTTCATTTCAAGCTGTTGTCAACCCCAACTTCTGTCTTTTTGCCAAAGACAGATCTTCAGTATGTAAGAATAAAACTACTTGATTGTTTTAATGTAAGCCATTAATTTAGGAAATTCCCAGGCTGTTCATCCTGGACCCAATCCAAAGCTCAGTGAAATCAATGAATCCTTCAACCTCCTTTAGCAGGTGTTCGATTTATCCCCATAAAATAACAGTCTTTTTACCATTTTCAAGGGGGGGAAAGCCTTGGTTCCTTTTACAATATTAATTTGAGGGAGAAGCAAAAAAGCGATAGTAATTACTCACCACTAACGTGGCATTTTCCTTCTTCAGCATGCTTTAGACACTTTCTATGTTAAAGACAAGTCTGTTTTTATTTTTCTGGAATATAAATGTTAGCTTGGAAGTTCTCAGTCCTACAAGACGCCTCCTTTGGACTTCAGTGGGAAGTGAAGGTTTGAAGATAAATATTATCTTGAACCTACAGGGTTTTTCAGGAGTGCAGATAAGAGGGCTGTCAGCCCCAGGTGCAGAATTTGAGAGGGCACCAGAATGATGCCCCTTATGGATTCCTCCAGAGTCTTTGCTACATCTAGAGCTGCTCTGCATAGGAGCCAAGCTGGAGAAGCCCTGGGCCATCTGGCTGTAGGAACAAGCAGCCAGGACACAGCAGAAGTAGCATCATGCTGCCCAGCCTGAGAAACCAAGTTGGAACAGCCCTGCACTGCCTAGCCATAGGAAGGTCTGGCCAGCCCAAGGGACTGAAGGACTCCTGCTGCTTCTGCAGTGCCCCAGCACCTGGCTCCTATGGCCAGACAACATGAGGCTGCTCCTGCTGTGTCCAAGCACCCAACTCCTGTTGTCAGGTAATGCGAGGCCATTCCAGATGCAGCAAAGGAGCGCTCACACCTTCCCCCAAGAGGTTATGCCCAGGGTGCCAAAACTGATAGTGATGTCTCTGGGTTATGTTATTAGATGCTCATTAGTCTTTGCAGATATTTTTCACAAGCTTGTCTATATGACATGAAATCTAGTTTGACATAACAATGTTGGAGGCTTTTTGGATTAATCCACAAATAATCTTGACCTTCTTATGTTGCAGGTCCTTAACTCATTGTTTTTCTTATAGCCTTCATTAGTGTAAGGAACATCTGCATTAATATCTGTTTATAGGAATAGCTTGCCATAATTCAGTTACTGTATTTACCCAAATGCAAGACTTTGAATCATCTAGAGGCAAGACCCGAGTCATTAGATTTTATATATGGAAAATGTATAAATTTGTTATAGTTTTCCATGCATAACATCTAATTATTGGAGGCTCACTGTGGCAGAGCACCTTTGGTATTTGCCACTTTAAGGTTGAGAGCAGGTAGCTGGCAAGTACAGGCCAGCCCTGATGAGGTGGGCATTTTAGATCCAGGCTCTTAGGGCTGAGCAGCAGTCTGCTTCTGGCAGCTGGAATGACACCACCTGGCTGAGATGCTGCTCACACCACCTTGGAGATAAGGGAGGAACTATGGGGATGGCAGAAGCCCATTAGGGTCCCAAGCCCCAGGGAAAAGGTGGTGGGCCTAAAGAGAACAAGGCCCCGGTTGGGAACAGGCTTCTTGTTTGCGGGTGTACACATCTCCAGAAACCGGAGCCCTATGGGATGCCCGCCAGCTAAGGAGTGGGAGTAGGCAAACCTGATGGCCTGCACAGTCGCTCAAGGGAGCAGGGCAGGTTGGGTGTGGCCCAGTGAGCGGCAGCATAAAAGAGGCCCAGTGAGAGGGTGGAGTGCAAGAGGCCCCGGTGAGAGGGGGGCGGTATGAATGAGGCTCCATGGGGCCGAGTGAAAAGACAAATGCATGAAGCCTAGTAAATAGCTGAGTTTGGCTTGGCCACAAGCCAAAGCAAAGAGCAACTCAAGGATGCCATCTGCAAGGCATGGGACATGATAAGGGGAGGTCAGAGTTGTGTATAGCATCCCCCGGCATCAGGGCATTAAAATGGGAAGCCTCCTGCATTTTACACCAGCATATAGAACAGCAAGTCATGGCAGGTGAGACTGGGTGGATTGCCCTACTTAGGTGGGCAGGCCGAGGTTTAGACCCAGCCCCTGGATGGTCCCCTGTCAAACTTATCTTAAATTTGTCCCCCTCACTGCTGCAGCAGGGAAAGCAGTGGCAGCCGGGCAAGTGGAAGGGGGGAAGACAACCTGACCTCAGCCCCTTCCCCCACTCCCTGCACATGTCCACCCTGCCATTTGCCCCCCCACACACTGCCTGCCCCTCCTCCACTTGCTTCCCCACTGTTGCCACTTACTCTGTGTTACAGCTCTGGCTAGAGCTCTGGCCTGGGCATGGAGCACATAGTGGCTCCAGCCCTGGTCTGGTCCAGTGTCAGTGGTAGCAGTGATAGCTGTGGCCCCTGAGCTGAGTTGGAGCTGCATCCAGAGCCGGAGCTGGTGCTGCGTGATTCCCTTCCCTCCCCACTGTACCGCACAGGATTTCCTGCACTCCCCACTCTCCTCACTCCACCCCACCTCCATTGCACATTCCCACCTTCCAAATGTCCCCTCCTCCACTTGATGAGCCACCCTGGCCCCAGCCAGGCAGCCATGGTGGTAGCAGCTGCAGCCCCAGCATGGTCCCATATTTGAATCTGAGAGGAGACTTTCTCCCACCATGTTGAATGGGTAAAAAGCCTCATCTTGGATTTAAGTAAATATGGAATATGCTTGGATTTGGCCAGATCTGGCTCTTAATGCTTAACCATTGAAAGAGGGAGAATTTTTTATCACAAAAATAATGTGCATCTTTTTTGGGAGATGTGCTGTTATAAGTTCTGATGAAACTAATGACACTGTTCTTTGGAACGGTATGATCAGTTTTTAAAATAGTAGTCAGAAACCAAAGAATATTAATTGTTACTAAATCTATAACACAATATGGTATATAGCAATTTGCCTTTAACAAAAAGTAATGACATTCATTTACTTGAAAAATTAGACATAAAAGTGGTGTTCAGGAATATTTCTTAATAGTTAATTGAAGAGAAATGACTTTCCAGTATTGTAAATGAGGTGGTTATCAGGCTTTTTTTTTCTTAAGAGACTTTCAAAAGACCTTAGCTGAACCAATGTATAATTACCTCAAAGCTCTGAATCCTGGTTGCAAAGGAACATTAAAGATCGTATTTAATAGTTTATGCAAAAAAGTCCACTGCTGCCTTCTATTAAGATTCCAATTTACTTTGATCTAAAAGTGGAAATAATCAGTCTTTACCAGCAAATGTATCTTAGGAATTATATTAATTAACACCCTTGGAATCCCAGTGAAGAACAAACTTGCATCTAGAGTATGAACCAATATTAAAAGACAAATCAGAATTGAATTTGGTTCCATTCTAATTGCTATTCCTCAGACTGGCTATGAAGAGTATAGAATCAATATTTGCGTCCATTCAATATACAAGGTAATGAAAAAGGGAAAATCTCAGGGGAACAATGATAGAAGCACTAACTTTGATCTAGCTTACCTGGCAAAAGTTTAGATTAAGTCTATTGATGTCCGCTAGTATCAGAAATTCAGTCTCAGGCTCTTTGTGTTCTTCTACTGCCTCTAAAATAAAATTTAAAAATAATTTTTGGGCTTTTTTTCTGCCTTCAGATAACATTTGACTCCAAGATGGGAAAACAGAACAGCAAACTACGCCCAGAAGTCATGCAAGATTTGCTAGAAAGTACAGACTTTACAGAACATGAGATCCAGGAGTGGTACAAAGGCTTCTTGAGAGACTGTCCAAGCGGACATTTATCTATGGAGGAGTTTAAGAAAATATACGGGAACTTTTTTCCTTATGGGGACGCTTCTAAATTTGCAGAACACGTATTCCGTACCTTTGATGCTAACGGCGATGGAACAATAGACTTTAGAGAATTTATCATAGCCTTGAGTGTAACGTCTAGAGGGAAACTGGAGCAAAAGCTCAAATGGGCATTCAGCATGTATGATCTGGATGGAAATGGATACATCAGTAAATCAGAAATGCTGGAAATAGTGCAGGTATGTTTTGAGTGGATTTCTTTCATTCTAAGATATTCATGGGACAGTTTTAAGATTATAGGATGGATAAAAGATTGTTGTGGTATTTTTGTTGTATTCTTAGTACACCATAGGTTTGCTTAAACATAAAACATTACTTAAGTCTGGCAAAACTTTTCTCACCAATCCAAATGGAAATGAAGTGATTTAAATCAGCTGGAAGTTTTTCTGAAAAGTAATGTTACATTTCTATGGACACTTCTTCATTGAAAATCACATCGGTTTTGAACAAATGTCAAATAACATGATGATATATGTGACCTAGAACTCAGTGTTGACAAGGACTATCTTTTAACAACCTGTCCGCTGGTTGAGGTGGACTCTAATGTCGACTCTCAGGTTGACTAAGACTGACTAAATGTATTTTTAACCAGGACTGTCCCTGTCTACAGTGGTGGCCTTAAGGTTCATAGATTTCATAGATTTCTAGGGTCAGAAGGGACCTATTAGATCATCGATTCCAACCCCCTGCTCTGGGGAGCTCTGGGGTTAAGTAACCCCAACCAGGTACTTGTCTAATCTCCTTTTGAACACCTCCAAGGTAGGGGAAAGCACCACCTCCCTCGGAAGCCCGTTCCATATTTTGGCAACTCTCACCATAAAGTATTTCTTCCTGATGTCCAATCTAAATCTACTCTCCTTCAGTTTATGGCCAGTGTTTCTAGTAACCCCAAGGGGCGCCCTGGTAAACAGAGTATCCCCTATTCCTTGCTGACCCCCCCAGTGAGTTTGTAGACAGCCACAAGATCACCTTTCAGCCTTCTCTTATTGAGGCTGAAGAGATTCAGGTCCCTCAATCTGTTTTCATAGGATCTTACCCACAGGCCCTCAATCATGCAAGTAGCCCTCCTCTGAACCCTTTCCAGGTTATCCACATCCCTCTTGAAGTGCATTGCCCCAAACTGGATGAAGTATCACCTCCTTAGACCTGCTTGTGATGCACCTACTAATGCAGGAAAGAGTGCAGTTGAATAGTGAAATCTCATATATAACTTCTTCAAGGTTTTTTTTTCATCTTGCATATATGAATTTTTTTCTCCATTTTGTCTCTTTCTAATGTGTTTTTACCTGACAAACATGTCACTCCATGGAAAGATGTTTGTTTGGTTGTTTGTTGGTGGTGTTGTTTTTTTTTGGGGGGTGGGGAGAGGGGAGGGACTTGTACTGCAATATGCTGGCATATCCTGCAATCCATTACTGTTAGAAAAGATGTTATCAAATACTCCTGTTCACAGGAAATACTGAAGTTCTAACTAGATACAGGATTATTCATATTTAATGATTGGTTAGAAATTGAGGGAATGGAATACATACAAATTACAGTTTATGGTTGCAAAGTGTGTATTGCAGCACCATTATAATGCATCCCTTCCCGTCCTTTTTATTAGTCTTCGAATGTCTTCCAAACTGGAACCACCAAATGGCACTCTAATTCTGTTTCAGAAAGACCAGGTACAACATGGAGTTTAAACAGTTTTGTCTTCTTCACTTTTTGTGTTTTATATTCTTGTGTCTTGAGTTTAAAAAATGGAACTACACAGACATAATCTCATCTCTGCCATAATAAACTATATGGAATATTCTAGTCAGAAGATTTTTTTCCCAACTTCTTCAGTCTTCACAAAATAACAAACATTTTTAAAAAGGCAATGTGTGGGTGCAGACAGGGGAGGAAGAAAGAAAGAGAACTCAAAGCAAACCAAAAAGGCCTGAAACCTAAAAAGTTTCTTTCCTTCAAAATGGGAATAGCCCAATTGGGACCACATTACTGCCAATCAGACATAGAAAACCCTTAAGCTGTACAGTGATGAATGGAAACATAAAACTGTCAGATCAATAGTTCTATAGATGTGAACAGTATGGTTCACAAAACATATTTGTGCCAAATCCAATCAGAATGATGATTATATGGTTTCTTTTATAATGGTCCTACGTGGGAAACAGTACTGTTTTCTCAAATACCAGGAATCTACTAGTCTGACTGCCAAGATGCCAGCATGCTTTGGATCATTTTTAGCCCTACAGGTACCAACCTCTGGTCTTGCTTATACCCACTGAAATTAAGAAGTTTTTCAGAGACATGAGTGAGGGTAGATTTTATTATATAACCCAAGAATTGATGATACAAATGGATGGAGATTTGTTCTTTGTTTAGCATTTGAAATCCAGGTCATTGAAGGCCAAAGGGGGGAAAACAGATGCACATACCAACATGTTTACAAGTGTATACCAACAATTAGAGAAAATGCCTGCATTAACTGCCAGATGGAGAGTGGGGGTGGGTGTTTGCTATGCCATGTGCATGTGCTGCATGGTTATTTCATATGAACGCAAGACTGCCAACATGTTTTCCTTGGGGACACCACGGTGCATTATGAGAAAATGTGGCCTGCCAGGAAAAATAACAAAGCATAAAAAAGCAGAAAAGCAAGCAACAGATGAATAGACTGGAAGGGGGCCATGAAGACTACACAAGAGTCCTTATGTACACTGTCTCTGAGCTGCACCAAGGAGTGTTGCCATGAAGCATCCCCCTCTCATTCACTCATACTCAGGAGGTACCGTATCCACCAGATGAGGCAATGCAGCTGCTTTAAAGTATGTGTACATGTATGCCAATACACATGAACAAGATAGCAGCTTTGGGTACATGTTCAGTATGTAGCCTCCTTTTGGCATGTGTGGGCAGAGCATGTCTCATGACTGTGCTCACTGTCCAGCACAGAGGTGGTGTAGACAGGCCCTTTGAAACTGAACCATTGGTTGAATCCAACCAGCCCTAGACTGAAACGGTAAGAGATAAATATTAGTCCTTTTTTCAAATTCTGCTTCCTCTTTTTTTAGACTCTGCCCTTTCTACAGTAGCAACACATAGGGACTTGAGACTTCACAAATGTTTTCCTGAATGATGCATAATCTAATCACAGGAGCAAAAAATACCTGTATTAAACATATATATGCTTCTTCCTTACAGTGATGTTATTTTTCATTAGGAAAATTAAAATAGCATGAAATCCTTAAAGACCTGTTCTATTCACTGTTTATTCAATGATGCTTCAGTGTTGGCAGCCTATCACTCCTGTCCTGTCTGGTCTCTGGTTCCCCTGGTAAAGTTGCTGACAGTTCCTCATTTGGTTTCTCCACCTCCAAATCATTTTTCTACTGCCCCCTGATATTTTGAGGGACCTCGTAAAGTATGACAGGGTTAACAAAGTTTGATAAAGTGTTAACTGGGTCTTTGGGTCTTAAGTCATGTTTGTTCAACTGTTGTTGCTCTCTTGCAAATCATAAGAGATTTGCCAGATGGAGAAGCTACCATCTGTACAATGGAGTTACTAGTTCTACTTGCCGGGCACTGTTGCTTCTAACTCCCCCACTTCCTTTTTATCCATACCCCATCTTTTGTAACTATACTTAGCTTTTATACATATACTTATCTGTATATCTTGTTGAGCAGAGGTCTGTGAGTGTGTTTAGTAGATCACTATGAACTTGAGTATAATTCAGGTATCATATTGCCTTAATAGATCTAAAGAAAGCTTTGAGTTTTAGTGATTGCATCAATATTAAATGCTTTTTAACAAGCTGAACTGCAATTTAACATTTTTTAAATGTTAAAATATGGAAATAGAGGTTATTGTATCAAATGTGTTCCACTGGTTTATAAACTATCACGATTTTTCTGACTGTGAAAAATAGAGATGTGCTTATGTCTTTGATACTTCCCTCAGGAACTTATTATAAGTCCCTTCTCTAGGATACATTTGCATATTGGTACAGTATAATTTAATATATTTTATTCTGGATTTCTGTATGATACAGTGCATCAAACTAACATTTAAAGGAACAGTGTCAAGTTGAAAGTTGCATTGCCATTGGAAAAATCTTGATCCCTATTATTTTAACAATGAGTTCCTGAGATTACCATAACCAAAATATATTTGCAGCATTATTTTCTCTTTTTTCCTGCCTTCTGTATTATGTGTATTTGAGAGCTATTTCTCCATCTTTATGTGGATGTTGCACTTCCTTTCTCATGCTTAACTTGATTACCATGTTGGTTGCTTGCATATGGAGGAGATAGATGGCATTTTAGGGCTTCTTGACTTCTCTGATAGTGAGGACAAGATCTGATGGTGAAAGCTGGAACTAGAGAAAATGGCGAGTTGCAGCTTTCTGGCAGTCAGTTGATTTTACCACGGGGGTAGTGGGCAGTTAGCATTTCAGGATTTAAGTTGGATGCCTTTTGAGTATGTGCTGTAGTTTCAGTTATGTGGAACTCTGTTTTTGTGTGCAAGGAAATAAGGAAGACCAGGCTCTGTAGCAGGGACAGGCATTTCTGGATTTGTTTTCTCTCCCCTCTTCATCCGTGTTCCTCCTGGGCTTTCAGGTTTCTTATAATACTTGTTGCATTCTACTGCTGTGATACTGATTTATTGTGTTTAATCCATCTGCCCCCTGCCTCAGGGCTTCTGCTGGCCACCTGTAGCAGCTAAAACATCTTTTTTCACTCTTTAAACATATAACTTGCCTTTTGATTTTGTTTTTCAGTTTTCCCTCTTCTGAAGCACTAGTGTGCTAGAGCTTCTCAGGGTGCTGAGGCACCTTCTCAGGAGCCGCTCTAATTAAAGTGCCTGCAACTTCTCATGTATTCAACTTTTTGTGGGGATGTTTTAACTAAAGCTCATTCAATGAGCTTTAGTTTAAAGCACCCCTGCTGCCCTTTTGAAGCATGGGGACACTGAATGCATGTGATGCTGAGGTTGCTGGAACATGCTTGTTAGTACATTTTCGCAGACTCAGTTGAGCCTGCTCTGATGCATTCTGATTAGAATACATTGGAGCAGGCGTCAGGCACGTGTATAGATGCCCTTTATCAGGGAGGAATTTCCATCTCCTTTACCCCCTCCAGTGGGATTGGCAAGGACTATAGGACTAATGTTTTGTTATATTTTAGTTTTGCTTTCCTCTCTAGTGTGGGCCATGGTCCATTTCCTGGCACCACCCAGGCATTTTTCACCTAACAAATTCCCTCCTATTGCAGGGACCCAAGGCTTTGATTGTGTTCTTGGTCTCTGCTGCTCTCTTTTCTGGCACATTGTCATTTTTGAGGCCATTGGTTTCTTGTATCCTAAGTGTGTCATGTGACCTTAAGGGTTACTTTGTGAATGGGGTATGCAGCAGGGGCCAGAGCAGACATGACTGTAGAACCTTCTGGGTTTAAAATCTGTTACATGGTTGCTTGCATTTTTAGGGACTGGTGACAAAGACAATCAAAGGCTTGGAAAGCATATCATACCAGGAGAGGCTGAAGAAGCTAGGCTTGCAGTAAAAGCACTTAAGAGATGACATGATAGCAGTCTTCAAGTATTTGAACAGCTGCCACAAAGAAGAGGTAACGTGCCTTTTCTGTCTTGCTGCAGAGAGTAGGGTGAGAACCAGTGGTTTGAAATTGCAGCAAAGTAGGTTTAGGGTAAATATCAGGGAAAACTTCTTCACTGTTAGAACAGTGAAGCAGTGGAATAGACTGTCTAGGGAAGTTGTGGACTCTCTTTTAATGGAGTTGTTCAATGAAAGGTTATTCAACGAAAGCTACTGGTTTGGGATGATCTAGGAATAGCTATGACTGTGTTCTCCTATGGGTGTTACCCATGCTTTTCAACTTTGCTGGTTGTTCCCTGCCCCAACTTCCTGTTACATATATATTTTTTAAGCCTTCCTCAGAGGCGTTGAGTGTTGGCTGTAGCCAAGGCTAGGGATTTTGACTGGGTTGTGTCAATTCTCCTGCTGCGACTAAAGCTGGAGGTTCCTGGCTAGAGGGTCTTGCTTCTGCACTCAGGATCAGACTGATCACCATATTTGGGGGTGAGGAAGGGATACCAGCCCTGATCATACTGGTATGGATTGTGGGGCGTTTTTGCCTGCCTTTATAGCAGTGGGGTGTGGCCCTCTACCTGGGATGTCTTAAGAACATATTAACAATCTTTTCATAAAAAACAAGACATTTGTTGCCATGGTTCTCCTGCTTTACCTGTGAAACATTAGGGTGTTATGTCTTTTATTATATTGGGGTTATGGTAATGTGGCAGAGCACAATCGGGGTGCTTACCACTTAGGGTACTGCTGCAGGCTACAGAGGAGCCTGCATGGTGAGCAGCAGGGAGACACCTCCCATGGTAGCCACTTTAAGGGGGAAGGTGTGTGACCTTTGGTGCTCTGTCACTTTAAGGGCTGAGAGCAGGCAGCTGGCAGGTGCAGGCCAGCCCTGATGAGGCAACTGTTTTAGATCCCCACTCTTGAGGCTGGGGCAGCAGTTTGCTGCCAGCTGCTGAAGGAGCAACAACACGCGGCTGAGCTGTTGCTCATGCAACAGTTTGGAGGTATGGGAAGAACTATGGGGATGGCAGGAGGTTCCTATGGGCCCAGAGTGGCCTCAAGCCCCAGGAAGAAGGCTGAGGCCTAGTGAGAACAAGGTCTAGAAAGGGGGCTAACAGCTGATAGGCCTACAAGGGGGTTAGGCAAGCCCCAGAGTAGAAGAGGACTCTCTGGTGCAGGGGCAGGCAATTATTTTGGGCAGAGGGCTGCTCAGTGAGTTTTGGCAAGCCATCAAGGGCCACATGACAGGCAGCCCAGGGCAGATAAATATTAATTTTCTAGATTTTTTAGGGGCCGCATGGGCTGGATAGAATGGTTTGGTGAGCCACATCTGGCCCCTGGGCCCCATTTTGCCCACCCCTGCTCTGGTGGGACCCAGGAGAGACCCCTCTGGAGTATGCGGATTAGCAGCTGCTAGGCTGACTTCTGATCCCTCGCTCTGATCAATGCAAGAGGGCCAGAGCCAGAAGGGCAGTTATACCGAATGCAAGGGGTAGGCCAGGACCAAGGTGAGCTATCTGGCACCCTGCCTGGCCTGGAGGCAGGGCCAGAGCCCATATGGGTTGAAGGTCCCTCCAATGGGGGGAACTCCACAGCTGAAGAAGGTAGGGGTCAGCCAGCATGCAGGCTGTTATAGTATTGGAATGGGGTCAGAGCAAGAGCTGAGCCCAATGAGAGAGAAAACCTAAGGACATCATCCAGCAGCCCTAAGGAGGGAACTAGACCAGGACAGGTAGGTCTGCTTGGTCCTGGGTAAGACCAAAAACTGCACCCTGCCAGGGAAGGGTGGTCTGATAGGGCTGTCCATGGCAGGTTAGTCCCCCAGAAATGCCATACCAGTTACCTCCCCAGTGAAAGGCAGGCAGGGGTGCCTTAAAACCCCAGCTGCCACCATCTAGTGGGTTGTTAAGACTAGAGGACAGTGGGGTCAGGCATGCCCAGGGGAGGCACCTGAACCCACTGTAAGTAGTGTGGGGCACGCACACTTGTTAAGAAGCACCTGAGCCCCATGTGGCAGTTTAAGGCCCCAGGGGCCCCAGGGAGGGGCAGTGGAGACCCCAAAGGATAGTGGGGCCAGGCACGCCCAGGGAGGGGCACCTGAGCCCGTGGGGGTGTACGATCCTGGTAGTAATGGGGTTAGAGGCACCTGAGTCTGTGGGGGATGTAAGACCCTGAGGCCCCAGTATAGGGGTGGAGTTTGGGCCCCAGAGAGGGGGATGTATTGACACGACAGGAAGGGGGCAGCTATGCCCTGATAAGTCTTTGGATGACTGAGGCCGCAAGTGGGCTGAGGCTGAGAATGAGGTACCCAGTGAGGTGCTTTGGGGTTAGATCTGTGCCCAAGGTGAGATGAATTGGCTGGTCACTGATCAGGTGAGGGTCACAGGAGAGGCCTGAAAGGCTGCACCAGGGCCAGTCAAGGAGTGTGAGTAGGCAAGCCTGATGGCCTATGCGGTCGCACAGGGGTGTAGGGGAGGTTGGGTGTGGCTCAGTGAGGGGCAGCATATAAGAGGCCTGGTGAGAGAGGGCAGAGTGCAAGAGGCCCCAGTGAGATAGGGGCAGTATGAATGAGGCCCAATGGGGCAGCATGATAAGATGAATGAATGAGGCCAAGAAGGGGACTGAGGTTGGTCTGGACACGAGCTGGAGCTAAAACCAACTCAAGGATGGTCTCCTGTGAGGCATGGGACATGATAAGGGGAGGTCAGAGTCTGCCCATCAGGGTCTTAAATGGGCAGCCTCCCACATTTATTACAACCATTATCATAACAACAAGGCATGGCAGATAAGACCAGGCAGATTGCCCTAGACAGGCAGGGGGGCTGGTACTGTGACCAGGCCTGGAAGTTTGCACCCTATCACAATAGATTTACAAAAAGTTTAAGTTCTGGATTGGATTAAGTTGGTTTGGACAGGAATGATTCTGCCTCAGGCAGGGGGTTGAACTAGATGGCCTCTGGAGGTCCCTTCCAGCCCTGCTTCTCTATGATTCTATAATTCTGTGTCTCAGTGACCCAGGCAGTTCCTTCCAGTCCTCTGCTCCTATTCTCCTCCCTAATTTGATATCAGTCTGAAGCCCGGCTTACATGTGGCAGCAGCTCACAGGCATGCTCTTGCCCAAGCTCACTAAGAAGGTATTTAGTCATCACAGTAGCCATAGCTGAGCTGAGACCCAAGAGACCCCAAGCAAGTGCCTGCACAAGGGAAGAGGAAGGGGAAGTGGCATGATTCTAGTTCTAGTCTCTATCTGGGTTTGATAAATACCTAAGTATTTTGGGAATAGCATCTTGAGCCAATTGCCAACTTTGCTGGCCCCTACAAAGGACTAACTTAGCAGGCTCTGTTGGGAGTTAAACAGATCTGTAGGGAAAGCAATCACATCTGGCCTGCGGGCAACATTTTGCCCATCCCTGTACTATATGAAGCCTTCAGGAAGCCTGCATATAGTAACAGGGAAGTGAACAACACTGATGGCCCATATCAGCCTCTTAAACACCACATAACCTGCAGTCATGGTCTGGCTGGCAAAGCTGTTTCCTCATTTTCAAATCCACTGACCCACTAGGGTGACTTCCATAGCTGTACAAATTGTCCACAAGAGGCCCATGTACCACACATCTCTCATAAGCCACCTTATTTTGACAAAAAAATTGGAAGCATCCACAGATACTTCTAAAACACAGTTTGAAAATTCCATTTTTAATATGAACACTTTGGGCACGAGCATTCATTTGGCAGTCTCAGACATTAAGCTGTAGTGATTAATTCTTGCTCAAAGGATAAAGTTTGAGTTTTAATTTTGAATTCCATTACTTTTTTCAGTCCTTGATGGACCCATGGCATTTCATCCCCACCAGGCATATTATGCTGTGTTTCCCAAGGCAGTGGCACAGTTTGGAGCCACATGCAGGTTGGCCATGTGTTGTGACTGGGTTTGTGAGAGACAGGCCTTATGGAAGCAGTAACTTCCTCCCAGAAGCACCATAATGTTAGCAACTCCAGTTGTCAGCATGATGTATTTTGTGCATCATTCTCCACCCTACAGATCCTTTCTACCCTTGGCTTCACACCAGGATCACAGAGGCTTTCCACCAGACTGTACAATGCCAAGTGCCACCACAAGCTTCTCATCCCTCCCTCTCACCTCCCAAACAACCCCCTTTGCACTTCTAGTGAAGGGACTTCATCCCTGCAGTAAGGGTAATGTTGAATCACAACTTTATCTGGCAGGGCTGCAAAGACACCTTCATGATCCTTATATGGGATGTAAAAATAGCATTTACAGTTTCACACAAAGACAAAAATGGCAGTGAGGTTTTGACTGGTAGCCACTCTTCCTGATTTGGAAGCCATAAAGAAGCCTAAAACCCTGGGTTGATAAAGCTCCATTTCGAGACAGTAGCAAAATCCTTAGTGAAAGGTGTTTTTTTCAGATATTTATTTTCTTTATGATATCTCATTTTGTTCTCAGTGGCTCCCAATCCTGGCTTAGTATAGTAAAATGCATTTCCCAGAAATCCATGGCACTCTCACTACCACCATCCACCACTCTCTAATTTCTGGCCAACTATACCAAAAATATGCAGTCCACATGAAAGTCACTGGACCAGCAACAGCATACTTGGTGGCATGGATTATGTTCTGGGCATCAGGTGGTAATAAAACAGGTGAAAGTGGCAAAGCACTAAAGTTTGTAGCAATTAATACCTTGCTGCAAGTGTCAATTTATGTGGAAAGCTGAGGAGGGGAGCGTTTGGCAAGAAGATCACCCTGTTGTGAAGAGCAAGGCATTGCTGGTTTCCTTTCCTGCTATAGGCACATACTAGCCGAACTCCTGATGTAGAAATTACAGTTACATGCTATAGCCTGCATTAAATAGCAACCCACCAGAGGGGCATGTGACCCCAACATACTTTTCTTTGTTACTGGTTTATGTCAACGTTGGCTGTCAGCTACTCTGATGAGAAGTCTGCCTAGAGGGAGTTTGCCACTGTGTGAGTCACTTGAGTCAGCTCTGTACCTTTCCAGCTCTCTTAGTAGTAGAAACTATTGCTGCTCATGGTACTAAACCAACCGTAGGGCAAGTCCAAGACTCCTATTATGCCCTGTCCCACTACAGGTGAAGAAAGCTTCTTGTGCCCTCTGTTTCTCTGCCAGCCCAGGCGGTAGGTGCTGAGCATTTTGTCTCTGGTTCAGTGGCTTTCCTAACATGTTCACACTGTTACATACAAACCTGCTTTGTTTGACAGGTTCCTCTTTAACACAGCATAAATCCCAGTGTAGCAATACTGAAATAATACAGGGGCAAAACCTGAGCCACTTCAGCTTTCATCAGATTTACTTCAGAAAAATTCCACTGAACTTCAGAGTAAGAAGAACCCTGTCTGAGTACGACCCTAAGACTTTGTCCACAGTAACCATTGTCAATATGAAAGGAACATTAACTATGTTATTCCCATCTGGCTTTGGCTCTCCTGGACTAGCTCATCTGTTATTCCCCTCACACAGTGCTCTTAAAAGGAGCCTGTCAGATGAGGACATTGCTAAAACAGCTTGTTTTGTTCTAAAATTTGCATATTTTTACTATGGTAACTTTGATTAGCATAAACAATACCATGTGCAGACTGAAGTCATTCTACTACCCCCCCCCCCCCTTGGTACATCTATATCAGGTAGGGGGATGGAGTGCTGCCCCTCAGATAAAGTTTAATCATTTCAGGATAAGGTTCACTGCTGCTGTGATCCCTGCAAACCCTGACTGCTGCCTGCCAGGGGGCAGGGTTAAGCTCTGACTGCCCCTTGATTTTATTTTCCCACTCCCTTTCTCTTCCTTGCCTCCCCCATTCATGCCATTCACTACATGTCTTATTCCCTTATCCCCTCCAGCCTCATCCTTTCATCTGTTCTTGCATCTCATAGATTGTAAACACTCCAGAGTGAGACTGTTTCCTCTTCTATTTTTATGCACTGCACAGCCCCATGGGACCCCAGTTCTGACTTGGAGCCTTTGGGAATTTCCACAGTGCAGGTGATGGTGATGATGAAGTTGCCAGTTATTTTCCCAGTCAAGTCAGGTTTTAACACTGAAAGTTCCTTTCCAGAAGCTACATTCATTTCTATAACTCGATTCATGGACGACTCAAGTTGAAAGAGATCAGACAGTAAAACCCATTGCCTTAACATTAGATGCATGACCTAGGGGTAGGGCAAGGTTCAGCTACCTTTAGGGAGTGGCAGGCCAAAATCAGGCCACTGCTTGCAACTCCGCTGCCGCAGCCAGTGCCAGTGCCAATGCTGCTCTTAGTCATAGCTACTTCTCCACTGCAGTTACCACTGCTACAACCCCTTACTCCTCACCGCTGATTTCAGTTACCTCTAACTTCTGCCTGCAGTGAATTTGACAGTGAGAAAACCAAGAGTTATAAGGGGTGCAAGAGAGAGTGGGATTGGGGCAGCAGCACTCAGTGCTGTAGACAAATTGCTCAGGTACACAGGAATGCTACTGCTCGACCCCCTGCCCCACACCACAGAATTGCTGCCAACATCCTGGCTCCAGAGCCCAGATGCAGTTGCTTGTCAGACCAGGCCCAGCCTGTGGACCATAGGTTGCTGATGCCTGACCTCGGGGAAAGGTATTTGACTATATTCCTGCAACTTATTAAAATGTAATTAAACCAACTAATGTCTTTCTGAGTGTGTAACTCTGCACAGTATTCAAACCTGAGGAGATCTGAAAGGTGACCTGGTTCCCTTGACATAAGAGAAGTAGCTAGGAGCGCCAGGAAAGCTGAGGGTTCCTCATTTAGCATAGGGAGCACCTCACATTGCATAACAGCACCCCCAGTTGATGAAGATGCATTGCTGTGGCCCCAGGAAGCTGTGCCTTTGAGTCCAGCTTGACTAGATGAATGGAAGGGCAAAGTGTGTTCATGAACGGAGAAACTAGACAGTTGGGGGTAAGTTGAGCCATCTGTAGTCTATAGCAAGGACCAAAACTCCCAGCATGGAGAAGGATGGAGACAAGATAATTAGAGGTGACATGCTGAGGTAAGCTTGTAAAACTAACCATCCCTGGATTTGTGCACGCAGTTGCTACATGTTAGAAATAGCATATACATATGCAGATTTAGAGTTAGATATACAAATACCTGGTTTGTATGCAAAAATACAAGTTTTCATGTGCAACTACAGTTCACATATACAGTGTCATGTTTTGCAGGCAGTTTAGGCACCCAGCTTAGGGAACATAGCTTTTTCTGTTATAAAATTAAAATGCCCTAACCTACCTCTTTTATTTCAAAGAATAACAAAGTAATAAAACATACTAGTACTTGCTAATTCTGAATATTCTAGAATAGTAAATACAAAACATAATTATTGAAAACACAATTTTTCTGGGGGACCAGGATTTCACTTCTCTGTAGAATGACCCATAGATGGTTTTGGTCTCTGAATCAGTATATACATGTATGAAACTTAGTCGAAAAATAACATTTATCTGTCCGTTATATGAACTAGGCACTTCACAGACATAGAAGCAGCCACTGCCCTGAAAAGGTTACAGTGTAATAAGACAAAAAATTGGTAGGAGAGTGAGGGAGGAAAGCAGAATTTGGGGAAAATTAATAATGGACAAGAAAAATGAAGCAGGGGATGGGGGAAAGAAACATGCAAAATTAAAGAAATGGTGTTTCATATTGTGTGGACATGCATCTTTTTTTGCTTCACAGATCTAATGCATCTTGATGATGTATTGCACTGTTGCTGTGTCTAATGGGCTGTAAGGATGATAAGATGTTCTAAAGAATATTTTAATAGGAAAAAAATCTAACCTCAGCCCAAACGTGGAACTGTCTCATAGTGCCTGAATAGGGAAACAAGT
>NW_017728992.1:162666680-162668214 GCF_001723915.1 Gavialis gangeticus | reverse complement strand
TTATAAAATTAAAATGCCCTAACCTACCTCTTTTATTTCAAAGAATAACAAAGTAATAAAACATACTAGTACTTGCTAATTCTGAATATTCTAGAATAGTAAATACAAAACATAATTATTGAAAACACAATTTTTCTGGGGGACCAGGATTTCACTTCTCTGTAGAATGACCCATAGATGGTTTTGGTCTCTGAATCAGTATATACATGTATGAAACTTAGTCGAAAAATAACATTTATCTGTCCGTTATATGAACTAGGCACTTCACAGACATAGAAGCAGCCACTGCCCTGAAAAGGTTACAGTGTAATAAGACAAAAAATTGGTAGGAGAGTGAGGGAGGAAAGCAGAATTTGGGGAAAATTAATAATGGACAAGAAAAATGAAGCAGGGGATGGGGGAAAGAAACATGCAAAATTAAAGAAATGGTGTTTCATATTGTGTGGACATGCATCTTTTTTTGCTTCACAGATCTAATGCATCTTGATGATGTATTGCACTGTTGCTGTGTCTAATGGGCTGTAAGGATGATAAGATGTTCTAAAGAATATTTTAATAGGAAAAAAATCTAACCTCAGCCCAAACGTGGAACTGTCTCATAGTGCCTGAATAGGGAAACAAGTTTATGGAGCAAAAGACCCTCCAGTTAAAGAAAACAAGCGTATATAAATTGGTGCACTTTTGCTCCTATTAGGAGTCTGTCATGAGAACTGGGGCCAATGCTTATGGAATACGCTGCTTGCTGTTTTCACCATTAAATAAGTAAAGTCTTGTAGTCACATCCTGTAGCTATTATCAACCCTGTGCTTCTGTCCCACCATCTAGGCTATCTATAAGATGGTTTCCTCAGTAATGAAGATGCCAGAAGATGAATCAACACCAGAGAAAAGAACAGAGAAAATCTTCCGTCAGATGGACACCAATCGAGATGGTAGGAATATCACGCATTTTCCTTTAATTCTCTATACCCTGAGGTTAATGGGAGCTTACACTCTATCAAAGAGCTACACAGATAGGAATGGAAAGATGTCACTTTGATGTCAAGATAGTCACTGGTCTCAGTCTCTAAGATGTGCCTGCTCCTTTAAGAGCAGAAGCAGCCTAGCTAGAGAGCCCTGAGAACTAGGCAGTGCTCCCCAGGTGCAGGTTGCCCCAGCAGCAGGGGGGGAGCAGGTTGCCCTGGCAGCAGGCTAATGAGGGAATTAGCTGCCACCTGCCCCTGGTCAGCTGACCAGAAGGAGACAGGGCTCTGGGCATATATAAGCCCCAGGGCTGGGGCTGGTAGGAGTTAGTTCTCTGGCAGCAGCCAGGGGTAAGGAGCTCTTGCAGGCAAACTTACTCAGAGATGCTTGGTTGCCTGTTGTGCTACTGGTGAGACTAACGGGCTCCAAGAGCTCCTAAAGTACCTGGGGCTAGGGCAGACACGTTACGGAGAGAAAAGCTTGCCTTCACATGTGTCTAGGACCACAGCACATTGAGCTGAGTCGGAGCAGCTCCAGCTGGCAGATGGCCCAGGGGGTCAGCCTGCCAGTCC
>NW_017728992.1:162641324-162666669 GCF_001723915.1 Gavialis gangeticus | reverse complement strand
AGGGCTGTTCTTAAAGGGGAAGTGTGTGGTCTCCAGTGTTATGGTTATTGTTATTGTTATATTGTAGCCCAGGGGCTTGTATTTATGTTATTATTTGAACCGGTGGACCAGAATGAGGCTAACTGGGGAGGAGGATGCCTCACAGGGGGCACACTACTGTGTGGAGAGCCCAGTGCCAGAGGGTCCAGCAACAGGGGTCAGGGCCCAGTGATAACAGAAGGCCGACTTAGGCAAAGACCTCATTACAGGGACAACATTGATATACCATCTGCAAGGCGTGGGGTGTGGTAAAGGGGCAGTTTTGGAGCCATGCATCTAGCCACTAAGGCTTGGGGTGTCCCGCAGGTCACCTGCTTAGAGCGGGACCCAGCAAGGGGTCTAAGAACCCACAGGGTTTAGTGGGGTCCATCAGGACCGTGACTGCGCAGCAACTTGAGGGCAGCCTCCCTATCTACTGTCTAAACCAACAAGATGTGGCGGGCAAAGCTAGAAGACACCCACAGGGCAAAGCTGGCACGGTCACAGAGCCCTGCAGGCATCACGGCCATCCCTGGGAACCCCGCACTGTGACAGATTCATAAAGCAGTGACTCCTTAGCCATGGGAGAGTTACTCAGAACTCTTCAGAACAGGGACTTTGAATTCTCCTTTACAAATGAAAGCCAAAGTTGGCCTTTCATTTCCCTACTTCATTCCTCCATTGACCTGACAGAAGCATTGTCAGGATTATAACATATTAAAAGCACTAAGGGATTCAACTCTGGGGCATAGTGTGGTTGCTTTCCATCCCACTATCTGCAGATTTGCTTGTGTATAAGGAGCCACAGAATGTTTGCACGTGTCCTGCAGTTGGGCAGAGACAGTGTGTGGTCGCTGTGGTGCTGTTCATGTTGCAAGGTGCATCTGGGATGCTCTGTATGTCCTGGGGTTTCCTTGGGCTAGTGGCATCTTCAGTAATTTAGAGCAGACTTCAAGGCACTCTAATTTATGTTACAGAAATAACACAGCAAACAGCAGGCCTGAGATCAAACATGAGGAGCACTTTTTTCTCCTGACTGGTGTTTTCCTTGGTCATATGGTCTGCATAGATAGAGCTGCATGTGTAGATGTTGGGACTTTACTGCAGAGCTAATTAGGCAACTCCACACTAAACATCTTGTGTAGTTGCTCCCAGCAACTACAAGCCTATTAGGCCACAGGAAACTAATTAACTCCGCTGCAGGTTAGTACTTGTAAATACAAGTACTATCATGTGGCGGAGTTCTTTAGTGTGCAGCAATGCAAAAGTAGATGCTGACAGGGCTGGCTGGACACAAGGGTGCTTCAGTGCAGGGGTTGCCTGCTGGCTAGCCCTACACATTGAGCCAGGTCAGAGCAGCCCTGAGCTGGTAGCCCCTCCTGGGTTCCCTGCCAACAGGGACTTCTCCAACTCAGCTTGATGTGCTGAGGCCCTAGGTGCACATTCAAATGGCATGCCCAGGAGCAATGAACTCTAGCATGATATGCATTAGAGTTTATTGCTCCATGTTAACAGCACGTGTACATACATCTGCTGAGTAGTATTATTATGCATTAGTCTTAAGGGCATAACTGTCACTTTCAGATTAACATGCGTCACAAGGCTCATTTAAAAAGCCTAAATGATTTAGCTGAGCCTGGGATGGCTGGGGAACTGAGGGCACAAAAAACTCTTAGAACAGGGGCAGGCAAAATATGGACTGCCAGCCAGATCCAGTCCTCCAGGCACTTTCATCCAGTCCACGGTGCCCACAAACTAATTATACCCTGTCCAACCCTTCCACCCATGAGGATGGGAGTGAGGCACCCATGTATACACACACCCTACCAACATACCCTGTTGCACCTCACTTCCACCCTGTGAGCAGAAGGGCCCAGTCCTGCCAGCACACAGTTTCTGGGAGGGGCTGCTGCTGCCACTGCTGCAGCTGCTGGGGGACCTGCTGAGCTTCCCAGTGTCCCACTCACTCTGGGCACCAGGTAAGGAAGCAGCAGGGGCTGGGGAAGGGGGCATGGGGCTGGCAATAGCATGGAGCCTGCATCCCGGGGGGTGGCAGCAGTGCGGAGCTCAGTTAGGCAGGGTATGGGTGTGATGGATTGTGGGGGTGTGTGGGGACTCTCCTCACAGTCCCTCATGGTGCACAGCCCCACAGGTGGCAGCAGCAGCAGCAGGCAGGGGCACTTGTGCCCAGCACAGGTGTGGGCACCTGGTGGTGCATGGCTCTGGCCAGCACTGCACATCGGGACAAGAAGAGCAGGCTGGCTGGGCTGTCTCTATCACCAGGACTCCCCGCCATGCATGGGCAGCCTCCGCACTTGCATGCCACTGGAGAATAGCACCACATACTGGAGCTGGCTGCCTTCACTACTCCCTGCCATGCAAGTCCTGAGATTCTGCAGAAAAGCATGGGCCGGGGCTCCCCTCCATTTCCAGTGGATTCTGAGGACCCGTGCAGCAGGAAGTGGGCTTCGGTGGCATGCAAGAATGGGGGCTACTTGTGTGTGGCAGGGAGCCCCCATAATAGAGGTGGCCTGGCCAGGCTGCGCTCCTTTCCACAACATGCAGTATTGGCTGGAGCCACATGCTATCAGGCACCTGTGCTGGGCACGAGCACCTCAAGCAGCCCCACCTGCTGCTGCTGCTGCTGTTGCTGCTGCTGGTGCCACCACCTGTGGGGAAGTGTGCCATTGGGAAGTGTGGGGGGGTCCCCACATTTCCCCACCCTTCCTCACACCCTACAAATGCCACACACCCACACCCTGCCCCCACAACTCCCCACATATACACCCCCAGCATACATTATTGCCCCCCACACACAAATCCCCCCCACACCCCACCATGCACATACACACAAACCATACACTGCACCATACACACACAACCACACACCCCCCACACAATATACAAGACTAAAACTTTATTTTTGAGTTATTATGCAATCACCTCTATATACAGTACACAAACACAAATCATGATAAAAATGTTTTTTGTAATAAAATTAAAATATGTTATAGTAGGTGTTTGACTTTTAGTGCATGGTTTGGTGTTTTTCTGGTTTTGAGATGACAATCCCCACCTCTCAAAAGCAGTATTTCTGGGGGCAAGGGGAGGGACTTCAAGTGGCAAAGGTCAGGGTTTAGGGGCAGGACTTCTGGTCCCAAGATGGTAACCAGGGGGCTGGGCAACTGTCAAGGGACTGGGCTACCTATGCAGCCCTTGAAAGCTCACCAAACCTCATTAAGCAGCCCTCCAGTCAAAATAATTTCCCACCCCTGACTTAGAAACATCCAGTAGGGGAGTCTTCTCCTTGCCTTCACTAATTAGGAGCCTCACTTCCTAATAGACTGGAAATATGGAGTAGGCTTTGTAGGAGGATTCAGGTGCACTGATTTTATAATCTTCCATTTAGAAGGGCTCTTATTTGGCTAAGGGCTATATTTAAACCAGAGCTGAATAGAACTTAAAAGCCAGTAAATCATTTTGCAGTCACCAGAGTTCACTTCACTCTGGTTATATTTATTACTACTGGAATAAAAAACTTAGATGCATGGTTTGCATCCTTATATATCTCTCATCAATGTAAACACCAAAGCTGATCCCCATTTTGCACTGACCATAAATAACTATACAAGCTGCAGGGAAGTAATGAGTCAGATTAATAAATATCTGGAGACTTACGTATTACCATTATGTATGCTGTAGCTTTATGATAAAAATGATATGCAGCATTGTGTTAAAATACTATCTTGTGCATAAAAGTAGTAAAGCATGGAAAGCCATTCCTTACTTGGAGAGTGTAATTTCTAAAGCTGTTCCAATTTCATTGCTTTATTGTATATGTTGGTACATCTAAAAGTTTACTTATTTCTACATGGCACTTGCTTAGTAGAAAACTTGAGCTTTCAAGGCAGTCTTGAAACATCCATCATGCAGAGAGGCAAAGAAAATATTTAGATTGTCTGCTAATTGTGTAGGCACCCAAGGGACTATGAAATTGAAAGGCCTTACTTTGTGCTTGTGTATTTTTAGTACTTCAGGTGTTCCTTCTTTTTTCTTTTTGAGGAAGGAAATGAACCAGTTATTCTAGTTATGTGAAATGAAATCGTTCTAAAATTGGCCATACTTTTTAAAAGAGACTCCTTGTTGGAGAGCTGTTGCTTAGGAACCTAACCTGTGATTTTTCTTTTAATTATTTTCCATACATTTGTTTAGAATCAAATATTGTCTCCAAATAGGTGGAAAATTCCCAGTATAGAAATATGACAGCCAGGTTAACAAGTTAGCTTCCGTTTTGCATTTCAAAGATAAACTTGTCTAATGTTGGGTAAAAATGGGGTTATTTGAAAAACATAGTAATGGTTCTGAATAGCATTTTTCTTCACAGCACTTTACAGACACTGACTATATATTGCCACAAAACCTTTTAAGGTTGCTGAATTAATTTCAAGGACAAATCAAAACTGCTTGGGAAGTGCTGCCATATTTCAGAAAGGGAGACTATTTTAGCATTTTCTGCTGGTTCCCACAGTATATGAGTTCAGCAATCCATGAAAGAAGCTATCAGGGTGGGATTAGAAGCCAAAAAAGTCCAGTTCCTCAGACCACTGAGATTCAATAACCATATTTACTCAAATATAAGACAGCCCTGAGTATAAGATGACCATCCAATAATTAGATTGTATATATGTCAAATTTTATAAATCTGTTATAATTGTCCAGGTATCAAATCTAATTATCGGAGGTTTGCCTTAAATTTGTCCCCTTCCCACTGCTACAGCAGAAAAATAAATCTGGAGGGGTCAGGTAGCCCTTTTGCTCTCTGCCTCCCACAACTTCTTCCCCCTGCAGCCTCTTTTCCTCCCACCCTTACTGCCAGACCCTGCACTCCCTGACCATATGGAAATGAGGGACAGATCTGAAAAAACTAGCCTAGAAATAAACATACCTGTAGTAATTTGCATACAGGCAAATTATTCCAGGTACCCATAGACTTAGTCCATTCAGAATTGATGTACCTTTTTTGAAACTCCTGTGAGTTTTAGGACAGATACTCCATAAATACACTTTCAAACAGCACTTTTGTACCTACTTATATGTACAAACTATGCATGATATTAGTCCAAAGCCAAAAGGCTCATACTTAACTATATAAGGTACAGGGCAACCTAGTCCAGCTTCTCCTCTTTGGGTTGGGAGGAGGAACATCAATCAAATGCATCAAGCAGAGAGAGGGGGCGACACAGAGATTCGGGACAAACTGTTTGGGACCCTATTTGGTGATGTTTCCCAGACATTTAAGGCTGGTGAAGAGACAGGAATTATTGGAAATGGAAAAGAAAGGTGCAGCTCAGCTGTGGGAGTGAAAAAGTCAAATTGAGCTCTCAGCTCTGCTCAGTTGAAATTTGGAACTTATAAATCAGAACTGATTTGGCCCTGGGAACAAAACATTATTTTTTAAAAATCAGCATTTTTTGGTACCATGGAGGGTATTGGAGTTTGTTCCAGCATTTCCAAGTGCCAGCCTGGCTCTGCAGTACCTCTAGGCTCAGTGCTTTTTTTCTCCTGAGGAAGCAGATGCCCGTTTAAAAAGGGGTTCCCATCAGTATGTTTGCCCGTTGGTTTACATTACTGAGTACAAGCTGCTTTGGGCAGCGGTTTAATGATAGACAGGATGTGTCTACACATGCTATTAATGCACTGTAAGCTAATTGTATGGTAAAATACTGTGCAATAAGCTTACCCCAGGAGTGTCTTTACATGTGTGCCTGTTAAAAGCAAATTTGCTCTCAATAGGAGCAATTCAGTGCAGGGATACTCCTGCCCTACTCTGCTTCCCTACAGCAGCCAGGGGCCCTGGGCTGGCAGGGTGCTTCAGGGTCAAACCTGGGCTTCTGGGGGTGGGGGCAGCTGTCCCACCTCTGAGGCAACTGCCTCCTAGCCGTGCACCTCAACTGGCAGATCAGGGCATGGGACTGGGAAACTGTCCCCTCCCCCAGCAGCTCTTTCCCAGTCCCATGGCCCAATTGGGCGTGGGGTTGGGAAACAGCTGTCTGGGGAGGGGACAGTTCCCCCACACCCTGCAGCCTGGGCTGACCAGGAGCAATTTGCTCCTAGTTATCTGTCTATACATGCACTATTGCATAGTAGGTACTGCACTGTTAATGTACTGTATCTACAGGTAGTACCCACTACACAGTAGACTAATTTACTGCACAGTAAATGCTGCACACATGTACAGAATGATGCTTTATTGCCAAGTAGATTAATTTACTGCATAGTAAAGTGTCTCCTGCACATGCATCCACAGTCTATTTAATGAGGTTTCCTTGTATTCAGATATAATATGAGGGGGTTTTTTTCCCTCTGCCGATTGAGGACAAACCATGCCATGAACAGTGTATGTTCAAAGGAACCAAGGGGCTTTCAGTGTTATTTGGAGCACTGTTTTCCCTCAGTTTTCTTTCAGATTCCCAGTCTTGTGTCTGGATAAGTGGGTCTGAAAGGGTGGATCAGATTGGGAGGTTTGATGAAGCATGTTAAGAGTTTCTTTTTTCTTAGGCAAGTGAGAGCCCTGCATGCTGTGGAGATAAAGTTGATCTTCATTATTTATTAGTATTCCTGTATCTATTAGCATGGTGGTTGCACTGAGTAGAAATTCTGGACCAGCTCTAATGTAGATAGGCTTCTCAGGTGAAGGCTGCCACACAGTGGTAAAACCTTCGGCATTGAATTATTTCCTAAGTTCATAGATGCACTGTAATCAGCATTCAGAACAAACCTGAGGGGAAGAGATGGTTTGGGATCTTTTTTACATACCCATGCTGGTCTGAGTAATCCCATATCCTTCTGAGACTGCCTGTGGCCTCCTATGATTCTGCAACATTTGCAAACAGCAGAGGTGCTAAAGCCAGGCTTTTGCTTTGCACAGAGAAGGCTACGGGAGTGGTGTTCTCAGGGAAGGCCCCTCAGCTCTGGAAATAGCTGCTTTTATCTCTGATCCCCCAGGTCCTAGATTTTACACCTTTGAGGCGGGCCCCACGAAGCTTGTCTGTTTTCCCAGGTGTTCTTTCACTTACACCTAATTGTAAATGTCCCAACATACTGATTGTTTGCATGTATCCAGTGATTGATTCATTTATATTATACTACAAACAAGCTATTATTTTTTTCTAGGAAAACTCTCTCTGGAAGAGTTCATCCGAGGGGCCAAGAGCGATCCGTCCATAGTCCGTCTCCTCCAGTGTGATCCCAGCAGTGCAGGGCAATTCTAAACCAATTGATTGGATGAATTATATATCTGCCTCTTTTTGCCAAACAACATTCATGGTGGTGTTGCCTCTGTATGGCCAATTAATGCCTTCTTTTGTGGCATCTTTTAGCTTCTTTTGTTGTGGATTAATTATAAGAATGCTGAATTGCTCTTAACAATTTGTCCAGAACATGGACAGTACTGTTTGCAACAGACATCGTGGTGTTAATTGTTTTAAAGATTTTATTTTGTTTTGTTTTATTGTGTCTGTTTTCAAAGTAAGCATCAAGAAGGAAAAAACCTGCAGCAACACACACTGACAGATTTAGATTGCTGCTTTAATAGTTAGAAATTTGCCCACAGGATCTGAAGCACTGTAAGTGTTGAAGTGCAAAGGGCTGCATGAGGTGTAGTATGTCCTGATCTTCTGCCAATGGGCACAAGTTAAATTATAAGACAGGATCAATACGAAGGGTTTGCACAAATGTAGGCAAGTGACAGCCCACTTCAACCCTTCTATGACGCCACATTGTTTCAAGATACTGTGAATGTTGTGTTTTTTTAAGGAGTGTGGAAGAGAAAAAATGATCAACTTTTTTACAAGGTTTACAATGGTTGATTTAGCATGGTTGTATTTGAAAATCAAAGATTTATAATCCAAAAACAATTAGACAAATGCTACTAAATCCATTTGGGAATCACCAGGCAGATGACTATATTGAAAACTGGGTCTGAAAGATACACTTAAGGGAGATGTGTGTTTAGTGTGAGATGTTCAGGCTAGGAAAAAAGTGTTTTTACATCAGGAGAATGAAAGTTTGACTAGCATAGCAGCATTGTACATCCTTACACAGCAAATGCTAAGGCAAACCTGCTGAATGTTCTTGTCCATTTAGAAGTTCTTTCTCTCTCTCTCTCCATAAATAATGCAGGTCCTAGGCCTGCTGTTACAGGGAAGCTAGTATCAAAAACTGTTTGGAACATAAAACTGTGGCATTTGCATTTCATCTGCTTTAGTGGGGTTCAGAAATCTGTATGGAAACAAGGAAATGGTACACTTAGTAGCATATTTATATATGTATATAAAAATTAAAACAAGATTAGCTGTAAGAGAAATGTGAATGGTTATCTTTTCACCTAGTTGTGGAAGGATTTTTTAAATTTGCTGCTGTAAGATTGTATCATCTGGATAGGGTCACTGTACTCAGAGCTGAGCCTATGTCTGGGATTTTGTAATGAATTTGCAAGTACTGAAGCAGCATAACATCTTAGTGCCAGGCGGCATTAGGCTGACTGAGTTTGAGATAATCTATCATTTGTTGAGTCTGCTTTGGAATCCTGTTGGCAAGCTATGACTGCAGTCAGCACACTGGATCAGGAGTTCGTGAGACTGCCATAGCATAATCTTTGTAGGAGAGGTGAAGCTGACATTTGGTTAAGTGACCTTGTAGATGCTAACCCCCTATTAGCCTTAATTTAAAATAAAAATGAATAAAGTAGGTTAGTTCGGCTACTGCTAACTAGTTGAACGCTAGTTAGCAATCAGGAAAAAGTAGATGGATATTACTAATTTGTTGCTGGTCACTTACTAGCAAAATATATATATAGTCATTCAGAAAAGAGAAAAATCTTTGACTTGGCTATCCTATGTTTAATAGTGGAGATGCATGAAAATTAATTCTCAATAATGAATCAGTTCAATTCAAGATGTCATCAGTGGCTAAGCAAACCTAAACAAAATGTCACCGGGTGCATCTCTTGTCTCAAAGGGCCTAGAGGGCTTGCCCAGAATCAGTCTACTTTCAGGTGGTTAGTGAAATTCAATTTATCTTTTATATTGCTGAACAGATTAAAAGACTAGACAAAAGCATGCGTGCCATGTGGGACAGACAGATGCACAAAGAGACAGGGGTCTCTATGTAATGCTATTAGCTCTTTATGGTGGTCCCTGGCCAATCCTACTATGAACTCTGGTTGACTGAAA
Organism: Gavialis gangeticus; assembly: GCF_001723915.1. NCBI lineage: Eukaryota > Metazoa > Chordata > Crocodylia > Gavialidae > Gavialis > Gavialis gangeticus. The sequence continues at coordinate 162,657,418 of NW_017728992.1, read as the reverse complement.
TGGGTTTCTCAGTTTCTCACCAGCTCCTTCTTTACTCTCTCCTCGTCCCCATTAGAAACACTGGGCATAAATGAGACCCTTTAAATAAGCGCCTGTGATCTCTGTGATACTTTTCAGTGTTCACTAGAAATAGCCCCTGGAGAGTCCCTGGGCCTTTGTACCTAGGCAAAATCTGTAGAGATGTCCTCCTGCAGCATCAAAGATCTGTTTTTTTTTTCTACAAATCTGGCTAGATTAGCTGGTGCATGGTGCCCCATGGAAGTTAATGACCTCTAGCAATTAATGCTCTCAGCAGATCTGGGTCTTTATGAGACTGCACCAAAACTCTTCTCCAGGGTGCTCTGTCACCTCCACTATCTGGAGTAATTGGCTTAGAAATCCTAGTGCCCATAGGAAAATGCTAAAGCTTTAATCTCCAGTTTGTGTGCAGGCTCATAGATGTGAAGCAGACACATTTATAAAACCTGACATTTATTGGAACTGAATTTGGATATCTCCTATCATTACATCTTTTTTTTTAATACAATGGAAGCAGTTGCATTTGACTAAAACTATTAAAGTGTTACCTTTTTTAAGCAGCTGCATTCCATCTCTTTTTTTTGTACGAGTATAAGACTCTTTTGGTTCAGAAATTATTCTCAGTGTGTTCTTTTTTCCCCTCCTTATGTTTTGGTTTTGTTTTGGACAGAATCAATCCATGCGTTAATACTTTCCTTTAAACATGTGCTTGAAAATCCAACTGTGATGTGACCCTAGGCCAGTGGAGTTGTAATTCTTTCCACTGGAACACAAAGTCTGGAAGAATAGAAGTAATCTACAGCTGCAGAGGACATAACTGGAGATATAGTTATTGTATAAACATTTACAGAATGTATTAAAGTTATTCCTTAACTGTATTAAGGTTATACCTGTATTAAGGTTATTCCTTTAACTGACAATATATATTGTTTCAAAAGATTAACTATCCCTTTCTTACTCTGTAAGTAAAAACATCATCTATACTTTGAAATCGATCCAGAATTTAATTTGTTAAGCAGCCACCTGCAGTTTGCAGACTAACAAAACAAAATTGCATTATTTGTGCTCTTTATTGTTTTGCTAATTGTTGTTATTGCTTTCAGTGATATCTTGAGAAGAGATGGCCCATTTGAAATAAAACATCACAGCAAGATTAGATATTTTTTTAAGTGAATGGATTAACATATCTTTTAAGTTAAAGGATTGCAGGCAGGATAGGCTGTTTGATACCACTTCCTGCTACTTTGGAGGCATATTTTTCAGTAATATGTATATATTTAGCAGGTAAACAACCAATCTGGTGCCTCAGAAAGTTTAGTGACTAGTATGGAGACTTAATACCTACAAAAGTACATCCAATACAATTCCAATTATCTAGAAGTCTCACGTAAGCATGGCTATTTTTTTGTTGAGGACTATGCGGGTACTGTGCTCTTAGCTGGCAATACCACACAGCTGTGCAGCCCAACTGGTATTTGATAGGCTGCACTTGTTGTAACAGCCAAAGAGCAAAACCAGCCAGCATTTACTGTCCTCATCTCTGAAGACTGGGACCTTGGATCACAGTTCCTGTAAAGCCAGCTGGTATATTCTCTGGTGCACTCTAGGTTTAGGTGAACTGAAGAACCACTATCTTACTTGAAGCCCCATGTATCCAAATGAGACCCGGTAAACAGAGCTGCATGCTACCTCCTGCTGTGATAGGAACATTTAACACCTTGGAACATTTCTCACTGCCACTGTAAGAAATACTTTGCTGTTTTCTGTTATAACATTCTATTCACTATAAGGTTTTTAAACCCTAACCATGACTGTTCAACACAATAAACCACTCCCTATATAGCTACTCTCAGTGGGAGATTTGTAAGTGCACCTAAGATGAAAAGTCTGTACATCTTGGCACATTGATCATGATCTGCAAACAGAGCTGTACCAATATGCACCACTTGTACTGTCAAATGCCATGTCACCCAGCAGGCTTGTAGGTAGAATAGTTGGCTGCAGTGAGGGCAGCCTCTACGTTCAAAGCTATCTTTGGAAGTGCTTACTTGTCTCCCCTATTTTAAACAGTGCTGCTTTTTATAAACATAGGAAAAAGGACAACCACCCGAGGAAACCAGTGCTGTCAGAATGAGAGAAAAACCATTAGCAGAGGCCACCAGCCAGATGTAATTCCTTGAATTTTCATATTCCAGCCCTGTTCATTAACACTACACTGCTGTACCTGACCTGAGTGGAAGTGTGAGTTTGAGTCCAGGATCATTTTCCAAATTAATCTTGTGACAGAACTCTGCCCCGTTGTTACCTGTGGTGGGATGGTCTTTGGCTGCACAGGATAGTGCCAGGTGACTGATATGAGACCTGCTGAAAGTAATACTTTGCTCATCATTTGCAAAGTCAGCTGGTGCTTTTAAGCTCTGTATCTTTCTTCATTTCATGTATCTGAAGCTGGTTTATAGCTTTTATGACTTACTATACAATTTTAAAGGATAACTAAGTTTGGTAAACATTAGCCAAACAGTATTCAAAGGGAGAACCATATGTTGGATCCCCAGCGTCTGCTACTCCAATATCAAGTCCATTTCCATCAAGCAGCAAGGTCACAGTTAGTAGTTATGAGACGAGTAAGTTCATTGGCTTTATTTTACTAGTATGTTCTCCCATGCTTTAACTGTGCACCTTCAGTATGTTTGTGTTGTTTACTGGATGTTTTAGAGACAAAGGGCTTTGCCATTAACCTTGTGTTTTCAGTTATTACCAATATAAATTGGATGTTCAGTGGTACCCAGTGAGAATAGTAATGCTTTTCACCCACCTTGCATGTCTGTAAATGGTTATGCAATGGAAGGTCAGGCCCAAGGATCAGGCCTGCTCTGGCATATGGCTATGAAACAAAATGGCACCTACCTTCTAACTAAACAGATCTGCTTCTCTGGTGCATTCAGTCAGAGCTGCTGGCTCCTGTTGCAAAATAAGCATTTAGTATTTTTCACTTTGGAGCCAACATGTCTGCAGGGAGGGGAAGGATTTTTTTCCTTCTGGTGTATGAGCAACAGAGCTATTTACCGTGCTCCAATTAAAACTCCAGCCAAGATAACAGATGTCACTAAGGGCATAATTGGAAGACAAATGGTGTTTCACAGGTGTAACTGAGGACATAATTTGGCCTGCAGAACTTTTGTTCCTGATTATGATACACAAGAAAAAAACAGCTGAGCCTGACTCAGTTTTCCAGCCAAGCTATAGGAAAATACCTTTGTAAACTGCAAACATTTTATATAAAATGACTGAATCAACAGACACCAAGCTCTGCATGCCTGATAGAGAGCACCTTTTCAGAGAAGGGTTGCACTTTAACCATTGGTACTCCTCTGTTTAGAAACAAAATCGAATAATGGCTGCACATTATTGTGAAATGCAGGTACCAGTGCACTGTGGGGATACTGCATTTGGATAATTCAGAAGGTGGATTTGTCTTCATTTCTCCCACTCTACGAGACCATAACCAACTTTTATACCTTTGGGTGTCTCACTTAGTAGCATCTGTCATTTCAGTCTGTACTGCCCTACTCTATTTGCATTAATCTACAAAGACATATGATATCCAAGTAATGGTGGATACCAATCAGACCCTATTATATATTTTACTTACCCTCCCCCTCCTCTCAGTGCTTTGGGGACACTGGTTCTTGACATCCACAAGTGCAGATATTGATGCCGCTTCATGGATAGACTTCTAATGTGGCCCCCAAGCTTGGGTATGCCTGGGTAGTTGTGCACTGCTCACCAAGCCACAGTATCTACTATAATTAAATACTCTAAACATCTGAAATAATGTGACTTAATTTAACCAAAGCTGTTCAATCTAATTACATTGTTTAATCTGCAACAATATCACTTTAATAAATTGAAGCTTGCCAGTTTTTTTCCTATGGCTTTTGTAATGGAAAACTGATTTCTTCAGGGCAGAGCTGGTGTCTTCCTATATGTCAGTATTATGGGAGCCTTGATTCTGACTGGAGCTTGTGGATGCTACTGGACAACTAGTATTTAAAAATAATAATGTCATGTTAAATCCTTCTGACAAATACACAAGAGCAAACGTTATCTACATTTTCTTTGCTTTTCTTCTTCCAAAGGAGTATCAGAGTGAACAGGGTAGATGGGGTTTTCAAAGGTATTCAGCACTGGCCTGATTCCACTCCCACCAAATTTGAGGGAGGTTTTATACTTGACTATGGAAGCTTTACCCTTGAATTCAGCACAATCAGAACTGAACCAATATTGAGCCATTTTGAGAAGCCCACCCTACGTGTCCAAAGAGCCACAGGCTGAATGAACATGCACAAGAAACTGAGGGGGGAGATGATGATTAGCAAAACTACCTGAAAAAATGTTTATGAACACTAAGTGGCATTTGCCCCGATAATTGGCTGTGGACGGTGTGAAGCTCAATGGGTTTTAGGCAATCATCTGTAGGAGATTCTGCTTTCTTCCCTCCTCTCCTGCCATTAGGTACCAGCATTTTCACTGTAGCCAACTCTTATAGGTAAGTATTTGGAAGAACAAATATAGTTGCAAGCTCTAAATAGTCATATACATTATTTTGTGTCTAAACATCACCATTCCAATGCTTTAGAAGATCATGGGGGGTTATTTTCTCATTTAATTTCCTGGCTGTTATTTCAGCTTGTGTTCTTTTTTATAGCTCTTCTGAAGAGAACAAAATGTCCTTTTACTAGATTCAGTCCTCCCGATTCTTATTTTTAGCGCTTACTCCAGCAAAATTCCTATTAATCCTAACAGCAGCTTTGCTTGAGTTACCACACAATGAGTCTTGTGCACCATGAAAATGGAGTTTTTAAGTGATCTAGAAATTATTTTTGTCTGCACAATATTGGCTTTTGGAGTTGGCTGTATTACATATTTGACATCTTGCATTATAACTTATTAATTCCTCAATTCACCAGCCCTTTAGGATTTCCACTTTTCCTGTTTATGTTTCTGCAGGTTTGATCATTTTGCAAGCGTTACACTAGCTATAAGTGTATTAACTAAGAGCCTGTCCAAGCAATTTTGACATTATCCTGCTCAAAAACAATGTATGGTAGAGATTTAGAGCTTGAGGCTAAGTGCACTCCACATACACAGCACACACGGACATCAGTGGGCTTTCCACAAGTGCAGCACTTGCCTCATCAATCTCTTAAGGTATGTCTACTCAGCAGACTGAAGTATTGAAGAGAGACTGATGCTAGCTTTGACTTGGCTTGGGCCCTGGAGATGGCTGAGCCCTGACCTAGCTTTCAGTACAGGCTAGTTTACCCTGCTTCTTGGAAAAAATGACATACCAGTCCTTCTGTGCATTACCTCTTTCCAAACAAGCCCATGTATTCTGAACAAGAAATGTCCAGTTCAGAAAGGAGAAATAGGAATTAAACTAGCTCAAGCTGCAACATCTTATGGCTGTTGTCTCAAATCCTGGGTGTCCTCTGTATGGTCACATTACATGTTGTGGGTCAAGTATTTTTTTCCATTTTGGCTATAGCCTCATTTGATCACATCAAAAGCCTTCACTCAGTTCTTCCACAGGCAAAACTTGCTGCAAGTGAACTCTGTAGGACAGTTGCCTGCATAAAGATGGAGAGAAGTCTAGGATTTGGCCCGCTGCTGTGATTCCTCTGTATATTTTAAATATTCCCAGAGTGATGCACAAAGCCCAATGTATAAATTGAAACCAATGAACTCAGAGGGAGAGGTTGAAGGAGTGCAGTGCATGTACTCTGTGCTCCTAAGCATAATCAATCCTTGTCCTTTTATAAACTTCTAAAACATTTCTCAGTGTGACCAGGATAAACGTTTCTCATGTACCTGAATTATGTGACAGATTAAGAAGAATGACTCTTTCCTTACTGACGATGCTTTCCTATCTGTCAACTGTTTTCCTCTGTACATATGACCTGCAGATCTATGGAAGTCCTACCAGCATTGGTTTGTATTTTTAAGGCTGTACTGGTGTGTGACAGTATTGTGTTTTAGTAGTGGCATCTTTGTTGTAAGATGTAAAAACAATTTAAAATAACTTCTTTTATTATTGTTCAACCTAAAGACACAGCACCAAGAAATGCATGTTTCTGTTCAGTAGAATCAACCTTTTTCTTTTCTGGTTGGCAATAGCTGCATGGGATGCAGTTGTTTTATGTGGTGTACAAAACCTGCATTCTTCTTTTAATGGGTTAGTTTCAAAATGTCACAAACTCTTCCAGTGCAGTTTGTTTTTCTGAATTTATCTCACAGATACAAACTTTTTTGATCACACATGCTGTGATGTTCTCACTGCTATATAACTGCAACCAGTCTTGCAGGAGGAGGCCAAGACATAGCAGGCTCTCCCATGAACCTATAATCAATAGTCCCATGTGAAGCTCATAGCAGCGAGTATCTCATCCCTCCAGATATGCTGCCAAGACCAGCTTGTGCAGACTTTTTATCAGTCAGTCACATTTTTGCTCTTGGTTTCCCCTCAGAGGCTGCTGACTACATCAAAATTAATTTGGTGTGTTGCAGACTTAGCTTGGCCCAGTTTAGTCCTTTTCTTCTTCTTAATGATGACGGTAACTGCTAAAACTGTAACTTAAAATATGATTGATCTTGAACTGTAAATTCTGGGTCTGAGTCCCACTTGGGGCATTTGGATCTAGTTAGGGTGTTAGCTCAGCTCATCAAAGATGGCAATATTTTGATGTTTAGATCCACTTCCCTTTAAAGTTTGCTTGGATCCAGGACTGTGGTACAACCAACCTCTGTAGTTACCACCCACTTTCTGAGAAGGGTGGGAATCCATTTTATAGTCAGGCCCAGGAGAAGGTGTCCTGCATTTGAGGGGTGGTTTTAAGGAGGAGGCATTTTAAAACTCTGACTAAAATTTAGCAAATGTTTGTCCTTACTATTTGAACACTGGCCAAACAGCATTGTGTGGTTAAAAATGATACATTTGTAACTGGGTTTTTTTCAGTGCCAAACACATGAACAGTATTGTTTGAAGGGAAATACAATTTTTTTACTGTAATGTTATTAATGTTGAACAAATATTGTTTTTAAATGTTAGATTTTGAAGACTTTTGTATTGTAAACTGTTTTGTGACACGGTGCTTTTTCATACTGAAATTACCAATTGAACCTAACTATGAATTATTATGTTTTCTTATATAAATACGTAACCATGAACAATCTTTATGACAAACCAGTGTATAACGAATACCCAAGATTCAAACAAATTCTCCAACTGAGACCCCTAAATGTTCTTTCCCACTAATAAATATTCTGCTGGAGCTAGTTTTTTTTGGAAAATGCTATTATATTGTTTACAGGGAAACATAAATTTCATTTATCCATGGGGCTTATAGACAAGACCCAGCACCCGGATAGCAACTGAATTCTTTTGCCACTACTGCCTGTTTCCAGTTTTCACATGGCCTTGTCCATGCCAGGTAGGAAAGCAGTCCTTCCAAGGGCTGGATCAATGCTGTGCTGCCAGCAGCATTGTTTCTTACTCACAGCCTGGAAGAAATGGAATAAGGGAACTTAAGAAAAGCCTTGAAAAATCATCTGGCACAGCAGACAGCCCCAGTACTTACTTCTACACAGTTCTTCATCCTATCTGAGGTATGGTAGTTGGTTTAAATTTAATTTTCTTTCTCTAAGCCAGTGATTCTCAACCAGGTGCTGCACCACCCTGGGGTGCCTTGAGCTCCTTTCAAGGGTGCCACAGGGTGACATTCAGCATTAACTAAGCGTGCAAACATGATTCCTGAGATAAACTCAGAGATTTCAATTAGGAATCTATAGTGTCAAAAACATTCTGACCTGTTGTGGGCTTTCTGTATTCTTTGCAACTGAAGAATTGCTCTATTTTTTTCTGTAGTCAAAAAACAAATGGAAAGAAAGAATTGACATTTCCTAATGGGTGCCTTGGATCTATTAAGGGGTTCCTTGACTCTATTGGGGGGAGTGGGGGCAGGGCTCAAGGCTAGCAAGGGGTGCCATGAGTCTAAAAAAGTTAAGACCTAGATTGGTGTCACCTCCCTCACATTGGACATAATGAAGCTTGAAGATGAGGTGTTAGGAAACCACCTATTTCAGTAGCTTTGCCAACTTCATTCTGTCCTTTTCCAGTTGGCCTCTCATTGTAGACCTCTGTCACACAGGTATGTGGGTTGGGTAGTGAAGAATTTTCTGAATCTGAGAGGAAGCAGGTGTATACACAGCTAAACAAGAAAAATAAAGAGTTAAAAAAAAACTTCTTTCCTCCAGGCCTGATGTAAATGTGAAAGCACAATGCCAATAAGTATCCTACAATGAGAATTAAACAGTGTCTCCAAAGCCGGGCTCCACTTTGACAGCCCGTATCTCCTGATGGGAAAGTACAGAGCTCCCACTTACTTTTATTACAATGATTTTTACAGCAAGGTCAAGCTATCTCTTCACGCCTTACATTTCTCCATCCTGACACAAAAACACAGGTTCAACTGGTGGCCCATGGGCTGTATGCAGCCCACAAGGAATGTATCTGCAGGCTGGGCTCCCCTGGCTGCCACTCCCCTCATTGCTCCAACTCCTCCTGTACCCCTCCCTTCTTTTGGCTTTCATTTCCTACATCCATCCCCAGGAATGGGACAGGACAGTACGGCCTGCTGAAAGCCGACTATTGCAGCAAGGGAGCCTGCAGCCAATGAGGTACATCCACCTGTGCAGTGCAGCAGTGGGGAGCTACCTGCTCACAAGATGCAGGGGAAGCTTGCAGCCAGGGGGGTGGGCCGGGGGCTGTGGGGGCTACAGCAACAATGGCCAGCTACTAAGAATTTGGAGAGTCTGGCATTAGCTTGAGAAAAGGCAGAATGGTGTTTTGTTTTTTTTAATCTACAGGAAGTAAGGATGTTGTGTGAGTCTGTACCAAAGCCTTGCTAAAGCCAAGGTACATCATGTCCGCTGCTCTTTCCACATCCACAGAGCCAGTCATCTTGTTATAGAAGGCAATCAGACTGGTCAGCCATGACTTGCCCTTGGTGAATCCATGCCAACTGTTCCTAATCACCTCCTCCTTCAAGTGCTTAGAAATGGATTCCTTGAGGACCTGCTTCATGATTTTTTCCAAGGACTGTGGTGAGGCTGACCAGTCTGTGGTTCCTCAGATCCTCCTTCTTCCTTTTGGGTACTATATTTACCTTTTCCAATCATCCTCTCCCAATCACCATGCATTTTCAAAGATGATGGCCAGGAGCTCTGCAATCACATTGGCCAACTCTCTCAGCACCCATGAGTGCATCACATCCAGCCCTGTGAACTTTTACGTATCCAGCTGTTCTAAATAGCCCCTAGCCCATTCTTTCACCGTTGTCAGCTGCTCACCTCCTTCCCAAACCGTGCTGCCCGGTGCAGTAGTCTGGGAGCTGCCCTTGCCTGTGAAGGCTGAGGTAAAAAAGGCATTGAGTACTTCTGCCTTTACTGCATGATCTGTCACTAAGCTGCCTCCCCCACACTGTACATAAGGGCCCGACACTCCCTGACCTTCCTCTTGTAGTTGGCATACTTATAGAAACCTTTTTTGTTATCCTTCATGTCCCTTGCTAGCCGCAACTCCAGTCACACTTTGGCCTTCCTGATTTCATCCCTGCATGCCCAAGCAATACTTTTATACTCCTCCCTAGTCATTTGTCCAAGCTTCCACTTCTTGTAAGCTTCCTTTTTGTGTTTTAACTCACTGAAGAGTTCCCTGCTAAGCCAAGCTTGTCTTCTGTCATACTTGCTAGTCTTCCTGCACATCAGGATGGTTCGTTCCCGGTGCCCTCAGGAAGGTTTATTTAATGTACAGCCACCTCTCCTGGACTCCTTTCCCCCTCAGGCTGGCCTCCAAGGGGATCCTGCCCGTCAGTTTCCTGAGTGAGTTGGAGTCCTTACTCTGCTGCTTTTCTTCCTTCCCTTCCTCAGGATCCTGAAATCAATCATCTTCATGATTGCTGCTGCCCAAGTTGCCATCCACTTCCATGTTCTTCACCAATTCTTCCCTGTTTGTGAGCTGTAGGTCAAGAAGACCATGGCCCCTAGTTGGCCTCTCCAACACTTGCAGCGGGATGTTGTCTCCAACACTCTCGAAAAATTTCCTGGCTTGCCTGTGCACTGCTGTATTGCCCTTCCAGCAGATGTCAGGGTGATTGAAGTCTCCCATGAGAACCAGGGCCTGTGATCAGGAAATTTCTGCTAGTTGTCTGAAGAAAGCCTCATCTCCCTCATCCTCCTCATTTGGTGGTCTGTAGCAGACACCCACCATGACATCACCCTTGTTGTTCTCCCCTGTAACCCTAACCCAGAGACTTTCAACAGGCCTATCTCCAGTTTCATACCGAGCTCTGAGCAATCATACAGCTGTTTTACATAAAATGTAACTCCTTCTCTTCTCCCCTGCCTATCCCTCCTGAACAATTTGTACCCATCCATGACAATGCTCCAGTCATGCGAGCTATTCCCAGTCTGGTATTCCAATCACATCATAGTTCTGTGACTGTGAGGACTTCCAGTTCTTCCTGCTCGTTTCCCAGGGTCTGTACATTCATGTAGGGACACCTGAGGTAACTAGCTGATTGCCCTACTCTCACAGGAAGACTGAGAAGGCCTTCACTGTTGCTCCCTCCTGTTTGTGCTTCTTTCAGGGCACCCACTTCCCCACTTATCTCAGGGCTTTGGTCTCCACCCCTTGGTAAACCTAGCTTAAAGCCCTCCCCATTAGGCTAGTGAGCCTCTGTGCAAAGATGCTGGACGTAAATCCTTCCCCTTCTAGGATACACAAGGCCTAGAAATCAAGTCCTCTTCTTAGCAAGTGCTTTACCTACTAGACTATCTTAGCTACTTTCTGCATTTTGAATGAACATGCCCATGGCTCCTGTGTTAAGTGTGGTGCTCTGTGCTGGCAGTGTGCACTCTGGGCACACGTACTAGCTGTGGCCTCTCAGTGTACCTTACTGCAGGGACTCCCAATAGGTAAATCCCAAACAGTTTTACATATGAGGCAGGTATGAAAACTCATCTGAGTCATTTGGCTAAGTCCCATAGCAGAAACTTGAGCACCTAAATACATTTTAATGTGTATTACATTAGTAACATGCCATCATCCTGTCTTCAGGACTAAGTCCCAAAAAACTGCAGTGGTGGTGAAGAGGTGGAGGAGGCGGCACCTTTTGTATTCAGTTTTTCAGGAGCTCAAGCAAGGTAGAACAGGGCTGTGCTTAGGGGCAAAGACCACCTGGTTGCCTGAAAAGTAGACTACACTGTGCCTGGGTTTACAGAACTCTCTCCCTCCTCTCCAAACATACTCAGTGAGGGGTGACTGACACCATTTTTCATATGGCAGGAAAAATCCCAAGCCCATTATGGGTCAGTTATTTAATCACAGCTGCTAAAAGCCCTGAAAAGCTCTTGTGAACAGGCCCATTGGCTGTGTCCACACAAAATGGTAGAAGCACAGCAGACTAATTCTGCTGTGCATTGGCACATCACGACAAAAGCTATGCTAATGTGCTAATGCTTGGTAGAATTTGTTTACTGCACATTAGCATCACATAAAAGACATGCACTTGTACTACTGTGCAGTAGTGCTGATTATGCCACATTGTTAGTACCTGTTATTACAGGTACTAAATTTAATGCACTGTAATTACAGCTATTAATGCATGTGTAGATGAGCCTACTGAGTGCACCAGGGATTCATGTGAGAAAGGCCTGTAGAATCAAGACTTCTTTTTTTTCCACATCCAAATTTTGAAGGCCTGGGATTTGGATGTGGGTTGACTTAAATCAGTTTCTGTGTAAATGAACCTTTTCTGGAGTGAAGCAAGAGGATAACATGAGGAGCGCTTGAAAATATATACTGAACAACTCAGGTCACTACAGGAACAAAGAACGGGATTTTTTCTCTTGTACTTCAAGACTACCATTCATAGGAAAAATACAAGTCTCATGTTAGCCTTGTAACTCCTTGTTGAGGCCCCACACAGAAATGACCTTGCTTCCAGCCATTTCCATTTACTCGGCAATACTTAAGAGCTTCACTGACTTGGGCCCTATACAGAAAGATTTAATATGTGGAAGCAGCCAGCTTTTAAAATATAAGAGCCACTCACCATTTAGTACTGTGACTTCTGATGAGAGTCTATTAAATGTTTCATGACAGCAATTCAATTTACAAATCCAGTGTGTACTATTCAGTCCATAACTAGGAAAGCAGTTTCCTGTCAATAAGATCAAGAACTCTGACATAGCTATAGCCCACCTATATGCTAAATTTAAGCTAAGGATATCTCCAAAATATTTCATGGTTGGACACCAGTGGTGACTTTAGTACTGTCTAATCAAATCCCTACTGATATAGCTACTCATTCAGACCAGTTTAACAGTCAACTGATTAACTGCCCAGCTGTTCCCACTATATGGTTGCACAAAATAAACTAATGGATAACAAACAATACTCAGAATAGTAGAAGATATCAGATATTTAGCAACCCTTATCTTAAAATGGCAAACAGCTGTGGAACTGCTTTTACTTCTGGAGGTGAGTGAATCATGCACAGTTTGGGTTTGATCCAATAACTCACAGATGGACCATCTGTATAACCCAATTCCTGGGAGTCAATGAACTAGACAGAAAATTTCAGAATTGCTTTTTCTTCAGGGTATGGCTACATAACACAGTGCAGTGCTATACAGAGATTCCTGATCTAGCACTAAACTATTTAGTTTGGATACTGGAAGCAGGGTAAATTAGCCTAGCTAGCACTCCATACTACTATGGCTATATACCTCCTGGTACATGAGCAGCTTATGGGGCTCTCCACAGGACTGGATGGCTTGGATTACATGAACCTGTAAGTCCCTTCCTACCCCTCCACTGTGTGATGCACTGTGCTATGCAGCCAAGCCCTTACAAGAGCACTGGGCACTTTCCTGTCTAATCAGAATTATTTGGCTAGGTTACATTTGGACCCAGATAACAGCACCGGCTTTACTTCTGTCCCTCTACTCCACCTCGGTATGCCAGGCCCCTGTATAGTTTGGTGCTGGAACTAGACCTGCTTACTGGGCCAAGGTATTAGACATGCCCTCTCCTCTGCTGCCTGCTGAGCCTGATCCTGCCCATGTTCTCAGCTCATATGCTAGATCCCACCCTGCACCAAGCACATGGGGAAGAAATGGAGTTGGCAGTACTCCTATGGTTTTCTTTGCTAGCCCAGGAGTAAAAGCACATAATCAAGATATAGGCAGTTCCTCTTCTGCCTAAGGGGGTTTGAATCTGAAGCTCCTTGCTTCCAGAGGAGTATGCTGACCCCAGAAGGTATTCTGGGCTGGGGACTCTGTCTCTCCTGTGGAAGCAGTTCAATTTTGCATGTAATAAGTAATCATTGGGCCAGGAAAGAGAAAGCCCATAGACCCATGTTCTCTTGGTGGGGGTGGGGGGTAGGCGCTAGACATTCATTAATGTGCCATAATTACAGTGCATTAAGTTAGTACCTGCATTAAGTGTTATGCCAGGATGCTTAACTGTTATTACCGGTACTAACTTAATGTAATAACAGGTACTAACTTAATGTGCCATAATTGGCGCTCCAGCACAGTAGCATCAGTGAACAGGTTTTTTTGTGATGTTAATTCGCAGTAGACTAATTCTACTGAGCATTAGCAAATTAGTACAGTTTTTGCCTGCTGCGCTTGTATGCAGTAGCATTAGTCTACTGTGCATTTAGCATCTCATATAGACACACCCTAGGTGTCTGAAACCAGTAGACAGTTTTTCTTCCCTGCTCAGCCAATTAGTTGCATATTTTGTATTTCCTGTCAAGATTCTCTGCCATAGTCTTTTGGTTACACATTGAAATTCCTGGAGAAAGAACAGAAAAGCAGTTTAAAATCTTTTTTGCTGGTGGATAACTGTCTTCATCAATGTGCTTCTGATATTAATTTAGTGGAGATACTGGAGCTGTATGTCATCCAGTAGATCTAGCACAATCAGCCCAAAGCAGCTGCTTTGGTTTAATGAATGGTGTGCAATTACCAGGGTCTCTATCAAACACTATGGAATAGCATGGTGCTGCTTTTTCATGTATTAAGTTAACTATTGGGACTCTCTGATCCCCCTCAGGAGCAACTGAGTATCAAATCCAGATTTCAGTCATTTTCTTTGGCACTCTCCTGTTCCCTGAGCAATGTATAGGGGCACTTTCTATTAGGCTGCTACACTTTCTACTAGGCTACTTTTCTGGGGAAAGTCTCAGACTCAGGAACAAGGACTGAAAAAACTAGCATGCAGCAATGCACACCATACCAATAAAACCATTTCAGACTGGTCTCCCTTACATGCAGCAATGCACACCAAACCAATGAAACCATTACACATTGGTCTGTCTTACATATGAATATTTATTTTTCCCCTTCTTAAAAATGTACAAAAAATAAAACAACTGTATTTACAGTTTATCAATCCCCTCTCCCAGTACAACACTATTAAGTCACATGAGCTATTTGCTTAATATAAAAGTATGCTATTTATACATAAAGCTTCCTTGATTGCCAGAGAGAGAGGCTGTCATGAAATTTGGCACAAACACTTGTTTGTATCTTGTTACAATTTCAATGAAATAGGGAAGGGAAGAAACACATTATAGGTTTTGCATTTTAAAAGTCATTGGACTGTTCAATTCCAGCTCCACATCAGTGTACATGCTGCATCCATGGCAGCCATGCAGCTCTGTTCTTATTGCTACAACTGAATCCGTTGGGTTGAATGAATTTACAGTGTTTAAACAATTCAGATTTCAAAAGGGAAGTCAACAGTAAAGATGCATGGAAAAGTTTCATTGATAAAACCAATCTGTGTGCAAGAAAAAAGGGAAGGGGTGGGAGGAGAGAGAGAGAGAGAGGAAGAAAAAAAAATCCATTTTTTTAACTTTGCGTTTGATACCTAGTGGCAAAATTCTCCAAACTCCACTTTATAATTATTGCTATTCTTGATGAGGATTTCTGTTTCCAACCATCCACCAACAAAATGTTACCTTAAAGCAGTAGCACAATCCTATGCATTTTCTTTGAGGTACAGGCTTCTAAAATATGTTGGAGAAGGATTTACCTTGAGCATTCATAATGTGATGTTCTTAATTAGGTTTTAAATGGACGGACATACAGACAGATCCATGCCACAGATCATTATCAATGCAAAAACTATAATTTTTGTTTTTGTTTTACCCCTTTGCTGTCGTGGAACATCACCCATGCACAGTCCCACTGGAGTGCTTAAAAAATAATATAACAGCTGACAACACTAAGCTGCTGAGAGTCTTCCTAAGTGCAAAGAGCTGCTCTTATTAATATTCAGGACTTGGTCCTGAATGAAAAAAAGTAAAGGAGATTTTTTGTTCTTTTAAAGAGTCTATCACAAAAATGTCAAAAAAAATACAGGCAAGGTAACAGATATTTTTGGTCCCCCACTGTACTACTGCCAAAATTCACTCCAATTTAGATTAGAATCTTAGTTAGGTACATGGTTGATCATTCTATCATAGTAAATTAGGGTTGGAAGGGACCTCGGGAGGTCATCTAGTCCAACCCCCTACTCAAAGCAGCACCACCCCCAACTAGATCATCCCAGCCAAAGCTTTGCCTTCCTTGTATTTCCCCTCCACCAACAGATGCTATATTTAAAAACATAAAGCAATGCAGCCAAGGGCATGTGCAGACGAAACGAGGGGCATGTGTGCATGACACTTTAAAGCAGGTTAAATGCTTTTGCACTGCTTTAATGGTGTTGATGTTTGCATGTGTCGGCAGCATATTGAGCATTAATTCCAGCTGCTGTAGCACATTCAGCGGCGTAATGCACTTTAAATGACTTGGGGGCGCAGCAAACTAAAACACCTCTGAGGAGTTTTAGCTTGCTGTCCTACAGCCATGGAGTGAAGCACCAGGCTCCATGTGGCTCCAGGACCATGCAGGCAGCCTAGAAACAGCCTGGGAAGGCAGGCTCCAACGAAGAAAAA
>NW_017728992.1:162639267-162641206 GCF_001723915.1 Gavialis gangeticus | reverse complement strand
CCTCCCCCCCACCCCCCGAGCCTTCCTGCCTGCATGAGCTGCACAGGGACTCAGTCCCTCCCTCCACAGCTGCGGTGCCCCGGCATCCGCCCCAGCCAGATGCCTGCAGGCGGGTGCTGCCTAGACTGGGCTGCCACTGCTGCAGAAGGAAGCACCATCTCCCTCCCCACAGCACAGGAACCGCTCCACCCACAGGCAAGACATAGGTGTACGCGACATGGGGGTTTACTTCACCCTAAATTGAAGCAGTGCTTTTAAAAACCCATCGCTTCAATTTAGGGCCCCTGTTTCATCTATACATGCCCAAACTGTGCAATTGGCACTGCTTTAAGTGTGATGTCACACTCTTGAAGAGGAAAAATAGAGCCCTCTGGCCTTCAAGTCCTGACAGATAAGTCAAATGCCTCAATATATTAGTTGGATTAAAAATCTCTCTATGTCAGGCTAAATCCTGCTTGCTCTACTCAATCCAGCAGCCTCTCTAGCTTCACTGAGACTGTGAGCAAGACTAAAGCCAGCAGAGTTTGGCTCTTCAGTCACTGACATGGGATCTTATGCAGTTTATTTAACTAAAGTCCTAAAAGGAGGATTAGAAAGATGGGATGCCTCACACCTCCTGATACTTCCAGACACACTGCAGTCATTCACTCCTCACCAGCATGCCAGGGTGCTTAAGTACAAAGGATCTCCCACAAGACATTAATTTCAGGACAGCTAAAACGGGAGAGAAAAAAGAGACAAATGAAGAGAACACCAAGTCTAATATGAACCTGATCCTTGGGGCTGCATGTGCTGGCTTGTCAGGGCCTGCCATTATTTATGACAACCACGTGGTGAATCCAGAATCCATATCAGCTTCTTCTAGTTCAGTGCAACGCAAAACAATTCAGCATCAAAAGGCATAGATGGTCAAGAGTGACAGCAGAGCCTGAATGATGCAAGCAAGGGATGCAATCAGGGCTTGTGTGCTTGTTTACATATACCCAGGTGCTTAATTTGAAACATGCACATTTCCCATTGGGTCATGGGACCTGATTGAAAGACTCCAATGAAATGCTTTAGAATTCCATACAACACCTCTTACTTCTTTAATTCACAAAAGAAAAAAAGACTATTAGGACCAACCACGCTTGTCAGACCTCTGTACTATGTCCAAATCCACATGCCACCGGCCAGAATTCTCTCTTTTTTTTTTTGAACTGTCATGGAAATGAAGGCCATGCCTAAATCAGCATAGGCCCTTGTTTCAAACACAAACCTAACAACTAATTCCAGTTCAAACACCAGGAGATTCTGATCCTTTTACTATGCCCACTCTTGACTGTATTCAACATAGACTGAGCCTTGAGAGGCTGTGTGTATTAAGAAAAAGACAGACATGACTATGCAACATAGTTTCACAGAGACAGAGTTACAAAGAGGCAGTGATGGCATGGGCAAGAAAGAAGTTAAAAACAAGACCAGGAGTGGGGCCAGAAAAGCAGAAACAAGTCAACTCTGAAAATACTACATCTGAGTCTCCTGGCCTAAACAATTAGGCTTTATTGCTTATGTGGGTGCTTAACTTCCCTACCACAGAGTGCTGGTTTCATTGGTGCTACTCAAGCTGTGTGTATTAGGAAAAAGGTGAGGGTGGTTTGTTGGCTTGCTTCTCAAGTCACATTCATCCATGCAAAGCAAGTGTGAAAATCCTCCCCAGTCAGAATGGCAGCATTTTACACTGATCACTATGCATGGATGGGAATGACCAAGCAAAGTTCAAAACAGTGGAGCATCAGGCTCCATTAATTTTGGCAAGACATCTTGAGGTGCTTGTTCCAATGACATGACTGAAAACAACAAATATTGTGCCATAATGGAAAAAAGATGGCAGAGAAAAAATAAGAAGGTAACAAAGAACAGTCCTCACAGATGTGTCAAGGGCAAGGCATGCCTAACC
>NW_017728992.1:162626939-162634267 GCF_001723915.1 Gavialis gangeticus | reverse complement strand
TAAGGAGAACTAAAGAACTAGATTCACAAAGGGACTTGTGTACCTTTCTGCCTCACAGGAGCCACAGGCCTAGGTTAAGCATCACCACAGCAGATACAATTCATACTTGGGTAGTGTGCTAGGTCTGATAATCCCATGCTTCAGCACTTTTGCTGGTTACCTGTAGGGACTTTGATAAGGGACAAAGGATACCTTCAATGATACTGGCTTCTGGGGTGGGAATTTGCTTTGAAGCATTGGGTTCTTGGCCACAACTGATGCTGGGGTTTTGGATTCAAGTGTACTAATGCTCCTGTCACTACTTCAAAAATCGAGATGGTCTTCCTATTCTCATGGTCCCTCCAACTGCCAAATGTAAGATCAGAAAGAAATTTTCCTTCTAGGTCAAGTTGGCTAGGACTTGGAGGTGGGAGAAAGAGGAAGTGAGGGGCTTCCTTCCTCTGTATCATGGGGCATGGTCATCTTCATAGGATCAGCTGACTATCCATTAACCAATCACTTTCCTGTGGCAGTGTACAAACTGCATCCTTGTCTCACCTGCTTTTACCAATGGCATTCTGTAGGATGTTCCAGGTGTGTACCTTATTGTTGTATATGTGATTATTTGAAGTGACTACTGGGATTTGAAGTGATTACTTTGGGAAATCCTTGGGTTGCCTGTGAACACAGGGAATTGGACCTGATAGCTTGGGAGGCCCTCTCCAGTTCTATGGTCCTAATTAAATGGCTAAGAATGGGATCAACAGCAGTCAATACACCATAAAGAAAGCCACTTAGGTTTCTTTCTAGGAAATGATTTGGAATTTAGCCCCACAAACTTAGCAGGGCATTACTCCACTCCTCAAAGAGAGCTGGGCATTTAACTCAAGGGCATTTCTGTCCACACAGAATCCACAGCCATAAACCCTCTCCAGCAGTCATCTGCCTAGCTCAGTCCCTTTTCACAAAACCTAGAAGGCATTGCCCCTTTCACACATTTTACCTAATAACCTTACCATTTAGAGCACTTGTCCAGGATTGTGGGAGACTAGGGTTCAAATCCTTCCTTGGCCTGATGGGACAGGGATTGGAACTTGGGTCTCCTTCTCTGCCCCTCCCCTGCCCTAGTGCCGTAGCAATTAGTTTCTCTCTTTCTGACCAACCCAAGATTTAATTATTCTATGCAAAGTGGAAAAGTGGTGCTTGGGCCTAACAGGTGGGGCAGAAATTCTCAACCAGAGTGGGGTTGTGGGAGCTTTTTTGAAGAGTGCCCCTAGGTACAAGTAGACAAGCATGTGTAAGGAGGTAAGTGCAGGCTCAGGTTCTTCCCTGCCTGGCTGCTGCCCTGTTCCCACTGTCCAACCTCTCTGCAAGGAGGTAAGTACTGTAATAAATAAGTTCATTAATTAATACATTAGTTTTTGAAATGGGATGCTGCTCAATTCACAAAAGTTAAGGGGAGAGTCAAGCAAGGGATGCCTCGAGTCCATAAAAAGGTTACGAACTACTGGGTTAGATGAGATCAAGTCCTTTTCAGATGAGAAGGTATGACTCCAGAGCCCCTCCATCCCCCGAAGATCCAGGTGAATGCTCTAACAGCTAGACTATAGGACAAATGGGACCACTTGCTGCTCCTCTTCCTCTGTCCATTCTGCAAATGTCTATTAGATCAGGTGCTATAGATTGTGCCTAATGTGAGAGTCCCAACAGTGATTAGATGTGATCTAGACACTGCTGTCAGACTTAGATATATCCAAGAGCAGACATTTGAAGTGCCTCTTGAGTCAGGCTGCAACTGGGCAGGGTTTTTAAGGATCTAAATATTGTACTCAGATACTTGAGAGAGGCAAGCAGGTGACTAAATCCTTCTGTGGATCTAGCCCAAACAGAACGGACACACAATTGTGGTATATGACATTTTTAAAGGCAAATGGCTAAATTTTTCCAAGAGATTAATTTGACCAACAGTTGTAAATACTCCAATACAAATATGGGATTCAACCCATGAACAGACCTGTGATTATCAACACAGCCTTGCTACTCAGCAGATTGTAGAAATCTAAAACCTCTAGGAGAAGAATGTGTTAATCCCTAATCCCAATGCACACATACAAAAGAAAGAAAAAACAGTGGGAGTAAACATGCCCACAGAGTAGGTAAAATATATTATTGCATATTATAAACATTATATACAAGGTTAAAATGGTTTCTGTCCAGTTTACTTACAAATTACATTGTAGCTGAATGTCTTTCTTACAAGTCCTCGTTGCTACATGCTGAGAACTACCAGAGGTATTTGGCAAGACTATACACTATAGGGCAATATGGATCAGTCTGAACAGGGAAACTCTTGGCTACTTTCCCCATCGTTAGCCCTATACTATTTAGGAGTATCCATTTTTCTTAGCTATTGCAGAGAAAGCTATTGTTAAAGCAGTTTCAACTAGATTTCCCAAGATGGACCAGTAAGATTCTTTTACCTAATCTGGGAGGATTTTATCCACATTAATGTAGGGATTAAAAAGTCACCATTTACCAGTGGGTCACCTGGTAATCAATCTGGGGACTAAAAAATGTTTGTACGTTGGAGATGGGGGAGCAATAAATAAAGCACTAAGTTAATGCATATGGTCTTGTCCTTGACAAACTTAAATCAGTGGTTGTTGGGCACATTCAGTGTCAAAGAGCAGAAAGGATGATATTTTCAAAGTAGTCTTGTAACAGCTTCTCTGGTCAAGGTTGACAAGTCTGTAAGGTTCCTGGGGAAGTTTCTTCTGTTAAGCAAGGATGAAATGCTGTGGTTCCTCAGGAAAAAAAACTCTGGGTCTGAGCTGAACTATATCTCGGTCAGCGTGATCTTGAAACCTTCCACCATGCTCTCCATGTTCAGGATGAAAGTGTCCTCATTGGAGTAGTGCTCAATGATGTTATCATCCATGTTTACCAAGATACTGGTGAAAAAGGGAGAAATCAGCATGCTTACAAAGGAAGCTGGTGAAAGGGAAGGTTCTGCAAAACTGCCCAAAGCAATGCTGCCTGGCTATGTGTACTTCACTAATTCTGATTTACCTCAAAGTGACACTTGCTGGGGTCTTTGAAGGGCACACAGAGATCTCTTTCAGAGATCAGTGGGTGAAATCTGGATGGCATTTTCTACATCCTACAACAAAGCAGAATGCCCACCAGCCAGAGACTACATCAACTGGAATGAGGAACAGATTTATTTGGCTAGCCTCTATATCATTGTTTATGGCCTCTGTACCAATGGAAGCTGCCCGAGCAAGAATACCTGTACTACTCATACACTAGGCATGAAAAATAGACCTGCCAGAGTGAGAACTTATGTACACTGTATAAAGTGCAGTCAGAATTTCTGCATTGCAGAGCACTCCTGAAGCTATCACATACTCCCTAGCCCAGATAGCTAATATCTGCCTGCATGAGTCTTCATGTTGTTCCTCAACCCTGGTTTATTACTATTACTGCGTATAAACACATGAAGGCAAGTGTGGCTTATGTGCAAATTGCTGATAGTTTGCAAATGATGTATTGGGGTAGTTTAGGCTTTTACTTCAGCTCAGCTAATATGCATAAAAGTCAGCTTGTATATGAAAATATTAGAAAACAAGAGCTTGCTTCATTCTTTTTCCTAAAAATAGCTTCTCCCAAGAACACACCACTGAAAAGCAGTGTTAGGAATAAGGAGGAGGTTAGAATATTCAGCTTCCCCTTTAAAAACTAAAGAAAATCTGAGACAAAACACTGTTTTAAGCTGGAGTTTAGAGCTGTCAATAGATGAAAACCAAGTTAAAAGGACATCCCCAAAATGTGGTAGTCATTTAAAAGTAAATGTGAGAAAATAAGGAAACTGTGGCTTGAGGGTGGAGTGGTGAAAGTGATAGGCTATTAGTTCTAAAACTTTTGGTTCAACATTTGGATCTCATAAAATGTCTAAATTTACTCAGTTAAAGTTCAACTAAGGAATGCAACTCTGCCTCATCCTTCAACTACCACCACTCTATCAAACTTCCAACTATTCACTCATTCCTTCTGCAATTCTACATGCCGCCAAGTAAACTGTGTGTACCCACAAGTCAAAAGCTGGACACCACATGGGCCAATATATCAAAATTAATACCTGAAGCCCTGGTGCACATTCATTTTATTATGCAATGGGATCTGATCCCAGATCCCAACAATTACACCTCGTGCCATGCCACACATGCATGGCAGGAGGTGCAATTTTGGGATCAGATCCTAATCATGCCATTACTACTTGCCAGTGCAGGGGGAGGCCTGGGACCATAACCCTAGGCTCCCCCTGCACCAACAAATTGAAAGAAGAGTGTCCACAGGTCTGACCATGGCTGACAATCAGCTGATTGTCAGCTCCTGCTGCAGGACTACACCAGGTCTCAAACCAGCCCAGAGCCAACAATCAGCTGATTATCGGCTCCGGTCCCAGGACTGCACCAGGGACTCAAACTGACCCCAGTGTAGTCTGGGATTGGGGCTGACAATCAGCCACAGCCCAGAGAGCCCTATGTCCAGTTCAAGAGCTGAGGCTGTCCAGGCTGGATCCAACAATCAGCTGATTGTCAAAACTCCACACCCAGCATCTCTGGGCAGGCTGCTAGGCACGAGGGATCAGAGGTTCCTGGTTCAAAAGTCATTGGGGACCTTAAATTCTGCCAGAAGCCTTTGATCCCTGGCTGCCCTCCCCGCAAAGGAAGCCCTTCCACTTCTCCCCCTCCCCCTTCTGCCCACAACCTGAGACCAGGACCAACAATCAGCTGACTGTCAGCCCCAGCCACAAGTTAAATTTAAGGGACCATACAAACCAGCCAAAAAATGCTCTATATGTTTGCCATTTTATGGTGCCTTAAATGGGTGCACATGTAGCACTCTTGCCATTTATACTGCAATTGACATGTTAATTGCAGCATAAATGTAATGTGTAGAGAAGACCTAACAGATGGAGTCCACACAAAACTTCACTTGGACTCCTCATCCCAGTACATTGGCCTGAAATAAGAGACTCCAGGCACAAACTAGAGATCACTTTTTCCCATATACCCTCCTCTTTGCCTTGCTTATAGAGGCTGTAAGCTTTGGGGTTATGGATGGCTCTTACAAGGTGTTTTATACAACCTAGAACAATAGTGACTGACCTTGGGTGATGTCTCTAGGGACACCAAATAAAAACAACTAATTAATGTCTGCCTTTTTCTTACCCCTTTTTGCTCTTCTTGTAAAGTTTTGCAATCTTTTCTACTGGAAGTCCATATTTCTCAGATATCTGAAACCACACAATAAAAATGAATTAAAAGTTAAATAAGGAATGGAGGTATCATTCCACACCTTTAGGATGTGATGTTAAAGCACTAATTCAAGTAGATCATTTTAGTAGAAATGTATACATTATTTACTGAGGACACTGCCAACTAAAACGTGATCTAATTAGAGCTGCAATCTAAAGATGGATCATTCTAAATAAATAAGTTTTTGGTTTGTTTGTTTTTTTAAATAAAAACATTGCTCCAGCACCAATCAATGCATAGGTACCTTTTGGTATAACACACCAAACCAGCAAGACAGTTCATCCTCCTGCTCTGCTCCAGCAGTTAACATTTCCCAATAGCTGTGCATATTTAGTAAGATAATGAATGCTATTTTCCACATGATCAAATGCACTTTCTCATCCTACAGAACAGAGAGGCTTTCTATACAGGAGCTCAAAGTGAGGATGGCTCATCCTGGTTATCATCACTGTGGACTAGAGCCAGTTGAACAATGAAAACAATCATGGACAATTACATTTTTCATTGGAATTTCACTTTCTTGGTTGAAACTTTTTGGCCAGCTGTCCTCTGGTTTCAAACACCCCATCTTCCTGGGGAGATACATGATACCCCACAGCTGAGAAGGCTGCTGGAGCTGTGAGAAAATAGCAACAGCTGCAGAATAGTTTTGCTGCCTTGCAGAGCCCTCTGTGCATCTCCCAGGATACAGTCTAGTTGTCTGGACGGTGTAATAAGACCACAGTTTGGGCCCCAAAGCACTATCTCTGCAGAGTGGTAATGAGATGAGCTGCTTCAGAGAAGGCTGTTTACAAACTAAAGGGCTTTCAAAAATCACTCTTGATACCTGTTCAAAGGGTGAACCAGAAAATATAAGAGAACTTTTGAAGAGAAACTTCTTAGTCGACTGGAATTTCTGAGGGCAAAAACACCCCATTGTAATACTTTTAGAAGCCCTTTGCAACAGGTGGTAGATCACTAGCAACTCTTTTTGATGTTCATTATAGCAGTATAAACCACACCACAACAAGCCCATTTTAGTGTCCATGGAGATGGTGTCCTTCAGCATTCATCAATCTGGTCCCAAATTCATTTCAGAATTATGACTTTGTTCTTATGCTTTTTCTTTACTTTAAAAGAGGATATCAGATTGTTTCAAAAAGCAAAATAATTATGTCAAATAATTATTATCACAGACTGTTCTAGGCAACAGGATACTGCAGAGAATCAAAGCAAGCAGCTTGCCCTTTCCCAGGTGGAATTAAATTATGTTACCACTAAATAGCTCATTGTGTCTCCTGTGGTAGAAAAGTGAAAAGTAGAATTAAAAATCCGTTTAAAGATGGTCAGACATTGGCCACCACATAATCCTGTGTGTGTGTGTGTGTGTGCGCGCGCGCGCGCGCACGCGCATATTCAGCACTTCGAGAAAATGGACCGTCTTAGAAAGATAAATGAGAGTAATTTCCAGAAAATGGAGAAAGGGGAAAAAAAAAAAGACGACCGTATGCTACACAAGCAATAAAAAAGGCACCAACAGTAAAAAATGCTACTATAAAAATTTAGTATGGTTTCCTAATGACAAGAAAGGACCATGACTAGAAATTCTTTGCAGGCATTTAATCTGACTGACGTCACCTAGGAAGTGCTTGGGCACTGTAGCAATGAATGTCACAAAAGAAATGTAGAACTGAATTTGGATAATAGTTAAGAATTCTAATACTATAAAAGCCTTAGTAAGTCAGTCTGCCTGTCTGTCCATCCATAATGCTTTATTTGCACTCTCATTGGCTGACTGAAACAGCCAATCAGAGTGCTCCAAGAGCGTTGGGACAGGAGATGGCGTGGTGCAGTGTTGCCATGACAGCAGGGACATGGGATTGCAGGGGGGGGCAAGGCCCTCCCCCCACCCACCTGAGGCAGAAGGGGGCCAAGGGGGGACAAATGGGCCCGGACCTAGCATAGCGGGGAGGGGAAGGGGGAGTAGGGGGAATGGTGCTGAATGAGAAGTTTAACCCTAACCCTCCCCCCACCAAGAATGGGACCAAC
>NW_017728992.1:162621601-162621939 GCF_001723915.1 Gavialis gangeticus | reverse complement strand
GGGGAAGGGGGAGTAGGGGGAATGGTGCTGAATGAGAAGTTTAACCCTAACCCTCCCCCCACCAAGAATGGGACCAACAGGGGGGGATTGGGGATAGAATGCAGGTGGGAGGGAGGCCCGTGGCCAGCGATCCTGGCTTTCTCCCCACCTCCCCCAACCTGCCGCCAGCTCCTTGGAGCCAGCAGTGACACAGGGAGGAGTGGGCCTGGACCTCAAGCAGCAGGGGGAAGTGGCCCCAGGCCCGGCATGGGCAGGGGAAAACAGGGACCTGGGCCCGCTGCTGCAGCAGCAGCAGGGAATGAAGGAGAGGGCCTGCGCGCACTCCTGCCCTCCCCCTG
>NW_017728992.1:162619980-162621396 GCF_001723915.1 Gavialis gangeticus | reverse complement strand
GGGGGGGGGAGAAGTGGGCCCAGGTGCAATGCAAGGTTGTAGGGGAGGACCAGGCCCAAGGAGGGGTGGAGAAGCCAGCCCACCATGGCGGTGTGGGGAGCAGCAGGCCCAGCCTGACATGGCAGCAGTGTGGAGGAGGGGAGGAGCAGGCTTCCTCCCCTCTGGGGCTCAGTCTCACTTCTCCTCCACCCCCCTTTCCCTGCGTCTGCCCTGAGCCCACTCCTCCCAACCCCCTGCCACTGCTGCGTGGCAGGTTGGCTTCTCCCCACCCTTGCCCCGCTTCCCCCTCACAACCTCCCTCCCCATCACAGGGAAGAGGGGAGTGGGCCTGGACCCCAAGCGGCACGAGCGGGGGGGAAATGGGTCCAGATTGGGGGGGTGGACATGGGGCTCTGTCCCCACCCACTCCCTCCCCCGCATTATTCTTCATGGGCAGTTGGATAGTTTTTAGCATTATCCGTCACTCTTACACTGCATTTGAAAAGGTGCTTTCTGATGGCTCTGTAAATTCATTCCTAATGACAGGCAGAGATAGATAAGATGATAAATACTGGGTAGCATAGGGGCCAGCTATTATTTTTGCTGGTGGGGGAGGCTAAGATGATGGACATGTGGCATGTTTTATGCATTTCAAGTGACAGCCCTCTTCCTGAGAGGGGCCAGGGCTCTTGGGCCTCCACTTACTCAGCCCCTCTGCTGGATAAGATATTCAAGTCCCATCTACTCTTGCACCTAGTGAGAAATGCTATGCAGTTCAAATTGTGGCTGCATGATTTGCAAGCAATCTTTGTAATCTACACACTGCATTGCAGTTTTATTAGACACTATGCCTGGTGTCTGTCAGGGTGGCCCTCAGGCACATCTCTGACATAGTCCATTGTCCCTCTGGAAATAGAATTGGATAAACAAATCCTAGGCCTAATTTCATATTATTTGGATTACAAGTATGCCTAGAGACCTCAGTCCCAATGCGCCATTATACTAGGCCAGTGATTCTCAAACTGCTTTAGACTCAAAGCACCCCTCATTAGACTCAAGTCATTGCTCAAAAATGCCTGCTCTTAGGTCTCACTTGTTTTTTGTCTACAGAAAAATACTGGAGCAATTCTTCTGTTACAAAGAACTCAGAAAGTCCATAACAAGTCAGAATGTTTTTGACACTACAGTTTTCTATTTGAAATCTCTGGGTTTATCTTGTGCATCATGTTTCCAACACCTAGCAGTGCTAACACTGCATGGCAACCTGTGACAACCCTCAAAGTGCCCCAGGTTTTCACAACACCCTGGTTCAGAATTACTAGGGTAGGTCCTCATGGCTAGGGACAGACATTCAAAAAGTGTCTGAGCCTGAATTGATTCAATCGTTGCAGGTTAGTCTAGCCTGGCTAGGCTAAATCAGTTTTTTAACTAGATAGA
>NW_017728992.1:162610061-162614980 GCF_001723915.1 Gavialis gangeticus | reverse complement strand
TGTGACAACCCTCAAAGTGCCCCAGGTTTTCACAACACCCTGGTTCAGAATTACTAGG
This sequence comes from Gavialis gangeticus, assembly GCF_001723915.1. Taxonomy (NCBI): domain Eukaryota; kingdom Metazoa; phylum Chordata; order Crocodylia; family Gavialidae; genus Gavialis; species Gavialis gangeticus. Next base: position 162,614,922 of record NW_017728992.1, on the reverse strand, counting down.
GTAGGTCCTCATGGCTAGGGACAGACATTCAAAAAGTGTCTGAGCCTGAATTGATTCAATCGTTGCAGGTTAGTCTAGCCTGGCTAGGCTAAATCAGTTTTTTAACTAGATAGATATCCCAGAAATGCAGGCACATGCCTGCAGTGGCTCAGGCTAGAAGCTGGGTGGTGCTACAGCAGCCTTCCCTTCGCTACCACAGGCTGAGGTCAGGGGGGCATGGCCAGGCCCTCGCAGGACACTTTTGATTATTCCCCCTCTCCTAAGCAGCCCACCAGGGAATGTTCATCAACCCATTAAGAAAACAAAGCCTCTCTCCATTAACTAATGGAGCTCCTCTTAAACAGCTCTTCCAAGGAAGGACATTAAGCTACCTGCTGATTAGCTCCAAAAAGCCTATCATCTCCCACAGCACGGACCATAGCCAGCATGTGGTCTGCTAGTTAATGCTGAGGTGTCTGTGTAAGGCAGAGGGGAGGGGGGAATAATCCCTGCTTAGCAGGGAGAAGCCAGGGAGATGCTCTGTGCTTGCAAGTCTCTGCTGGAGCTCTGGCCAGGGAGCAAAGAGGTGGGGCCACCTCTGCTGTCGAGCAGAGAGCCCTGCCCAGCCCAGAGAGTATGCCAGGATGCTAGGGGTGTCTGGTTTATCTTAAGCCAGTAAAGGGCCTGGGGCAGACATTGCATAAACCGGTTTGACTCAAATCAGTTAAGTCTGATACTAAATTCAATAAGGTTGATCTGAAACCAGTTTCAGCCATTTTCAAACTGGTTTATGTGCACTGATCATCTGTTCTGTTACAGGTTTAAACCAGTTTCTGATCACTTAAACTGGTTTATGTGTAATGTCTGCCCCTAGCCTTGAACTATAGACTCTTATGAGGTTGCACCCTGGTTTTCTAAAGCATGGCTTAAGCAGCTAACTTGGCTTAAGCAACTACCTCCAGGAGAAGACTTATAGGTTTGGATCCCAACTGAGGAAGACACCTACCTGTGGCTAGGGACACCTGTCCCTTTCCTGCATTTCACTTATGGCCAGCTCAGGCAGCTCCCCAATTCTTATTGCTGAAAATACCTTCCCTAGGGACCTCCATCTTGTCATGTACTGTCTAGAAAGTCTGGGCACCTAACTACAGACAAAGCATTACACAGGGTGACTAGTGTCTAGGAATCTGGCACTGCAATACTCAACACTGCCTTGCCCAAGTATGCACGAGGATTGGGGCCCAAGTTCTCAGAGATACTTCCGCTTCCTTTCATTTTCATCTTTTTCCAAGGTCCTTGTTTACTGCTGACCAGGGCTCACACTGGAACTCACAATATTGGGTCAGCAAGATGGTACATTTCTCTGGTGTCCACTACTCTCATGTGCTCCAAAATCTAAGATTTCCCTTTTTAAAAACAAATAAAGCCCATTGGTTTCTGAAGAAATCCTTCAAAGTATGTTTAGGACATAAATTTAGATCTGTATCTGTAGACAGTCTGATATAACAGATCTCTGAGAATTACAAATTGCCACATCTATCTCATTGGGGTTCTGACTCTGAAACCTAACAATGACTTAAATGCAAGTATTTGAAAAGGCTTTAACATGGTTGTGCGAATAGCTGCTGGATTTGCATCTCACCTGCAAAGACTATAGAAAACTTCAAGTAAATAGATAGGAGAAAGTCTCCCTGCACCAAGGCTGTTTGACAGTGTCTGATGCATGGCATACTGCACATTCCAAGGTAAAACTTTCATGGGGCATATGGGAATAGCTAGCACAAAGACATCACATGTTTGGGGCTTTGGGACACCCCTTCCTAAGTATATTATTAGGATATAGGTCTAAGAATGCACTGTCTGTTGAACTGTCTTTGGCAGGTGTAGGATTTATATAACATGTCAGGATTAGTGGGCTTTGAGAAATACTTGAAGATGATTGAATACGCATATTTCCCAGGAACCCCTAAGGATTCAACCAATTACTCAGAATAGTAAAGTGTAGAGGCGAGGCTCCAAGTGGTGTTATGGTAGAGTCTCTTATATAGAAGGCTCTGAAAACAACTTCAACTACAAACATGCTAAATCTGGTTACAGAATTAGAGAATATAGAGGCCGTGAACATCTGCTAGCCCATCTCATTTAACAACCTCTTCCAAAGTAGGATTGTGGTCTGTAAACTTGGGAGCTACTGCTAGTCACATTACATGCAAGACAAACAATAAAGAGTCCCCTCTTGTCCCAAAAAGACAAAAACACAGTATAAAATACTTTGGAGATTGGAACATTTTTCTTTCTCAGTTTCACATCATTGTTCCTAGGTAGAATGGTCAGCCTTAAAATACTTCCCTTAAATAACTAATATGGCTTCATTATTTGAAAGTCCCATAAACATTTTTTAAAAGTATTAATATTTCCAGGCATTTATGGACCATCCTTAATAGAGGCTTCTGTCTGAGGGGGCCATCCTGACAAACACCAAATGCAGTCTCTACTAAAATTTTAACACAGTGCACAGATAGCAATAAATGAGACTCTAAACAGCAAAAAATACCATATTTATTCAAATGCAAGATAAGGATCAACATGCAGGGGAGGACACCTTGTCTCAGATTCAGGTACCAGCCCAGGACAAGCAGCAGCTCAGCTCCAGGCCCAGGCCCAGGGCTGAAGCTGGAGCTGAGCAGCTTATGTGGTGGGGATAGAGGCACACAGTAGGGGGAGCACAGGGAAGCCTGAATGTTGGTGGGTGCATGGGGGAGACCCATAGTGTGCAGCTTGAGCAAAGTATAGGGGACAGGCTGCATGGTCTCCCCCCTTCTCTTGCTCCCCAGCACCTCACCCCTGCTGCTTACCTCTGGTTCTGGCCCAGAGCTGCTGCCACTTCTCCCTAACTGGGCTTGAGCTGGGTACAGGTCCAGGGCCAGTGCCAGAGCCACTGCTGGTTGCCCCAGAGCCAGAGCTATTGCTCAGAAGGTGCAGAGGTGGAAGAGGTGGGGAGGCATGAGGTGTGGGTCAGGTACAGTCACAAGGTACAATAGGTGGGGGAGGCAGGCGGCAGAGAAGCCGGCACAGACGGCAACAGGTAGGGGTGGGCAGGGTGCAGGGTGCAGCTAGCAAGTTACTGAGGGCAGGCACTGAAAAAAAGACCAAGGCATGGGGGCAAGAGAGGAGGAGAAGTCAGGGGGACAGGCTGCAGGAGTGTAGAGGGCAAGTGGAGGGGGGAAAGGCAGAAGAGGGGCACCCCTCCAGCACCTGAGCCTTGCTCCACAATTTACTAATCTCCAGTCCTCTCTCAGCTCCTGTCCTGGTAACTTGTCTGGCTCCCTAACTCCTGGTTAACCGTCCAGCTGAGTCTGTGGATTTCAGTTTGACTTCTGCTTGCCTCCTGACTTCTGAACGCTGGTTAGACCTCTGCTTTGGTTTTGGACCCTGGGCTTTGGTCCCTGCCCATCAATTTGGAACCTGGGTTTCCCTTGGTCACTCCCAACCTGCGGTTCAAACCTTGCAGCCCTTCTAGTCCTCATTCCTGGATCCACCCACCAAGTCTGACTCCCTTGTGAACCATAATAGGGTATAGCCAGAAGCACAGTGGTGCAACCTACCCACAATTCTTATGCCACTGGGCACTTGGAAGTGGCAAATGCAGCTGAGAAAGCATGAGCGCTAGTTCAGAAAGACAGGCTGGGCAGGCAGTATGCTGATTCCTACAGAACTCCAGCTGGGATTTAGAGCTACTGCCCATGCTCAGATAAGGAGGTGGCTCCAGGGACAAGCTATACACATAGGCAGGTCTGGCCTATTACATTCCAGGTTTTGGTTTAAACAGACTCTGCTAAACATATGGGTCACTTCTTAATAAGTCACCATAGCAAAGAGAGTCGCTGTGTGAGAGAGGCCTAAATTTGGTCCTCCTGCCTAGTGTAAATTCAAAATAACTCTACTGAAATGAACATAATGACATTGATTTAAATCTACTCAAAAGGGAGCGGAAGCAGGCCTCGGTTTGTCAGGAAACAGCAGGCAATATTTGATGCTTGTTAATTGCTTCTAAACCCTGTGGAACCACACAATGGTTTTCTGCTGATTGCAACTGCCTAGAGTAAAAGCAAATGTCGGAGAGTTGACATTTATATCATATCTTCAGATCCACCCTCCCTAGCTATGAAACCCAAGATGAATGGATATTTCCTAGGAATGCATAATCTGTGTAGGAAACTGACTGTTCTTTGAAAAGTGATTCTAGGAAGAATAAAAGAAACCCAAAGTCTGAGAAAATACTATGATGTGTCATGGAAAAACTGGAGAACAGCAAAGACCAGGGGGTGCGATAAACAAGGAAAATGTATCATTTGTAAACACAGCAGGAGAGTTAGACTTAAGATCATGTGTTCCTTCCAGTATTTAGGGCTTGATAGAGTTTTAAGCCTTATTCTTTAAAGTATTTTTACTGAATTTAGAATCTGCATAATTACAAACTATCTTCCCATATAATGATCTGCTGGAAAAAGTGGCAGGATAATACCAAGTGCACACAACCAAATAGCTATTGGTACTGATTTGCTCATCATATCATCACTCTGACTGTATTCCAAAGCACTAAAATGAACATTTCTGAATTTAACCAGTGCTAAAGTCATACTAATAAGTCAACAGTTGAGTTCCTGGAAGTAAACAAGAATCTTTTCTCTCTCTAGACCTGTTATACTGGCCATCTCCACTGCAAAACTCCCAAAGAGCAGGCAGTGAGATGAAGAGAACACTTAAAGCAATATTCACTGTGGCAGCTTGAAGGGCTATAGCGCACTTATCCAGGGATCATGATCGACTCTGTTTAAAACCTACGAATTTTCTTTAAAAAAAAAAAAAAAAAAAAAAAAAA
>NW_017728992.1:162603393-162609971 GCF_001723915.1 Gavialis gangeticus | reverse complement strand
AATTTTTTTAAAAAAAAAAAAAAAAAAAAAAAAAAAAAGCAAGCAGATTCTCTAGTTAAAAAACCCCAGATCCATGTTTATTCCACAATTAAAATGAAATACCACTATACATAAAGGTATCAGTTGAACACACTGTTTTACTGATATAGTTACAATTTTAAAGCAATTTGGAAGCCTGCCAGTGGCTCAATTACAATAATAAAAATTCTAAATGGCTATATATTTTGGTGTTTGATTTTGGGTTTTATCATGGAAAATCAGAGGTCCCCCCTATCCCCTTTGCTCACCAGGACACAGGTCCAGCTGCGACTGTCCCCCCCTCCCCACCCCACCCCTGTTTTGTGGCACTCAGCAGCCTTGATATGCTGGTGCCCTGACCATGCCATTGCCCCTAACTCTCAAGCCATAGCTCCCTGGCCCTGCTGGTACCCCTCACTCCCCTGCCCCTCCTGGTCCTGCCAGAGGGAGCCCCCAGCAGCACCTGAGCCCTGGCTGCCACCCCTGGGAGGCAGCAGCTGCTGTGCCAGAGTGGAGCCTAGAGCCTGTCTCCCCCTCCCCCACAGGTGACACAGCTGGAGCAGAGCCCATGTGGGGAGAAGGGCAGATGTGCGCTCAGTGCTCCCCTGCCCTCCTCCTGGGGCCTATGTGGCCCAGAGGGTGGGACCTGGTGCAGCAGGGCAGAGTGGGATGGATGGGGCAGCTCAGTGTGCTGCTGGGAGCCCCACACTGCTGTGGCGTAGCACCCCCTGCCCAGCCAACAGCAGCAGGGCTGGCAGCACAGTTGTCCACAGGGCAGTCCATGCTCTCTGCTACTGCAGGCTGAGCAGGGGGTGCCTTGCCAAGGCGGTGTGGAGCTTCTGGCAGCAGCATCAAGCCTCCCTGGCCCTCTCTTCCCTGCTGCACCATGTCCCGCCTGCTGGGCCCATGGGGGGAGTGGGGGTGGCAGCAGGGGGCAGGGAGCCCTGAGCCTGCAGTTGCCAGCCCACATCCACCTGCACCCAGTGCACAAATCTGAGGGTCATGTGCCCCCCACCCCCATATCCCCTCCAAAAGTACATGCAGCAGCAGGGAGCCCTCACCACCCCAGATGAGCCACACATGTCTCAGTTCCCCTGTTAGCCCAGGCCCTGAAGCCATGTATTTTTGTCTCAGGCCCCAAGCCACATGCACCACCCTGAACGGGCAGCAGCTCCAGACCCAGCCTTAGACCTGCCCACCCCCCTCTCCTCGCTACAGGGGCCTCAAGTTTCTCCCTCCCTTCTCTCCCACAGACTTACCTGGGGAGAACTGCAGGAGCTGCTCATGCTGCCTGGCTGCCATGTGCACGTGTACCCATGCACATGGCACCTCTAGCCTGATTGCCCTTCTCCCACCCCCTCCAGCTGGAACTCTCTCAGCCTACAAAGGGAAAGCCACCGCTTCCCGTGTTTTTCTCCTTAAAAAGAGAAAATCCAGGTTTTAATCCTTAAAATGGGAAAATCCACATTTTACTGCATTTTCCCATGGCAAACAGAAACCCCAGATCCCTGCTTATAATACATTTAAGTACAGTACAGAAGTTTGATGCATGTCTAGTCTAAATTGATTTTAATTGAGTGCATCTTGCACCAGGTCTATCTTAGATCCCTTGTGCCATTATTAGACTGGTCTGTGTGTGCCAAACTTCAGTACAATTATTGGTTTAGATCAATCTATGATTACTTAGACTGGTCTAAGCATAATTAATGTCTGTATATACCCTTGGAAACCATCTACAAAGACAAGAACATTACAACTCTATTATTAATTAGACTACATGCCACACCCCAGGGAAGTATGTGCAGAAAAATTCAAAATTATGACAAATTAGTTACTTTTTTCCCACATTTTCATCTTATATTCTTAATATCTGTGCCAAAAACCCCATGTGGGTAGGTCTTGTTTTTCTGGATGGGTGTGGGCCCTTCCTGCCACATCTGTCCCTCCATGGTGCACAGCCCCTGCTACCAGCAGCAGCAGCAGACCCTTGGGACGCTCACAGCCACAGCAGGCAGAACCCCCCAGCAGCACGCAGCTCTGGCCAAGTCCCAGGGGCTGCACATGGTGGCACGGATCCAGCCCAACCCACTGACTGATGCCTTCAAACCAAACTGGGCTAGCTCTGTGCCAGCACGTGGGGCTTGCAGCACTGCAGGTGGGAGTCGCACACCATCAGGCCAGGCAAACTCCATGCCTCTAGGTGCAGCTTCCTGCTGGAATGCCAGAAGACCCACATGGAAGCATGGAGCTGGCCCAGCTTGGCCCAGTGGCTCATGGCTACTGCCTGCAATGCCACAAGCCCCACATGCTGGCATGGAGCCACCCTGGTCTGGTTTGAGGGTGTGTGCCAGTGGGCTGGCCTGGGTGAGTGGGTGGGCTCCATGCTGCCTTGTGCAGCCCCTGGGACTCAGATGGGAGCTCTGCCTACTGTGGTCATGAGGACCCTGAGGGCCCACTGCCTGCTGCTGCCATCCCCTGTGGCAGGGACTTTGCACCATGAGGGGGATGGATGTGTGACTGGGGGCCCACACCCACCCACCCCACTTCTGCAGGCAGGAGCTCCCTTTCCCACTCACTAGCTGTCCAGTTGTGCACAACCATACTTGGTGCCTCCTCTTGGGGCTCCTAGCTGGAGTGCTGGGAGCCCCATGGAGGTCGAGGAACAGATCCTGCCTGGGTTTAATTATGCAAATTTATGCAATTATACAGGGCATGCATTTTATGTGCAAAATTGCACAGGCGCATAATTGTGTAATTCCCTAGGGTGTAATGAGCTCTTCAAGGCAGAGGCTCTGGAGACTGTCCTTTACATGTGTACACTGAATACTGCCTAATAACACTAGTCTCAGCAGGGAAGCATTACCCTAATCCAAATAATAATAAAAAAGCATAGTCAGGGGAGTCCATGTTCCCAGTGTCCTCAGAAGGTACTTTTTGTGTAGATGACCTCTTGAGAGCATTTTGTTAATCTGTAACCTGTTCTCCCCTGCTAATTAATGGCTTGATGCATGGAACTGGAATTCATCAGGTTTTGTTCCTAAATCTCTGCTATCAGGCCATATACAACAAACACAACTTTGCCCTTACAGTACTAGTGGTAAGAGTGCTCATAACTGAGGACCTAGAAATAAGCCCCCAATAGGCATCCCTGTCCCATCCCTGCCTGACTTCTCAGCTGAATGAGATCTTTCCCATCTTCTCACTCTTATCAAGCCAAAGTCTAGAACTCCACCCACTCTCACTCAATGACACTTGGTTAGTTCTGTCCTGCCCTTTGCCAAACCTCACAATGCGACTTACATGCCACCTACTGGTACCAGGTCATAAGAAAAGGATTAAATATGGAAGTCTCCACTGAAAATCAGGGATTACTAAATGCTGATCAGCAACAGAGAAGAAGCAGAGCACGTTTGGGCAGTTTATACAGGGGAGGCAAGTCATTCTAGGAGTGAAAGCTGGAAAACAAAGTGGGTGGCTGGAAGCAGGTATTAAGGAGAGCACAAGATGGCATGTGCAAGGTATCTACTAAAAATGCCTTCATCCCCAGCAGAGCTGTCCTGCAAAAGATCAAAGAAAATGGATATTCACCTGGAAGACAGCCAGGATCCTAAGATTAAGAAGTGATAGCTGTGGATGTACATAGAGGTATTACAGCTAAAGGATTGAAGTGCACTGAATCTCTTTTGCACAGAGGTATGTCAGAACACAGAGTCTGACTCTGTTTTCTTCTTCTGACATTTTTTAATTACTTCCAATTCCTCAAGCCTCGAGTTTCCAATAAATCAGCTATATAAGTTTATCTTATTTCAATGATCTGCTAACAGTACTGAATTCAGACTCAATCGGCATTTTGGATAAGGAAACATGTTGCAGGAGGACTTTATGAAGAATTTTAAATATATATGAGAATGTCTTTGTCTGCACACCACACTGTATCTAAATAACCCACTGACAATCTCATAGTTTTCTTAGAGGGTAAGATAAATATCATAAAGACATTAGATACTTACTGCTTCCATTAGCCCCTTTACTGTAGGCGACTTCAGCATCAAAGCATCAAACACTTCATCAGTCTCCTTCCTCACATACAGAAGCACTGGAACCATAAAGATCAAACATGAGGCAGGCATGGAAAATTGAACAGATAAAATAATCCTCATTGACTAGAAGCTCAGGAACTCATGCTGAGTGTAGAACAAGTCCACCCAAGTGATGAAAGCTTGACACTTAAAAAAAAAACAAACATTTTATATAATCAGCAATGTAAATATACACAGGGCATACCAGCTGGTTTGGGAAACCTACCAAGAAAATTAAAAGCAATTTAAATTAAATACTTTGAGGAAACTGCATTTTGCAAGTAATTATGTTTGGTTAGCAGTTCGGTAAATTTATCAAAATATGGAAAATACCAGTTGAAGAACACTTGAACTTTTTATTTAAAAAAAAAAAATCAATCACTGTTATAGGTGATCAATTATATCAATTATAGGTCAATCAATCAATTATAGGTTAAATAGGAGAAGTACTAGGCAGTTCTCTGCATTCCTGTAACTCTTGATATCTCCTATAACCTCTCTAATCTTTAGCCAAATGGTTGGGAAAAGCAACTCACAAAAAGTAAGTGCAGTTCAACAACTGAATTTCCCTTTAGCCAATTCCCAAGAAAAAAGCAATTATTTTTTCCAAATAAAGGAGTATTTCTGAATGTTTCCCCTTTCACACTCATAAATGGCCCCCCCATTTGAAACACAGTTAGTTTCACAAAATGAGTAAAAACTAATCTCAGATACTACAGGGAAGTTATTTAACGGTAAAAATGTCTATTTGGCACTCACTGCCCAGTGATTTTCTACCTGCTTTGGCACCAAACTGCCATTTGTCTCTTCAAAAATTTCCACCTATGTCTACACCTCAGCCCTCCCCTTCCAGTTCTTGTGTGGCTTACAAACACTTTTTCCTATTTGTTCTAGAGAGTCTTCTCACCCATGCTGTTGCGTTAAAGAGTTACATCAATACAAAGGAACATGATTTGCTGGGGAAACAGTGAAAATAAGTCTCTACAAAGCGCTGACAAATAGACAAAGTAAATAAACTGGACAATTAGAAAAAGCCCCTTTCTGTGTTTGGTCTCTATCACTAACATTAATCTTAATTGTTACTTGTTGCATTAAGTATTTTAGAAGTGTAGAGTTCTAAATTGAACTTTTTTCTTTAAAAGACACTGTGTTCATCAATAGCTACTAAATAAATTCCTGTATGTTAGATGTATATTAGAATCATAGAACCACAGAGAAGTAGGGCTGGAAGGGACCTTGAGAGATCATTTTGTCCAAACCGCTGCCTGAGGCAGGATCATTCCTATCCAAACCATCCTAAACAAATCCACTGTCTATCCTGTTAGCAAAACTACACTGTCATCCCTAACCCACTACAGGTAAAACAGGGGGACCACAGGAGCCAATGCCCTGCTGCAGCAAAGGTGGTAAATATATACTTGAGAGATCCAAGAGCATCATGCCCCCTGCTACAGAGGAAGGCAAAAAGCCCCACACTCCATGCTAATCTGGCCAAAAATTAGCTCCAGCAGTGGGGGCGGAGGCATGTCCAGAGGCTGTCCCAGCATGGCTCTGTTAAGGCTAAGGGGGCAGGGAGGGGCTTAATTCCTCCCTCCATCCAGCCCTTCTGCCACCAGCTACCGCAGCTGGGGTCTGCCAGCCCCAGCTGCCACCTCCACCTCAGCTGCTCACCCACAGACAGGGAGACTCCAGCTGCGCAGGGTGGGGGGGGAGAATTAACCCCTTTCCCTTCCCTGCCCACTTTGCCTTAATGGGGCCATGCTAGGGATGTGTCTGGCCATGTCCCTGCCCCTGCTTGGGCTAGAAAGTAGGGGGGCGGGGCCAGCCCTGCTCTCTGGAGCAGACAGCCCAGCCCAGCCCAGGGCTGCAGAGCATGCTGGGATGCTGGAGGACTCTGGTCTGAGGAAGGGGTCTGGGAGAGAAGTTCCATAAACTGATTTGACTCAAATCAGTTAAGTCTGATACTACATTCTACCGGGTTTATCCTAAACCAGTTTCGGCCATTTTGAAACTGGTTTACATGCACTGAACTTATGTTCTGTTACAGGTTTTAAACCAGTTTCTGATCACTTAAACCGGTTTATGTGCAACTTCTATCTCTAGCCACTACGCAATTTGAATGCTGAGGTTTAAATCTCTTTGTTGTACTTGGAATGCCAGGAAACATTATGCCGAATGAAATATCCATTACAAAGATAACGGGGGACCTGAATCATGCTATGCACACACACTGACCAAGGTTTTGTAAACTTATGTTGTTTTCCTAGTGCTGTGACTGGAATTTTGTAATGGATTCACTGAGTTATGTGATTCAACCAACTCCTCTCATCTGATTAAGTGTCCATCACCCTGCCATCACTTTCAAATCATCCAGCCTACCTCCTTTCCAAAGCAAAAAAATCACAGCTTTAGGGGAAGAAAACATACTGGGGTAAACAATAAGCAAGTCGTAAGGGCAAGTCAAAGAAATTCTGACCTCCG
>NW_017728992.1:162589947-162602376 GCF_001723915.1 Gavialis gangeticus | reverse complement strand
CGAGTTCCTCCAGTTTGTTCCCCATGCTACGAGCATTGATACCTTTTCATTTGATATTTTTTAATGTACCTGTTAGAATTTCTGCTCATACTAGACAGTCCTGGAATTAGCTCTAATGGAAATCATCTCACATAGCACCCTAAATGGGCAGTCGACAAAATGGATCCCATTGCAGTAGGCAGCACAAACTCTGGGCACTACTTAAGTCCTATTAAACATTACTCTGAGGAGTAGGGACTTTTAAATAGGGACTTTAATGATGATGGCACTCCACATTGGTTTTATTTCAGACAATAGTACATAATATTTGCCTTGCCAGTGACCAAATCTTGGATTATACTATTTGCAGCACACACTATAACTACCCCCATCTCCTCCTATGTTCAGGACTTGATCAGTTCTGCGCATAGAACAAATAACATAGGGGGAAAAAGTTCTAAGACAAGTATATGTCCTAAAATATGGCAGCATGTTGTGTTATCAAACAACTTACTGAGGTGAACCCCTCCTTCTTCCCCTAGGTAAGATTACCTTCAACTACAATGACTACGACAACTTCCACAAGCACAACCCCAAATGCTAGGTCATTAGCGAAAGAAAGTTCACCAAAGCAGGAAGTCAAGCTGGAAGAGGCCTGGCTTGCAGCCAGAAAAGTCCAAATTACAAGCAGAACTGCCAGGAAAAGGATGTGAATGGTGCTTCCTGTAGTTTCCCTGGCTCATTGCCTATGCTGGATTTAATTATTCCACTTATTTTTGTCACCTTTGAAACATCTTTTGTTTTGAATTCTTCACCCTGAAATAGTTTGTGAATCCAGGCAGTATTAAAACAACGCATCACAGGAGTGAAGGAGGGAAATATCTCTGACCTTTCCAATAGTGGCTTTCATGTGTGCATGTGTGATTTTCTTGAAACACATTATAAATTAATCAAATTACTGAAGGAATCAAAGCAAACATTTCTCACATGGCAGATTGCCATAATACTAGCTGAGTACTCAATGCTAGACATAGCAAATAGGAGAAAGGGACTAGTCTTTGTAGATGGCCCTTCAGTTTACAATACATAGAGAAAATGCTACAAATATGAACAGGCGTCTGGCTGGTCAGACACTGGTATTTTACAGGAGCTCACATCACATTTTCATGTAGATGATTTAAAAAATATAATTCTCACTAAGCCTAACCTAACACCAGCCTCCATCCTGAACATCTTGTAGGCTTCACAGGGCCCATTGTATATGACCACTGTGGCCAGTAAAGACAGATAACCAATGTAAGTACATGAAAGGTTATTTCTGTGAAGGTACAAAAAATGTGAATATAATCCAGCTAAGAATAATTAAGTTAAAAGTCTCCCAAGATTAATTCTGTCATAGGGCTAAATTGTCAGGTCAGCACTCCATGCTAAGCTTTTACTCAGGCAATTCTCTCACTGAAATCAATAGGAATCCACCTGAGAAAAGACCTCTGCATTTGACCCAATATATGTTCTCATTTTTGCTACCAGACCTGGCCAAAATAATAATTTCCAAGATGAGTGAAAATGAAACCTATGTGGTAAGGGTTCTCTCACCAGCACTGTTCTGGACCTCCACATGGGGTTCAAAGCTTTGGAAAACTTTCTGGAAAACTTTTGGAAAACTTTATGATTTTTTACAGACACATTTTTCTTTCCCCATCTCAAGATGCAGGCAAAATGTGAATTTTAGAGTATGTTTACTGATTGCTATTCACTCTTTCAAATAAATACCCATGTATAAACTGTAGGCATAACAACAATAGGCCTGAGCCTTTTCCTGAATTACTCTATTTTAACATCACTCTAACTCCACTGACTTCATTTAAGGGTGGACAAAGTCTGGCCTGTGGGCAGATTTCCCAGCAGCCCCTGGCCACACTGTTCTGGCCGGTCTCCGTGGAGACTCTAGGAGCAGCAGGGGCTCCCTGCTCCAAAGGGTCTTCAAGGAGACCAGCCCAAGTGCCACTGGCAGGGTACATGGCTAGGCGGAGAGCTGCTCTGGGATCCTGCAGTAGTGACAGCATGGTCCAGAGCTGCAATCCACTACCCATATGCACCCATGACAAGTGCAAAGGCATGCAGGCAGCAGATCACAGCTGTCCTGGCTCCAGCCTGTGCTGTCACCGCTGCAAGATCCCGGTCTCAGAGTGGCTCCCTGCCCAGCTGTGCATCCTTCCAAGGGTTCCTTAGGCTGATCCTTCATTGAGACTTTTTGGAGTGCAGGGCTGTCACAGCCCCACTGCTCCTGGGGTCTCCATGGAAACCAGCTGGAGTGGCATGGGCAGGGGTTGCTCGGAAATGGAGTCTGGTCATCATTTTGCCCACCCGAATCTAAGCAATTCCCAATTCGCCCTAGAAAATGGCACCCAGTGCATTTATTTTCTTGAGAATTAATTGTTACCTCTTTTCAGTCCTTCTTCTTTCATTTGTTTCAAAGGTGATGGGCCAAACTCCTCCTCCACAGGCCGGAACATCCTTTTAACCAGGATGCTGCTCCTAGAAAACAACCACATAGACATTTTGCACTAGTTATTCCCACAGTAAAAGAGAACCCAACAGTGAGATACAACTCTGTACTCTGGCAAGATTCCTACCAGCTTTCTAACACCAGAGCAAAAACTGCAGATTTAACTCTTGATGCTTATCTAAGTGACCCAAGCTTAGAATGGCAGATGACAGGAAAATATGGTTGCAATGATAAACATAACTGGTAAAGCCTTAAAGCCACTGTCCATTTAAACATATGGGAATGGAAGAAAAAAAAAGAGAGACCTAAGTGAGGAGATAAACCACCCCTAGCTGCTGATACTCCTTCAGGTGGAGTCAGAGACAAAACAAGGCAATGCTGGCAAGCTTGCCTGTTACTAAGGTGTAAGTTTGGAAGGGATATCCAACAGCAGATCAGGCCCAGCTCCCTGGGGTGAATCTCAGGACTCATGAAGTCAAAAATATGGCCATAGGAGTTTGGTGGTTGGGATACATTGACCGCAGAGCTATGTATGCATTTTACATCTGCCCACCATGGTAATCCCTGGAGTTGGGTAGCAGTGCTTAGGAATCAAAGGAGGATGCAACTGCACCACTGTACCCACCCACAATCTCTCCCCACCAGGCCCCCAGTTCTCCAGGTTTGACAATGCTGGCCTCTGTGATCAAGCTTCTCAGAAAACTAAAGTGTCATATATTTTATTTGTCGGCAAAACACACTGCAATCACCTGGTGCTCCTCTCATTCCTCCATTCATCCCCTAAGCCAGTGGTTCCCAACCTTTTTTATACTGCAGACCATCACGAGCGTGGGATGAGGCGCACAGAGCCGGCTGCCTCTCTGCTGGGGCTGCCCCACTGCCCAGCTTTAACCCTGCATGTGACCGCCAATGGCAGAAGCCACTTGTCCGGGTGGGCAGACAGTCTTGTGCAGTCAACCCTTCATGGCCCAGTGATTGGGAACCTCTACCCTAAGCTCACTGTATAAGGGCACCACCCTCTCCTTCATCCCAATTTCAAGGATTTCCCAATACTCCTATTCTTCCCCTCCTCCAGAACCTACTACAGACTCTCTCTCAGGTTTTGTATTCCATGTAGAGGCTGCCTGCATTTCAGGGTTGAGTTAAGCAATTCCTAGATGCATAGGACCAGATCTCAATCCCAATTCTAAAACTAAGGGCCTCATCATACATTATGTTTAGAACCTGATTAAGGTGTTAATCACGCCATAAATAGTTACCTGGTCACACATTAAAACCAATAATGGCACGATAATATAACAAGAGACCATGAAGATATTCTATATATAACATGTTTTAGGGTTGTTGCTTGTAGCCGTGTTGGTCTAAGGACATAGGCAGACAGGGTTCTTTGGGTAGATGTGATAACTTTTATTAGATCAACTAAATAGTTGAAAAAATTGTTCTTTGCAAACTTTTGGGCACAAACACCCTTCTTTAGGCATAAAGACTCTCCTTATGCTGGAAGAAGGGTGTTTGTGCCCAAAAGCTTGTAAAAAACAATTTTTCCAGCTATTAAGTTGATCTAATAAAAAGATATCACACCTACCCAAAGAACCCTGTCTGCATATATAACATGTAACATAGTTTCATAGATTAAGGGTCGGAAGGGACCTAGTAGATCTTCTAGCCCGACCCCCCACCAGGGCGGGAGAACAAAAACACCCCAAAACAAGAAACGGGACTCACATGAGCCCACGAAGGAAGGCATCCAGCCTCTTCTTAAAGACCCCCAGGGTAGGGGCCAGCACCACTTCCCTT
The DNA here is from genome assembly GCF_001723915.1 of Gavialis gangeticus. Lineage (NCBI taxonomy): Eukaryota > Metazoa > Chordata > Crocodylia > Gavialidae > Gavialis > Gavialis gangeticus. Next base: position 162,598,088 of record NW_017728992.1, on the reverse strand, counting down.
GGAAGTTGGTTCCAGCTCCTAGCCGCCCTAACTGTGAAGTAGTTTTTGCGGATGTCCAATCTATACCTCCTCTCCATCAACTTGTGCCCATTACTCCTTGTTATGCCAGCAGGCGCTAGGGGAAACAGCGTCTCCCCCAAACCCTTCTGGTCCCCCCTAGTGAATTTATAGACGGTCACCAGGTCCCCCCTCAGCCTTCTCTTGTGGAGGCTGAATAGGTTCAGGTCCCACAGTCTCTCACTGTAGGGTCTGCCCTGTTGTCTCCGGATCATGCAGGTGGCCCTCCTCTGGACCCTCTCCATGTTGTCCACATCCCACATCTTTGTAGTTCACCTGGATCATGCCTTAAACTAAACATGTAGCATGTCAGGGCCCACCCATGACATACCCCACTCAGCTGAGTGCAAAGATTTGTCATGGGGCATATCCATGGGTGAAAGCACAGCCACCCCCTATCTGATCAGTAGGACTGGGCTGGGGGCAGCACCAGGTCCCGGACCCAGCGTCCCTGTCCAATCCCTGGAGGCAGATGAGGGGTGGAGAGGAGCTCTGTGAGCCTGACATCAGGGAGCATTTCCCCCCATCTCAAGACCACTGTGCTCCTGACCTTTAAAATGTGGGTATACAGCTTGGAGCTCCAGCTGCACACCTGTTCTTTTAAGTTTCTGGGGTGCTCATGGAAGCAGCAACTGGGGAGCTGGAAGTTCTGTTCCACAAATGTAGGCACCCCTCCATGGTGTGGTGTGCAGACAGCTAGGGAACCAGGAGCTTCCAGCACCCCCACCTTCCTGTGCAGCTTGGCTGTAGCCATGCTTTTTTACAATTTCCTCAGTGCTCAGACCCAGCGGGAAGAGGCCTCTTGGCTCTGGCTCCCAGAGAGTTTTAAAAAGTGCAGAGACAGCTTTCCCAGGCTTTACCACAAGGGATTTTAAACACCAAGCCCAGAAGCTCTGGCCAGGAGTGGGGGATCAGAGGCCCCTGGCAGACTTTAAAGTCCCCAACAGGGGAAGCCATTGGCCTCCCTGACTTCCATCCAGAGGCTCTGAACTCCTACACTGAACAACCTGGCCAGAGCTGTTGGGTGCAGCATTCTGACAATCAGCTGACTGTTGGCTGGGCCTGGACAGCCCCAGTCAGGTCCAATAATCAACTGATTGCTAGCTCACTGCACTGGGGATTTGCATGACAATCAATCAGCTGATTGTCAGCACCAGACCAGATAGCATCAGAGCCGATTCAAGTCCCTGGTGTGGTCTCAGGACAGAACTGATAATCAGCTGATTACTGGTCCTGGCTGGACCTGCAGGCACTAATTTTTCAACTTGCCAGCATAGAGGAAACCTGAGATGATGATCACACTCTCCCCCTATTTAGCATTTTCTACTGGCCCCCAGTAGTTGACTCCTTGTTTAGTGCTTACGTGCTCTTGAGTCACATAAATGTGTTCATTGCCTAAATGGGAGAGCTATGCGCCTCTGCAGGGCAGAAGAGGATTGCTCTCTTGAAGCGAAATGTATTTTTGGAACAGGTGGAATGAGCCATTATTTTTATAGTAGTTTGGGATTCTTGATATGAAACCACTTAAAAAAAAAACGAAAAATATTATTTTATCTTATGATCAAATGTTTTATTGGTCCAATGTTGACCGAAGGTGCTTAATGAACTCTTTTGTTATGGACCGTAAAAACAAACGTATAAATAGAAGCCAACCCATGTGGAAGAGAACAAATGCCAATATAAAAGAAATTTCCCTCTCTTAATTCAAAAAGTTATAAACACAGACCTGAGAGAAAACAGGTTCAGTTTATTTGACTCTGTTCCTGTGCCTGATTTCTAAAGGTTTGGACTTCTAGATTGCAAAAGCCATGAAGTAGTAAATGTCTTACCCTTCTCTTTCATCATCTGTGTTATAGTAAACCTGTAGGGGTGGAAAGAGAACAAATGTATTGGTTCAGCACATAACTGCTCTGTAAAAAGTTCAAACAGAAAGAAAAATCAACACCCAATCTGCAATTTTGCAGCTGTTAAATATTTTTCATTTTAGAAAACAAACATGTAGGCTCCTTATTGTGATCTGAACAAAATGTAGCTTAGAACAACTAGTGATGCATATTTCCTAATGGAAGTGTATTAAAGCACTGTGACAAAACTCATAACCCAATCTGGTTTATATCACTCTTTCAATCATTAGAAAGCTGTAACAATCCTGTCAATTGGATTACTGCTTGCTTCAATTAACCTAATGTGGATTTAAGCCACAAGAGTCACACACTTTTTTGCATATTTAAAAGTTGAGCAATCTAATTATAATATAAAGACTAATACACAACTAAAGTTCTATTGGAAATGTAGTTTGGTATCAGTATAAATGATACATATTTGTATATAGCGTATACTGGAAACAGACACAAGGCCAGATCCCAATCGCATGTAAATCTGCATAGTTTGAATTCACTGGAGCAATTTATTTATTTATTTATTTTTAAACTAGCAAAGGATCTAGCCCACATTCTGCAACAGAAGTATACAGATATACTCAGTACTCACATAATGCCCCCACCTTCAAAATGCTTTACAAAATACTTGGACTGTCACAGTCCTCCCAACACTCATGTGAAAAAACAGACTTATTTACTGACCAGTATGAGTGCCCTGCTGCTGGATTCATGTAGAACAGCATATCTCAACACATGGGTCCTGACCCAAAAGTGGGTTGCAAGAATATATGAAAGAGTTGTGAACAAACTATAAAAATGGAGTCTCCTTTAAAAGGAGAACAATGAGGGAAACTGTAGCTTTTCTCTTTTCCAGACTACAAGGGGCTGCTTGGGGCCCCTCAGACCCCACACACACCCTCCCTTCCCCATATACTTGGGGGCTTAGATCTGGGGGCAGAGTGCAGTGGCTCAGGAGTGAAGGGCAGGACTGACCATTGATATTTATGAAATGGGTTCTGGTACAAAAAAGTTTGAGAACCAGTGGTGTAGAACATTTGGGAGTTGCGGCCCAGAACTAAAACCACATGTTCTAATCTCATAGACTTCCTGGACAAGTGTCTGAAAGCCTAGAGCAGGGATTCTTAACCTGGGGTCCACAGACCCCCAAGGGGTCTGTGGACAGATTTCAGGGGGTCCGTGAACTTAGATGGGAAAAAAATTACATCTTTATTTTCACTAACCTCTAACTGAAATTTAGCTTTTCCTTCAATTATGAATGTAGGCAACAAACCACAGTAGTATTAGCAGTACCTGTGACTTTGTCACCAATAGAAATCACAGATATTTTCATATCACATTACAGTTGCTGCAGATATCTCGTTTACGCTCATCACTACTTTGAAATTACGGTAGTTATTAGACCCACCGCTAGATGGCACGTGATTGCAGTCTTCCTGTCTACAGACGCTCATTATTCTGAGAAGGGGTCCATAGGCTTCACCAGACTGCCAAAGGGGTCCATGGCACAAAAAAGGTTAAGAACCCATGGTCTAGAGCAAGGAGCTTCACTGGGCACTAGTGGCACTGAGCACCTTGTAAGACTGTGCTTGTTCAAAGAGAATAGTACCACTCATCCTGCCTCAAAGAACTAAATTCAATGTGGCAAAGCAGTACAAGCTCTTCAGATGGAAGGTGTTGCACATCTATAAAATATCATCATAACATGTTTTGAAAGTAAGCAATACCTACTTCTGAGCAATACAAAACAACAGGAGAAGGCGGCTACTCATGGTACCAAGATACCAACATATACAACAGTACAGCAGATAGGTTTGCATATTGCCTATGAGCTTGCAAACAAAACAGAGATATATTCTATTTAGCTGAGAACACTATTGACAAGATTACCATGTACGAGGGAACGATTCTACCTTTTCCTTTAATGTAAATACACATTCACACTTGAGAGAAGGCACCTACTGCTCATATGCAACTGGGAGCCTTTCTAGTGCTGGAGACTAATTTTAGTGATTACAATGTCTAAGGTCTATGTGCTTTTGCTTTTCTAACTGCTCTAAAACTTAACAATAAACTCATCCTCAATGCCAGTTTAATCTGTTACTTTTACACCTGTAGTGAGAAGAACATGTTTCTACAGAGAAATTTGGTGACTCCACATCTTTGTCTTGATATACACACACAAACACAAGCAATGCTCCATTTCCTACAAGGGTGCACAGTTAATGTATTCATGCTTAGGAAAAAGCTACTGATGGATTTATAATCAAGATTTGCAGCTTTTCTGAGAAGTTACAAAGTGATGAAGCTAGCAAAGACTCTGCCATATTCAGTTCACAGATCTTAGAAATAAGGAAGTATGATCATGAATACTAGAAGCAATGATACCTATCTTCAGAATTACTATCTGCATTTTAGAGTGCAAAATTCTTCAAGGAACTATAGATACCTAGGTGACTGACACTTGAGCTATAAAATCATAGGATGATAGGAAGGTAGGGCTGGAAGGGACATTATAAGGCCATCTAGTCCAGCCCCTTCCTCAAGGCAAGATCATCCCTGAGTAAACCACCCCATCCAGGGGTCTGTCTAATGGAAAATAGGGAGTTTTCTCCTCATGGAAACAGCTCAGAAAGTTAAAGTTTGATTATATTTGCCACTATCTTAGAGTCCTTTGTTTTAAATCATCACGTGGGTGGCTGTTCCTTCTACCACAAGGTGGCACTTTATCCCAGAAACCTAATGAAAAGAAAAGGATTGTTCATCTGTGTCACAGATCAACTCCTACTTTCAAGGTCCTAATTATTTAATCCCCTCATATTTACTGAATTAACTCCTTTCCTCCCATGCAGAACTAGGAAAGCTTCTCTCTGAGGTCCAACTTGTTCACTTTCCTACTGGGCTAGCTAAGAGCAATGTTTAGAGTTAAACAAACAAACATACAAAAAACACCAAGATGGTTAAAAAATAAAAAAACAGCCACCAGAAATTCTGCTTTGATTCCATGAAGCATACAGCATATGCAGCTGGATTGCTGTCAGACACCTGTACTTTCATTGTTGACACCTACCTGTCCAGTCCTTTGTAGGTTTCCAAAGTGAACATCTGGTATGAAGAGAACTGGCTGGGAATCCAGGTCAGTCATTGTTTTGAAGTAGGTGATGTCGCTCTTTTTTTGCAGAGGGATAGCAGTCAATTTCCCTTCAGCTGCTAATGGGATCACAAGGCAATGGTGTTATGATTGGTAGCTTAATAAACACAAGGTGGTCTAATCTGGAAGGACCTTGTCTTACTCACAGTTATTGCATGGGCCTTGTGCTGTTTGGCCTTTCCCTTTCTTTCGGTTTTGCTTCCTCTCTTCATCACGAATTTTTCTCTCTGCTCCCTGATACAAAAAAAAAGAACAGAAAATCCAATATTATCCCAAGTTGCAACTAACTGAACTGTTGCATTCCTGTACAGTATATGGTGTCTACACACCAGAGCAATGGGTGCATTAGAAATGCATGCAGAGTTCTCTACAAATCAACCTGAGTACCACAGTCAACTGTATCATTTTCCTGTTTGTGGACACTCCACTGTTATACTGAGAAGTCTAAAGGACCTGACAGTCTGTTAAACCTTGCTTTCATTGAACTTCTTTTTAACATCTCCTATACCTTTGCTAGCCAAGGTAAGCTCTGTTTCTGATAGCTCTGAAAAGCATTCTGAGATTGACTGAAGACAAGGACTTTGGGAGAATTAACTACTAGAAATGGTGAGAGTGCTAACATAGCCCAGCCCCCCTAGGAGTGTACAAAGCCATACCTTTCAAGCACATAAACAAAGTTATAGACATTTAAAATACAGGGAAGTACTTAAGAGACTTTTTAAACGGCTAGTGTTGACCCAAGAGGCCCTAAGTGCTCCTTAGCAGTCACTGCGCTCTGCTTTACAAATACCCTCCAAGGAGTTTAGAAAACAAAACATGCAATTTGATGCTAAGTAGCAAAACCTCCTTTGAAGCTGTTCTAATATATTGTACAAATAATATAGGCATTCTATTGAGCATATTACAAATTCATATACCCCAAGGCAGTCAGTGTTCAGTATAAAATGCCCCAAGTTTTTCAACCTAAAAATAAGTTTCTTTTATTTTTCTAAAGCCAAAAATATTCACTTGAAGCCAATAAAATTCACACATGCTTATCCAAAATGAAAGGAATTAAGAGAAAAGAATGGAAAGGAGGCTGAAAACAATTTTTAGACTAACCCAACACATAAATGATGCTGCTCCTAAGTGCAATGGGAGTAATATCCACTTGGCGGGATGAACTTATTTATCCTTGAAAAAAATCAACACTTAGAACAGTAAAATCTGACCCTGAGCTAGGTTCTGATCCTACCCCCACTGACCTCAATCACAGTAGGACTGTCCCACCCTCTTTATAATTATGCATATAAATTATATTGGATTAAGATGACACTCTAACAAAACAGGCTGTTTACTTTTTTCATCCTTGCAATTTTTCTTGTTAAAAGAAAAAAGGACATTTTTCTGTCAAGAGTGTCATCCTGTGAAAACAGTGTCACTATTATCAAGTCAGTTCTATACACTCTTTCTTCTGGAACTTGCACTGTTCGTACTTAGATGATGTAAATTCAAAGTAATTTCAATGAAACCAGTAAGAGTTACTCTAGGCTTACACAGGTGCAATTAGGAGCAGAGAAAACTCTGGCTGATAGCATTATACAGTACTCTCTCCTTTAAAATTAGTTGCACAATCTGTAAACATATTGAAAGGAATAGTAGGAGAGTGTAACTTCCTCATACAGAGTCAAAATGTCCTCCTGGCTTTCCAGTTAGCTAGGGTTTAAAATAGATCTTCACTTTGTGCTCACTGTAATTGCAATACCTGTTAGCATTCGGTGACTCTACAACGACAGACTGTGGGACCTGACCCTGTTCAGCCTTCACAAGAGAAGTTCTGAGGGGGGACCTGGTGACCATCTATAAACTCACTAGGGGGGACCAGAACGGTCTGGGAGAGACCTTGTTTCCCCTACCGCCCTCTGGCATAACAAGGAATAATGGCCACAAGTTGTTGGAGAGGAGGTTTAGATTAGACATCCGTAAGAACGATTTCACAGTTAGGGCAGCTAGGATCTGGAACCAACTTCCAAGGGAAGTGGTGCTGGCTCCTACCCTGGGGGTCTTTAAAAAAAGGCTTGATGCCTACCTGGCCAGAGTCATTTGAGCCCAGTTTTTCTCCTGCCCAGGCAGGGGGTCAGACTTGAAGATCTACAAGGTCCCTTCCGACCCTACTCTTATGATTCTATGACGACTCTGCTTTCTAGGTTCTGCTGCAGCATCACTGTTTGACTGACAGCATCAAGGGAAAATCCTGACTTCAGTTAAAAAATTTAAATCCAGAGTAATTCCATTGATTTCAATGGAATCTCACCATGTATATTAAAAATTCTGTACTGCCTCCATATCAGCTGGCTTAAGTACAGGACAAGTCATTTTAATTCAGGTGTATGTATTTTCACCAGAGAACACTGCAATTGGTGTTAATTCTGTTTGAGAGAGAGAGATTTCCCTCATTACTTGCTGAATATTTCTCATATTACTATGTACATGCATTTTATTGCTTTCTTCCAGTATTTTCTGGGGGCAAAAAAACTGATCCTAGTCTTCTGTGTTGTCTTTCTTCACTAAAGCCAAATGCTATTGGTTTCACCACTTTCCATATTACCACTTCCAAAGACATCCAAAACCCAAAAGGACAGAAGCAAATCTCAGATAGAGACTCCATTCCTGATATCTTGCATTTACTTGTTGCCATTTATTTAAATCAGGGGTAGGCAAAATGGAGAATCTAGCCAGCAGCCCGACTCCATTTCCCAGCAGCCCCTGCCCACATAGCTGGGGCCGGTTTCCATGGAGACCCCAGCAGCTGCCCTGCTGTGATAGTGCAGGGCCAGGGTTTCTGTGGAGACCAGCCCCAGCAGCACTGGCAGGGCGCACAGCACTGTAGATAGTTGCTCTAGGGCTGGCTGGGATCTTGCAGTGGTCACAACATGATCCAGAGCCAGGGCAGAGCCACAATTTGCAGCCTATACTTTCCAGGCAGGGGTGTGCAGGCAGAGGACTGCAGCTCTATGCTGGCTCCTTGTAGTGGTGACAACAGCTGGGGCAGAGCT
>NW_017728992.1:162581689-162584947 GCF_001723915.1 Gavialis gangeticus | reverse complement strand
CGCACAGCACTGTAGATAGTTGCTCTAGGGCTGGCTGGGATCTTGCAGTGGTCACAACATGATCCAGAGCCAGGGCAGAGCCACAATTTGCAGCCTATACTTTCCAGGCAGGGGTGTGCAGGCAGAGGACTGCAGCTCTATGCTGGCTCCTTGTAGTGGTGACAACAGCTGGGGCAGAGCTGCGATCTGCTGCCTGCACTCCTCTGCCTGGAGCAAGCAGACTGCATATCACAGCTCTGCACCACTCTGTCACTGCTACAAGATCCCAGCCCAGCCCCGAGGCAGCTCCCCACCCCGCTGTGCACCCCACCAAGGTGGCTGGGACTGGTCTCCACAGAAACGCTGGCCCCACGCTATCATAGCACAACTGCTGCTGGGGTCTCCATGGAAACTGGCCCCAGCCACAGGGGCAGGAGCTGCTGGGAAATGGAGTCCACTGGCAGCTGGACTTTGCCCACCCCTTATCTAGATGGTGCCAAAATTTCCTTAGAAACTTGACAATGCTAACTTTAGCAGAGGAATTGAAGGCACTCAGCATTGTGCAATAGAGGTTTAAGCCAAAGCCTGTTGAAACAAAGACTGGAAATGGTCCCATCAACATCAGTGGGTACAGATAAGACCCAAGATGCTCAGCATTTTGAAGGATTGGGCCCAAAAGTTTCACTTTCAGCAGCACTGAAAGGAACAATATGCTGTATTTTCAAGCATTCAGTATGCCCCAAAGTAAAATATGTACCTTGTTTTTGGAAGCCAGAATGTTGAAACAAAAATTTTTCTAGAATCACGGCCCACTGCATGACATAAAATAAGACCTCCTGGGAACAGAGTATCCAGGAAATGCGGCATCCTAGGAGCCAGTATGAGTGAGGCCAGCAGGAACTTCTGGGTATGGCAGATCTCCTGTGATGCCCCATTTCCTGGACACTCTACATCTCCAGGAGAACTAACTCCATGCAGAGACAACCCTAGCAGGGTGCAGAACAGGCAAATCAGCCTGTGCAGAGATCAGACATGAAGAAGCCGGTGGGGAGGGAAGGGGGGAGGCATGGTAAGTAGGCAGATGTGAAGGTGGCGGTGACAGCACAGAGTCACCAGCACTAGGCAGGCCCTGCAGGAGGGGCCACGGTTGCTCCACCTAGTTCTGTGGGGCCCCCCCAAGCACAGGGCCCAGAGCAATTGCCCTGATTCGCTCCCCCCACCCCAGGACAGCTCTGACTCCATGTCACATGCAGTTAGATCCCAAACTACTGCAATAGTAAGACTTAGTTCTTTATAGCAAGTAGCTGTTTATATAAGTTCCTATAAAGTGTTCTTTCCACACAAGTATCATCCAGATTTCCCTCATCTTGGGGGATACCGGGAACTCACTTCTTGCTTCAGGCACAAGTTACAGTGCTCAGCCAATATCTATGATGTGAGAGGGTTAACACAGGACTCCTTCCCTTCAGCTTATTGCAGCAGTCATCTTGGCAGCTGCACAGCATGCACAGTTTCTCCAGGCATGCTGCTCTTCCAGTGGAGACAACAGCTTCCCTGCTTAAAACACAAACTGATTTTGGGTGGCTGATTCTGGGGAGGAAATGTGTTCGTCATATGTGAGAAAACATGGTATTGAACAGATTAATATTTGGTCTAGTTTTCCACTTTCCATATTACATTGTTATTTCCACATTTAGAAAGAAAAAGTTGAAAATAAATAAATAAATAAAAAATAGCTGAAAAACATCCTGAGCTGGTAGCACTGTGTACTGATGACCCTAAGTGCAACACAGTCAAAACTCAAGCGTATTTAGATGCTGAGACAATGGGCCATGCTGGAGCTTCAAAATGGCAGAGAGCTTCTGCTAGCACCTTTCAGTGATTAACTGTTTTAGAACTTTCATAATTGAAAATTGGGGTTTTAACAGTCTGAATAATTTGCGTGTTAGAGACAGGCCTAGTGTGGGAATGCTGGGCTGCTAAACCAGGCTGCATCCAAATGAATCACCAGTTGGATGCGCCTCCTACTTCAGGCTTGCTCTTTCAGTACCAGAAGTTGACACTTTGCCTTCATATGAAATAACCTCCTTAAAACTTCTTCTGTTATTATTTAATAGCAAGACAATAAAACCTCACTGTATGAATTTCAGCTTCTGTGAAATGTGTTTTTTTTCCTCCAAGTGGGGGACAACTCATATACAGTTCTATCCTGCAAGGTGCTAAGCACTCTGCCTCTGATTCAGGAAAGTACTTACACAGGAGATCCAGGAACCTACTGCACTAGGGGTGCCAACACATTCTGATTAGACCATGCCCAAGCTGAGTCGAGTGCTGGAGCGTTCTAATTAAAATGCTCCAGCATGCTGCAGCCTCTCAGGTTTCAAAATGGCAGCTGGGGTGCTTGAACTAAAGCTCACTGAATAAGCTTTAGTTAAAACACCCCCAGAGCCATTTTGAAGCACAGGGCATTGAATACATGAGATGCTGTAGCGCTTTAATTAGAGCAGCTCCCAAGAACCTGCTCTAATTAAAATAGCCCCACCCCAGAGCACTTGTATAGGAACTCAGTGTTCCCAAGCTCCAGGTTAAGCATGTGCTTATGCATTTTTCTGACTTTGTAGCAGAGGGTTTAGCACCCTTCAGGACAATGCTTACTGAAACCAAATTTTCAACCAAACTGCTAAAACTGAAAGCCAATCTCCATTGACATATTTAGATATTTGGGGATGACCTGCATACTATAATCATGCACAAAATGAAATCCTGCCCCACCCATAGCAATTATATCAAGGTATGAGAAAGAGGAACAAAAACACCAAGTAAGAGTACGCAAAGATATCTGGGGAGGTTAGGAGGAGATTAGATCAGGTTAAAAATCACCCTCCAATCTAAGGTAAGTCAGGATGGGGGAGCTACTGGGGGAACTTGATGAGATCGGGAGAACTAGCAGGATCCATGGGGGACGGGGGTTGGAGGGAATCATTGGGCGTGGAGGTTGGCAGGATCAGAGAGGCTCTCTGATCTTGCCAAACTTGCCTGGATTCCCCCCCACAACACCATCAAACGGCTCCTGATCCTGCAAACTGGTCCTGCTTACAGGGCTGGTTTAGCCAGCTTTCACCAGCCCTGGGAACCTGATTGAAGTAAGTCAGGGTGGAGGGAGGGGTAGGCAAATCGGGAGGGTGGCACAATTAAGAGGGCTCACAACTCTGTGGGGGGAAGGCTAGCGGGGGGGGGGCTCTCCACCCTCCCAGGACCCAGGTGATTTTTTTTAATATT
>NW_017728992.1:162578669-162581442 GCF_001723915.1 Gavialis gangeticus | reverse complement strand
GGGGGGAAGGGATAGAAAAAGCACAGCCTTGGGACTGGGGTCAGTAGCTGGAGTTTGCCAGCCCTGGGGTTACATTGGGAACTGTACAGAATTTGAGTTAGATCGGTCTTACCAGACCTGATCTAAGTTAAACCATCTCCAAAGTACAGTTAACTGAGATCAGGTCAGGTATTTTTAGACCAATCTGACTTTCCTGAACTTCTGTACTGTTCACACTTAGATCGACCTAACTAGGAATTCAAGTGTAAGGTCCACACCTGGGAGAACAAAGCTAGATTGGTTGGCTATTTGTAACACATTCTAATCTTCCCCTAACCATCCCAAATGTCTATACCTAGCCTAAGTGAGATGTGAGGCAGCTGATCCTGAGTAAGGAATATAGGATTAGTTCCCTTAATTTTAGCAGAATGTATGGTAATGTTAGTAAAATGCCCCAAGTTAAATGTTCTTCAGCATTTTTTAAACCGACCGTAACTACACAAAATATCAAAACCTCTTTAGAGCTCCTGTTCTATCACCATATGAGGTAAAAGCACATTTGAGTCTATGAATATAATTAGACTTGGTGTTTCCCTGACAACCTACTTAATTTCATTTAAGGTGTAAAAATGATATCATCTTCTGGTAAGACATCAATGCGTAAGCCAAGGAAAAAGTGCCTTGCAGGTGATAAGAATTAATATGCAGGAAAATGAGGAGATCCTTAAGGTTGCTTGCTAGAACCAAATTAATAAAGCCTGAGGGAATGTGTAGAGAGCAGGTGGAGGGATTACAGTTAGCATGCTGAGTTTCAGCTAAAATGTTCATACAATGAGACTTTTCTTAAAAACTAGGCACATTTAGTTGCCTACGTTAATATATCACGTATATTACTTTTGTAGAGCAGTCAGTCTTTTAGGACTCAAGGCACCTGCTCAGAAAATGCCAGCTTTTACTTTTTTTGAATACTGAAAAATAACACAGTAATTGTTCTACTGCAAAGAACTCAGAGGCTAGGTACAGATAGTCAAAAAGCCCAAGCCTGAATTGATTCAATCTTTGCAGGTTAGGCTAACCTGCGTAGGTTGAACCAATGTACAAGTAAATAGATATTCACTTTTGATTCTGAAAATGCAGCTGCATGTCTGCAGTGGCTCAGGCTAGAAGCTGAGCCCCCCCTTCTTTTCAGCAGCAGTCACAATGCTGAAGGGAAGGCGGGGGGAGGGGGAGAAAGGGAGAGGGAGTGGAGAGGGGAGTGTGGTGGGTGCGTGGTCAGGCCCTAGCAAGCCATTGAGTAGGATTGGGAAGGGGTTTAAATCCCCACCCTGGCCTGCAGGTACCCCAGTCAGGTTTGTTCCCGAGCGGGATGTGGCCAGACACCGGCCAGGGCAGCACCTCAGGCAAAGCGGGGCAGGGATGGGGATTAAACTCCCATCTCCCCTCTTTCCCATGGGCACAGGGATCCCAGCTGGGGTCTGCCTGGATTTCCACCCCACTGGCTGCTCGTGAGGGATGAGTCCTTTGTGCACACATGCCCAGGCCAGCTCAGAGGTGTCAGTGGGCCCAAAGCCCAGCAGCTGCCTGTTGTTGGATATCCTGTGCCTGAAGCAGCTGCTGTGCCCCCTGCACAGTGCTTGCTCATCTGCAGCTGCCACAAGACAGAGATGAGCAGGTACTGTGAAGGGGATGTGGCAGCAGCTGCAGGCACACAAGCCCTGGGCACAGGGAACCAGGAGCAGTCCAGGTGCACAGCTACCGTGGCCCCAGTCTGAGCGGCAGCCAGCTGGGAAGGGCCCTGCCCCTATGGCCCAGCTCAGTACCACAGCCCCAGCCCCGGGTGAGCTTGATGGATGGTGGGCCCATGCCAGCCAACATCTGGCCATGTCAACACCCCTGCTGCTGGAGTGGTGAGGGGACGGGGGAACCTGACAGGGGCTGCTCCACCCCAGCCAGGCAGACCTCAGCTGCAGTCCCCTGGGGAGAGAGGGGAGGGAGAGGAAATAAACCCCTACCCTGCCCATTTGCTGTAGGAGGCCATGCCATCCAGGGTCTGACCACATCCCTGCCCTTGCTCCAGCTAAAGAGCAGAGGAGAGGGGCCAGCCCTTCTCTCTGGAGCAGACAGGATAGCCCAGCCCAGCCCAGGGCTGAAAAGCGTACTGGGATGCTGGGGGGCTTTGAATCAGGAAGGGGTCTGGGACAGAAGTTCCATAAACCAATTTGACACTAATCAGTTAAGTCTGATACTACATTCAACCAGGTTTATCTTAACCAGTTTTGCCCACTTTGAAACTGGTTTACGTGCACTACATTTCTGTTCTGATACAGGTTTAAACTAGTTTCAGATCACTTAAACCAGTCTGTGTAACTTTTGTCCCTACCCAGAAAGACCACAGCAGGTCAGAATGGTTTTGACAGTATGAATTCCAATTTGAAAACTCTGGTTTATCATGTGAATTATGTGTAGTGTTTGCACACGTAACAGTGCTAATATTGCATGGCACCCTGTACCAATCTTAAAAGGATCCCACTGAACCCCATGGTGCTGCATCACCCTGGTTGAGAATCGCTGCATTAAAGGCATGATAACTGCAAAATGACTACCAATACTAGCATAGTAGGGGTGGAGTGTAGTTGTAGCTGTGATGGTCCAGGAAATGTCCAAGAGGGGAGGAGTTTTTCATGGTACAGGCAGTCCTCAACTTACAACTGTTCCAGTTATGACAAATGGCACTTACAACCTCTGTAAATTACAACAGTTTTGAGGTTCTGATAGGGTTTCGACTTTACAGCGC
>NW_017728992.1:162577597-162578631 GCF_001723915.1 Gavialis gangeticus | reverse complement strand
TGGGGGGGGGGGGGGGGGGGGGGGGGGCTGGGGGTGCAGATCAATGCCCCCACAGCAAGGGAGGGATTGAGGCTGGAACAGGAGCTGCCTATAGGGTGGGGGCACGTGGGGAGGGGGTGGGGCAGCTCCCACTGCTGCGCACTGCTGGTCTGAGAGAGCATGGCAGGGCACGTGCTCCTGGGTCTGCATGGGGCAGGCAGTGCCGGGGCTGTGAAAGGCTGTACTCTGGGCCAGCAGCAGAAGATTCTGGGAGTGGACACTATGCCCTCCTGCTGCTTACCCAGCTGGGGCAGGGTGGGGCAAAGTCGCTGCACTGCCTCTAGACAAGTGGCACACAGCGGCCGGAGCCACCCTGGCCTCCCTGCACCTCCCAGCCTTGCCCCACCTCAGCTGGGCAAGCGGTGGCAGGGCATGGAGGGGAAGTGTGCCCCTGGATCTGCGGGCTGCACTCTGGGTGGACGGCATGAGCTACAGCAAATCTTAGGGTGGCTGCAGCCCGGCCCCCATAGCCTCCACTCTGCTGCCTACCCCCTCCGATCCAGGGGCACACTCCCCCCCTCAATGCCCTGCAAGTGTTGTCACTGCCGTTCGCCTAGCTGGGGCGGGGTGGAGCAAAGCCATGGCTTGTCCAGGAAGTGCAGAGAGGCCGGGGAAGCTCCAGCTGCTGCATGCCACTTTTCTGTAGGCAACACAATGGCTCTGCCCTGCTCTGGTTGGGCGAGCGGCAAGAGGGCATAACCCCCACTCCCAGTGCCTTCTGCCACCCACCTGAAGCACAGCCCAGTGTAGCCCTGGCCCCGCAGATTCAGGGGCACATGCCCCCCACCCATCCCCTCCCGGACCAGTGGTGGGAGCTGCGACGAGAGCCACCGCACAAGCTGCCAGGCAAGCAGCTCCTGGACTGGTAACCCGCAGCAGTGGGAGCCACCCACCCCATCCCCATACCCCACCACCCTGGCTGGGCCACCCTTGTCTCAGCCCATCCTAGCCCCAGCCCAAATCCCCTCCCTCACTGCAGGGGCATTGATCTTTCT
>NW_017728992.1:162573319-162577321 GCF_001723915.1 Gavialis gangeticus | reverse complement strand
CTAGAGGCAGCTGTGTCGAGCATGGTAAAGGAACCAATTCCCCATTTATAAAACATTGTTCCTATGGGAAAATTGGTTCCTAGTTTCAATGTTTCAGCTTAAAACATGGTTTTCAGGAACCAATTGCATCGTAAGTTTGAGGACTGCCTGCATCTTTTACTGGAGCAGCCATATAGTTGGGAGAAATGCTGGTCAATCTTTCAAGCACAAAATGCCCTTTTTCTGAAAGCTTATCTAATCTCTCTCCCAACTCTATAGTTGGTCCAGTAAGAGATACTGCAAACCCCCCTGTATATGTTAACAATACTGTCAGGATAAAAATATTTTGTTTTGTTTTCCATATTAAAGGAAACTCCTTTCATAATTAAAAACCAAAATAAAAATGGAAAAAAAACTTTCAAATTTATCTTCATGTCATTATTGATGCTGGAGAGTCACTTTGCAACCCCTTTAATTGTGATGGCTAGCTACTTTCTAGCCATCAGATTTCAGCACCATATTACAATCTGGTTTTGGCAAACATAGCAAAAGATGTTATGTTTTCCTTTTATGAAACAAGTTTCATAAGATATTTTATTAAATCAAGAGGAGGAGGAGCAATACCACATTTTCTTCTTTTTCTTCTTTAGTTTAATAAACAGAACAATTCTTTTCTGTGTTACTACGTGGTATATAATAGAACTGCAAGAGAAAGCAGTCCCCTTTCTACCTATACTAGTTCTTGTATTTTTAAAAACAAAACAAAACAAAACAAAACAGTGTCTCTCTTTATTCTGCTAGCTTAGACAGGGAGACCCATATCCTGTTTTGCTCATGCTCAGCTTATGCTCCTCCTTTGTCTCAACTGAATTTCTCGTATTAATTCAGCAGGGCACAACAAAACACTTGCAACTTGTGCTGAAATCCCTACTGTGTGCTTTTCACTCTGCATTCTCACTGAAACCACAGACTGAAGTCAATAAGGTCTTGCTGTCCAGTTGTAAGAAGCCCAAAACAACCACACCATATGCATACAAGAGTGAGTACAAAGGGCAGCTCAGTCTCCAGACCTGACTTAAATTTCAGTCATGATTTACTCCTGCCTGACTCATATTTTACACCATGATAGAACCAACTGATTTCAGTGGAGATACTCCTGATTTACATCGGTGTAAGTGAGAAGAAAATCAGGCACCAGTATCTATGAGATGGGCCCTCATATGTTAAAAAGTGACTCTGATCCCACCACATCGTTTCACATAATCTGCTAAACATGTTTTGGAGAGGGATGATTCTCAGTCTGCCAGCCCTAGGCCAACCTAAAAGCTGAAAGACTCACTAATCCATTACCAATCCCCTGGAGCCCTCCGGCCCGCACCTTTAACATAGTTTTGATCTCTGTAACACTTTAACTACTCTTGCGGTCTCTTCTCCTACTAGAAAATGGTCATGATTAAATGCGTCAATATTCATTTCCTGTTTCCTAGCCTAGAAACAAAGTATCAGTTATGTGGACACACAAAGTAATTCACACTGGTCATTCAAAATCTCAGCCCCACAGTTTCTACAGGTCACCATTGAAGAGGCTGTGCTCTAGCCTTAATTTTTTTTTTTTTTTTAAATAATTCTGATTTTCTAATTACTTTTCTAAAACAGGTAAATGAAAGACTTGTTCCTTTGATATTTACTGAGCTATTAACAGCCAGCTGTATGTTCAAATCTGTGTAAATATTTGACATTCAAAGTTACAATTAAAAAATATAGAACTAAGGCTGTAAGAAGACTTCAGAGCATACATTTACATTCGTTCTTTGCAACATTTTTCTCCATTTTTAAAACCCACCTGATTAATCTTCAAGATTTTATTGCCATGAGGGAATTAGAAAGATGGGAGAAATTTGAGAGAGGGAATCGGACAGGGATCTGAAGACAGGCCTAGAAGGCAGGACTCACTGAGATCTTACCCTCACTTTAAAAGCAAAGCCTCTCCATGGCCTTGAGCATGTCTTTTAACCCATCTGTCCTAATCTGCAAAATGGGAAAAATAAATGCTGGATAAAAATTTCAAAAACACCAATGGGTGGAAGAATCATGTGCAAAGATGCTGCATAGGAACTAAAATCCTCTGCAGCTGATTCATCAGATGTACAGTAGGGCTTGTCAAAACTTCTCCATCAATGCTGTTTTTCTTGGAATAAAAGTCTTTTTCTACCTAGCACTAATATACAGCAATAGCAACACAAACTGTCCAGTGAGCTATCCTCCCCACTTACCACAACGTTATCTTCACTCACCTTGTCACAAAAGACCTTGATCTGGCAGTAGGCTCGGTGGATGGGTTTATTGCTGCGATTATTGTAGCTGTAAGTGTCAATTTGAATCATCAAAGGAAGCCCCTTTACACCTTTTTGTGAAGAAAAATCTGTGCTCAGGCAATTCACTGTGATGAAAATCTGAAGCAGAGACAGAGATCAGAGATTACCTTTAAAAGGCTGTACATGTGATTATTCTTCACTGGAGACTCCTGAGACCATATAAAAATGTGGCAAAATTTAAAGCAAGAGCTATCTTTATTAAAAACAGAGAGAAAAAAATATAAAGAGAGAGTTATAAACATTTTGTTATTGAATTCAACTACCATCTCAATTTTGAAAAAACTCACAGAACTGTATCTTCACTTCAGATGCAACTATTTCTTTCCAAATTCAATTTTGGCCTGTCTGACATCTCGTAAGTGTTCAGCTATCAGTTTAAGTTCAATAAACAAACCAGAACTAAACTTTCCCATAGCTCTTTTTCCTTTCCACTGTCCTCCTTGTTTTTCACTCCCCTGAGTTATATCTTTGACTTCTCTAGGCCTTCATATGCTGGTTGTATCTTCAGCTTGCCAAATCATTCTGCATAACATCTCCAAGATCTGACCTCCCCTACTCATCCACACTACTAATACTGGCTTAGGCTCTCATCATCTTCCATTTCCATTTGACAACATCCTTTTTTCTGCTTTTGACACATCATATTTTGCCATGTGTAACAGGGGGCAATGCTCCCAGGGCCCAGTCATAGTACCAGCCCACCCACCTGTCTAGGGCAATCTGCCAGTCTCATCTGCCACGCCTTGTTGTTAAAATACTGGTTGTAACAACGTGGGAGGCTGCCCATTTAGGACCCCAATGCATAGATGTATACACACAACTCTGACCTTCCCTTATCATGTCCCATGCCTCACAGATGGCATCCTTGAATTGTTCTTTACTCCAGCTTGTGGCTGGGTCAAACTCAGCTCCTTGCTAGGTCTCATGCATTCATCCTTTCACTCCACCCCATCAGGCCTCATTCATACCGCCCTGTCTTGCTGGGGCCTCTTCCACTCTCCCTTCTCTCACCAGACCTCTTACGTGCTGCCCCTCACTGAGCCACACCCAACCTGCCCTGCTCCCTTAAGTGACTGCGTAGGCCATCAGGCTTGCCTACTTGCACTCCTTGGCTTACTGGCACGCAGCCTCTTGGGCCCGCTCACGACCTTCACCTGAACGATGACCAGCCAATTTGCCTTGCCCTGGGCAGAACTCTGACCCGAGCCCCTCTCTGGATAACTCATCATTCTCGTCCCCTCATTAGGGCCAACTACTCGCCCCTTCCATCCACAACTCACGCTGAGCTGCATCACTCAGTCTTGGGCCCAACTACAGCCTCAGGCATCCAAAGATCAACCTTAGTCTCACTGCCCCCTTCCGGAGTTTACACTCGTGCCCTCACCCTAGGGCCTGCCTCTCACCGCCCCTTCTCTGGGGCCTTACTACTACTACTGCTGCTGGCTCAGGCCTGAGCTAAAATGAAGGTTGCTCAGCCCTCTCCTCCAATCACGTGGCCTGGCTTCCAGCCATGTAACTTTCTCATTAAGGCTGGCCCACACCTGCCAGTTGCCCTGCTGTCTGATTTTGCCCTTAAAGTGGCAGACACCTAAAGGTGCTCTGCCACACACCTTCCCCCTTAAAATGGCTGCCATTGGGGGTCTCTCCC
>NW_017728992.1:162551752-162568319 GCF_001723915.1 Gavialis gangeticus | reverse complement strand
CCACACACCTTCCCCCTTAAAATGGCTGCCATTGGGGGTCTCTCCCTGCTGCTTACCACATAGTAGGGCTATGCAAAGCTTTGGTCCCCGATCCCATTTAGCGAAGATTTTGCCCAATTAAGGGCTGCATCTCCAAATCCGAATTGAATCAGGAGACCCGTTAATCTCTCCAAATCGAATCTGAATGCTCCGAATCAATTTGGAGAGATTCAAAAAGATTTGGTGATTCAGACATGAACATAGCTTTAAACGGTTTTTCTATATACCTCAAGGTACCAGGCAGCTCATCAATGCTACAATGCCGGGGCAGATGAAGCATCACAGAGGAGCACAGGGGGCTCCCCAGCAGACCTGGAAGTGGAGCAGAAGCACTTCTGGTCCACTTCTGGGTCCACCAGGGAGTGCACAGGGGGGCCCCCTGCCCCCTCTCCAGCTTGGCAACTGGTGACTCCTGGGTCTGAGGGGCACCCAGGGTCCCCCTGCAGCCAATCACCAAGCCAGGGGGTAACAGGGCCTGCATGCTCTCCAGCAGACCCACTTCCAGGTTTGCTGCCAAGCACACGGGGGATCCCCCTACACTCCTGTAGGATGCTCCATCTGCCCCAGCATCGCAGCATTAACGACCTATGCCTGGTACCCTGAGCTATGTAGAAAAAAACATTTAAAGCAGTGCATGTCTGAATCGCCGACTCTCTGAATCGGCATTGAATCTTCAGATTTGGATTTGGCCAAACCGAATCAGGGACAGTGATCCGAATCAACTAATCGAATCACTGTCCCCAATTACGGCCGAATCCAAATCAAAAATGGCCCATTTCACACACCCCTACCATGCAGGCTTCTCACTAAGTGGCAAGCACCCTGATGGTGCTCCGTTACACCATGTCATGAATGCTACTTTAAAGATCATTTTCCTAGTTCATCACTTTTGCTTCTCTTTTGGTATCCCTTTCCTGGTTGCCTTTCTCTACCGCTCCATACATAAATGACTTACATAAATGACTTGCTATTCCTTTCACAGCCTTCCATAGCCTATTCCCACATATTTGTTAAATGTTCAAACAAGCACCTTTGCATTTTTTTTCTCATCCGGTCTCACATCTGCAAAGCTACTTCTTCATATTCAAATTCCTTAAAACATTTCTTTGCTAAGAAGCATACCAAACTTTGACAACACTGGGGCTACTGGTGTCCTGTGACCACTGCCCATTGTGCTCTGCAGTAGTGGTCTCATTGCTTCTTGGTGCTCTGTATCAATTTGCCTATACCTACCTGTTATCTCTTGCCTTATATGTATTATGTAAGCTTTTTGGGGCTAGGCAGTCTTTTTGTTGTATGTCTGCACAGCACCTGATACAGTGCTGTCCCAGATGATGATTATACTTCCTCCAGAGTACCATAATACAAAAAACAAATTATTATTGTTGCTATGAAATGGTGATTTCTTCCAATCCAGGACTCAGCACATGGGATTTTGGTGATGGAAATGTAATACTAAACTCTACTTTTCTCACTGACATATTTATACATTATATAATGATCCTTTTCCCCTTAGCGCACAGGATTCAGTCCTACTGAAAAAAATACATGCCCATGGAACACACAACCAAAGAAAACTGGCAGTACAAACTGTGAGGAACAAGTCTCAGGGTAAAAAGGAGAGACTTAGTGGTAGAAGAAATCCCCAGAGTTCTGTAAAAATTCAGAAGTCAGAGAATTGAAGAGGTTCCCACTTCTCCACAAATGCAAGATTTTTTTTTTAAATAGGAAGTGTTTTCCTAAAGTCCTATTGCTACCTACCACCCCTGTGATAAGTTACACCCACAATAAAGGAGTGCTGCAGGAGTGATGGGGGAAGGGTGTTTCACTCTGAAGTTAACATTACAGTCAGGTATTTTATGATGGAGTTGGCACAGCCTGTTTGCCTGATTGAGCTAATGGCATAGCAGCTTTTCTGCACCTGATTGTATCAGACTGCTGCATTTACAAATGAAATAGTTGAACTTTAACTGAAGTGAGGGGAGGGAGTCAGGGAAGGGCCCAGGCTGAAACTCTGATTTTGAAGCTGATAGTGTTATTCTGTTTCACATTGCAGCTCAGCCTATCTAGCTCCAGGGGCTGACTGTGGACATGGTGTAAGTTCTTGGAAACATGGGGGGCTTACTCTCATTTACCTTCATTCTCCTTTAGGCTGCTCTAGCAGTGTCTCAAAGTGACCAGAGATATAGGGCAATGCAAAGACAGCTTAGCATGCATGAAAATATGGTCTATAATTTTTGCTCAGATGACAGGTTAAAAAAAAAAAAAAAAAAAAAAAGCATTGTCGTATCTTATACAATTGCATATACTACTATGCATTGCCTTTTCTAATCCCCAGAAATATAAAGCATAATATGAGACATCAGAGAAAACAGGCTTGATCAACTGCAACATTATTTCACCTTTCTGTAACATTAAGAAGTCTTGAGTGATAACAAATTATTCAACATGAATAATAGAGGGACATTATAAAATTCAATATCCAGCCTTGGATCCTGTAATGTATTGTGATCTTTTAAAACAAAAATAATTGTATTTTCATGCCATATGCATGAAAATTAGGACACCTCTATTATCCTTAACACCATATCATTTGTACCGTGTGGAGAGAACAGATGGATTGGAATAAACACAGATCATTGATTTTCACAGGAGTTTTTACCTGTGCACACTTTTCTATTAGCTTCCCTTTAAAGCAAAGGTATGTTTTATAAAGATAAAAAACCCTAGTAAACAGAGTACAGATATGGGGTCCTGAAGGAACATATATATTTTCTTGAAGTTGATTTTCATTTCTTATTTTGAATCACTGAAGACACTGGCATGCTCCTTGCATTTATCTCTGAAAGACTTCTCTGATCAGACAATTGAGTGCTCAGGAGCCCTTTTATTATTACACAGCATAGTGCTGATTTTCATTAAATTTTGACTCTGGCAAGCTCCTCTAGATTGGATGCCAGTGAGATAGCAGGGTGAGTGAGGGCCTGCCCACCTCCTTTGCCCCCCCAGCAGAAGTGTTCTTTTGAAATGCATTGCTAACAGATGTCTTTTCTGTTACATATTTTTAAATGAAAAATCACAAGCTAAAACTATAGCACAGGCTCCCATTTGTGCTGTTATTAACAATTAATTCCATTTCTAGCTTTGACCCTATGTTCTTAAATTGCACCTTGCAACCTCCCACACAAACTGCTACTTGCATTATAGGCAGACAAGCTTGGGTTTCAGTCCAAGGAGAAAAATTAACAAAATGAAGAAAAAATAAATCTACTGAGCATCTATTGCTCACCTGGACTGTTGATCTTAATGTTTTCCTTCTCTCTTATTACTTCTTATATTGTTGCTTTCTTGTCTGTTTTTTGCTCTACATAAAAATTTAGCACTGGTCATAATGTACTTTATGTGGCATATTTCTGAATTGAAAGAGACCCATGTAACCTAGTGGAGATTCTCCCTCACCTCCTTAAATCAAGAATCACAACATTCACCACCCTGAGGCAACAAGGGAGGAATGTGGCCTGCTCTGAAGATCAGCAATTTTCACTTGCCCTTTCATGTGGAGCTTATTTTTCCCTGTATAACCCTCACCTCTCAGGTCACTGGCAGACATTAAAATAACAGTGTGATAGAGATCTGAGGAATGTTATGTCCCATTCCAAACATTGTGCATCCTGCCTTGCCATGCATGCATAGCAAGACATGCAGTGTTTGGGATGGGACATAAAATTCCCCAGATCCCAAACTGCATGACTGCTGGGGCTGAACTGTGACCTGGGGCTGCCCCCAACACAATTCTATGGATTGAGCCACAGGATGCTAATACCTGGGCCCTGGGGCTGTCCCATGCTCAACTGAGTACTGAGATTGGGCAGTGGGTACCCCAACGCCTAAAAACCACATGTGCAAGCCCTGTGCTTGCAGCTGGGTGGTTTAAAAGCCCAGAGTCCTGGGAGCCTGAATCTGAAGAGCCTTTCTCTGATCTTGTGTCCCTGCACTCTAGGCTTTTAAACATCCCATATGCAACATGTGCTGTATTTAAAAGTTGCAGGATGCTGGGAGCCCAAGACCAGAGAGTCTCTCCCCAGGTTCCTCTGCCCTGGGCTTTTCAGCACTACATATGAAACCTAGCTGGGATGCATGTAGAGTTTTTAGACTTGGGTCCATTTTTATTTTTTTTTTTCCAAATTCTGATGTGGAACATGGGACAGCCTCTGGTCCCAGTTGGAGACCAGAGCTGCCCCCAACCCAATCCCAGAGATTAGGCAGAGGGTGGTTATGTCCCAGGTCCTGGGGTTGCTACATGCCCCATCCTGATGCTTAGCTGAGCACTGGGATAGGGCAAGGCACAGCCTTCAGTCCCAGTTCAGCTGACTGTCAGCATCAAGACCATGGCAGCCCTGGAACTGGGACACATTCATATAAACCAGCCCCCAAAATGTTCTAGATTATATGTGGAACATTTTTGTGGTTGGTTTGCCATTTTGTGGTACCATAAATTGACTGACTATGACATGATTGGACCTCAACTGTGTTTTACTAGCAGAAAGACCCTGAGTTTTACCTTTAGTGCAGAAAAGACTTGTCAGGATTAGATACATTTTAAAGCAATAAGAGAATTATGACCTTTCATTAATCTGCTTTTCTGCTCACTTGAACCAGCAGTGAATCCAGGGCACTTTGATAATGAAGAATGAGGAACATTTAATGACTGACAAAGTTACAAAACTGACGTAAGATAAAAATAACTCTCTCTTTTAGGGAAATCTTTACCTCCTTTTGGGGAGGAGTCCTGTTTTATGCAGCCGTTATTACAAGGATTTCATATGTTTGTTAAACACTGAAGCATAATTAGTGCTGTACAAATGAAAAACACAGTTACCTGCCTTGAGAGACAGGTATGGCTCAACAATTCATTTCTTCTTTAGCATTTAATCCAACCTACATGACTCCTACCTCAATCTCCTGGCTTATACACTTTAAAGGTCTGCAGTTATGAAACCTATAAATATAAGCCTTTTATTACTGTTTACATTTCTTGCTCTCACCACCTTACAAAGAGCCGCTGGAAGTTTTTATGATGCAAAGTTAGACACTGTTCAACCATTTCTCTCTAGATTGCTAACAACATGTGAAATCTATACCCCTTGACTGTTCTTTAGAGAAATTAATGGCCTTCTGCTGAATCACATCATTCTTTGTGACCACAGAGAGTTAAGATATTTGTGTCTTTCTTGGGGAAAGTAAAAACAATCCCATCATTCCTTTTTATATATATATATATATATATATATATATATAGTAGCAGCTTTACAGTTTCTCCTGCCATCCATTATCTTATAAATCCCATACAAAGTTAAGACCTTTGTTTTAGTTCAATGCCAATGTCTCCAGCAAATGTTTGCACTTCTCATTTGAAGCTTCCTTTATCCACACCACACCCAAACAGCTACATAAAAATACCATTTGCTTTGAATCCCAGCTGCATACTTACTGAACCATTTGTATACCCTGAAATTTCAACATCACTTGCTACCACAAGTTATTTTAACTCTCCCTTTACACACACGGGATGACTTATTAAACCTGGCTCTAAGCCTAATACCACATAAGTTCTGGTACCAGTACTCAGATATAAAATTGTCTATTCCTTCTAGCTCTATTTTTTTTAAAGTATATAAATAACATTTTTCTCCTTAATGAACTATAATCTGATGTAGTTTAGTAAGGAAAGGAATAGTTAAGGACATCATAAATCTTAGCTTGCTCACATATTAAAACAAAACATATTATTCAAATTGTTTATAACAAACATGCATCATCACAATGCAAACAAGGTTAATTCTGACCCATACGTTGCTGGGGTCAGAGTTGTTTCTGTTATCATCTTGATTTTACAGCTATGACCAATTGTACCATAGTTGAATTAGAAGGTCAAAGAGCTCAATTCTGCAATTACTTATTTAGACAGAAGGGAAGGTAGAGATGTGCCTTATAGACTAGCTGAATCAGAGATGCATAAGCTTTCATGAGCCAGAGCTCATGACATCAGAAAGCTTATGCATCTCTGATTCTGTTAATCGATAAAACACACCTCTACCTTTCCTTCTGCAGAACTTCAGACTAACATTGCTAGCTACCTCTGTCTGATCAGTCATTTGCTGAAAGTATTGATCATTGCCACAAGGTGTGTCCTACAAATAGGTGGAAAGCCTCCCATTGAGTTCAGGGTATGGAATTCAACTGCGAATTGAATCTAGCATAGACTTCAGTTGTCTACAGTGAAAAAGGACTATTCAGAGTGGTAAACAACATGAAGTAGCATGCATTTGGGGTTCAAAGCCTAAATGTGCCCATGCAGGAATATGACACCACAACATTTCTGTTTATCCAATGCCAGAATGATATTGCCTCATAGAAGTTTACATTCACCAAAATCCAACTGGTAATGTGACACATCACCTGCATTTTTCTCATAAACTATCCCTTAAATTTGATGCCTTGAATTTCATATAAAAATATGAATTTTCTTTCAGCAATGTTGTTATCTTGAAGAAATAGCAGTCCCAACTTGTCTAAAATTAGGGGGTTTTTTAATCAATCATACACAAGGCCACTATTTACTTTCAAACATCAGAAGAGTTTGCGTAGGTAGGAAAAATGCTTCCATTCAATCTGTGGTGGTCTGTTTTTCAAGCAAGCTCAACTTTTATCAGAAGTCAGATTGAAAATACATGTTTATCAAAATAAAAGAAAGAAAAAGAAAAATATGCTATCTATAAAGTTCCACTAGATCTTTGTCATTCTTGGTAGAGAAGCAGGATCAAATTCTACTGAGAGACAAGAAGTTGATTTCAGCATGTGCCTTTAGCACAGTCACAGACTTGTGTATGAGATACTTTTTACAGTCAGACAGCTACTCTAGGCTTATACTTATTTCTCTCAACTACCTTTACAAATATTAAGTAAGAAGCCAGCTAATCATCCTTGTCTTAAATATACATTATCTATACATAAAAGTAAATGAGGGGCTGAAAGGAAGGTAACACTTTTTTTATACTATCTAGCAGGGTACCCTTAATACATACAGTGTCATTCCTCTGAGGATCCCAAAAATTAGTTTAGTATGGTTGGAAATCCCTTCCTCCGATTCTCCTATATTTAACTAAAAAATTCCATGGTACTCAATAAGCTTCAGTATGACTAGTCTTCTGTCACACAGCTGGATCCATAGTCCACTAAAGACAGTGGACACTCTCCCACTTTGTTCAATGTATTATGTATTGGGTTCATAATTTTTCTTTCCCTTCCAGCATACACTGAGGAAGGTGGAGGATCAATGACTACAACAAAAAGGAGGTAGCTTTACCAAAGCTGTAACTCATTTCAAGTAACCAAGGAAGCAGAAGAGGTCTCTGCCTGAATTCTTTACATACATGATAAAGCTTCTTTTAACATAAACCACACTGAGATGCTGCCTCAGGAAGACTTAAGCAGTCTTGCCTTATAACACGCTAAATTCTGGTTCCCTTGCTCAGGCTAAATATTACCTTTCTCCTCAAGCACTTCCAACAGCAAAATACTATTCAGCTCGAGTTTTGGCGTCAGAATCTGGCTTTAAAACAACAGCCCATCATCTGGATTATATGGTGATGGAGAAAGGAGAGATCTGATTTTGGAGGTAGTGCTGTCTTGATGCTGGGAAAAGCATCAGATATGATTTTAAAACAAGAAAAGAAAAGAAAACTGGAACTGCTGAAGGAGCACAAAGAATTATTTTTTTCCTCCTCCTCAGTAGAAGGCTTCAAGTAGCATCTCTGAAGCCCAAGAAACAACTCCTCTTTGGAGCATTCTGTTCGACTCAAATGAAAGAGGCCTTTGTGTTTGTGAGGTTAGTTTTAATCTTGAAATTGTGGTGAAAGGGGGGAAAACAACACTGGGGAGAAACAATGGAGTCAGTTTAAAGACTATTCTTCAAAAATTTTAAGAAAGGAGAGTCTGTAATTAGGGCTTGAAGTTCTCCAGCTCCCTTGAATGAGGTAAGTACCGAGGGAAAAAAAAAACAGCTTTTAATTACAAGACTTCAAGTCTGTGGCTTTCAAATAACTCAGTGGGATCTTGTGAGAATTCCTATTTCTGGGCATTAGCAAATGACCAGTTCCTTTTGAAATCTTACACACACACACACAAATAAGAAACCTGCTTTAAAAAAAAACAGTGAAAGCTGAGATGTTCAAGTATTCACATGCTTCCAAAAGCCAGAGGTGCAAGAACCACACCAAATATTACAAGAATCAGGATAAAATTGTGAGAGTCAGTGACACTGGTTATGTGGGACTAATGGGTTTTTAACCCCCTCTTTCACTTACTAAACAAATTGCTATTAGGGTTCTCTATTTTCTAGCAGCATGATGGAGACAACAGCAATGGGGCAGCCTTTCAATGCAGCCAAAGGAGGAAAAGACCAATCAGGTGAATGGAAGTCTAGCCCATAAGAAAATTTCTCCCTCTAACAACACAAGGCTGAGAGCTGCATACATATGCAGGCTACTTTTCTAAGTCTGCTTTGGGACAGCAAACCAGCCAGAGTCAAAACATCCTTAGTGTAGGGCCCTGTACCTACCTCAAGGACAGGACTGGGAACAGAAGAAAGGAAGAGTTGAAGTTGCAGAGAATGAGGAGATAGCCAGCCTGTGACTTCAAGGATGCAGCAAGTAGGGGCCAATTAGCCAGAAGAAAAGGAGCAGGAAGGCCTGATACCTTGGTTAAGGGAAGACGAGATATGATGAGACTTCTAAGTTGGTGAGTAAAGCCTGTAACCAAGTGAGAAAGGTAAAGGTAAAGACCAAGGAAACATGTGACCTGGGGAGCTGAAAGGGTTCCTGCTGCCTGTTGAAAGGTAAAGTAAGAAGCAGAATGGAAGAGGGGGTGTACAAGCTCCTTTTCAAGAGATCCATGGAAGCAGGAAGAGGAGGAGCTGCAGGGGAAGAGCTAAGGTGGGCAAAATTCATTTGTAGGGGGAGCTGGGAGGAGCTGCAAGTTGTTTAATTGATGTTTTTGTGGGGGATCAGAAACAATTTTGGGGTGGAGAGGATGCTGGGTGTCAGAAGCATTCATTTCCAGATGGATGAGCAGTATCTAGGACCCCATCGACACACTTCAGGTGTGATTAACTACTTAATCACTAGTTAATCACATTAAGTGGTCACTAAGCCACATGTTCAATCAAGTAATGGTATGATAAAAAGGAATAAGCTACAAAGTTACTCCACAAAATATGCATAACAACTTTGTAGCTGCTTCCTATAGCACCATTAATTGAATGTGTGGATAGGGGCCTCTAGGCTGGGAGCCCCATCAACTGATTGAAGTTCCCACCTGTGTGGGGCCCATCTGCACCCCCAAGCCTGGGAGCTTCCAACTGACAGGGATCCCAGCCGCACAGGGGCATGCACCCACCCAAGGCTGGGAAATCGCAGCACTTGGTCTTTCAGCTGTAACGGTGCATGGTGCATTCCCACAGCTGGGAGTTCACAGCAGATGAGGTCTCCCAGCTGTGGGGCTGAATGGAGAGCACCTGCAGCTTGGAGCTCCATCAACTGAGGGGGCTCCCAGATGCAGGAGCTTGCTTCTTGCCATTTGAGTGGGGAGCCCAAGATTGGGCTTGCCCTGAACCAGCAGTAAGGTGTGATAGGATCTGATTTGCGATCCTACAATCACGCTTCCTGCCATGCATGTTTAAAGATATGCTTATTGCATTTTCTTTCTCTATAATTTGAATTAAATACAAAATTCAGTAATAAATGTCAGGATTCGAATTCAATTTAAAAGGAGGCAGGATAGCGACAGTCAAGTCTGTCATCATTGAATGTCACCTGCTGCAAGTATAACCTCAGTGTAATAGGGATATATTGGTGAGCTTTGTTATGAGTGTAATTCATCTTCTGGATTTGTTGACCCTATGGTGTACCTGAATGCTGGTGATATTTAACATGAAGCTGGTTCCTGTTATCCAGTGAGCCTTGAGATCATTCACTAGTTATTATTTCTGAAAAGCCTGCAATACCAATACTGATTTTACAATGTATTTTTTCCTTGTTAGTATAAGGTCAGAGAACACAAGCTTGTTTTAACCAGCTATTTTTCACTGCATCTGTACCAACTTAATGCAATGATTTGGATGCTGATACAAAAATAAGAAAAACCTGGAAATTATCAATTTAAATCTAGCTAAGCATTAATAGGTGGGAGTTAGATAGCTTTGTAGAGCCTAGCTAGCTGTCCATAGCAATCTCCTCAGTTCTGTGTGATGAATTGTATCTCCATAACTAAATTATGAGAGTTAAAATTGTTCCTGGAATCTGGACCTTTCTTATCTAGAATAGCTGCAAGGGAACTGCATTTTTAATTGAATGGGAAAATACGTGAAATCACCTAGGCAATGAAAAATAAAATTTACCAGCTCTAGTTTGATACTTAGCTCCAGCCACAACATCAATATATACAACCCCATTGAAAACAATGACACAAGTCACTAACAGCATCATTTGGCTCGCATAATATTTACTATTGATGATGATGATGAAGAAGAAGAAAGGAAGAGTTCAGCTTGGATCACATTTGTCACCTTATAGGTTTGACTCTTAACACACACACTTTATAAAATTGACCTATTCAAATAGAAACCATTGAAAGACAATAAATATGGAACCCCACTACACTATTTTGCAATGTACTTCCAATGATTAATCTCCCTTTATTAGGCAGGAACCTGGCTCAGTTTGAAACACTTGCCCAAGAGCTTTATTTTGGTGGGCCCCTGTTTTCATACACCAGGGGTGGGCAATTATTTTGGGCAGAGGGCTGCATGGGTAGCCCCACCCCTTGACAGCTGACCCGCCCCTTAGTTGCCATCTTGTGACTGGAAGTCCCACCTCCTAACCCCTGATCTTTGCCCTCCCCTTGCCCCTGGAAGGGCTACTTTCAACAAGGGGTTTTGCTATCTCAGAACCAGAAAAATACCAAATTATATTCTAAAACTCGAACATCTACAACATTAATTTGATTTCAAAATATATTTTTGCCCTGATTTACATTTGTTTGTGTCATGCACATAGAGAAGATTTCACAATAGTAATGAAGTCTTATTCTTGGTCTATTGTGGAGGCATGGGGGGGGTATAGGTTTGTGGGAGTCTGTGCATGTGTGGGTATGTGGGGGAGGGTAGGTGTGGGGTGACAGAGCATGTGGGTGTGTGTGTGGATATGTGGGGTGTGAGTGGGTATGGGGTTTGTGGGGGGAATGTGGGGGGAGGGCAGCTGGGATTTGCATGTATAGCAGTGAAAGAGGGGTGTGGGTGCATGTATATGGTGGGGTGTGTGTGTGGGACTTGCTCTACGAACTCACTCACTCACTGCCCACGCATGTGCGTGCGCACACACACACATGCTGTCCCTCCCTTATTGCTCTCTCTTTCTCCCCCGCTCCTGCCCTCATTGCACAGACGCATGCGCATTCACACACACACACCCTCCTGCTCCTGGCCCCGGGGTACTGGTGCAGGCCCCATGCTTCCACAATCTGGCCATGCAGCCAGGAGTTATGTGGTGCAGGAGCATCTGGCTGGCAGGCAGGGATGCACTGAAAGTGGTGGCAGGTGAGGGAGAGTGGGAGCGAGCGGGCATGTGATAGCACAGTGACAGCTGGGCAGGAGCTCAGGGCCCATGCCAGTGTCCCAGGGCCCACGCTGACAGGGCCCAGAATGGGCAACAAGAGTGTGGGGTCCCATCCAGCAGGGGCTCTATGGAGCCGGGCGGTCTCCCCTCTCTCCCTGCTGGCACAGCCCAGCCTGGCTCCACAGACCCCTTCCAGCCCGCACCCCATGCTCCTGTCACCCCACTCTGAGCACCACTGGCACTGGCCCCAGGAGACTGGTGCCAGGAGACTGGTGTGGAGCCCCACACTCCCACCCAGCTGTCACTGCGTTCCCATGCACCCACTCACTGCCACTCCCCCCACCCCACACTTTCCTGCCTGTCACTGCAGTGCTCTGGCACCACATGGTCCCTGCTGCATGGCTGTGACCACAGGACTCAGCATGAGGCAGCCTGTACCCAAGGACTGGGGTGATATCCCATGATCGTCCCCTGTCTCCATTCCCCCTGCCTCCCCCTCCCCCCCATGTTCTTACCTGAATTTCCCTCTCCGGTGCAGGGACGCAGGAACAGCCTGACACTCCTAGGCCAGAAGCTTCTGCTAGGCAGGGGGTTCTGGTTGGAGGGGCCTGGGGGGGCAGGGCTAGGCAGGCCTTGCTGCAGGGTCCTGCTGCCAGCTTCGTCTGGGTCCTGCTGCCCCTGGATCCTGTCATCATTGACAAGCAGCCAGGAGCAGATAAATATTAATTTTCTAAATTTTTTATGGGTCCCGCAGTCCACATAGAATGGCCTGGCAAGCTGTATTTTGCCTGCCCCTGTCATATACCATTTTGCCTTAAAAAGATTCCATAAGCATACCTCAAGTCACCTGGGCTACCTTTGAAAAAATGAAATTTGCTCACTTCTGCACAACTGTCTTGTGTTAATTAAGGAAGAGAATGGGGTGGATGGGAGAGGTAGTATTTATAAATAAATGCCATTAAAAATACAATTCACTCCATGTATAACCTACCTTCGCTTCTTCATTGACATCCCAAGTAAAGGACACAGCATTGTATGCAATTTCCTCAATATTCCCAATGGTGTTAAAACTCTCTTTGTAATCAGCTGTGGACACAACAAGTTTTAAAAGATGTTGAGAAAAATTATATATACATTTATTCTTAAAGTTCATGGATGAGTCTCCAAGTCTGCCCTTTGCCTTTTCATTCAGGTGGGGATCAGGTGTCAGGAAAACCTAGTGTTACTTATGTTTCACTGCAGATGGAAAGGCAGGTTGGCACTTTAGAAACTCCCTGCTCTACCTTCTCCTTGACTTAAGCCCCTTTCTGAAGTTTCATTGTTAATACATCTAATGTAGAAAATTGTGATATTTCTGCTAAGCTATACTCTTTAGTACACTGCGGGGGCATCTACAAGAGATGCTTACTAAAGAGTTCCCTAATTAACCCCACAGTAAAGTATCACCATTTACACATGCAGAGCTATTAGTCTGGAGTAAACTAATTAACTCTGCCATAGGTTAGTATTGCCTGATGCAAGTAACTACAGTGGAGTTATTTACTGCACTGCAACGCATGTATAGATGGTGACTGGAGCTGGTTGGGGCACAAGGGTGCTACAGTGTAGGAGCTGCCTGCCAGCCAGCCAGCCCCACATGGTAGCACCCTTATGCCCCAACCAGCCCCTCTTCAGCACATTGAGCCAGGGCAGAGCAACTTCAAGCTGGCAGGCTGATCCCTGAAGCCACCTGCCAGCCAGGGCTGTACCACCCTGGCTTAATGTGCTGCAGTCCTGGATTCATGTGTAAACACTGTACCTGGGAACAATAAACTCCAGAGTGAAATGTGCTGGAGTTTATTCAGGCACATTAATTGTATGTGTAGATGTGCCCTGCGTGACCTCTATTTTTACTTGAGATTTTGTTCTTAACAAGAAATCAGTAGTTCTGCAACAGGAACAAATGAGTGTGCTCTTTAACTTGGTAGTAAGAAGGAATGGCTAAAAATGGGAAGGCAAAGGAAACATTTTAAAGGAAGATTTTTAAAGATGACTTGAAAAAAAAAAAACAGAGCTGAGGAGGTCAATGAACCTTGAAAATGGCTTGTGACATCTAAGTATTACTCCTGTTATTAGCAAAACCAGCCCAGAGGAGAGAGGAACTATTCCTTCAAATATGCTTCCTTATTATCTTATAATTTTGAAAGATATCATTTAGTCAAACACAAATTGTTGAGCTTGATACAGGGATAACTAGGTAAAATTGAATGGTTTGTTCTAGGTAGGAGGTCAGATTAGATGATTTAATAGATCCTGCTGGCCTTCAACTCTGTGAATTTATGATTGATATAGACTAGAAACTCTCAAAGAGCAAGGCTCACTGGTTTTGAACCCTGATGGTTGGAAAGCTGATTAAATTTTTAAAATGCTAAGAGAACAACAGACTTATGCCATTCCTCATCCTGAGAACAATTTATGGCTCATTTTTGTTTTAGAGATGTGACAATACCCAGGATATGGTCTTCCATTCTTTCAAGGAAATGGGAGTTTTGGCACAGTGTTCACTGTGGGTGCATCTACACATACAATTAATGTGACATGATAAACTCTGCAGCAGTTTGTGCCAGAGTACACTGCTCCCAGATGCAGTGTCTGTACGTGTGCCTGGAACAGCAGCATTTTGAGCTGAGGCAGAACAGCCCCAGGCTGGCAGCAGCCTCGGACGGGGTCAGCCCCGGGCTCCAAGTAGTGGCGTTGGGCAGCAGAGGGGCTGGCTGGGGCACAAGAATTTAAAAAAAAAAAAAAAGGTAATTTTACACGTTTTAAAAGAAATGCCCTAACAGATTCACTGGAAGCAAATGAAGTCCTGGATGTCTGAACTGTGCAGTGAAGTCAGCTTTTACCCATCTGTGGAATCAAAAGGATAGATTCCAAGTTCATGCCTATAGGCTGTAGGTATTTTACACTGCAGCCAAACTGGTAGAATGCCTTGGCCCAGATAGTTTCATTTGTACCGTTTGTTACCAACAGAAATATAAGAAACCCTTTTCACAGACATTTCAAAGTAAACACTTGCTCATTTGTTAAATGATCATTTTTTGAAAGATATGTTTATAACCAGCAAAGAAAAATAAAAATAAATTTGTGCTTCTTTTTTTATTTCTTTGTGACTGAGCAGCTCACTTTATTTTGCTTGCTTTGTAATTTATCCAAATAAATATAACTGTGCTTGCTTTAAAATTAGATACATCAGGAAAAAGATACAAACATGAAAAAGCAGAACTTGGAAATGTCATCTTTCCTATCATTTAAGGCATGGGGTGGTAGATCTTCAACAAATACATCTTTTTGCCCTCATATTTAATTGGAAACAAGAAAAATGAGCCTAAGTGGTTTTTAAAACATCCAAAGGAAACTGCATCCCCTCAGTTATTTGGGTTTCACTTCCTTGCGGCCCATGGTATTCTAACTTTATTGGTATTGTCATCACCTAAAAAATGTTGACAAGAAAAACAACGTATACAAGGCCTGAATTTCTAAGGTAAAGGAAAGTAGGAAAAACTGTATGAAGAATCTTTTTTGTTTTGTGTTTTCTGTTGTTGTTTGATAAAGCAGAAGAAACAATAACCTATTTTTTCTCTTTTCCTGGTCACCTTTAATACTTCTAGCTCCAGATTAAAAGATACTTCAGTTTCTTCAAGAAAGCATGTCATCTCTCCATGGGACAAGTCAATCCCTTAAGGGCCGTAACTGGACTTTGTACAAGACAGCTGTAATTATTTAATGCAACTATCCTTATCTTCTAACTTTTGTCTGTATCTGCACTTCAAAAATACATGTTGATTTCTAGCTTTGTAGTTAGTTGTATAAAGGGAATAATATTCTGCATCTGTAAATGATGGCTTTATGCATTCCTAGTATTCCTTTTCTCAGCCTTGTTTTCTCTTTAAGAAAATAATAAACATTATTTGGGTTTTAAAAACAACAACTAGCAACAGTTAATTAATGTAAATTTGTCTACCAAAAACACCAGTGTTGTGAGGGTAATAACGTCAGAGAGAAAAGTATAAATAATATACATTCTCTGCTCTGAAAGGCAGAGGTGCTGTCTGGACTAGTGAAACAGTGCATCTGGAATGCCTGAAAGTTTGCATACTGGGAAGAATTCATAATGTTCAGACCCCAGACATGGCATAAGGCAGACACCTTCTTCCATAAGGTAAAACAACTGGTCACAACATATGTGTGTTCAAAGAAGAAGTTACTGCTTTCTATCTCCACTGTGAATTCAGGTCATTTTTCTAAATGAAGACATTGGCATCACGATCTCATTTTTGTTTAAGAATGCAAGCAAGAAAAATTGAGACGCATATACATCTCAAATGTGCACAAGGACACACTTTTAGTTTGACTGAGCAAAACTACCTTGTGCAAATGATAACACATCTTGGAAAGAGGTGAACAAGAGGTCTTGTAAATATAGGTGTACTGATACATCGGTCCATATTGTATTGGTACCAATAAAAGTAAGATTAAAATTATCAGCAATCAGCTTTTTTTTGGCTCATGTCACCAATAAATGCCACATGCACATGTGCAGCCACAACATGCATGCAGCCAAAAATGCAGCCCGGCAGCTTGGAGAGTAGTGTTCAGCTGGTAAGTCTGTTGGGGGGAAGGGGCGTGGCGGGGGGCAGATCAAGGTCCCCACAGTGAGGGAGGAAGTGGGGCTGGGGCAGGGCAGAGCTGGTGGCTCGTCTGGGGGGCCGCTCCCACCACTGTGCACATCCCCAAGGGAAGCATAGGGAGCTGTGCCCCTCCAGATGTGTGTGGGGTGAGAATAGACTGCTGCACACCCCCCCCCCTTTACCGTCATG
>NW_017728992.1:162550723-162551606 GCF_001723915.1 Gavialis gangeticus | reverse complement strand
CCCGAGCACAGCTGCCAGGAAGAACCTGGTGCAGCCTCCAAGTATAAGTGCATCGTGGCACTCTGCCCTCACCCCACAAACAGATCCAGGAGGCACATGTCCCCCATGCTACTTCCGCGAGTGTGCACAGTGGCGGAAGCCATTCCCTGCACACCCCAGATGAGCCACCAGCTCTGTCCCATGCCCTGCGCCTCCTCCAGCCTCACTTCCTCCCTCACTGCGGGGGCCTCAATCTGCCGCCCCCAAACCCCTTCCCTCCCCCTTTGCCCCTTCCCCCCAATTGACTTACCAGCTGGACACTGTTCTCCAAGCTGCCGGGCTGCATATCAGCAATCAGATCGATATTAGCTGATGTTACTGGTCAATAATTGGCCATTGGTATCAGCCAAAAAATCTTTAATCAGTGCAGCCCTACTTGTAGAGAAACATTCTGTTCTTCTAAGAGACTGGCAGAACCTAGCATCCCCCCCACCCTTTCCTTTATTCTCACAAATGCCTCCATTTCTGTAACTCCTATACACAAGAAAGCTGTATGATGTGCCATTTAAATGAGCTGTACACTGTCCCCTCCAAACTACCACCAGCTAAAAAATCCAAAGCAGATAAAATGAGCAGTCATTTCCATGGATATTGGAAAATTGCTAACCTAATTATATTCTAAAGCTGTTCTTGCTTTACCAGAAGAAAATTAGGCTTCCCTTTATACCTTTTAGAAAGAGAGAGAGAGAAATTATTTCCATTTTTTGGATAAATCATATACAGCATAACCTCATAAATCCAGTGCACTTTGGACCGAGCACCTGCCAGAAATTTGAAAATGCTGGATTTTTTTAAACAAGCATGGCAGCTGGTAGTGGGGGGGGGGGAAGAGGCATGTGTAAGC
>NW_017728992.1:162547985-162550577 GCF_001723915.1 Gavialis gangeticus | reverse complement strand
GGGGGGGGGGAAGAGGCATGTGTAAGCTTCCCCCTCTGCATATGGGGAGTTGCCAGGTGGGGAGCAGCAGCTGGTCCCAGAGCAGTGGGCAGGGGGGGAAGAGCCAGATATTTGATAATTCCATATTTTTCATATGCAGATTTATGAGGTTATACTGTACTCAATGTTGCAATTTGCTACATAACACTATAAAAAGGTAAAAACTTGTATGAATCATGTGCGATGATAACAATTTTGTATTAAGCAGATAAATACTGCTACCAATACTAGATAAAATATGAGTAAAACTGTATCAGTGGGCACATCTAAAAGAGATGATACTGCGCAGTAGCTTCTGAAAAACCCCCTGCAGGGATGGTGCTGCACAGCAATGCCAGTTAGTAGGGCTGTGCAAAATTTCGGCAGCCGTTTCATTTCAGAGGTGTTTTGGCCCATTTTGGTGCCCGAAACACCAAATCTGAAATGAAATGAAACCATCCAAAATGTTTCAGATGTTTCAGAGATGCGCTTGTGGGGAAACAAACTCAGAAACAGAAGGGAGAAGAGAGGGGAGCAAGGACTGCTCTGATATTGACATCTGTAGCTGGCTAGTGTCTGCGATCTGCCCCTGAGGTCCTTTCCAATCCCAGTGCTCTGGGGGAGGGACGGAGAAACAGCATATAAGGTTCTGTATGAAGTCTTTCTGTCCCTTTTGTGAGCTGTCTGTCTGGAAGCAACAGCGTATGAAAGCTACTGTGGCTGGGTGCAGTGACTGGCCTCCTAGTCAGTCTCTTGCTAGTATCTCTTTTTGGAAAGGATTGGACATACATCTTTCCAATATATTACAAACAGAAGATATAGTACAAAGATAGAAGAAGATATAATAAAGACATAGAAGATATAATAAGCAGATAGAACAGGGGCAATTATTTCAGGCAGAGGGCCGCTTACTGAGTTTTGGCAGGCTGTTGAGGGCCCCATGGGTAGCCCCACCCCTTGACACATGCCCTGTCCCCTGGTCACCATCTTGGAACCAGAAGTCCTGCCCCTAACCTCTGACCTTTACCACTGGAAGTCCCTCCCCTTGCTCCTGGAAATACTCCTTTGGGGAAAAGGGTTTGCCATCTTCAGGGGAAAAAAAACAACAAATTACTTACTAAAAATCAAACGCCCATAATAACATATTTTAATTTAATTTTTAAAAAATTGTCCTGATTTGTGGGTGCTTCTCGTATATATGCAGAAGTGATTGCATATGGGGGTTTGTGGGAATGTGTGGATGTGGAGCCAGGCTGGATTGCACCAGCAGGGAGAGAGAAGGGAACTGACCTGGCTCCATAAAGCCCGTCAGCCAGGGACCCTGCACTCTTCCCACCCTGCCGGCACTGGCCCTGGGACACAAGCCCAGACCCCACACTGCCGCTAGCTCCCACTCACTTGCAGTGCCCCCATTCCAGGCCCGCAGTACAGGCAGAGAGCAACATGTAGCCCCAACCCCACGCTCACCTGCGGGTTATGAACTGGTGCTCAGTGTGGGGGGAAAAGCACCCCCCCCCCACAGCCAGCACTTCCTGCTGCAGCCACTTGCAACCCATGCAGGGCTGTCCTGACTCTCCTCTGCATCACCGCCATCCTGCGGGACAGCGGTGGCAACAGAGAGCAGGATGTGGAGACTCAGCAGAACTCTACACATACCTGATGCTTGAGAGGCTGGTGGAGCAACAGAAGGCCATCCATGAGATGGCCGTGCAAAGGACATTGGGATCAGCAGTCCCCTTAACAAAACAGAGTGGAATATCATCCCCCCATCTTGGTGGTCCTCAAGGCCACTGAGAGCCTCAGTGCTGGTGATGCCCTCTATAGCCAGGTGATACCCAGCGAGGGGGCTTCAGAACCAAATGGAGAAGTTCCAGGGGATCAATGTTCCTGGCGAGGGCAAGCCGCTGTCACCAGAGGTACACGCACTGGTGCAGCAGCTGACATACGGCATCAAGATGTGGCTGGGTCCGTTGCAGTCCAGTACGGTCCACATGCTGGCAGCCATGCGCAAAGCGAGGACGAAGAGGAGCATGTGTGCTAGCAAAACCCTGGATCACTGGACAGAGGTGCTGATGAACAGAGTCAGGGAGGCAGAGGCAGGGGGATGTGGAAAAGAGGGATCCACTGTCCTGCGCCAGCACTCTGTCCACCAACCAGTTTCCTCCTCCACAGGTACTGCCAATGTGGGCCAAGGGCATGGCTTCCATGTTGAGGACCAGAGGCACCATATCCTAGCATCTAGCAGGTAGCACCAATACCTCGGTGGCTACCTATCTTGCTGAGGACATGGAGCCAATGCTCTGTGACCCGTTAGCCTAGTGGGCAAGCCACAGCCAGATGTGGCAGGATCTGGCCATGGTTGCCCAGGAACAACTGTCCTGGCCACCGGCCAGTGTTTTGAGTGAGAGGGTGTTCAGCATTGCTGGGGATGTTGTGACACCCCACCTGGTTTGGTGGAGCAGCTGGTGTTCCTCAAGGTGAACTTCCTGCTGCTGGGGTTCCCCAAGCTCCACCTGCAGACAGAGTGAATGCCACACCCTCCTCACTCCATCCACACCTATTTCCTTTTTTTTT
>NW_017728992.1:162535962-162547875 GCF_001723915.1 Gavialis gangeticus | reverse complement strand
TTTCCTTTTTTTTTTTTTTTAACTGTTTAATGCTCCAATCTCATAGCTGGAGGTGGCACTCACTGTATCACCAGCCAGCAGGGGAAGAACATCTCCCTGCTGAGCTCCCATGCCAGAATGAACTTCGAGTTACAGACCAAGGCTACAGGGAAGGAGGCAGCCCCAGGTCCTGGGCATGACCTAAAACTGCACCCTGCCAGGGTCAGGAGGCCTGGTGGGACTGCTGGTGGCACAGCAGCCACCCAAAAATGCCAAGGCCGGAAACCTCTCACGTGAAAGGTAGGTAGGAGACACCTTATAACCTCCAGCCACCACACGCACACACAGTCCTGGCTAGGGAAAGCCCAGACCAGTAAGATCTTTGAGAGGCCCAAGGCTTGCTGGTTGCAGTGGAGTTG
This sequence comes from Gavialis gangeticus, assembly GCF_001723915.1. Classification (NCBI taxonomy): domain Eukaryota; kingdom Metazoa; phylum Chordata; order Crocodylia; family Gavialidae; genus Gavialis; species Gavialis gangeticus. The sequence continues at coordinate 162,547,477 of NW_017728992.1, read as the reverse complement.
AGGCTCCAGTTGAGCTCAGCTGCCTGGGATGCCATCTGTGAAGCATGGGCCGCAGTGTTAGGGAAGGTATGGAGCTGCAGAACAGATGTCAAACCACTTTTCACAGATGAGCCTATGAACTCCATTTCATCAACCTCCTGGATACAAAAACTCATGGACTCAATATAGACATTGGATTTATGACACATTATAACCTGCCTGACATCTGACTCCCCAAGCACCTCTCCACTTTTACCTGCTACATCCCCCTTCCCTCCCACTCCCCACCCTCAGCCTGTCCCTCACCCCCTGACACTTCAATTTATATTTTCATTGGCTGGCTATCTTGCCTGCATTGTATGCCAGCCTCTGGCTTCTTCACTATTCATTCCATCCAGAAAGAGTGCACACAAACCAACTAGATGGTTCCTCAGCCTGACAAAGTTTTTTAAACCTGAAAGCTTGCTAAAAATATATTTCTCCAACTCTTCAGTTGGCCTAATAAAATATATCAGAGGTACCCTTGACTGGTCTGTGCTGGGGCCAGGACCCAAAGGGGGGTCAAAGAGCCAGGGGCCCACCGTGAGGAATGCCCAGAACAAGAGGCTCGATATGCCAACTGGCCTGAAGGCGGGGACAGGGCCTAACAGGGAGCCAAAGGTCCCAGAGAGGGTACCACAGCTGAAGTGGATGAAGGATGCAATGTGCAATGCATGGGGTGCAGTGTTAGGGGAGGTATGGAGATGCAGAATGGATGTCACCTCAAGACACATAAATGGGCAGCCTCCTGCCTGAGAAACATCTGAATCAGTTTTCCATCAAGGCATGGCAAACAAAAGAGGAGCAGGCAGTTGACACAGAAACAGGTGGGCAGGCGGAAAACTAACCAGCACCAGGAAGGTTCCCTGTTACAGGCTACCATCCCTGCTGGTTTCATCCCGCTGCACCTTCTCTCTCTCTCTCTCTCTCTCTCTCTCTCACACACACACACACACACACACGTTTTGCTTTGAACAGTTTGAGGGGCAGTTTCAAAGAAACCCCTGCACCTATCTCCTTGAAACTTGGCAGGCTTCATGGCCTCAGAAGGAAGAACCATCCCTGTTCTATTCATCTGAATCAGGTAAGAAATGACCAGGTTATAGGCATTTCAGTGATTTCCCATTATAGCTTATGGCTGAATCACCAAAACAGCATTGCAACTCCGAAACAGATTCGGTCAAATCAAAACAGAACAGTGATCCGAAGCACTGAAATGAATTACTGTCCTCCAAAATGTCCAAATTTGAAACCAAAACAAAACATAGCCATTAAACACAGCAGGTTACTGTGCAATCATTAGTACTACACAGTAACAACTGCACATTCCACGACTCGTGTAGACGTAGCCACTGTTGATCAAATTATGGCACCAATACTGAACACATGAATAGAACACATCTGTGCTGTAATCTACTGCTATGGTTTTTGTCATATCTTGTTTTAAAAAAAGAGAAACTTGTGACTGTGTACTGTGGGATGCCCCTGAATGGGAGTCATTATTTCTCAGTCATACTGCTGAAGGAAGAGGATGGATGTGCCTCCTCCACAGAAACCCTATTTGCAGTTTGTCTCAATTCTGAAATATCTCTCTGCTTCCTTAAGCTTTTGAGTCCTTTCCTATTCAAAATAGCAGTTCAGCACCTGCTTCCTCCATTAATGTCAGTGGGATTTAAGTGTGTATTTAAAGTTAAGCCTACCTTTAGGGACTTTTTAATGGGAGATCAATTTCCTAGGCTCTTATATTGGCCCCCATTACTGCAAGATCTGAGCACCTCAGACTCTATTGTAATTATCCTCACAATAGCCCAAGAAGCAAGGCCATATTTATGAAGGGGATTTGAGACATCATAGGGAGGTCAAATAATTTGCCTACGGTCACATAGAAAGTGTCACAGAGAAGCTCAAACCTTAACCTCTAGACCAGCCCCTCCCCCACCTTAGGACGGTTATCAGCTGTTGCACTAAATTGAAGGGAAATGAGCCCTTGCCTCCAGCAGGCAAATTCAAATCAGAGGGAAAAGAGGTCTTTGAGAGATAATCCTAAAACAGAGGGGGAGGGGAAAGAGAAAAGAGCCCATCATCCAAATATTTGGAGACCCGAATATAATCATCATCCAAACAGTGAATCAGCTTCTGTTTCATTGCTATCCCAATTATTGGCTAAGAACCCCTCTCACTGTGAGTAGTTTAGCAGGCAGACCCACAGGAAAAACAGCAAGGATCATTCACCATAGGGCTGAATGGGAAGCAATGCTTCCAGCCAGACTTCAAAAGGCTGATCTTCCCACCAGCAGGGAAAACAGTTGGTCTCCAAGCTGGAAAGATGTTCACGGTATTTTCTTCAGGCTCCTTCTGACCATTTCTGCCTCCATGGCCTTGAGGAATAGGGAAGAATTAGTTTCAAAAGTCTTCTTTTGTTGAAAAGCTATAACCAAGGAAGTCATACAGGCTGCTTGTACATGTTAAAAAAAAAAAAAAAACGAACAAAAAAAGGATGTGCTTTATTGACAGAAGCACAGCATTACTTTGACCCAGCTCTGCAACATCTGTAAAGATCAGGCGCTTCAGCAGGAATTTTTGGCACTTTTAGCAAAAGCTGATTCAATCAGCTGCTACATAAAAGCGCCAGAAAAAGCCCCACTAAAGCACATAATCTACACAGACATCAGGCAAGCCGGGCCAACTAAGGTGCTGCCTCTTCTGGCCATGTGCAGGACTTGGTGCAGTAATGCACTGAGTTTAAAGTAAAGTGTCATTTTTAGCTTTTTTAATGGCTGCAAGCAGCCACAATGTTCATCTGTGAATAGCAGCACTCTGAGGTATGTCCTTAATATCTAACTGTGCTAGACAACACTACCATGAACATGCTCTGCCCAGTTGCTGCACACCAAAAAGCAGTTGCATTGCTTGTATTTACATACAGTACACACAGAATAAGGGCCAGTGCCACTCTTGAAAATGACAAGGACACCCAGCATTCTTTTAACAGCAGCTACCTGACATTCAAAGCACTCCATACACATGGAACAGATGAGAGTGCAGAGTGTTTGCAGCAGCATCTCTAGCATAGTTCGACATGGTACAGACATCTCATGATTGCTTACCACATTTCTGGCATTATGCTGTCAGTGCCGAAGCCAGCCTGAATGCAGATACCGAGACATCAGCTCGCTGTGAAACTTCACTTTATTCACATGATCAGTAGACTATGGCTTTTATAAAAAGTTCAAAGTAGAGATGAATTCAAACCAAATCCCCAGGCCTTAAACCCTAGAGCTTAAGTAGAATTTGTTCTCAGATTTGCAGTTTGTAGCTTGAACCCATCTTTAATTCAGAAAACCCAAATGGTGCAAAGAAGATGCCAACAGGACAATGCAGACACAGATGCATGAAAAGCCCCGCTTTTAGGCATCCCATCACTATATCCCATCTGGAACCATAAGTACCACTCCATGATACCTATGGTAAAGGAATTCCTCTTTTCACTCTCTGCATCATTATTTCAATGTACTATTGTACATGTTATTTCTAGGTCACACTTCATATTAAATATACATTTATAAATAGCTTATAAAGGATTCATAAGTATTTAATAGATATTGTAAGCAGGTTATAGGCATGAAGAGAACATGGCCTAAATCATCATAATTGTATCATTAAAAAAATTCATGATAACTGAGTAACCATTTTTGCATTTATTAATCACTTATTAACCCTTTATAATGTATTCTTATTCTAAAACATGCCCATTATGCATTAACTGATCATTCCTAAAAACACAGTAGGGGACTCACAGGAGAAATGGCTGGAAAATATCCCAGCCCTGAAGTGTTTACTAATGGGACTGCAGACATTAAATTGGCAAATTAGGGTGAGAATAAAATCTGCCTGCTTTGGTCTATCAGACTCTTTATAATGCTATCTGGTGCAGATTACTGCAGATGGAGCTTGAAGTTCCCCAGCATGGGAACGTTCCCAAGCACCTGGAGAGAGCAGCTGCAGGCTCTAAGAAGAGCTTGTAAATGCCTTTGGCAAAATGAATACTAGATGAGTCTATTGGAATAAAACATTAGGGGAAATCACGCAGCTTCACTCCCAGTTCTTCCTAAGACAAAGAGTTGCATGTTAAAAACAAAGGGAGGTAGAAGCCCCATATGCTTGTCAGCAGTCAATCACACTACCTTGACTCTGAGCTTAACAGAGATTAAGGATGGTTATTTGCATAGGTATTCTGTTTTGCAACCCTGCTTTCTAACAGGAATGCCTTCAGAGCAGGATCAACGTAAATTTAGAAGTGGAGTTTTCATACGCATCACTGAGCCCTGTTCATTCATTTTGATGGAGATCTTAGTGGATACAAAAATACTCCAAGCACTGTCAAAGGCTCGGGGCCTTGGACAGAACTCTGTAAACATATGGGTGAATGAACATGCTCGTCAATGCATCTTAAATGTACTTTAAAATATAGAAACTTATTTTTTAAATACGGAGTTCTTTTGCATTGGCCACATTGCAAAAGCTTTCTTTAACTTGTTGTGGAACAAAAACATCTGAGAAACACAGGAAAAAAAGCACAATTTGGGGCAATATTACAAATATAGCATTCAGGAAAGCGAAGGCAGCAAATAAACAAACATGGATTCATTCCACTAAAAATCACTGAAACCATACTGTGAATTTCTAAAAGATAGTATTCCACTACATCATATATGTTTCTATGATCTCTAACATTATTAGAATGCTATCAACAATTTTGATAACTTTTCCAACTAAAAAGAAGCTACCAATTAGTCATATTTAACAACTCGAAAACTTAGATATTGACAGCAGTGTAGACTTATACAAAAAGGTGAAGAAGCTTAACTGCAAAAAAAATCAAGAAATAAACAGGAAAGGCACTAATGCAGAAATCCTTATGAACCAATTACAAGAGTCCTCTGTAATGCTTTAGTTAAAGGTTAATGAATCCAGGCATATGCAGATACCCTGATTCAGTAAAGTACTTAAGCTCCACTGACTTAGTACATGCTTAACTTTAAAAATGTGAGTAGTTGCACTGGCTTTCAGCAAAGCATATCAGCACATAGATAAGTGCTTTTCCTAGCAAGTGTCCATGAATATATAAATCAGGTTGCACTGACCTTTATGGCTTTTTTTACGGTTTGGCTACATAGGAAATTTTCACTAGTTATACTACTATAGTTACATTGGTATAGCTCCCTGTGTCAACACTTATTATGGAAAAGTATCTTTTTAGCTGACTTTAGACTGCTGTCAGTGAGATATAAGATATCCAGGGGGGGGGGCGGGAAAATCACTCTTTTACCAAAATAGAGGGTCCATACCACAAAGTGTTCTATTGGCATAACAACAGTAATTTAAATTTGTACATTATTTTATATCAATATACATTTCCCATGGAGATAACATCTAAACTATAGTAATCTTACAACAGAGTGAAAGATTCAAATAAGAAAAAGTTTGGGATATTCAATACTGGTGAGGTTCACCTGGAGTAGTACTGAGGTTTCACTTAGTTCGGAAGAAAGAAACACACGGATAAATTGGAAAGAGTCCTGCAGACAGCAATAAAAATTAAAAGAAATCTAGAAAACAGGATTGAACAGGAAAAATGGAAGAACTGGGATTATTTAGTTTGGAAAAGCAAACACTATGTATTTGATAACAGTCATCAAATGTATAAAAGATTGCTACAGAGAGGATGTTGATAGATCAGGGCCAGGCAAAAATATGGCCTACGGGCTGGGTCCAGCCCACCAGGCACTTTCATCCAGCCTGCTGCATCCATGAAGGAATTCTGCCCCTCCCAGGCCTTCTGCCCACGAGGGTGGGAGCAAGGCGCCCATGCATACATGCACCCCTCAACATACTCTATTGTGCTTTGTTCCCACCCCTGTGGGCGGGAGGGCTCAGCCCCACCAGCATGCAGCTTCTGGGCAGGGCAGCTGCTGCCCCTGCTGTAGCCACCCCCGTGGGAACCTGCTTGGCTTCCCAGACATCCAGCTTGCTCCAGGCAGCAGGTAGGGAAGCAGCAGGGGTGGTGGCCAGGGTGGGGCAGTGGAGCTGCAGCTGGACAGAAGAACGGAGAGCAGTGCAGAGCCCATGCCGAGGGGAGTGGTGAGAGCACAGAGCTTGGCTGGGCAGGGTGTGGGTGTGAGGGAGGGTGGAGGGTATGGGGACCCCACAGACTCCTCCACATGGCGCACAGCCCCCACTGCCAGCAGCAAGAGCAGGCAGTGGGCACTCAGGGTGTTAGTGCCTGGCGTAGACACTGGCATCCAGTGGGGTGTGGCTCTGGCCAGTGCTGCATGCGGAGGCGAGGAGCGCTGCCTGCCCAGCCTGGCTCTATTGTGGGGGCTTCGAGCCGCGCACCTGCAGCTCCCACACTCGTACTCAGGGAAGTCCCATGCTGGAGCCAGCTATGTTCCCCTCCCCCTGCCGTGCAGGTCCCTGGGCTCTGCCAGGAGTGGAGGGAGCCCTGCCTCCTGCTTCCCTGTGGAGTCTAGAATGGGGCTCCACTTGGTGCAAGTGTGGGAGCTGCAGGCACACCATGTGGAGCCCCTGCGATAGAGGTGGGCCGGGCAGGCTGCTTTCCTCACCGCCATGCCACAGCGCTGGCTGGAACCACGCCCTGCTCAGCACCAGCACCTGCGCCAGGCTGAGGCCCCTGACCCTCTCCCCCCACCCCGTCTGCTGCTGCTACCAGCAGCAGGGGCTGCGTGCCATGTGGGGAAGTGTGTGGGGGATCTACACCCCCCCATAAACCTCACACAGCCACACCCTTCTCCCACAACCCCCACTGACATACACACACCCCCTGACATGCCATTCCACATAGCCACACCCGCTCACAACCCCCCACACATGCACCCCACCCCACCACCATACATACCCCCCAATATACAAAAGTAAGACTATTTTTAGTTATGCAATCACCTCTACATACACTACTCAAACACAAATCATGACAATTTTTTTTTGTAATAAAATTAAAATGTGTTATAGTAGGTGTTTGACTTTTAGTGTATGATTTGTTTTTTTTCTGGTTCTAAGATGGCAAATCCTGCCCCTCACCCCCTCCCAAAAGGAGCATTGTGGGGGTCCACTCCTCCTTCACAATGAAGTCATTTCACAGCACCCTTGCTTTGTTGACTATTCCCCTCAGCCTGATCCTGAGGAGAGAGCAATCTTAACAGAAGGGGTAAAAGTCTTTAGCTGTAATCACTTAGTCCCATGTCTTTAAAAGTTCCACCACACATCTCCATAATACAGCAGGACTCTACATAGACTTTGATCAGTTGTGAAACAACTTGTGACAGTTTTGTATAGGAACAGCAACCAAGGACTCCCCCTCCCCAGTGAGTACCCTAATCTCTAGACTGTAGAATCATGCTTCATCTTGCTTTCTCTCTCTTTGGATCAATACATCTTGAAGCCTCTTCTGCCCATTGGCACAGCTTCTACATGAGAGCTTGAGAGTACATTCCACCTACTTTAACATATAGCCTGGTGTTTGGGGCACTCTTTGGGGAGATGAAAAATGTAAATTTGAACCCCATCAGGCTGAGAAAAGAATTGAACAACTGCATGGTGCATCGCTCTCAGTGAATAGTCATCATGGGAGACTTCAATTACCCGGATATCTCGTGGGAAGAGCACTCGGCCACATCCGAACAGTCACAAAGCTTCTTCACACACATGGACGAGCTCTACCTGACTCAAGAAGTCCACAGACTGACAACAGGTAAAGCACTACTGGACCTGGTACTGGCCAAAAGGGATGATCTAGTCAGTGACCTAAGAATTGAAGGAAAGCTGGGAGACAGTGACCATAAGCTGATCACTTTTACTATCCTTTGCAAAGCTGGCAAGTCAGTCAGCAATGCAGAAGTCCTCCACTTTAGGAAAGATGACTTTGATAAACTCAGGAGGCTTGTTGTTGAGGCCCTAAGGGGCCATGACTGGACAGGGAGAGGAGTCCTAGATGAGTGGTTGCTCCTTAAGGGAGCGATCCTGAAAGCACAAGGGATGTCTATCCCACCTTGGAGGAAAGGTAGAAAAAAGGCACATCAACCCCCTTGGCTCAGCAGGGAACTCATAGACCTCCTACATCTAAAAAGAGAGGCTTATAAAGGATGGAAGATAGGAAGAACCAGTAAGGAGGAGTATTCTGCACTGGTCCGTACCTGTAGAGAGTGAACCAGGAAAGCCAAGGCTGCAACCAAACTCCAACTGGCTACATGTATCAAAGACAATAAAAAGCCCTTTTTCAGATGTGGGGAGTCAAAAGAAAAGCAAGGGTAACAATGGGCCCCTGCTAAACCAAATAGGACAGCTGACAACCAACACCTAGGAAAAAGCCAACCTCCTTAATTGGTACTTTGTGTTGGTTTTTAACCAGCCCAATGGGACTGCCCTACCTAACATGATGTGGGATGGCCAGGGTGAGGGTAAATTTATACCCAACATCTGTGTAGACCTTGTAAAGGAAAATCTTGAGAGGCTGGACACCTTTGAGTCAGCTGGTCCTGACAGACTGCACCCCAGAGTACTTAAGAAGCTGGTAGGCATCATAGCCCAGCCACTGGCAAGGATATTGGAGAATTCATGGTGCTCAGGTGAAGTACCCGAAGATTGGAAGAAGGCCAGTGTGGTGCCTATCTTCAGGAAGGGAGGAAAGTAGATCTGGGGAACTACAGGCCAATCAGCTTGACCTCAAATCCCTGGAAAGATTTTGGAAAAAATTATCAAAGAGACCATTTCTTGACAAGCTGGCTGATGGCAACATACTGAGGGATAGCCAGCACAGGTTCATTGTGAGTAGGTCTTGCCTGACCAATCTAATTTCCTTCTATGACCAGGTGACATATCACCTGGACAAGGAAGAAGAGATTGACATCATATATCTGGACTTTAAAAAAGCCTTTGATCTGGTCTCATGATCGCCTCATGCAAAAATTGGCCAACTGCAGCCTCCGCTACATCACAGTCCAATTGCTGGGGAACTGGCTCCGAGTCCAGACCCAGAGAGTGGTGGTCAATGGAAGCGAATCATCATGGCACTCTGTGAGCAGTGGTGTCCCTCAAGGCTCCATCCTTGGACCTGCACTCTTTAACATCTTTATTAACAATGTGGACACTGATGTCATAAGAGGACTGGCCAAGTTTGCCAATGACACCAAACTTTGGGGTAGAGCATCCATACCCAAGGATAGGCTAGTGATCCAGGATGTCCCTGATAGGCTTAGAAAGTGGACAGATAAAAACCTGATGACATTCAATATGGAAATATGCAAGGTACTCCACCTCGGGTAAAAAAAACCACGCATCACGCTTATAGACTTGGCAGCACTACGCACACTAGCATCACGGCCAAAAGGGATTTGGGGGTCATGATTGACCGGAAGATGAGCATGAGCCACCAATGCAGCATTGCAGCTGGTAAAGCAAACAAAACTAGCTTGCATCTATAGATACTTGCTTCTCAAGTAAATCGCAGGATGTCATCCTCCCACTGGACTCAGCCTTGGTGAGGCTGCAGCTGGAGTACTGCATCCAATTCTGGGCTCCACAATTCAAGAAGGATATGGAGAAGCTTAAGACAGTCCAAAGGAAAGCAACATACATGATCAGAGGGCAAGAGAACAGGCCTTTTGAAGAGAGGCACGGGACTCTTCAGCCTGGAAAAGCACAGGCTCAGGGGTGACCTGGTGGCAGCCTATAAGTATATAAAGCATATGCATCAGAATCTGAGGGAACACCTGTTCACCAGAGTGCCCCAAGGGATAACAAGGTCCAACAGTCACAAACTCCTCCAAGACCATTTTAGGCTGGACACAAGGAAAAACTTCTTTACTGTCTGAGCCTCTCAAGGCCTGGAATAGACTCCCTCCAGAGGTGGGTAAGCATCAAGTCTGGACTCTTTTAAAAAGCATCTAGATGCTTATCTTGCTGGGATCCTTTGACCCTAGCTGACTTCCTGCCCCTGGGGCAGGGGGCTGGACTCAATCTTCCGAGGTCCCTTCAAGCTTAATGTCTATGAAATCTACGAACCCAGCTCTCCTACTTCCTAAACAAGCACTGTGACAAGAACATTACAGAAAAGGCGGGTAGTGTCATCATTACCTTCCCCTCTCCCACCTTTTTTTAAAAACAAAGTGGTCCCAACTCCATCTGTAGGGGGCCCAATCCTGTAAGCATGTGGTAAGTGACTTCTGAGCAAGCCTGCCAGTTCAGGGTCCTTAGGAAAATTTAGGCAGAAAATCCATTTCCAAATCCCAATTGGGCTTCTACAAAAGCCAGATCCTGAGGTGGCTCAAGTCCTTTACTGGCTCTAGTACTTACCTATGTCAAGGACTCTCTGTTTAGCTGTGTGCTGCCGTGAATGCCAGTATTTCCAGTACTTCAGCTGTTCGTCTCTGTTTTTATCTTCACTGAATACGACCATGACCACACTCTACAGAAAAGGGAAAGTAGAGAATACAATACTGGCTATACCTCAAGTTTAATTAATTCTAAGATATCCATGTACTAGAAAAACCATGAACTTCTATAGAGCACAGTAGCACCTGCCCTGGAAGAGAACAATGTTCACTGTTTTGTTGTCTAGCTCTACAAGTGAGATGCAAGCAATACCTTTCTATGCCAATTCTCTTTCCAGTCTGAATAAAATGTCATCAAATACTTTAAATTTAATGAAATATGTGCTTGTTAGAGAAAAAATGGTGGCCTCTATAGCCAAAGGATCCCCAATTATGATTCTGACTAAGATATTTAATGAGGCTGTCATTAGAATGCCTTGTGACTGTAGAAGACTACATAAGCCTAGGAAGGGATAGATATCATATAGTGAGCGCTCATCTAGGTAAAACAAATACAAAGCAGCAGCCAGTTTCATATTGCAGTCAATGGAGTGAGGATGGGAGACAGTGCATGACCTCCCTACAGAGAAATTAGAGTTTCAGATGGAAATATCATTGTGAACGTCCTTACTTCTTGCTATGTAGTTTAAAAATAAGTAAATAAGTAGCACAGCTGAAAATATACAGACAAAAATGTAGCATTTTAGTGCTAGAACCATCAACAACTTGCACAGAGAAAATCCTGTAACACACAAATGTTTGACAATTTAAAAACAGTGTTTTCATGCGATGAATGGCGATACACTCACACTCACACACACACACACACACACACACACAATTTACTTGAATCTAAGGCGACCCTGAACTTCAGATGCTCTCCCAATAATTAGATGCTAGACATGGAAAATTCATAAATTTATTTCAATTTTCCATGTATCAAATCTAATTATTGAAGGGTCATCTTTAATTCATCCCTCCTGCTACTGCAGTGGGCCAGGCAGTGCAGAGGTAGGTGGTTGTGGGAATGCCTGCCCCCCACCCCCCCAGCAGCCTCTGCTTCCCTCTCCCTGCCCCTCCCCCCCACCCCCCAACTCTACAGCAGGCTCTGC
>NW_017728992.1:162523550-162530962 GCF_001723915.1 Gavialis gangeticus | reverse complement strand
CAGTATGGACAGAGCCTGCCAGCGTAGAGCAAAGATAAGAGGGGAAGGAGACAGGCAGACAGACAGAGGAGTGGAGGCTGAGTGGATGGGGTGATGGGGAAAAGCAGCAGCAGGGGGGAGATGGCGAGGTGCAGAAACAGCAGGGGATGAGATAAGCAGCAGCTGTGATCATGTTCCCGGTCCCAACACCAAGTAGGGGTTGAAGCCCAAGCCATAGCAGCTGCTGCTTCTCCACCCAATCCTTGTTCTTGATTCTGTAATGAAGGGCTTCCTCCCCCCACATGTTAAATGAAGAAAAAACCTATGTCTTAGAACCAAGTAAATATGGTATATAGTTTTAAAAAACCCTTAGTCCTAAACATCCTTCTTATGACCAGGAGTCTTATATTATAAATATAAGAAGGTTTATTACAGCCACTGCATTAATATGGAAAGATTCTCCTCAAATTACACATCAGATATAGATCTAAGCCGTTCCCTTGAGGCCTGGATCCAGTGGCCAGTGACGTTAATGTAGAACCTCCATCAACTTTGGTTTTGGAGTTTGTTATACGATTTATATTTACATTTTCTTCCTTCTTCCATGGTTACAGTGTTGGCTACAAACTGGCAAAGGAAGGGCATGTCACAAACACTAGCAGCTCCAACAAAAGATTAGAGAGCCTGAATAAATGGATCCATTTAATTCTGCTTTAGTTCCCCACTCTCTCCACTCTACACAGGATAGAAGTCTTGTTTAAAATAAGATTATGCCACCATGGTCATAAAGTTCTCAATCTTGTAGTACTTTGTTAAGTTGTATGGGGAGATCTTTGCTACTTCAAAGGCTTGCAGTACTTTAAGCTTCAGGAGAGAGTGCAGTTCTCTAGGCAGCAACTTTGTGGCTCAGTTTCCACTCCAAACTTATAAGGATAAAACCAGTTTATTTGAAAACATTGCCAGCTGGTGTATTCACCAGAATTAAGCTGTCAGTAATTAGCTGGCAGCAGTTCTATTTTCAGAAGTTGAGAAGGTGGAAATTGCCCTAAATGCTATGTTTTTCTTAACCAAATATAAAATAACAGATTGCGGTTATGTAACATATTTGTTCTGAATTTGATGCTACAATTAGTGGCCCAGTCCTACAAACTAGAAAATGCCTTCAGCTCCACAAGAACTTTTGTGAGCTACAGACTCAATCAGGTGTATATCTGAATTTCACTAAACTTCAGCGGCACTTAAGTGCCCGCTGAAATGCATTATTGAATAGGGTTGGACTTAAGCATGTGTTTAAAATGAAGCACGAGATTCAGTGCTTTACTGAACTATTAGTAGTTCCACTGAAGTCAGCGGGAGCAGTCATGTGGTAAAGTGTTTTGCTGAAATACAGCCTAAGAAAGGTCTATATTGCAACTAGTTGGCTTGTGAGACAACACTTAGAAAAACCAAAACACAAGTCCAAGTCACAGATAACTTTTCCCATGCTTATGCTAACCATTCGAGCAAAATGTTTCTGCACTTCACACACATAAAATAACACATCCCACCCTAAATGTGTCTAAAGAAATCTATTTTCTCTACAAAAAGTCAGCCATACCCTGACTTTGCTGATGGGATGTCTGAAACACTTGTTGTCACCCGTCTCACTCAGAGTAATGGCGTAGAACTGTCCTTTGTTTAAATAGGTCATGGGTCCCTCTCCCTGCTTTTGACGCAATGATTTGGTAGCTTCTAGAGTATACTGAAAAGTGCTGCTGCAAAGAGAGAGAGAGGGAGGGAAGGAGAGAGACAGAGTCACAAACAAAATAAAAATGACATTTTCCTTTTTGCTTAAGTACATATTTCATACAAGTACAGAAAGTGTGGGTAAACAACTGATACAGAACAAATGGCAATAGTCTGAAGAAATGGTAAACAATGAATTTTTAAAAAATAATCAACTCACCTCAATTAATTTTTCTTCCTTTAAATCTATGGCATTGATCTTACATTACAATAAGTCTAACTAGATTGTAAGCCTCTTGGAATGGGGACTGTGGGCCAGATGCAAATTGCCTCTGTAGGTGTTTTGACTTCAATGTTATGCTGCCTAACTTTTGAGTTGGATGCCTTCCCAAAAAACCCAGATAGCCACCTAGAGTTTTAATGCAGCCAAGGGGGAAACAGAGATACCTATGAGTAATTCAGGTTTAGGCTTTTAGGCACTGTATACAAAGAATGGGGAGTGTTAAGCATCCTCAAAGGTCAATTCAGAAGTAGCCAATAGCAACTACTAAGTCATGGGGCATCAGATTAAGCAGAAGAAAGCTTCTCCCTGCAGGCTAGTGGCTGGAGTACTCCTCTGGGAAGGGCTAGTGCTAGACACTGGACCATGCTCCAAGCACTGTTAATGCTTTTTACATTACACAGTTATTGTACAAAAACTAGAAGTAAGCCTGGAAGCAGAGGCTAGAACTCAGGAGTCTCCTCTCCCAGAAGTGTCCTAAGCCCTGGCCAACAGTTAGCTCTCTATCCTTTTGACCCTATGGCTAGGGACAGACATTCAAAAAGCCTGAATCGATTAAATCTTTGCAAGTTAGTCTAACCTGGCTAGGCTGAACTGGTTTGTAACTGTGCAGATATCCTCTCTGGACTGAAGAAATTCAGACACATGCCTGCAATGGCTCAGGCTAGAAGCCAGGGGGGCACTAGAGCAGTCCTCCCTTCCCTTCCGCAGTCCTGAGCCAAGGAGGGCATGGCCAGGCCCCGGCAGGATGCTCCGATTTGGGAGGGGTCTATCTCTCCCCCTCCTCCCGCTGCTTCTGACCAGCAATGGAGCCAGCAAGGAGTTGCATAGTATTTACTTACACAGCAGGGAGTTACACAGGGAGTAACTTGTTTATCAGCCCATCAAGAAAGCAAAAGCCTCATTAGTTTAAGCTCTTCTTTTAGCTCCAAAAAACTGTAAGCAGATACTGTCCTGTCTGCCTTTGACCTGTCTGCCTTACACAGACACCTCTCAGCATTAGTAGCATACAAAATGCTAGCTACAGTCCTTGTTGTGGGAGAGGGGAGGGGGGAATCCCTGCTTGAGTGGGGAGTGAGGCAGGGGGGAGACAGGAGGAAGCCAGGCAGATGCTGCTGTGTCTGCAGTCTCTGCCAGAGCTCCAGCCAGGGAGCAGAGGGGAGGGCTAGCTCTTCTGTGGAACCGAGAGCCCCAGCCCAGGGCTGCAAAGCACCTGGGATGCTGGGGTACTTTGGTTTAAGTTAAACCAGGAAGGGGTCTGGGACAGATGTTGCATAAACTGGTTTGACCCAAATCAATTAAGTCTGATACTACATTCAACCAGGTTTATCTCAAAACAGTTTCAGCCATTTTCAAATTGGTTTATGTTCACTGAACGTCTGTTTTGTTACAGGTTTAAACCAGTCTTTGATCACTTAAACCGGTTTATGTGTAATGTCTGTCCCTAGCCAATGACTCATGCATTTTTCAATGGCCCAACTTCAACAGGAGTGGTGAAGTCCAGTCACTTAGCCTATTCTATCTCCTGGTGTTAACCCATTTACACGGGAAGTGGGAAATGTAGATTTGAGCCCCCACCAGGTGAGGAAAGTCTAGAACCTAGGTCTCCTACTTCTTGGACACAGGACTTAACACTAGGTTGACAGGGAGGAGGACGAGGATGATACTACCATCAGTTTTAAGCTGAATTTAGTGGTGTTGATATGAACTGGTTGCATTTTTATTGCTTACCAGCATGGTCCTTTCTAGGGTCTTAAGCAAAGCTTGGTTGCCTTCCAGGGCTAATTTGAACTGCACTAGAGCCTAGGAAGGAGTTATCGTCACCGAAATATGTGCTTTGGGTTGTTTCTGCACAGACACGCAGAAGCAGACCCAGAGGAGGTGCATTGTCATGACTGCACCCCTTCCCTTTGGACCATACTGTGGGAGCAGCAGCCAGGAATATTTTAAGTCCCGGAATCAGATAAGACTCCTTGCCCCCATCCTTCTCCACCATGCTCAGTGGAGCAGCAGTGATGGTGCCCAGGTTCCCACTCCTTGCCTAGTCCCCCTGGGTGCTTCCTATCAGTCCAGGAGCTGATGCAGGGATCAGGAACCCACCTGCCACTACCTCTGTCCCCAGCCAAACCCAGCTCCACACACAGCCACTTCCCACAGTCCTGGCTGGAGTAGGGCAGAAGCAGCTAGGACAGTGGTGACAGTGGCAGGTAGGTCTCCCCTTCCTGCACCCAAAGGCATTGGTAGGGAGGGCAAGGGTGAAAATGGAAGGGGACAGGGAGGTGCCACAAACAGAGGGGAGCGGACAGGGTGTTGTGAGTGGGGGAGAGGAATTTTTACCCGATTCAGGAACTTTAAAAAAATTCCTGTCTGTTGCTCAAGTAGCATGGTGGGGGGGTGCCACTCCAGCAGTGCAGGTTCCTCGTCCTGGACCCCTTATGGACAAATGCACTTAAGTGCAATCACTTACCAACTCTGTAGTCCCAAACTGAAGAATGTTCTGGATTTACTAACATAATGAGATTTTAGGGTGCTGGCACCAAGTCAATTTGAATCACTCTTTAGGTATCTATTCCCATCAAAGTCCCACTTAAACATCTACTGAGACAACTTGAATCTGGTTCCCCATTGTTAGGTTTTCTTAAAGAGCCACGAGAAAATGTGGGCTGATATACATAAAAGTGGTGATTTTTTTTTCTGTAAGAGCAGAAACTTGGTTACCTCTGTGGACATTTGAACCTACCGTTGCCACAGAAAGCCCATATAAGAATAAAACAGAAGATGCTACAAATAGGTATGCAGGCAGAACAGAATACCTACAGCACAGCATATGCAGAAGCCAATGGGAAAGGGGAGAGTGGGCCTAATAATTTAACAGTACATTTGAATCCAGTTTTACAGCCATCTTTAGGAAGTAACCAGACACTATACATTACCTAAGTTTAACTGAGTTACATAGCTGATTAATAGTAATAATGGCTAAATAAACCCCTAGCTAACACATATTAGTGATGTTATCAAATCAAAATTGGAATTTCAGAAGGAGCTATTCCAAAAAAGTGGTTGTGCTTTGATAAGTGGTGTTCACTATGAAAAGTCTGAGTTCAGAGAAGGACAGGATTCTCAATCACCCCAGAAAAATACCCATCAAAATCTGCCAACACTGTTACAGCAATCTAGTAAAATCATTCCAACAGCACTAACATCTCTCTGAAACTAAACAGTGATATTAACTTGCTGAATAAATACTCCTTTCAGAATACATCTATAGCCACCACACACCACTTAATACAAAAAGACACTTGCAGATGACACTGCACGCTAAAGAAAATAGTATACTTACAAAGGCTTTCATTCAGCATAGCATTAAAACACTACTGAATTGGAGTCAAAAGCAAAGCATGTGCTAATCCAAAAGGTTAGAACTTCAAGGACACTCTAGTCTCTGACAAACATGCCAAGAGGTTAGGTAACATAGAAAAGGACATACAGCAAAACTTTTTTTTGTAACTTTTACCAACCACATTAAAGAAAAAAAAATCAAAATGTTAGTACAACAAAACATCTTTTCAAAACGTATTTAAATAAGTGAAAAATTCTTCATTGCATCCTTCTTTCTTCCTCCAACACAAGAACTTCCAAAATTTGTGTAATGTCAACTTAATTTAGAAATAAATTTAAACTGTAAAATTAAGGCTTAAATTTCAAGGTGTTCTGATTATGTTTGCCTTACAAAAAATATTAGTTTAAATGTCTAACAAACAAGAGACTTATTTTTTTTATAAATATTACTTTATTCATATCTAATATATATTATCTTTCTATTATAAGGATACTTCACATTTACATTAAGAGCCCTTTAGTTTACACTACTTTGGTGTTACTGTGAAGTGTCATAACTGACCTGACAAACAGTTCACTTGCAACAGGTTGGTATCCTGTTTTGACTGTTTTCTATTTTGAATGTTTTGGATGACATTAAATTTAAAAAAAAAATTACCAGACAAACTGCACCTGGCCAATTGTGCAATACCTGGACTAAAACATAAGGGGAATGTCTTCCTGATACCATCTGGCAATCAGTTCATGCCCTGAAGCATGAGGACTGCTATCATTAAGTATTTTTACCCAAGTAAATGCAATTGCAATTATTAGTCAAACTTTTCTAATCCTGTTTTGAATTTCACCATGGCTCTGATCTAAAGCCCTTTGAATTCAATGAATACCTTGTCACGGACTTTGATGGGCCTTGCATCAGACCCTAAAATTGCTTTAATTTTTATTAGCTTTTTAAATCTGAGGCATTCATTTCTGCACACGGCATTATGGAACATGGCAGAAGTCTGTGCAATTCACAGTAGAGTGGCATGTTCTTTCTAAACAAGATATCACCAGAAGCTGTCCTTCTTGGGTCTTACGATAAAGGTTTTCACTTCCAGAGAATGCAAATACTCTTCAGTTCATAAATAGCTAACGCAGGATAAGTAGATCTTTTCTGCAGATCTGCTTCAAAAATACTCTCCGTCTTAATGACTCAATCCCAATCCCAGGGAAATAAATGGGTGTTCTGAATTTGCCTTCAAGAGAAGGAGGACTGGGCCCATAAAAAAAAAAGGCAGACCATGGAAATAAAGTAGGAGCAGCCTGATCCAGGACAACACTTATGCCTCTGCCTAATTTTAAGCACTTGAGTATGGTATAAACTGAACTGCTCACATGCTTAGCTAAGCATGTACTTAGGTATACTTTTGGATCAGAGCCTTTATGAGTCAATGACTAAACTAACTCTGGTCCATTACAGGTAGTGTGTCTTGTAGACCTGTGCAAAACAGCTAGTATTCGCTTCAGATTTGGCCAATTCAGGGGACAGTGATTTGAATCACTGTCCCAAAGCAATTTGATAGCTGCTGAATCTCCGAATCACCCAGGCCCATCCCCCGCCCACTCTACAGTCCCAGCAACAGCTGCCCCACCAGTCCCAGCTCCCGGCACTTTGAAACAAAAAGCCCCAACTCACCATGTGCTGCCAGGCAGGGGGGCAATCCCCACTGCCCCCTGCTGCATGGAGGGCTCTGCAAAAGCCCCCAACCCACCCTCCCAGCCCTCTCCATGGCTGCCCCGCCTGCCCCAGCTCCAGCCCTTTAAGAAGAAAAAAAAACCAAGAAAACCCCCAGTGTCACTGCTCCTGCCTGGCGGGGGCAATACCTGCTGCCCCCACTGCCCTGGACCACACGGGGGGCTCTTCCACGAGCCGCACAAAGCCCCGAGGCTACTGCAGGAGCTGTGAGTCCCAGGGTTTTTTCTCGGTTTTTTTTTTTCTTAAAAGAGCTGGAGCTCAGCCAGGCAGGGCAGCCATAGGGGGCTGGGGGAGCAAAGGGGGTGAGGGGGGGCTCATGCAGAGCCCCCATGCAGTGTGGGGAAGCAGGGATAA